>NC_090440.1:513529274-514154274 GCF_031143425.1 Pleurodeles waltl
ATTAATATAACCCACCTCAGTGGGACTCAATTTACCCACATCAAAAGCATGAAAACCTGAGTCAATTCCAGTACCTGAACAAGTGGCCTACAGATTTCAAACAGCTCTTAGCATCTTAGCAAGTGATTAGGTTGCAGATCAAGGTTCTCCAATGCTCAACAGCTCCCACACTAAATTACAGCTAAATCAGGAATTTGCTCAGAACTGATACCGCTGCCCACAAGCACAAATCATTTCTGCAGCCCTCAATCTCAATGCACAGAACAGGTATCAATCTGGATAGGATTAACTGCAGAATGTAATACATTATCAAACATTTATTCAGATAGCTATCAGTATTACGATCTTAGCAGCAATACAAGGAAGTATGCTGCAATGGTATGGACTGTGTAAATGACAACAGCATTTGCACAAAAGCCCTATTAAATGTGGTTCTGAGAAGAGCAGTTTTGAACATTTAGTGTTAGATGTGCCTCTTTGTTGTGGATGGAGTCAGGGTATGTGTAAAGTTTGAGAGTAAGAGTACTTCAGGGAATTAATAGAGGATACCTACCTAATTACCGCAGAGACTGGGTTTTGGGGTTAAGATATGGTAAAAGCTGATAATTTTACCTAGGGCTTGGGTGACACTGACTTCAGACGCAGGAACGTCTGGAGTCACCAGCCCCACAAAGACAGACTAACATTTTGAACTACTGACTAGGGTGTTTAGGTTATTTTCTGTTGGGATAATGACTAGGCTTGAATGAAATCATGAAAAGATCAAGCAGTACAACAGCCAGAAGAGGAGGCCGATCCTCAGGTGGAGGTCTGGTAGCTGCAAAGAAGTTAAATATCGGCTCTAACAGAGAGAGTTTTATATCGACTTATAGAGCATGGCTTGTGCTACTGCAGTGCTGTCATATGATTATTTATAAATACAAGATTGTGCCAACTATTTAATAAACACCACTCATGTTTAAACACGGTCGACTTAAATTTAATGTATCTGAACTCCGCACGTGAGCAATCCTTAAAATCTGAAATTTCAATCGAGGATATTACACGGTGAAGTGATTAATATCAAACAAAAGACCAATAATTGTTGTATTTGACCAGATTAAAGGGGGGGAAAAAGAGTGGCACCACGCACTACCTTTCTAAAAGTACTGGAAACAGAATCCCTTACAGATAAGTGAAGCTAACCTGGATTAATAATAGCATATGGTGTGAATTTTCAGTCAATTGTACCTACATAACAGAGCATCTGCCCAAAGTTCGGTAGCAGCATTAAAAAGAAAACAGACCTACACATAATTACAGTTAGGAGAAACTGTCCTTGGGCATACAGAGGCGCTGTGCACTGTGAGATGCTGCTGATTGGATAAACATAGGTATCAAGCAGTTAAGTAACATGATACCAGGTGAGGAACCGAGTTGTGTATGCATTGCTTTGTGTGCCACAGTGAGAAGTATATATACTGTACTCTAAACTGAGGTATAGCGTACACATGCGGTCACAAAAAGGCCCTCTTAAGTTACTGACTTTTGCTTATTAGGGAGAGAGGTGACTTAGGGAAATATATTCTTTAAGAGCTTAACTCCAGCCCAAGATAAGCACAGACCCCTCAATCGGCCATAGCGCCACCAAAGGTCGTTTGCAGCACGTCAACTGGCCAAACTCCATGCCTGGTCATTTGCGCTCACAGCCCTATCAGCACGAAGTTCATCCTCCTCTGGACGTGCCACTTGGTCCATGCAGGTGGCCTGCATACAAACAAGGCCATGTATGACCTTTTGAGTGTCATATGGACTGTTCGGAGTCCACACGGGAGAAAACATGGTCCCCTAGTATCCAAACGTGATGCGTAAAGCACACTCAGACCTATAAAGTGGATTTTAACACTTGTTACTCTCCATACTTCAATTCGACTGACCATATTTGACTTCCATCTCCACGTTAACCAGGGCCCAGAATAAGAGTAAAACTTCCTTACCTGACGTTATCAACTGCAGCACAGGCAGAATGGAATGGAGAAAAGCACTGGTTTATACACAAGTCTCCTAAGAGCCCATCAGCAGCCAAGCATGAGCTCAGGCCCCGCAAAGGAACACAGCCACCCCTGTTTGCAGCTCTTGTTCACGGACCACACTCTACCTCAGCGCAGACCCTCAAACCGAAGTTGACTCATGTGCATGGGTCCCCAGCCCCGCGTAGTTCACCTACACATAGAACTGGGCTTTTGGTGGCGTTTTGCGAGGGCACCAACGGATTCAAGCGCCACTAAGGAGACAAAGTGAAGTGGCTATATAGCACAGTTACGTTAAAAAGCTTGTGGTTGAAGGGCCAGTGACTCGCGGGTCCAATATATAACGGATCAGCTACTCTTTACTACACATTATTGAAAATACTGAGGATTTAACATGGGGACGATGAGGGTTTCCGCTGAGCGCACGAAAAAAAAAAAAATGTAGCGTAAATTTACGGACCTGGAGCCAGTGTGCTACTAAATTCGCACTCACCGGGTGAAGAGCGACACTCGGTGAAGCACTACAAATTTCATTTCTTTTGAAAAGGTTATGTTTTATCTACGAGTGAAATTACATTGTCCAGGCCACATGTGAAAGTAGATGCACGCACATTGCAGCGAGAAACTAAGCTGCGAGCCACCACCTATGTTCTTAATTGAACCGATTTTAAATGAATTGCTTGATTACGATTTCGCATTAGTGTATTATTTGTAGATTCCCCCTTTGTTTACTTCACCGAGTTGCTTAGTAGCGTCTCTCAGACTTCAACATTCAACACTCGTTTATTTGTAATATGATTTATACTTGGTCGCAGCACGGGGCCCCACACATCGCTGCGCCCATCTCTTAACTCAAGATAATTGAGAATTAATTCAAGTCAACGTTAGGATGCGACTGCACAGTTTTTAAGATCATTATTGGATTAGGCCGGAACAGGAAAAAACGTTTTTTTGTTTTTTTTGCAGCGAAGGCCTAACGCGACTCTCAACGCGCACCACCATTAGCTAGATCCCCCGCGCCCCCTCTTTATTGTGGAGGCTGTTCTCGGGACACCGGTGTCTCCAGCAGCCAAGTTACGCACCGCGCACCTCCGGAGACCGGTGCGCGCCGCGCTTTTAGGTAAACACTAGTATCTCTACAGCGCACAAGTGCACCGGGAACAGGTTTACACACGATAACCTCTTCCTTCTTGGCGAGGGAACGGCTTCGCTGAAGAGAAAGAAAACAAAAACACAGGCCTGCGCCGGAGTCATGTGTGCGATGAGGTCACGCGGTTCAAACGGCTTCATTCACAAACAAGTGCCCCGGCGAGGGGGGGCGGTAGTAAAGGCGCCATGCGGCGGCCCGGGCAGACGCGAGGGCCTGCACCGCCCGCCCAGCGCCTCAGAGCTCCCGAGCCGTGCCACAAGGCGCTTCTTTAAACCGGGCATTCTCCGGCAGGCCACGTGAATATGGAGTTGTGAAGCCGCGGAGCACAGGGAGAGGGGGCAGGGCAATATTTAACACAAAGCAGTGAGAGTGGGAGCGTCTTGGAGACCCTCCGCAGAGGGCTCCGGGGCGAGCAGTTAAATGCGCAAGAGGAAGCCTTGTTTAAAAGCAGCGGCAAACGGAAGGCGCGAGGAGGGCTGATGATTGTAGGGGCGAAGGTTCCAGGGAGTACCACCACCCCAACCCCCAATAAACCTATTCTATAGTAGACAGTTGGGTTCATGCGCTTTCAGTGGGGTATACTGATGTGGCTGTAGGATTTCACCCAGGTTTTTTTTTTACGTGCACACACACACACACACACACACACTCTCTCTCACTTGAGGTTCTTAAAACTGTTGGTTATTTTACAACATATTGGGTGGGGCCGATTATGAACTTGTGACGGATATCCCATCTACCTTTTACAGTTCCACAGGATATATAATGCAACTTGTAATACAGAGGATAGAATATCCCTCACATCAGTGACGGAGTATCCCTTCCGCCACGGTCGTAATCAGGCCCATTGTCCTTGTAGTAACCCTAACAATCCGCACTGCTATCACTTCCCTGTTCCCCTTAAAACAGGGCCACTGGAATAATGCGATTGTGCAGCCGCAGCGGTTTCAGTATAATTATAGATCTGCAGCATTTGCTGCATATTCCATCTACCGCATCATCTGCAGATTTTAACCAAAAAAGTTGTTTCTACGTAAAACATTAAGAAATTACTAGAAATGCGACAACGCACACTGCCATGCCTTTCCAAAGCTGGACCAGTCACTTTTCAATTGCTCATTATTAGTACACTTGGGTGCCGAACTGGAACTAATGGAGATGCAACTAATACCCAGTGAGGGTTAGCAATTTAAACAAGCATTTTCAATGCAGCGGGTCTCACATTTGCTCGAGTTACAGCTATTAGCGCTGTAAACTCCCAACCAGACTTTTCTTGCCACACAAATTAAAAGGAAAAAAAAAAAAAAACGCAGCGCGATTGCGCTATGTAAAATGCAACATGATCGCGCTGCGTGGAAAATAAACAAAGTAGTCCAGGGACCATGCTGAAACATCGAGCCTCGTATGTTTTTAGTAGTTTACCGGTGCTGTGTAGGTGGGCTAAACACCAGAAAAAGCATGGCGTATGCATGCCTTTCACAAATGAAAGCAAGCAGATTTTAAAAGGCAAGCCCACGAACCAATGAAAGTGACTGATGTGACATGGGCGTGGGTGGAATCCCAAAGAGATTACAGCATGGGACGGAGCGCTTTGCACTCACCCATAAAAATGACAAAATAACAAAGTTCTACCTCTACAAAATGTGCAGTGCTATGCCAAATAATTTCCCTTTCTTGCTGCATAATTTACTCAACCCTGCCACGTAATGGGACTCTCTCCTACCGCATTATTACAGTGGCCCTGTCCTAAGCTTCCTTATGCTTTGCTTCTCAAATAATGTATTTCACCATTACACGTCTGGCGTGATTGTTGGAAAATTAGAAACTCTCACGGCACCCCAATCTACCTAACCAAGCTACGTCCCTGGAGGAGAAAGGTTAGCCCAGTCAATGTGCATGTACTTGCCAACCCTACCGATTTAAGAGATGAACTCGCAAAGTATTTTTGGTCACCACTAACTGCTGTCATCCAATAGCATTTAGGGAATTAGTGAATTTTAACCATGAGCAGGAAGACATGCTTGCCACAACTAGGAAGAGAAGAGAGAGATGCTTAAGAAAAGAAAATCTGAGTACTCTATTTTACTCATTGACGTTCATTCTGGTGAGTGCAATTTCAGGTAGGAGGTAGCTAAAATAATAACACTGTTTGGCTTTAAAAATCGAGATTTTCTCGCCAGAATCGGCATGTAAACACATGAATTACCAGCAACCCTCTGAAGCCTGGGTAGTGGTTTTGGAATTGAATGTTTTGCCGCAGCTGCTGGAGTTACTAACCTGGTACAATAAACAACACTACCTCTTTAATGTCATGTAATTATTATATATATATATATATATATATATATGTCATCTATGTCATAAGTCGTAAGTCAATTCCTGTGATGTGGATCAAGTTGACTTATGATGCATTATCATACCAAATGTCAAGTGATATTTCTGGTGATGACGTCAGTATGCCATTTTGTGGTGTTGCCCCCCCCGCAATCCATGCACTGAAAGGGCTTCACGTTACCAAAGTGCCATCAAAGTACTCTGCGACCATGAGGGATATGAAGGGCTCAATGAATGCAGTATCAAGAGTCCACTATGTATCCATTCCCTAGGATTTAGCACACCAAATTAGAGTTCAGTTTTTCATACCACAAACTAATGAAATCTAGACGTTTTGTCAACTGGTTCAATTGACCTGAACCAGTCTTGTACAATTGTAATGCATTTGCGTTTACATGCAATCAGCTGCCCGAAATATGTTGCACCCAGTGACGCGGTGAAATATGGTTACCTTATCCTTTTCAATCTGCATGCACAATACAAGGGCACAAGAGCCAACCTTCTAAACTAATTAAGGGGTGTCCAACATAGGTTCAGGTGGGCCAGATCCAATCGAGGTTTTCAAGGAATGTACATAAGAAAAAGTACACAATACATGGTTACTCCGATACCCAGTAACTTCGGCTTGGAACCAGCTCTCCTGGTGACAGTCCTGGACTGGACAAAAAGTTTTATTGACACGTCTTGTACAATAAATGTCCTATGTTCCGGGACACTATCTAATCATACACTCAGTTCACATCTGTTTTGTTTCATAATGTATCTTAATTGAAAATTATACACGGATGGGTCGAGGTTCTGGCTTCGAAATAAGAGTCCAATTTACAGAGAATTTTAATTGCCAGACGGGCATTAGAAGTAGGTTTGCGGCTCCAAGTAGATTTCTCATTTTCTACAATTCCCAAAGACTTTCAAGAGTGCTCATAGTAAATCTCTACAAGCTGTACAATTACAAGCACTATGCCTGCTGCCCAAACGTGTTCATGTAGACCATCACCGACAATCCACAAACCTAGTGAAAATATTTTAAGACCAACACTTCTTCGGGGAACTATATCACACACACACAGCATAATAAAAAACTTTGAGGTCACTATTAACATGTTTTTAACAAGTGATGGACGGAATGCTGAACATTGTCAAACATTCACCCCCAGTACAGTGATCTGGGCCTAAATCCATCCTTTTTTTTGCTGCCCATGCCATTCCAGTTTGGACCCAGCCATGTGCAAATCAGTCTTGACCCTGTTCCCCATGGGAACAGTCCAGCCCGAACTGCTAGGCCAGGTCTTCCCTGGACTGGAAACAAGCATCCTGGGACCGGTTTCGGGGTTTCACCCCTCATCAGCCAGGCTAGCTTGAATCCAGTGGCATGGGAAGCAGGGGACCCACGTCTGGGCATACCCTTCCCACTTAGGGCGACAAAGCAAAAACAACAAGTGATGGACGGAATGCTGAACATTGTCAAACATTCACCCCCAGTACAGTGATCTGGGCCTAAATCCATCGTTTTTTTGCTGCCCATGCCATTCCAGTTTGGACCCAGCCATACGCAAATCAGTCTTGACCCTGTTCCCCATGGGAACAGTCCAGCCCGAACTGCTAGGCTAGGTCTTCCCTGGAAACAAGTTTTATTGACACGTCTTGTACAATAAATGTCCTATGTTCCGGGACACTATCTAATCATACCCTCAGTTCACATCTGTTTTGTTTCATAATGTATCTTAATTGAAAAATATACACGGATGGGTCGAGGTTCTGGCTTTGAAATAAGAGTCCAATTTACAGAGAATTTTAATTGCCAGACGGGCATTAGAAGTAGGTTTGCGGCTACAAGTAGATTTCTCATTTTCTACAATTCCCAAAGACTTTCAAGAGTGCTCATAGTAAATCTCTACAAGCTGTACAATTACAAGCACTATGCCTGCTGCCCAAACGTGTTCATGTAGACCATCACCGACAATCCACAAACCTAGTGAAAATGCTGCATCATTCCAGATGAGATACATTTTAAGACCAACACTTCTTCGGGGAACTATATTTCACACATACATACATACACACACACACACACACACACACACACACACACCTACATATATGCAAAAAGCATAATAAAAAAACTTTGAGGTCAGTAGTAACATGTTTTTGAAAAACGTGTTCTAAAAGGCACTAGAGAGCAGAGGTCAAATCCAACAGGTCTCTATGTTTATGCCCCCTGCAAGAGAGAGGTGTTGAAGCAACTGTGTCTTACATTCTTTCACAGCTTGAAAGTTGTCCCGAGAAACATTGAGACGTTCAAATAAATGTGCATTAATACGGCAATTTTGTGTAGGACGAATTCTGAGAAAACACACCAAACTTTAGGCCCAAGTGTACATATAAAAACTAGGGGTGGTAAAAAGGGAGATTTGAGAAGACCTACTATGTAATTACTAGCTTTTTCTGTCAATGCCTTTCAATGTCCATGTCCTGCCCCTTCACTGGCAGCACTCATGGTCCCTTAAACTGAAGATAACGCACCGTGCCAAGTTCCATGCTGGGGAAGTAGCTTTCTGTAGATGCATATTCTGTCAATCGGGCTCTACGATTTGCAGCAACAGAGGAGTTTTTGCAACCAAGTTGTTCTTAGAGGCACAACAAATGTTATCCAATGGGCGCAATAGCCTCAAAAGTACCACAGAAAGTACAAAAACGTTGCCTTTTTATTCCCCACTGCTCGCCCCACATTTACACTCGGCACTAAAATAAAGACACAAAAACACAATTCATTCTTTCATTGCCGTAGGCATTCACATACACTGTTCTTCCGAAAACGACAGTCACATGCCAATGCATACAGTACGAATGAACACCAAGGCAGGTAACCAACCCCACAGGAAACATGTTCACCCCGCATATTTTATTTGTTAGGTAAAATGATTTTCTACAATTCCACAATTAATATACGATATTGCTAAACCAAATTCCATTTCAACGCGTTGTTTTCTTTAACTGCTTTTTCAAAGTGGCAGGGATAATCAAATCAGATATGCACCATTAAATCTATCGCCATAAATGTGTCCTTAGCAATAAAAATTAATAAGTATTGTAGTGCACAGTTAACAGTCGGTCCTTACTGTGCTGGTGAGGCGCCACAGACCCGAGTACACTTACTAAGTAAGGAAGTACAATCACACAGCAAAGAAAGTATTTTCTTCAACTGAAAGTATGGAAAAAATCTCTATGTATAGTGGCACTAACAGTCTCTAACCATGGAAGTTGATATTGACTGACTTTTAGTCATTCATTGGTTGGGATTAAAGCTAAGGGACAGCTCCTGTGATTAAGGGATCAGTGTTGACAACAACACTGGCAAGGGCTGCACGTACATTTAGAACATCACCCAGTGGCAAAGCACAGAAATGTTGGCAGCCTGAAGACCGATGGCACCAAAAGGACCTTGTGTCTTCTTCCAATCACGCTATTTCGATATACAGTGCACTACAATCACACAATCATTCCAAAAGAGGGACAGCCGGAAAACAAAAATTGGCCACAAGCACGTTTTAATCAGAGCTGGAATGAGGGGCTCCAAATAGATTTCAAGGGTGTTCTGGACCAGTGCCCAACAGTGTGTTGGAAATGTTCTACAATGAATGAACATCAAATTCGGTGATCTACCTAGAAACCCAGAGCTCACCAGCAGGAACCCCAAAGCATAGCACAAACAATAGAAGATAGAACTCGGAGACCACCAGCAGGCCCACACCCCATCGGTCATACTCAAACCGACAACTTTATTTTGTTGGAAGAAGTTTTATTTAACTTTTACTTGTTGATACGATAACACACGTTTAGTGATAAATCACTTCAATAAACTTGAAAACATATTTACAATAACAACTGTATTTGTACATTTTCTGTAACCATAAATCATTGTGACAGGATCCCTTCCTATCCTGAACCTCCCTTGGACCACACAGGTGAACTGTACCTCACCTGTATCCATAGGGTTTGCGGCTACCCTGACTTTAACGTTCCTTGCCCACACGCTCAGGGTTCCACCCCCTCTCCAAACACCAATCTGCCAAGGGGTGTAACAGGGCGGCCAGGTGCGGGAGCCCCGTGGCCACCCCAGCGGTCTGGGCTCCCTACCCCCTAATCTGGTGTGTGCATCTGCAGGTTGGTCCAGGACTTCAGGATCCTATCTCTGGTGTTATCCCGGGGCCCCAGCCTTGGGGACCCCTCTGTTTCTTTAGGTTACTTTAGTACATCTTCTCCTGCCACAAGGACGACCAGGGCCCCAAAGGTCCTTCGCCCTCTCCACCCGCAAACAAACTGCGAGAGAAGAACCACACATCAGACATAAACTGGCCTGTACCCTCATCTAACAAGTGCACCATATCCTTATGGAACATACCCGCCTGGTCGATCCCACCGCTGCGCCACAAAGAAAGCCGAGCCTTTCTGAGGGGGGGGGGGATGCTTTTGTAGCCCCCCACTGGCGCGAAGCGGTTCAGACCAGATCGTTGATCGCAGCCGCAACATACACCACTCTAAGCTACTTCCGCCCCCACACCTCGCAAGGCGAGGAGGCGGAAGTACCTGGCCAGCCTGACGCCCAATTACTGAGGAGGGTCCGGCCCACGGCAGCCCCGACCTCTAAGGGATCGCTCTCCCCCCCATACTGGGGGGAGGGGGTGCTTTTCCATATTTGGACCATAACAGTACATTAAAAGGGTACCTAAAAACGTGCAAATCCATCTAATAAAATTAGGACAAAAACCTAATATTCATCTCCAAAACTAAACAAACATTCATAAATTGGAAAAACTTGCTATACTGCTCTAAGATTTATCCGGTCAAAAAAGCAGGTACAGAAATGCATCCTATTCCAGAAATATACAGTTTCTAGTCTTAGCCATGTGCACCAACTGTGCTGAAGGATCAATTTAGTGTGATGGTGCAGTGGCATAACCCTGGAAAATGTATCCTGACACAAGAAGAACCAGAGACACACACCGAAATTACACACAACTATACAACATTTGATTGTGAATTCTGTTCATGTGAAAATCCACAAAGACTTGACAAGCGTATGCCACTGCCCCTAGGTGCACCCTTGGAGGCCAAAACTACCTGACCGGTTCTAATGTAGCCCATGGCTTATATTTATTGGGAAAAGGGTGACTATTATGATGGCAAAGAGCCTATACCATGGACCAAAATATTACAAAAAGGATGAAAAACTATTTATAGGATTCTTGTCACAAATTGTTGCATTTATTGATGTGATCCTTGATTAGATAAATCATTTAAATATATGGGGTAAAACTAAAACCTGCGCTCCAAGTAGGACATTAATGGCTGAATGTGTCTCGCCTGACAATATAAGAATTTATGAATCACAAAACTGGAAAATGAGGCTTTCGCCAAAGCATGTTATTTTGGACTAAGCCATTTTCATGCACTATGTTCAATGGAAAGGGCACCCTAGAGCCTTCTCGGCCATGCAAGGAAGGACTCTGTGTGCAACATCTGTAATTCATTTACGCTTCCGAACTGTATTTTGAGTTGTATTGGTAATTTAAGCAACTTTCTCATTAAGGTGAAACATTCGGGAGGGGGGTATGGTGGATATATATGGTTTCCCAAAACCGCACTAATTCTGCTGTTCTGAAATGTACCCTGCAGTTTCAGCTTAGGGTATAAAACAACCCCTCCTCAAAAAGCCATCAAGAGCTCTGCAGACTGTTTATTTTTCACATCAGTGACATGAACAGAATTCACAAGAGTACAATGAAATACAGTGGGAATGTTAAGAATGGATCATATGGCATAGTATGTCTTATCTTTGGGAGTAGAAAATAAAGTGAGATTCTATAACTGCTAATGAAATGAAAAAAAATGTGTATGCATATTGTAGTTGAAAAGGGAATGCATTTCCCTCGCATGCCATCTACTTACTGGTCCTTTGGTACCACATTCCTGACCTGGGTTCTGAGAGATATATTTAGCACATTTCTGTGTTTCTTAAACACCAATTTAAGCACAAACACCAACGCCACTTACTAAATATAGAAAGTATGCAGTCAATACAATGGTATTACAACAAATACTAAAAAAACACTCATCTGGTATATGTGGGCCCATATCTTAAAATTATGTTCGAAAATATGATGTGTTTTTGAAGTCCAGTAATAAGGAACAAAGAGAAAATCTTAAAACTAGTTTGTGTAATAAGATGATATATTATAATATGCTATATTTCCATATCTTGCATGCAACTGTTTATCAACTGTGCATCTTATCACGCAGCTCAAATACTTCACCTGGATTACAAAGAATTGTGTCAGATATTTCAGCGCTAGCAGCAGGAGCATAAACTAAATTGTGTATCTACTGCACAAAAAACTTCTGCTTCACCAAATACTTTACAACCACACACTGAAAATGTCTTTAGTTTGCAGTTTGTAAAACACTGGAACCATTCAGCAATTAAGAACGCTCTTGAAAAAAAATATTGCAGGGTCTATGTGTTTGATTAACCAGACCTTCAGTTACTTTGTGAAAAGTATCACTGATATGTGCAACATTTCAACTGGAAAGCTGCTGCTAAACATCACTACAATTTCTATTATCAAGTGCGTTTTCACTATTGTGACCGAGTACATATTGTTTCAATTAGAAGGTGTTCACTAAACCAGCTAAATAAATTAAACCCAAGGAACTCGAACATCCAGAAAAATCACTCAACTTGCTGACAACTTCAAGAAACGAACTCTCTAAAAGAAGAAATGGAGCACTACATTAAAATACTGCCAACTACCCAGGCAAACTGAAGTACTTAAAAGCAAGATAGTAAGTAAATAAGTAAATGTGAAAATACGGTGTTGTGTTGGACAGACCAGGGTAAAAATCCCCAATGTTCACCAGGGAAATTTTTTTTTAAGAGAAGTGAATGAAAAAGGAAACAATTTAGAAAGTGGAAATTTCAAAATGTCATGCAGCTTTAATACTTCTAATCCGTATTTCTTCTAGCTCTCCTGATATATATATATATATTTACATATATCTTTCTATTATTCAACATTTGACCAGTAACCTACCAGTTGAAAACAAAAAGGTCGTACTTATCTACATCAATTTGATCGACTATTCTAAAAAAAGTTTTACATCAGCCCCACAACCCGCCCTTCTACCTCTAAGTTAAATGATACGTATTACAAGCATAGGTTTCCAGCAACAACAACAAATACACCTCGACAAATATCACCAGAGGCAAGAGACCTGAAACTAGACAAGCAGTTCTAGCCTGTAAATAATATGACAAGAACATTCTATCCACTCTTGAAACAAAATCTGTCAAACTACATATATTGAGCCAGTGATTAGTTCAACAGCAAAATGTTAGTTGAATAACATAGCATTCGATGTCACTTTAAGGTTTTAGTCCATATATCAATCGTTACTGTTTCAGTTACAAAAAATAACTGCTGTTACTGATAAAGTATAAAACCTCTCCCCCACCTCTCTTTCCTGTTCATAGAGAGGTGGGTTGGGGTAGTTCTCGTATTTACTCAGCTTTCTTGTTAAATGGCACCCCCAAGCTACCAGAAACTATCGTGCCACTAACTAACCCATGCCCACTGTGGCATTCTGCAGACGAGCTGCTGTTTCAATTCCCAACATATCAAGTGTGTATAGGCTAAATATACGCTCATGTGGCACCTTTAAAGTGCCCCAACACTAACACTCCATATTCAAACCAACGAAAGTGAAATATTCATACGTTCTAAATACAATTATTTTAGTAAAAGTGTTCCATTGATGAACAGTAAGCTTGAAGAAGCACATTATCCAGCCTAAAAAACGCATTTATTTGATTTCCAATGAGAGAACCAATAAAACTGTATTTGTCCACCCGTTTCACGTGTCAGAGCAGATAAAGGTGTACAGCCTAAAATAATTGATGGGAAACAACGGTAATTT
Source organism: Pleurodeles waltl (assembly GCF_031143425.1). NCBI lineage: Eukaryota > Metazoa > Chordata > Amphibia > Caudata > Salamandridae > Pleurodeles > Pleurodeles waltl. Next base: position 513,542,742 of record NC_090440.1, read on the forward strand.
AATTTACGTAAGGCGCGCTTTCAGTGGAAATGTGAGTGGCAGAGGATATGAAAGGGTTTTAAAATATATATTTTAAAAAAAAATCTGAAAACAGCCCCACCAATGACAAACCTGAAGATTGCAGGCTTTCATTAAGTCCATCAACCTAATTCACTAAACACATAAAAGTACCGTGCCTCCGGACGTAGCAGCACATGCATTTAAAACGAATTTATTTCCTGGACTGACTCATACATTTGGGGCTGGGGAGGGTTGGGGGGGGTCCGCAGGTTGGGTAGGATTTCTTTCTTTGTGGGTGCAAGGCTGGACGACACACTGCAACCTGAGAGGCTCGACTAAACATTTCTGTGCATTGTGCCGACGTTAGCATGACAGACTTCAAAGGATTAAATATTTGTATTTCCTGACTTATAAATGACTAACAGCTGAAAGGGGGGCATAGCCACAAAACCAACGACTTAAACATTCGTAAGTTGGAAAAAAACATGTCCTCGACTGCTCCAAGCTGTCCCCGGTTTCCTTTGTTCGTGGGGCACAAAGGCAGGCAGGGAAATTATCCCGAAACCGGTTAGCAAAGCAGGTAGACACAAAGACAATTAATGTATCTGCCCGATACAGAAATGACAAGGGTGGTATAAAAGGGCTGATGGCAGAGAAAATATCCTCGCTGTGGAGGTGTTTTTGAAGAAGGAGTGTGAAAATAGCCCTGATTAAAGCGACCGTGAATGAGAAGAAAAACAGAAGAAAAGAGGTCAGTCACACTTAATAGCATCCGAAATCTTAAAACGGGTTCTTTGCCTCCTCGGGTGAGGTGGAAGGTTGTCCTCGAACACTGGGCCTAGCGGTAGCAAAAACTGGAAAAGGTCAAGGGAGCACACATTTTCGGTTCTAGCTTTGCATGGCTGCGACAGTTTAGAAGCAGCATGGCAGAAATGAACACCACCTGGGTGGCGAAAGACTGAACTGGCACCTGAAGTAAACACAGCCGAGACTACTTGCCATGTCGAAAGACATCAACACAACCGCCAGGCGGCTGGCCCGACGACACCCAGAGCCATCGGCCCATGTTACAAAGTCCCATATCATCCCAAAAATAGAGATTTTAATTCAAATTTAAAGGTCTGTGACAAAGGGCGAAAGCATTCTACAGAAGACTGCTAGACAGCTGCCCCGCGTCAGCCCAGGTACTGAAAAGCGCATTTATAAACAAACGGAGGAAAACCAATTCACGACCATGTACTGCATGAAGGACAACAATGACACAATATAGTGCTGCTTCCAAGGAGAAGTGAGCAGGGTTTGCAGGTAGCGCGTTAGATGTGCCCCCTCTTGCTACTGCTATTATGTGGCGTAAACAATGCCTACAGGTCACCAGAATTAAGGGCCACCTTCTGCCATCAGTTCCTTTTTCCATGCAAGGCGGACTGCTGGTTGGAAGGGGCAAGGGAAAGGGCTTTTGTTTTATGTCGACAGCAGCGGCGCCAAGGCTTTCCTCTGCCACCCCCACCCACCAAGCACTGAAGGGGGCGTGCACACAATCTTCCGTACTCTTCCGTTCAAAACAAAGTGTGGGAGGGGTAGGGAGGGGGCTCCTGCCATGGAAAACCAAGGGGGAAGCATAGAGGCTGCGCAGCAGTGGCACTCCGGGATGTAAACACCAAGATGTCGAGACGAGCTCTCTCGCCTCTCTTCCTCGCCGCTGACGGCAGACTTATCAAAACAGAGCCATGATTCACCTGCAATGAACGAGACGGCAAGGAAAGCCGTCGCCGCCCCCTGACAGGAGACTGCTTTGGAGAGGGAAAAAAAAAAAAAAAAAAAACACACGCCGTGGGATTTTCACTGCTTAGTTTCCCAATGTCAGAGCCAGGACACCTCCTGGCTGGGCACCCCCTGGGGGAAAGGTGTGTGTGTGTGTGTGGGGGGGGGGGGGGGGGGGTCGCCCCCACCACGCACACAGTTTGCGCATGACCATGAAAAACTGATTGCTACACGCAAAAGCATGATCCCAGCGGCTTGAGATTGTACAGAATATTAAACAGCTAACTGGCAGTGAGACTGAGTGGGCCTCATCCGCACCAATGGAGGGAGGGTACGGGAGCACAAAACCATACGTTTTCTTTAAATAAATAACTGAAAGGTACACGGTCACTGAGAACTAGCTCATCTCAAGGCGCAGGAATGTGCGCCACTTGGAGCAGTATCTAGAGAGTACTTCTCTAATAAGGAATCGCTAGCGCCCAATAGGCCATATCAGGTTACTCCAGGGAAGTTTTGGTCCACTGCGTTAAAAATGCGCTTTCCGAGCCCCTGGTTCCATAAAGATAATGTCCGCCAAAAGGCATGTGCTTCTAACTGCTGGCACAAGAACACACGGCCGTTGCTCGGTTTATCTTATAAAGCGCTGTGATAATCGCCTTGTAAAGTAGCACCTTTGTAGCCAAGGTGAGTGAGCTGTTTTGACGTACACATGTAAATAAACACATTAAGAGGACGGGTCCTAATAAGTGGCCCAGCAGGGTGCAGTGCAGAAGGCTAGGGCAGCATTTTCTCATCCCACCTCACAAGCACAAAACATGCAGGTGTGGCGTATGCATTTCGATACATCCACCATTCAAAAGCCTAAAGTCAAGCAAAACACTTCAAACCTAGAAAAAAAACGTACCCACAACTCACACTACAAAGGAAGCACGCATCAGCCTCGGTAGAGAAAAATGCGCATCTGCAATAAAACTACGCTATGGCCAACCATCAAATCCCACTCTGGGGACACGGACGTGCGCCGTAAATCGTGCGAAAAAAGCATGTGCATTTGAACACCACGGCAGAGACAAATACATACATTACAACGCCCATATCGCCAAAAACAGACGCAGCCAGGCGAACTGCGTACAGGCACGCGTCCATACCACACGGAAAAAGGTTATGTGTACAGAAGCCACACAAGACCACCTGCAAAGACAAACGTTCTATTGTAGCCTCGCGCAGGCGTGACATGCAACAGGAACCACCACCGAGGAACGCACATCATAAAGCTATGTATGATAAACACTTCACACTACAAGGTGCATCGTCCTACACGTGCCACTTCCCCAGGGACAAATATATTTTTTGCAAGACGTAACCTCTCCTACAATTAATATGAAGTGGCCCTTGGGACCAAAGAAAAATAAAATACATACACATAAACAAAACAAAAAACGCGATGGGGCAACAATGTTAATATATGTAAATATCCACTTTCCTCTGCAACATTTGGTGCGGACAAGCATGTTTCTAGGCACTTACATTCTGACAAGGTAAGATAATTAAAGCATGTAAGCATGCAACTAGATCTGTAAACAGGACCCCAAGCAGAGCATAGTAACTAGAATACAAAAACTGAAAATGTGCTTAGGCGCCAGCTTGAATAGAATAACTACAAGCAAATAGTAACTGCAACAGCGCGGCCTGACCTTAAGCCAGGTGCCATCACAACAACAAAGAGGCAATACTCACTTTCTCCACTGGCCGGCCAGAGGTGGACAATGCAGACGAGAAGCGTGAAACCACATCGTAAGGTCAGAGACCTCTTTCCAGCTCCAGGCGTCATTCCTCTTGTCCAGACAAAACAATCAGCAGATGCAAAAAAAGAAAATAAATGATATGGCAACGTATTCCCCAAAAATTCTATCTAAAAAAATAGCTAAACTCTGAACAGCTAATGAGAGCCCCCACTTAGACACGGGAAGCAATCCATGGAGTGCCGGGTAGGATGCTTCCCGGCACTGTATAGGACACGGAACCCCCTCCCTAAAACAAGAGGGTACACTTCTGCTGCTGGTCATTGCCCCTAACTCTGCAATCAGAATACACCTCTGCTGCTTGTCACCGACCACAGCTCTGCATACAGAATACACCTCTGCTGCTTGTCATTGGGCCCAGCTCTGCATATAGAATACACCTCTGCTGCTTGTCACCGACCCCAGCTCTGCTGCCTATCACCGACCCCAGCTCTGCATACAGAATACACCTCTGCTGCTTGTCACCGACCCCAGCTCTGCATTCAGTGTACAGCTCTGTGCCTGTCACTGGCCCCAACTGTGCACTCAGTATATAGCTGTGCTACCTGTCACTGGCCCCACTCTGCATTCAGTGTACAGCTCTGCTGCCTGTTAGTGCCCCAACTGTGCATTCAGTGTACAGCTCTGTTGCCGGTGACTTGCCCCAACTGTGCATTCAGTGTACAGCTCTGTTGCCGGTGACTTGCCCCAACTGTGCATTCAGTATACAGCTCTGTTGCCGGTGACTTGCCCCAACTCTGCATTCAGTATATAGCTGTGCTGTGCTGTCTGTTCCAACTCTGCATTCAGTGTATACCTTTGCTGCCTGGGCTTCACCACAACTCTGCATTCAGTATACAGCTATGCTACTGGTCATTGGCCCCCGACTCTTCAGCATACACCTCTGCTGCCTGTCTCTGGCCACAACCCTGCATTCAGAATACAACTCTGCTTCCAGTCACTAGCCACAGCTCTGTATTCAGTATACAGCTCTGTTACCAGAGACTGGCCGCGACTGTGCATTCATTCAGTATATAGCGCTGCAGTCTGTCACTGGCTCAACCCTGCATTCCGTACACAGCTCTGCTGCTTGTCATTGGTCTCAACTCTGTCTTCGATATACAGCTGGGATGCCTGTTCATGGCTCACTGGTTCCAACCCTGCACTCAGTACATCCCTCGACTGCCTGCCAATGACCCCCAACTCTGTGATCGCTTTATCCCGCCACCGCCAGCCACTATCCCCAACTTTGCACTCACTATAGCCATCTGCTGCTGCCACAAGTACCATTTCTACACATTTCTGCTGAAGCCATTCATTCAATGTGACTCTCCACAGACACCCTACTGCAGCCTGCCTTTAGTCCTAACTCTAAACATCTGTCTGCGGTATGCCACTAGAACCAGCTCTATGAGCAGAACATCACTCTGCTGCCAGCGTCAGGCGCCGCCTCTGCAATCAGTATACCCCTCTAGTGCCTTCCAATATCCACGACTCTATACTCAGTATATCCTGCTCTTGAGTAACACTTGCACCATCTCCACATCCACTATATCCTTCAGCTGCCTCCTTAAAGCAAAACATTCTGGACTCCCTATATCCCTCTTGTCCGTCATTGTCTCCAACCCTGCATCCAGTATATCTCTCTAATGCCAGCCACTGGCCTCGACTCTGCACGTGCTATATCCTCCTCTTGCTGCCAGAGCTGGGTACGCAATGCCCCCATACTCACTCTGAAATTGGCCGTAGGTCTGCGCTCAGTAAATCCATTTGCTAGCTGCAACTGTCTCTAGCTCTGCACACTTTACGTCCTGCCACTGGCCGTAGTTCTGTACCAAGTATGTTCCTCTACTTCATAGTGCCAACCCTCCACAAGTCTGTCTCTCCGCTTAGTGATCCAATTCTGTTCACTACTTCTCCATCCACCACCTTACACTTGGTATACCTATCTCCATCTGCTGTAGTGTTAAATATTCATCTATTACCAGCTCCCCAGTCTGCTCTCAGTATTTCCTTCGACTAAGAGGCCTATTCCCTGCTCTCATATCACTCCTTTTCTTGCTCACCACTGTACTTATTGTGCTCTCAGAATCCCCACCCCATTGCATTCAGTATCCTTCTCTCCAACTGCTAGCATTCAGCTACTCCTTTGCTGTTGGTTGCCTCCACCATGCCCTACCTCACGCCGATGCCTTTTTCTTGCTTACCCACATTGCTCTCATTATCTTCAGGCAACTAGCGCTCAGTGTACCACTTCTTCCCCTGCAGTGCCTGCCTCTGCTGCTGTCACTCTGCACATCTACCGCACTGAGAGGCTCACAACTTTCTCTATATTATTAAGTTTGTCTTTCCTGCTACCCATGTATTTACATTTGCAGTCCGTCTCTTCTGCTATATGGATATCCTTTGTCTATTCCTGTCTACTGTTTCTCCTCCCAAGCATGTCTAACTTCGCCTATCTCTGCTGCCCCACTCTCAAGTCTACTCCATGAGGCTTAACAAGGGTAAGATTGGAAACCAAAATCAACCCTGGCAAAAGTGTTTGACCCGACCCATATACTGAGCCACAACTAGAATGGGATCATGGCACCTTTCATGTCCGCGGTATGGCAGCATATCAGGACTTAAATAAACCTCTAAAGATAATTAACTACAAGGATAGCACCTTAGATCAATAGATCATATCTTGATCCAAATCTTAAGCGCTATGTTGAGCCACATTAATTTTAATGGCATGAAAGAAACTATTCAATAAAAAATTGTCTAGTACTCAGTATATTGTTCAGCATTTTCTTTTATTTATTTCCTTTTTTTCCATTTCATGCAGACCCAGCCAACGCGTTTTGTTCCATCCTGGGAATTTCATCAGGGCCTTTAAAAACATACATTATTACCAATCACCATTTCTATTGTGATAAGAACATCTAAAGTAATACAGTGTAAAAAATACAACATTCAATATTTACATAATTCAAATACAAACTCACAAACATTCCTTTGCCCACTCGTATATCCTTCCATCATATACTATAACTTCTTCATGCCTTTAAAAGTCAAATATATTTCACAATATCAATTTAGTCGCTTTCATGAACAAACCTTAATATTCTTATTATACTTAACTATAACCTCACATCCATCCTGCTATCATGCACAGCACCATAAGCATCATGAATGTCACTTACATAATATGACGTGTTCTATATTGTCTAACCATAATGTTCTCTTAATTTCTTTCTGCTGGTTCAGTCTGTCAAACAAATATATGTATTACCTTACCTATTACTCTTATTGCTAGAAGTATTAACATACAATTCTACAAAGATAATTCTTTCATAGTGAAACTATTTGATCAATTAACACCCCACATTCCACTACTTCAACAGTGCTTCATCATTCATCGATATCATCAATGCATCATATTTTCACTCCCAATCCTACATTTTTACCTTGTCTAATTGACCAATTATCTTCGTCCCTGCTAAGCAACAGTCATTTCAACAAGATATTTTAAATGGGTGAGCAGTACAAGCCTTAAGAATTTACAAGTTTAGAGTCTATTGCCTGATCTCACCATATAACTGCAAGTGCCCTCCCACAGGACAGAGGCGCACCTTGATCAAATCACCAAGTTTGTTTCAGCAATATGAAAATGTATCACGCAACACCATGTGCTCGCTCCCTCCCCTCATTTCACCGTTCTACTATGATCATATGCCCTCCCCCCACCCCTGCAAAGCATGTGCTCACCTTGGTCAGATGGCTCAGTTATTTCAACAATACAGATACATAAATCTTGTGCAGCTATCTACGGACACTCCTCCTTACCTTTCTACTTTTCACCACATTGTTCAACAAATGGGCCAGAGTTCCGGTAGCATTTCTGCTTGCTAACATTAAACTGCTGCCCACACTCTACCAACATTTATAGTACTCTTCTAGTGCCAGTTTCCTGCCTTATGGGAATTTACTGCACTAACCAGGACGCCAGTATCACGGGCGCCATTTTAGACTATCCATCTCAATATTGCCTATGCTTTCCCTTGTTTGTACCAGTATTACCATTTATTTATATCACAAAGGCGTGAGCACTACCTTACATTACATAATATTTCTGTTACTCACACAGGATTATGAAGTATTTCTAAAATGTGCACTATACTGATAGATAGATATATAGCTATATATCTATTTCAGTTAATTAGTAGAAAATGTTACTCATATTTATATAGAAGGATATTGGTATAGTGTATATTTCATAAACACGAAAAAAAAATTGTGAGTGAAAGAAATACTATATAATGTAAGAAAATTATTACGTCCTAACAATAGAAATAGATAGATATATTGGAATAAAACAATGAGAAATATAGGCAATATTGAGATAGATAGCCTATGATGGCACCTGTGACATTTGGTGTCTGGGATAGTATTGTAAATGTATATACAAATAGATATGGGTATAGTCCAGATTTTAGAAATACTTAATAATCCTATGTGAGTAACAGAAATATTATATAGTGATACTCGGAGTCCTGGTTAGTGCCGTAAATCCCTGTAAGGCATGGAACAGGCACTAGAAGAGGGACTATAAATGTTGGTAGAGAGAGAGCTGCAGTTTAATGCTGGAAAGCAGAGATGCTACCAGAACACTAGCCTATTTGTTGAACAACTTGGTGAAAAGTAGAAAGGTAAGGAGGAATATGCGTACATAGCGTCACAAGATTTAAGTATCTGTATTGTTGAAATAATTGAGCCGCCCAACCAAAGTATACACGTCTTTTTGGGGGTGGTGGGGTAGGGGGAGGTGTATATGCTCATAGCAGAACATTGAAGCAAGGGGAGAGAGTGTGCACATAATGTCACGTGTTACGTTTTTGTATCACACTGAAGGTGCCCACGCATCCTGTGGGAGGGCACTTGCGGTTATACGATGAGATTCAGCAATAGACTCTAAAATGGTAAATTCTTAAGGCTTGTGCTGCTCGCTCGTTTAACATATCTTGTTGAAATGATTGTTGCTTAGCAGGAATGAAGCTCTACAAAGATAACTGGTAAATTAGACAAGGTAAACATTTAAAATTGTGGGTGAAAATATGACGTATTGATGAGTGATGAAGCACCGATGCAGTAGTGGAACATGTGGGGATGTTAATTGATCAAACAGAGTTTCACTATGAAGGAATTATCTTTGTAAAACATGATGTTAATACTTCCAGAAATATGAATAATAAGTTAGGTAATACATATATCTGAATTACATATTGAACCAGCAGAAAGAAATTAAGAGAACATTATAACTAGACAATATAGAACACATCATATTATGTACGTGACATCCATGAAACTTACGGTATTGCACATGACAGCATGATGGGCGTGAGGTTATAGATCTGTATTATGAGAATATTAAGGGTGGTTCATGATAGCGACTAAATTGATACAGTGAAATATATTTGATGACTTTTAAAGGCGCAAAGAAGTTATACTCTATGATGGAAGGATAGATGAGTGGCAAAGGAATGCTTGTGAGTGTGGATTTTAACTATGTAAATATTGAACTTTGTACTTTTTAAACAGTATTACTTTGGATCAGTGGTTCCCAATATTTTGACTTCTGTGGCCCCCCACTTTATCATTACTGGAAACCGGGGACCTCCACTGAATCAATATTAGTATCCGGGACCCCTCTACTGAGTCATTACTGAAAGCTGGGGACCTGATTTGTTAATATTATTTAATTTTCAAAGCAGTCGCGGACCCTCTGAGGAGACTACGCAGGCCCCCAGGGATCCCCAGATCACAGACAGGGAACCACTGCTTTAGATGTTATCATCACAATAGGATAGTGATTGGTATTGATGTATGTTTTTATAGGCTCAGATGAAATTCCCAGGATGGAACTAAACGCTTTGCCTGGGTCTGCATGAAATTAAAATAAAAGGAAATAAATAAAAGAAAATGCTAAATAATATACAGAGTATTTAACACTTTTTGATTGAATAGCTTCTTTCATGCCATTGAAATAGATGTGGCTCAACATAGAACTTGACATTTGGATCAAGATATGATCTTTGAACTAAGGTGCTCTCCTTGTAGTTAATTATCCTTACACTGTATTCGGTTGTAGGCAGTCACAACTTGAGGACTGGCCACCACAAATCCAATTACACCAGAGACCAACTAGTGCAGCTGGATTAACCACATTCGCTTTCCCTATACCAGCAGTTTTCAAACAATTTAATGGTGGGCCCCGCCGGCAAGGGGGGGAAATCACTTGCCCCCCCCTCCGAATTTTTCACAATTATTCTATTAACTTGGCAATGTTTAAATATGTCTAGACTTATTTAAACATTGCAGTTAAATTCTGTCACCTTTTAAAAAATGCAATAATTATTTGTTCTGTATAATCCTTTTTGTGGCCAGAGCCTGGTCTGCCCCTACCCCCGAATCACCTGTGGCCCCCCAGTCTGGACACCCCTGCGCTATTGTGACCAACACCCTCCAAGCCATCAAGGACAGTTTCCAGTCATCATATTTTGTGTGCTAGTCTAATACCCTCTGGATGTTGTAGTCTTGCTTTGCCTCCATTGACCCAATTAGACTAACCCACCTGTCATCAATGATTTTTATGTGAAATGTTCAGGAATGGAGTCAGTATCTGTAATGACCACAAATGAGGTGGCCACAATAGATTTCCCCATTCTCAATCAACATGCCCATCTCCTCTGTCTCTCGCTATTTGGTTGCAGTTAACACACTGATATCCCTCTTTTCCACCCGGCTGTCTCCAAATGTCTCTTCTGGTACCCTCATCCGGCAAGGGTGACAATTTCCCCACAATGCGCTTTGGTTTCCCTCTAACTCACTACTCTGGTTGCCGTCTTGATGCATCTCTGCCTTCCCTTTCCCACCTACTCTCTGAATCCAGCTGCCTCTGGAGCTTTTACTCTTATATCATCTCATCTGTGCCCCGGTTGTCTCTGGACCAGCTCTCCAATTATTAAAAGCTCTGCATAATAGCCTTTTACTTCCTATCTATAGCCGGCCAATACTGCCCCTGGTTGTCTTTCTCCCTCTCTGCCCCTTGCTGCCCAATCTCCCGGCTGTCCCGGACTGCCTCCTTCCTCTCTTCCAGACTGACCCGTCTCCCAGCTGTCGCCCCCACCGCTGTTTCTATCTACTCTTGCTGTCCCTGCTAAGACCTAGGACCCCTACTCCTCGGCCTAGCTTCAACTGCCCCCGACAATTCCCCTCCATCTTCCGACTACTGCCCGTCTCCGCTGCCCCCTCCCCCTGCCGTGTTTCCCTGCCCACCGCCCCTGTCTCAGGCTGTCTCCTCCTCCTTCGGGTGCCCCAGGCTCTCTCCCTTTCTTCCCTCCATGTCTCTGCCCCCTTACTGTCTCCGGTACCCCTCCCGCCCAGACTCGTTCCCCTCGCCTCTTAAAAGCAGACCTGCCTCTGAAGGTCACCGCTCCGCCCCGGCTTGCTCCCTCGGTGCTGGCGTCTTTCTTCCTTCGGGCTGCCCGGCCGAGGCTGCGGTGGTCGCCCGTACCCAGCTTGGAATCAGCGTGACTGTAAACAAACCCCGCGCCCGGCCCGGCCAGCCCCGCTGCTGCTGACACGCTCTGTCTCTCCCGGAGACGCTCAGCCTGCGCCGGGCACAGCCACAGCCCGGAGCGGATCCTGCTCAGTCTGGAGCGGAGCCCACAGGATCCGGTGTACTGCCTCTTGACGCTCCCCCGTCCGAATCTGCACCCCCTACGTCAGAGGGTGCTTTTTCATTCAGCTGCTTACTGCATGTTTCAGCTCGTGTGTCCGTCTCCGCTCCCCCCAACGCGATGTTGCGCCTGCGCGAGGGCTCGCAGCAACACAGATTCAAACGAGGTGTTTAACCCCTTCGCTGCCAATGTTTAACCCCTTCGCTGCCAGGCCTTTTCCTTCTCAGGTGCCAGGGATTTTTTGGTCTATTTGGGGCTCTTCGCTTTTAGGCCCTCATAACTTTTTGTCCACATAAGCTACGCAAGCCAAATTGGAGTCATTTTTTCCCCACATCCCAGGGATTCTACAGGTACCCATACTTTGTGGGTTCCCCTGAAGGAGACAAAGAAATTTGCCAAAATGCAGCAAAAATTTAGTTTTTTCAAATAAGGGAAAAAAGGGCTGAAGAAGAGGGCTCGTGTTTTTTCCTTGAAAATGGCATCAACAAAGGGTTTGCGGTGCTAAAATCACCATCTTCCCAGCTTTCAGGAATGGGCAGACTTGAATAAAAAAACGCAGTTTTTCAACCCATTTTTGGCATTTTACTGGGACATACCCCATTTTAATGTAGACAAAATTTATAATTCACCTAGGGGTCATTTGTGTAGATACTACAGTGTTTTCCTACAGAAATAACAACATAAATTAAAAATAATAAAATTGACGTCCAAAAAACCCAACTGTTTTTCTCCACGTTTTACTCTGTAACTTTTTTCTGCGAAGTTAGATTTTTGAAAGCAATATACTGTTACGTCTGCTGGACTCTTCTGGTTGCGGGGATATATAGGGCTTGTCGGTTCATCAATAACCCTAGGTACCCAGAGCCAATAAATGAGCTGCACCTTGCAATGGGTTTTCATTCTATACCGGGCGTACATCAATTCATTTGCTGAAATATAAAGATTGAAAGATAGGTTTCAAGAAAACCTTTATATTTCCAAAATGGGCCATGACAAGGTGTAGAGAAGCAGTGGTTATTTGCACATCTCTGAATTCCGGGGTCCCATACTAGTATGTGAATTACAGGTCATTTGTCAAATAGATGTCTTTTTTTACACACTGTCTTACATTTGGAAAGAAAAAATGTTGAATAAGACAAAGGCCAATAACACTTGTTCTTCTATTCTGTTTTCCCACAAGTCTCCTGATAAAAATGGTACCTCACTTGCGTGGGTAGGCCAAGTGCCTGCGACAGGAAACGTAACATGGACACATCACATTTTTACATTGAAATTTGACAGGTTTTTTGCAAAGTGCCTACTTGTGGATTTGGGCCCCTAGCTCATTCAGCACCTAAGAAAACCTAGCAAACCAGGACATTTCTAAAAACTAGACACCTATGGGATTACAGAATGGGTTGGCTTGTGGGGCACTCACCAAGTTCCTTTACCCAGAATCCTTTGCAAACCTCACAATTTGTTAAAAAAAAAAACATTTTCCTCTCATTTCAGTGACAGAAAGTTCTGTAATCTGAGAGGAGACACAAATTTCCTTCCACCCAGCGTTCCCCCAAGTGTCCTGATAAAAATGGTACCTCACTTGTGTGGGTAGGCCTAGCGCCCGCAACAGGAAATGCCCCAAAACACAACGTGGACACTTCACATTTTCCTAAAGCAAACAGAGCTGTTTTTAGCAAAGTGCCTAGCTGTGGATTTTGGCTTCAAGCTCAGCCGGCACCTAGGGAAACCTACCAAACCTGTGCATTTCCCCCAAGTCTCCCGATAAAAATGGTACCTCACTTGTGTGGGTACTCCTAGGTCTCGTGACAGAAAATGCCCCAAAACACTATCTGGACACATCAAACTTATCAAATACAAAACTACCTGTTTTGGTGGGGAGGGGGCACCTGCGTTTTTGTTCCTGGATTCAGCAGCCATCTAGGAAAACCTACCAAACCCAGACATTTCTGAAAAATAGACACTAGAGGGAGTGCAGGGAGGTTTGACTTGCGTGGATCCTCCAATGTTTTCTTATCCAGAATCCTCAGCAAACCTCACATTTAGCTAAAAAATCTAAATTTTCCACCATTTCTGTTTGGGATCACCCCACCGGGACAAATTTCCTACCACCCAATGTTCCCCTCAGTCTCTCAGTAAAAATGACACCTCACTTGTGTAGGTGGGCCAAGTGCCTGTGATAGGGAAGAGCCAAAAACATGTGGAAATCGAGGGGAACCAAAGCGGGTCCAAAAAGGCAGTTTGAAATAAAAAAAAATTAGTCTGACAAATGCAGCATAATTTTTATCGGTATAGATGAGACAATGTTGAGAAGTAGGAGGTTTGTGCATTCCTGCAGATTCCGGAAGGTTCCATCACAAAAATGTAGTAGAAATGCGTGATTCCCAGCAAAGTTGGAGGTTTGCAAGGCATTGTGGGAAAGAAAATGGTGTGGGGTGTATGTGAAGCACACTATCCTGGAATCAACTAGATGTTTAGTTTTCAGATGTGTCTAGGTGTTGTGGATGTTTCTAAATGGCAGCGTCCCAAAGTCCAAAAAGCGCAACCCTCAACATTACAAGTGGCATATTTTTGAGAGTTACCAAGCTCTCATGGCCCAAACGTAAAACCAAGACCCAAAATAATTGGGGGGGGGGGCAGGAATGGCCTAAAAGTAATTAGGCCCCACCGGGAGTGACCCTTGCCTAAGGGGTGGCTCCCCACATATAAAAAATAAAAAATAAACAAAAAAATAAGTTATCCCTGGTGTCTAGGGGTTTTCTGCCCACCCTGGGGGCAGATCGTCCTAATTATATTAGGCCGATCTGCCACCGTGGGGGCAGAAATGGCCTACAAATGTTTTGCCCCTCTTTGGGAGCGGCTCTTGCCCAAGGGGCCACTCCCCTTCTGAGTAACTATAAAACAATAAAAATTCCCTGGTGTCTAGTGGTTTCTGCCTCCCTGTGGGCAGTAATGGCCTAAAAATAATTTGGCCCCCCAGGGGGTGACCCTTGCCTAAGGAGTCACTCCCCACATATAAAAAAAAAAAAAATAAAAAAAAAAATATATATCCCTGGTGTCTAGGGGCTTATATTAGGCCGATCTGCCCCCATGGGGTTGGTGGGACCGGGCAGAAATGGACTAAAAATATTATGGGCCCCTAGGGAGCGACCCTTGCCCAAGGGGCCGCTCCCCTTATGTGTCAGAATGATAAAAAATAAAATTCCCTGGTGTCTAGTGGTTTCTGCCCCCAGGTGGGGCAGAATTGGCCTAAAAATAATTTGGCTTCCCGGGGAGTGACCCTTGCCTAAGGGGTTGCTCCCCACACATAAAAAAAATAAATAAACAAAAAAATTATCCCTGGTGTCTAGGGGCTTTCTGCCACCGGGGGCAGATCAGCCTAATTATATTAGATCGATCTGCCACCAGGGGCGGCAGAAATGGCCTAAAAATAATATGGACCCCTAGGGAGCGATCCTTGCCCAAGGGGCTGCTCACCTTATTGACAGTACCTAAAAATAAATTCCCTGGTGTCTAGTGGTCATTTCGGCTGCCCAATCGCATTGCGATCGAACAGCAGAAATGCTGTGAGAGACAAGAAAGGTAAGGTCTTTCCTTTCCTTTCTTGTCCCTCCCGCCCCACCTCCCGGTCAGAAGAGAAATGCAAAAGCATTTCTCTTCCGGTGTTCTAGCTGTCTGCGCATTCCCGTCTGTCTGCACATCCCCGTCTGTCTTCGCTCCCCCTGATGTCAGAGGGTGCTCAGGAATACCGCTGCTGCCTGTATGTTTGAGCTTGTACGTCTGTCGGTGCCTCCCCAAACGTGATGTTATACAGGCATATCGCTGGATGAAATACTTATCCGTGCAAGGTCACACAATCTGTCTAATAGTCGCAGAGGACATGGATGCTGCCCTAGCGCGATCTGGTCCGGCACCAGGCCAGGCCAATTTGGGCCCAGTAAAGGAAGAACGGGTTGACGCCGTCCAAGGATGCTACAATCAGCTGCATGTGGCTCGACCACCAAGACTGGAGGAAAAGAGGTACGGTAGCTGTGGTCTAGAGCACAGGATACCAGGAATATGCCCTGCCAAGGGAAAGAACTTCTCCAAAGGTGATAAGCCCAACGATTTTGCCAAAGTTTTCTGAGGGTGGTGGCCCAGATCCGTGACCACGTTGGCCCGGAAGGCGGCAATAAAGCAAGTTACGCCAGACGATGGCACTGGGATGGTGGCGGTGGACGCATACCCAGGCAACAAACCCTACGAGGATGATGAAGATAAGGAGATATTTATTGTTTTGTTTGCTGACAGGTTGGACCAGAGGTGGAGGCCACCACCCATGTGTACCATAACGGTAAATGGCACGATAGTGCTCATAGACACTGGGGCGTCGGTAAACGTTATGGATGTGGAACAATACAGCAAGATATCTCCCCCACCAGAGCTCACACCATGCTGGACCAAGATATATGCCTATAGGGGCATGGACCCGTTACCCCGGCGAGGGGCGATAGAGGTTACTGTTGGTAGTGAGCGCCGTTCGACACATGCCAAATGCCATGTGTTGGAAGGCAAGAAAGTAACCCTTCTCCGATGCCACACGGTGGAAGACCTGGAGCTAGTGTTTTTCGCCCGGCAAGTCCACGACTCCCTGGCTGAGGCGGTGCTGGCCCATTTCCCGGAGTTGTTTCAGGGGCTAGGAAAACTGAAAGGAAAGTAGTTCCAGTTACATGTTGATCCTGCAGTACGACCCATTGGCCTAAGGCACCGGCGGGTGACTTTCCACTTACGACCCCAGGTGGAGAGTGAACTACAGACAATTGAGGAGTGGGGGTCATAGAGAAGGTGACCGGCCCGACGCCCTGGGTGTCGCCACTCGTCATCGCCCCAAAGCCTAAGCAGCCTGACACCATTCGCCTGTGTGTGGACATGCGCCTTCCCAACATTGCCATAAATTGAGAACGCCACATCACACCCACCATGGACAATATTGTTGTGGATCTTAACAGGGCCCAGTGGTTCTCTAAGTTGGACCTATACTCGGGATACCATCAGCGGGAGCTAACCCCAGAAAGCCGTAACGTCACCACATTCTCAACCCAGGGGGTGCTGCGACGTTACAAGTGCCTTAGCTTTGGGGGCTCTTCGGCCGTGCATATTTTCCACAATGCCATACGGGAGACACTGTCCGGTTTGACCGGAGTCATTAATCGACATCTTAATTTTCTCCAACACGTTAGAGGAACATCAAAAACAGCTGAGAGCCACTCTCCAGAGGTTAGCAGAAGCAGGACTAACGTTGCACCGGAAGAAATGCGCCTTGTACCACAACTCCATTGACTTTTTTGGCTACATCTTTTCAAGGGAAGTTCTGAAGGTTGACCCCAAGAAAGTAGAGGCCATCCAAGGAGCAGCCTTACCACGCAACGCCACTGAAGTCAGGAGCTTCCTCGGTATGGCAACATACTATGGGAGGTTCATCCCCAATCTGGCCACACTTGCCGAACCTCTTCGACAGCTCACGAAGGCCAACACCCCGTGGGAGTGGGGCATAGAAGTGGACAAGGCGTTCCAAGCAGTCAAAAGTTCACTGTTGGACTCTGTGGTCATGGCATACTTCTACCGCACAAGAAAACGGAAGTCATGGTGGACTACCGGCCCATTGGGCTCGGAGCCGTATTGCTGCAGGACAGAGCCACCAGCAGTGGACGCCAGTGGCCTATGCCAACATGGCCCTCTCGGCAACGGATGCCCGGTATGCGCAAATTGAGCTGGAAGCGCTGGCCATACGACGGGCCTGTCAGCATTTCAACTTGTATTTTTGAGGACACAAATTTATGATGGTTACCAACCACAAACCACTGGTATCCCTCTTTGCGGGCACGGCCCGAATTGCCCCGCCAAGAATTGAAAGGTGGATGGTGCTCCTCCAGCCCTACCGGTTTTACATTGTCTACTGGCCTGTAGTCAACAATCCTGCAGATTACTTATCACGCCATCCGTTGCGGCCACGCTCGCAGGTAGAAGAAGAGGAGGAGGATGGACGGACAGAGAGTTTCGTAAACATGATTGTGAACCTAGCATGTCCCACAGCGCTGATGGTGACGGAGATCACTGACGCCACAATCCGAGATGCAGTCATCGGCTGAGCCAATCGGTCATGGAAATGTTTCCTTGACAAGAAACACGATTTTGACTCTGGGGAGCGCAAGACGATGCAGTGGATTTGGAATGTGAGGGCTGGAGCTCTCTGTGAGTCCAGAAGGTCTTCCTCTCCAGGGCCAGCGCTTAGTAATAGCCCGCAGTCTACACCTTAGAGTTGTAGAATTAGCTCACCAGGGTCATCAGGGGACAGCGAAGACTAAGGCCTGTTTGCGTGAGAAGGTGTGGTTCCCCAGGATGAACGCCATGGTAGATGACCTGATACCAACAGGTGATCCCTGTGCGATCACCGCTCGAGATCCTGTCCTTGCTCCAGTGATGACCAAACCGCCCAGCACTCGACCATGGCCCCGGGTAAGCCTGGATTTTGGTAGTTTTCCTGATGGCTGGCTGACGGCTGTCATGACTGACTTGTGCGCCCGGTTCCCGATGGTGGAACTGGTGACGTCCACGGCATTTGAGCATGTCCATCCTGTCTTGGAGAAGGTTTTCGCTCTCCTGGGTCTGCTGGAGGACATAACAATGGACAATAGTCCTCCATTTCAAGGCCAGGAGTTTCAGGTTTCGTTCGCCATATCACACTGGTGAATTACCCCTCAATATCCCCAGGCAAACGGGGATGTTGAGCACTTCATGTGGTCCTTGAACCCCGCTATACGAACTGGAGTAAGTCAACAAGAGAACGCCAAGATATGCCTGCATGGGTTCCTGAGGGCATACCGGCAGACACCCCATAGCACGACGGGGTGTGCCCCGGCAGAGTTGATGTTTCGTTCGCCACCACAGGACTGCAGATACGCTGATGAGCAGTGGCAACCTACTGAATTGGATATACTCAAGACGCAGGAGAAGCGAAAACAGACCAATGTCTAGGCCAGCAAGAGGAGAAGGGCGAAACATTCTGACCTAAAAGTGGGGGAATCCGTCATTCTGAAGGATCGCCACCCAGGTTGGAAGTTCAGTACCCCTTTTGAACCTGACATCTAGATAGTCGAGAAGATCGCTGGGACCATCGCTGCTGCCACAAAAGTGGGGCGTCAGGTGACCCGGAATGTGTCGTGGTTCTGGAGGGTGGAGCCTCGGGATGGCGATTCAGGAGCTGACCCGCTGGAGGAGAGTGGCGAAGAGCTTGAAGGAGGCTACGTTTCACAGCCAAGTTCTCCAGATGAATGCTGACCAGGAAGTGACGGAGGTCCCAGCAGAGATCTCGAAGGGTCCTGTTCCCCATATCGGGGACCCGCACGAGGGCTGAAGCAGAGCGGGAGAAGTGAAAGGTACCACCTGCTGCCCAACCCTGAACTCTGCCAAAGTCTTAAGAGACTTCATGTGTTTAAAAGAAAAGTGACTGGTGTGCGTATACAGCCAATAACTCCTGCTGTTATCTTCTTTTCCTTTCTCTCTCTTTTCTTTTGTATCCCTGGTTGTTATTGTTATTCATATGCCTTGTTCGTGGGGTGAATGTTTTTGTAGTAGTTCACTAAAACATGGGGGGGAAGTAGACAATCACCTGGGCTCTCCCCTACATTGTTGCCTGCTCTGTGACACCATACGTTGTCCGGGGCGGAGGTTATTAAATAAAGAGGTGCCCGGCCTGCGCGGTATTGGCGTACTAGTTAACTGTACAGCTTGCTGCAGCGAGGTTTTGTTCCCCCATTAGGCCGTACAGTCCACAGTCAGCGCGACGCACCCAGCCGTGCTACAGTAACTAGAACCTCCGCCCCGCCATGCAGTTATGTCATCGAACATTTTCCTACAAATGTTATGGCCACACATCAATTTTGTTATAACAGATGTAATGAGTGCTGTAATATATGGGTTAATTATCAGCGCACGGCGAGTGCACAAGTTATATTTAACCTCTATCATATTATTTTACTTGTAGCCCTGCGGAAGTGGTGGTCTCCAGGGTGTGGGGGCTAGGCGCAGCCCTTGCATAGTTACTAAGCTTAGCCCTGGGGAGGTGGTGGTCTCTGGGGCTTCTAAAAGAACTAGTAAGGGGGATCCTGTGTGCCCCCATCCTATTTTTAAGCCATAATGCCCTGAGGACCTGGCCAACCCTGGGGCAAAATAACTGTGAAACGTGGGAGACCATTTTTTTAAACCTCTGCAAAATCTACAGATCCAGCCGCAGATTTTGCAGAGATTTAAAAACAAAATACCTTTAAGCCCTGGTGGGGTCCCAGGGGGACCCCTGGACCAAAGCTAGTGTGTTAGACTATACCTATCCTGTTACATTTTCTTTTTATGTTTTTATTGGGACTCTGGGAAGCTGAATTAGACAGGTGCCTGAAAGAATGTATGGGATTTAGGAGTGTACGTACGTCTGATGTCTTAGGGGTCACCTCCTCTCCATTTTTAGGTCTGCACTGCCCACAGTGCATTTACTGCCTCTGCAATATATACAGCTTACCTTTTGGGGTTTGTAGCCTTTTCATTGCTTGCTGTTGGACCGGACGCAAAAACAACAAGGTGATGGATGGAATGCTTGAATTAATCCCGGCCCATGGAAATTGCTCGGGCAGCATCCCATTACAACATTTCTTTTGCCCACCATGCCACCATATCACCCCAGTTTGGAACCTGCCATATGCAAAGCAGTTTTTACCCTACTGCTCAAGGAACAGTCCAGCCTGAAATGCCAGGCCAGATCCTCCCTGGACATTAAACAAGCACTCTGGGACCGTTTTTAGGGTATCACCACCTATGGGCCAGGCTAGCTTGAATTCAGAGGCACAGTGACCACAGGATAAACATCTGGGCATAAGCTTCCTACGTAGGGCAACACCACACCACTCCACTTTACACTACTCCTCCCTACAACACTCTACATCACTTCACTCTGCAACACTCTGCTCCACTCTATGCCCTTCAACTCCATGCAAGCCGCACTTCATACCGTGCTACTCCACTCCAAGACACTCCACTGTAAGACTTTCTATGACACGGCTCGCCACTCCACTCCACACCGCTACACTCCATTCTACCCCACTCCACTCCAATTCAATACAACCCAATCTACCCCACTCCACTGCACTACAATCTATGCCACTCCACTCAAACCTTCCATTTCAATCTACCATACTCTAAATTACCCAATCTACTCTGCTCCAGTGTATCACACTCCACATTAACTTACCCCCACTCTACTTCAGTACAATCCACCCCACTGTACTCCACTACAACTTAGCCCACTCCATTCTAATCCCCTTTACCACTCTGTATTTAACCCCAATCTACCCCACTTAACTCCAATCAATCCCACTAAAAATTTACCACACACCACTGCAATCTAACCCACTCCACCCCAATCTACGGCATTACAGTCTAGTGCAGTATACTCCACTACAATCTACTTCACCTCAATCTACTCCACTATACCCCATTCTTCTCCACTCCAACCTACACTATTCCACTATAATCTAACCCACTTCAAACTACTCCACTCCAATCTACTCCAGTATACCCCAATCCACTATTCCCCAATTTACCCCATTCCAGTGTATCTCAGTCCACTCTACTGCAGTCTACCCTGATATACCTCAATCCTATCTACTGCAATCAACACAGACTTACTCCTTTGATACGTGCATCAGCTGCAAGGTGCTTCATTTGCATCTATCTTTACTTATATAGCTGAGCTGTTGTCTTAATGTATCAATGCTCATGCTGTATGACAGTTTATTCACACCTCATGACAGTATATTTCATTAGTGTGTAGCTCACTCTTGCAGGGATGCATTTCTTGCACTTACCTTGTTGGAGACTCAATAGTAGCCAAGCCTGGTTTGTGTTTATGTAACTTTCTTCACATAGAGAGGTAGGCCTCTTTTTGCCGTTGGTTGTGTGACCTTAGCTGTTCTTGCTAGTCCAGTTGATGCCTTGTTATTTGTTGTTTAGCAGGGCTCCTTCTCTGCCCCACCATCTCCTCCCACCGTTTTTGGTCTGCAGTTGCCCTTTTCATTGCTCAGCTCGGCCACTAGGCACTGTCACTCGATGCTTGTTGTCGGTAATGTCTTGGCTGGTGGGTCTGTGTGTTTCTTTTGCACTCTTTGCATTTTATTTTGCCCTTTTATTGTTGTCCTGCTGCTACTGCATTGACTTAATAGTGTCTTATTCAAATTCCAACATGTAGTCCTCTTTTGTACTTGGTGTACTCCTCTGTGTCTATGGCCAGAATGTTGCTATTCCTCTTTTTCTCATAAGTCCATGTATATCTGTGGGTTCCAGTATGGCTCCACTCCACTCAATGCAACTGCAAGCCACACAGTGCCACTTCACTATACTCAGTGCCTCACCACTTCACACCTCACACCACATAATATGACTACACTCCATGCCACTATACTCCAAGCCACACAATGCCACCCTACACCACACAATTACACTGCTCTTAATACCACACCACACAATACCAACTCCACTCCACCAGCACTAAGCCACTCCACCCTACACCATTGATCTTCAAACTTTTTAACCCCAGGCCCACACAGACACCCACACAGACACACACACCCACACCAATTTTTTCACAATTATTCTATTAAATGTGCAATGTTTAAACTTTTTTAAATATTGCAGATAACTTGTGTTACTGTTATAAAAAATGCAATCAAATACATGATGCCAACCATACTATTCTGGTCAGGCATGTACTGCTCATTTTCGTCAGCTTAAGACACAGCACGGTTCTCAGCATAATGCTTCTCTTGGCCATAGCCTGGTGCCTCACCTCCCTGGGATCATTTGAGGCCCCCCAGGGGAACCCACCTCCCAGTTTAATGGCACCGTACTCCACTCCTCTAAGTGCAACTCCACACCACTTAATGCCACTCCAGTACACTCCAAGCCACACAGTGCCACTCCATCCCACAATGTACCACACTACTTTAATCCACACAATGCTACTCTTTTACATGTTGCACAATGCTACTTCAAACCATGCCAGTCCACTAAATGACAATACACTACACTCCAGGCCACAAAATGACACTTCCCCCAAGCCAAGGCACTCCACTTCAGTCAGTGCACTCTACTTCTTGCAACATGACATAACTCCACTTAATAAAATTTCACTCCTCTACACTCCACTCCACACAGTGCCATGCAACACAATGCCACTCCACTCCTTCTAAATCAATATAGTTTACATATGTGCAGGAGCAGTGCGTGGCGGGGGCGGCTGGTGCGGGGGTGAAGAAAAATTAATAATTGAAGAAAAAAAACTTACCTGAATGCGCTGCCGCCATCACCACCACCAAGCATCACCTCTTTCCTTGGCAACAGGCACAGGCTCCCAGCCTGCCCTGCGGACAATCTAAACGTTATCATCATGACACAAGTGTTCAGATTTGGGGGAGTGCCAAGCCAGGGTGCTCCTAGGCAGACTGCGAGAGTCTGCCTGTTCTCTCCAACCCAGCACTGCATTGCTGGATTGGACAGAGCTTAGTGCGCATGTATGTTTGCCCAGCCTGAGACGGCCGGCTAAACAGACATGCGTACTGAGGGAGAGTACTGAGTATTCCCCCTCTGTGCTCGTCAGGGCCCGTGGCCCCACCCCTTCTACAATACAACAATAATAAACATAGTTCATTATTGCTGTATTGTAGAGGTTTGCCAGCTGCTGCTGCTGGCGGGGGCGATGCTCCTCCGACCTAACGGAGGACCCACCCCTGCATATGTGAGATCTATTGATTTTGCCAATGCTTGTTTTGCAACACCTTTGGCGTCCCGTAATCTTTGTGTTCCCTGGAGTTATAATGAGGGCACATCTTCCAGTCTTTCCCACGGGTGAGTGAGAAGGACCATTAGAGTCCAAGGGGCTGGAATTCTGGTCTGAGGCGGGCGGTCTCCAAACATATTTTCCTTTCATATTTTTAGATACATCTTTGAGTACAATGGGTTTTTAACCACCCCTCACGCCCCCACCTCCAGAGATCATGACGGTTGGACTGTGGGTAATCCTCCAATATCATTGATAACTGTATTCGCAGCAACTGATGCTGAGACTGTGTGTTAATTTTTATTTACTGGTGAACATGTGTTTGCGTCATATCATTTTAAATGTTTTTATTTGTTCTCTTTTTAAGTTAAATCAGAGTTTAACTTGTTGTGGAGCAAAATATACATGTCAGATTAGAGGATAACCGTAAACTTTCATACGTCAATACAGGTGTTGGAAATATGGCTGAAGGTGGTCCACTGTTTTCAAGGGCAGAAACAGACACACTTGCCACGATTCTTAAGGAAGTTAATTCAATTCAATTCAATTCATAAAGCTTTATTCGGCACATATAAATGACCATAAAAGCAGCAGTACATATTTACAAAGACATTGCAATTAAAACTTACAGTTGTTAATTATAGTTAATGGCTCATTGAGTAATTCATAAATATATAGAATGCATAATAAAATACATTAAAAACTCATGCTTTTCCTGGAATTGATGCACTGATTTAAAAAGGTGGCAGTATAGAAACAAATATCTGCCGATTGCAGATTAAAAATTAAAGCCATAGCATGTTTAACTGTACGTGTTCCGTATCTAACAAACAGAGGTTTCAAAAATACTATACGAAAACATGTATACAGTTTACAGAACAGCAGAAGGTGCACAGTGCTCTGTGTAGATACATTATCGCACCTACATGGCCCAATCGGGTGTTTCTTAATATTTGGATGGGCTACTAGACAATGTGCCATCCCAAATCTTAGTCTGGTTAGCACAAATTTATGTGAATTCCTAGTCACCATAGTTAGGTAAGATGGAAAACCCTCCATTAGATTATATCTATTATAAAAAATTACGGAGGACAATGATCCGGCTATGATTGCTCGTTTCCTTTCTGCGTAAGTTAGAAATATACTTTTCATTTCTAGTTTGGAGATCGCGGTTGCTGCACTAGGATTATTTCAAATATTCAGATTATAAATGTCTGAAAAACAGACAACAACATATTTAACCCAGGGAATATCTCGATATTTGTCCAAACGTAAGCAATCCTCAACAATAGTTCTGTTAAGTAGCTTCTCATCGCCAAGCCAAAAAGACCGCCAGATCATCAGTGGTCTAAGTGATATCAGATCAGTTAAATAATTAATGGCTAATTCGCGGTGGCTTAATTCAGTTGAGGCAGAGATGGGCAAAAACAGGAGCTTTTTTAAAAACATATTTTCCTCCAACTGTAAGTTGTAGGTACAGCTATAACCCCATACTCCTGCCCCATACAGAGCAATAGTCACACATCTAGCTTGGTAAATCTTGCGCATATCCCTGGTTCGACGATCCCCAAGTTTTGCAGCAAATCTACAAATACCATAAGCATTTTTTGCCATTTTATTCCGGATGTTATTAAATTCATTGTTCCATTTCCTGTCGTTAGAGAAGGTAATACCTAGGTAACAAAATTTATCCACCTGTTGCACCTTTTCGCCGTCTATAAAAAGGGCATTTAACGTTTTGGCTTTAGCTCCGCAGGTCATGGTATGAGTTTTTCCCTTATTGATTACTAGTTTTCTATCTTTAATAAAGGAGGAAAAACTATCCATTAGTCGTTGTAATCCGACAGGTGTTCGAGAGAGTAAAACAGCGTCGTCGGCATATAGTAACACCGGCACCGGAACACCGTTGATCTGAGGAGCATCAGCATTAACCTTTTTTAAAATATCATCAATTCCATTAATAAATAAAATAAATAAAAGAGGAGCCAGAACACAACCCTGTCTAATTCCTTGTGTAACACAGATTTTTGGAGTACATTCTCCTCTGGTTCCAAAACGTACGTTGGTTTTCAATTTCTCGTATAACCTAGCGAGGAAAAAGATTATGCCTTCTGGGGCTCCTAAATTTAACAGAGTTGGCCATAAAATGGAATGATCTACCATATCGAATGCGCTGCTCAGGTCAGCAAAACAAAGATACAGGGAACCGGGTTTCGCTTCAGTATACTTCCCGATCAGTAGATCAAGATTGATGCACTGGTCGAGCGTACCTCGTCCCTTCCTAAAACCATACTGGCTATCAGCCAGTATGCTATCCTGCTCAACCCATTCCTCTAATCTTACTAACATCACTCTACTCATAACCTTGACTGAAGAGTCAAGGAGAGAGATCGGGCGGTAATTCTTAGCGTCAGATCTACTTCCCTTTTTATGAATTGGCACAATGATTGATTCACCCCAAGTTACAGGGGCCTCGGCACACACAGCAACGTTAAAAACAATGGTTAAAAGGGGGCCCCAGACATCTGGCGCAGCTTTATAAACGTCTATAGGTACCCCGTCCGGGCCCTGAGCTTTCCCCCCTTTGCTAGCCCGTATACCATGTTTAACCTCACTAACGGATATATCCAAAGGCAGAGTAGGCCACTTATTGGGACTAGGATCATTGACTTTATCAGAGTCAAAAATGCTGGAGAAATGTGCAATCCAACCATCACTAGAAACATTAGAAGTCAACTGTGGTGTTTTTTCATCCCTTAAAAAAGGCGAGTTGACCGTGGCCCAGAATAATGTACAATTTGATAATTCAGCAGCTTGGTTGAGGGAATCCCAAGCCTGTTGCTGCAGTTCACCCTTCCTCTGTTTGAGCGCACATTTATATTTCATTCTTAATTTATTTACCAGTTTTTTGTCCCTGGGCCTCGCTGCTAGAGCCTGTTTGAGGCTAGTTAGTGCGGAAGTACAAAGGTGATTGAACCATCTCGGTCCGTTCCTACTTTGCCTACTATTGCAACTGGTAAACTTGGCATCAATAGCTTTATTAATTTGGTTAAAACAATATAAAACCCTCTCAGAGTCAGATCTATTTTTTAAAATAGAGGCAATGTCCAGCAGGCTCTCATTAATTATGGAGCTAGTTAAATCATCGGCTCTTTCACCAATCCATTTTAGCCTAACACCGTTAGTCCTATGTGGTTCTACATTAGAAATAATAATTCCCACATCCACCGAACTACCGGTCCAAAGGGTAGTGTCCAAAATAATACGGTTGTGGTCACTCAGGGTAGTTACTTCAATTCTTGGTGGTTCACAGTAAGAACTAATATTAGAAGATGTGATCACATGGTCAATGACCGAGCTGGTGTGCCAATTTTTAAAAGTGGGAATGGGTAAACCATTAACATCTTTACAGCACTCCACTATTTCCAGGTCATAGCAGCCCATGAACTTATGCAGTGCTTCCCCATAACTGTTATGTCCAAAATGCGGCACATCCCAGCCGGCACTGTTAGTAACCCCACAAACCCTTTGTGTAGACAAATCGCACAGAGTAGTATTGAAATCCCCTACCCAGATGAAGTCAAATACAACATTCTGTTCCAGACATAGATTTTCGACAGCGCCGGCTAAGTCTGTTACTACTTTGACCCGGGTAACATCAAAAATGTTATTATAATAATTAATCAATAAAACATTATGGTCTTTGTCATCCACAAGCCAGAGGATCTGCACAAGGTCCCCTACAGGTATATACTTTTTAACCACAATAGGACGACAGATCGTTACAAGTATAAGGAGACCGCCTTTCGCTCTGCCTATACCACCTCCCAACGCCGGTAAATTGTAAGAAACGAATCCCTCATAGTTAACATCATCTTTACACCATGTTTCTTGAAGACATAAAATGTCATGGGCATTAACAAACGTTAACGATCCCGGGTCCCTCTCCTTTGATTTCAGCCCTGCCACATTCCAACAAACAATAGTAACAGTATCCTTACCCCTAACACAATTACTATCAGGCACCATACGGTTGTTTCGTCCCCAATTCGCAATCTGGTTTGAATAGCTTATGTCACCACAATCGTGCGGTGCCCTTATATCCACCGCCAATTCAATTTCTGTATTGTTGGGCATCTCTTGGGCCATGGTATTATCTATACCGATATCCACACAGGGAATAATAGTCACCTGGGGTAAGAACTGCCCTCCCTCATTAAGTCAATCATTTGTATCCAGAGAACTTAGGGGTTGAAACCGGTTTTGCATTGAAATATCAGGGTATAGCCTGTGTGTAACAGGGCATAATCTGCTACCTCTACTCCCATAAGGGGCATTATTATGATGGCTGTAAAAGAAGGCAAGCGAACGGACACACACATTATTATCAGTAATTGGTAATGAGGCAGCTTTTAATAATACAGTGGCAGCATGTTGGGGGTGTTTAAAGTTTATAATGACACAGTCACCACCAAAACTTTTCTTAGAGCTCCCTATCCAATCTACCCTTCTGGCAGTCAAGACTTGATCTGAGAGTTCAGTTGGAAATCCACAATGCCTGTGCATCCAGGAAACGCTTTTTATTTTTAAAGACTCGTGGGTTTCCTGATGGTTCCCCTTTACAACAGGGGGAACATTAGCTAAAACTACCACATATGGTGCGCAATCAGGAGGGAGATTAATGGCGCGCCTTCGCCTTACCTCAGTCCAATCCTCTTTTCTATCAGGTATTAAAACAACCTGGCTATCATTACAGGCTAAGGGCTGTGCTGTCGAGTAGTTCTGTACAACATTCCTACTAGTATCAAAACCTGTAACAACACCGGGGGGGGCAACCTGAGTATCATGATTGTTTATTGTTATTGGGGCTGACACACTATCTGCTTCCACCAGTGTTTTTTTGAGGAGATCGCCTAATCTATTAACCTCCGCGGTTAGCTGATCAATTTTTACCATAAGAGGTTTGACAATACCCTTAATCTTTGAGTCAATAATACTTACTAAGTTATTTGTTTTTTCTGCATCTAGTTTAACGTCGTCGATATTTGCCGTATTATCCTCATCCTTATCTGGATTCTTGAGGGGGCTAACTAATCTTTTTTTTGCGGGCCGAGCACCCCCACGTTTAGTCTGGGTCTTTCTACATGCTCTAACCACTCTGGGTAATGGGGTGGGTGGGTATTGCACTATGGGATCAGTAGAAGCCTCTAGATCGACTAAAGTAGAAGTATTCTGCATAATCATTTCCCTATCAGGAACACCGGAATTAGTGCAGACACTACTACTGTCATCCAGGGCCAATGGAGCCGGTGAAAGTTGCGCACTAGATAATGGGGGGGGGCTGCTAAGCCCTAGGGATTGTCTCCTCTCGCAATTAATTTTACTAACAATCTTCACTAAATAATTATCCAATGTCTGGGGTATAGAGGGGACTTTTTGCTTTGACATGCTTAGCAGTCACAAATTATCACTTTTAAAATCGAATAAGGCTTTTCCAATTACGCACAGATAATAAGATGATAAGGGCTGCTTGAAAATATAAATAAAAGGCCGGTTAGCCTCTTGAGGGCCCCACTCCCCGCTCCCCCGCTCCCCCAATGAAACACAAAGCACCCCAGTCCTTACTGGAAACAGAACCTAAGTGTCGCTCGGGATATCAGTCCTTGCGGGCTACGATGATCACTTACGATGATCCCTTACAGGCCTCCGGAGCGTGCCGGTGGTACCGAGTCCCTTACGAGATGCCGGGCTCAAACCCTCAGTCCTTCTGGGGAGCCAGGCGTCCGTATTTGAGCGGACTGAGTGCCGTCAGGCCGAAAGTCCGAAGCCCGAAAAGTCCAAAAGTCCAGAAGGGATGCGGGCACAGACAACTCAGTCCTTTCCGGTTATCCGGGGAATTGGGTCAGTCCTTTTCCCTCTGCGGGTCTCCGCGTGTATCCTAATTTACGGTTCCCCGTCTTCCTTTTCCCGCTCTCACGCTCCAGCGGGCAATGTCGGCGGCTTCTTCCCGAAACGTCACCTTGGGCAGCTGTTTGGGCTAAAAAGGGATGCAAGGATCGGTGCGGCCTACTGTGAGTTTGTGCGGCCTATGGCACAGGCACGGTCCTTTACGAGGCCTCTCGCAGGCCGCCGGCTTATCCTTCCGTCCCCTTGCGCCGGGCGCTGGAAGGCGAAACTGGTTGCTCCGGCGACGTTTTGGTCTTCTCTTGGCAGCAACAAATGGCGGCTATCTGTCTGTCACAGGCTGTCACAAGCGCGGAGTTTCCAAGGCTGGTAGAGCGGCGCGTGGCAGTCTATTCCCCCCTCGGAAGTTAATTATATATGGAGATCTCAACCTTTAACGCTACTCTACTAGACATGGCACCCAATGTAAAATATTTCATATTAGAACTGATTTTTATTCATCAACATGTAGATAACACTAATAAAAGTATAGATGAAATATATCATGTCTATGGTCAACCGCCTGATTGGGGTACAGATGTTGCCAGGTTACAGTTGAAGCTAACCAGTTTGAAAGTCCGTGGAGATATACATATTATGTCCATCCTATATTAATAGGCCTCACTTTTTTGGGCAATCTGTAAAATATTTCCGACATGATGATGTCATGTCAGATGGCTATTTTGTTCTTCGGTGAGTCTGACTGCCAGGGTACATTACAGAGCCTTATTGTGTGAGCCCTTTGAAATTCTAAATCTGCAATACTCAAACGTCCTATTACCTAACATTACATGGACGCTCTGGCAGAAAAGGTCTAGGCAGAGTTTTTGATGCCCTGTTGCTAGAACATGGCAAAGAGAAATCAAGACCGCCCCGTCCCCCCCGGAAAGAATAAGTCATGGAAGGATTATAAAAATTACCTTTTCATCAAGGTTTAGTTATGTCCATGGTATGCTGTGGCTTACAATTGCTAAATCTTTATTGACGAGTGTTGAAAGAATGATAAAACAATTCGTATTGGGGGTCGACTAAACCTAGGACCCGGAGGACTAAACTGTAGGCTCACACAGAGGCTGAAGGCCTGCGTCTCCTAAAATGTGTTTTTATTATAGGGCTAATCATCTGTCACAGATGGGATCTGATAAGTGCAAAATGAGATTGCAGAATGAATCCTATGTGCAGACAACTGGAGTTTTTTATGTTGCTAAGAAACTCTGCACTGGACATGTTTCACTCAACTAAGGGCCCGGTTTAATTAGTGGCCAACCCATCATTGAGTAAATTATGAGAACATGGAGTCTTGCATATATGGAGGGGGGCTGGATCCACGCACACGCCCCTACATGGAATACTGCTCAATTTAACTATACCCAAGAAGGACCTCCCTGATATGCAAGCCCTAGTAGATCCAATGGGCGCTTAACACAATAAGATATTGGGGTATTGACCTAACTCCCACACTGCCACCTTGGACGCAGGCCAGTTGGCCGCAACACTGGTTCCACATGGATCTGTCAGTGGACTGCTGGCCCCTCTGGGTTCTAGCCTGGCTACCCAAGCACGTTTCATTGTTTAGCACCTACATAGCTACCCCCCATTAGGACGGTACTTGACATATGAGACAGGTTGGGAATCAGGTGAGGGCTTACTACCTTCCCCTCCTCCAACACTCCAATTGCACGCAACCCGGATTTCACTCTTGTGCTACTGCCTCCATTATTTACTAGCTTGGAGGCAGAGGACTGTAGGAAATTAAGAGACCTCTTTGCGTGAGCCTCCATTAAATCATTTGAACAGTGTAAGGCTTATTACTCTCTCCCTGAAACAACAAGGCTACAGTACTGCCAGCTGCATCATTGGGCATTGCACCCCTCCAATTATTCTGGGTCTACCATATCCTATACTGACTTGAAAAATTAGTGCGCGCATATGACGGGTCTAAAGGACAAATCTCCAATACATACCGGACCATTCAACACTCTACACCTCTTCAAACACACACATTTCAAACTTTCAGGCAGACTACCACTACAGATGGCATTTCGTCTAAGCAATTGGAACCCCTTTGGCGAGACATACCTAAAACGTAAGAAAGCTTATCCCACTGTGAAATAGCTTATATGATCATTTTTCAATGGTATTATACACTGGCTTACCTCTCCACCATATACCCCTCCACATCTTTTTCTACTGGTAAAGCAGACTAGTTGTGGGGGATTATTGACACATCCGCTGTTGACCCCCGAGCAGGAATTGGAATGTTTGGGGATCAGAGAGTGCTGGTGTCTTGCTAACTGACCAAGCAGGCCGTTTCCCTTTTGCGACCCACCCGCCACCACAAAACTCTTGGCCATAGCAAGGCCTGATACCGGAGGAGTTCAGGGCATAGGCGACCTTAGATAGCATCTCACATAGAACTGCTGTAGCATAGGAGGTTGCACCAGACATCAGTGAACAGACTTTGGTTGATACCAGTTACTGAGAATCCCAGTGACCCAGTGGGCCTGAACTTCGAACAACAACCCCACTGCGGGCTTCACGAAGGAGTGCAGACTGAAAGGGGGTGTGGCCTACCACCCATTTTATCCCTTGGGCCTATAGTGACCACACTTGAGTATTTGCCAGTGCAGCACTCGGACTGCCTGTCCCCCTCTGCTACGTGGGGTAAGTCGGGTCTTACAACATATATTACTGGGTGTAGAGTGCAGCAGGGGCTGACATTGCTGCTGGTCAAGTGGTGTACACAGGCTCTCAGCTAGAACAGCAAAGCCATTCCGTTACGAAAATGCCAGTATTCCTCTTCCCGGATTATATCTGTGCAGCGCCGCAGGTCTCCCTTTTTGGGGGTGACGTGCAGATTGAGGCAGGCTGACCTCCACTATTCCCTCCTTTTTCAAGTTGAACTGAAGGCCATGGTTTGAATGAAAAGTTACTGCTTTACCAAGCCCGTGGATGCCTGGGACTGGGTTGAGACATCCGCTTTCCCTTCACTGCCATGCCGACAACATGAGGCACAAACATCGCATCGCCAGAAACACTGGGCATGCAAACATGGTGGTGCTGGATTCAAAGGGGCATCTACCCCAGAACAGGCAAAGGAGGGACAGTCCCAGACTTGAGGTTACATTGTGGGCAGACTGCATTCACCCCTTGTTTACTGTTCAGACGATGGCATATCCGATGTCAAAACATGGTCTCAGCAACTCTGCAGGAGCTGACAAGGGAAACAGCAGAGGAGCTTATATCACAACAAGAACCTCAGGTGAATTAATCTGTATTCATCAGATTGTAGTAACAGGTCATCCCAACTGACCCAGAGTGAGTAGAACTGCAGACTGCTTACACACTGTGGAAACTGAAGACAGCCTGGCTACCCCCCTTGCCTAGCACCCGCCCAAACATGATGCATGCTGGTAACATGCAGGACATTTTCATCCATGGGCCTTTATTTTTTTTACTGTTTAGGTGATCATAACGTTTTATGGTTGTCCACTGTAGGGATTTTTTTTTTTTTTTTACAGTTTGTTGAGTTATGGGGTGTAATAATGTATTCTTTTTTAGGAAGTATGACATTAATTATTTTGGTGTATAACTGTGATGATGTGGCTTATGATCCGCTACAGAGCCCACACCCTCCCCACTTAGGATACTGACATGTCTAAACTTAGCATAATCAGGTGGAATGTCCATGGTATGGGCTCCAAACGTAACAGACATGCGGTTCAGCATTATCTTAGGTGATGGGGTGTTCAAATTGCACTGCTATAAGAGACTCATATCATGGGAGGGGAGGGTGCCCGTTTTAAAAAATGCTGTAGAAAGAAATGTTTTGTACCACATACTCTGGCTTTGCTTGCAGAGCCATAATCTTGGTTAGACCAAGTGTTCCCTTCAGGCTCACAATAATCAAAATTGACCTGAAGGGCGGTCCCATGCTGGTCGAGGGGCAACTAGATGGGAGGACGGTCTTGTTAGGAAGCATTTCGGCCCCCCCATTCAACATAGCAGGCCTACTTCTCACGTCTGTTCTCAATATTCACTAAATGGGCCCACATCCCCTGTATCATTGACTTTAGGTTGTAGTTGACCCACAGCATGATTGATCCCACCTACCACTCCCATACTCCCTGGTGTAGGCTTCAACACTGGACTTTGTTGGACTGATGGAGATTGCTGAACTCAGACTCTAGGGAATGTTCCTATAATTCTCCCGCTCCCCCCCCCCCCACATGCTTTGCATATCCGATTCGATTGGATACTTTGGGGGTCATTCCGTCCCCGGCGGGCGGCGGGCGCCGCCCGCCGGGCGGAAACCGCCCAAACACCGCCCCGCGGTCAAATGACTGCAGGGACCATTTTAACTTTCCCGCTGGGCCGGCGGGCGATCTTCAAAAGATCGCCCGCCGGCCCAGCGGGAAAGCCCCAGCAAAGATGAAGCCGGCTCCGAATGGAGCCGGCGGATTTGCTGGGGTGCGACGGGTGCAGTTGCACCCGTCGCGATTTTCAGTGTCTGCTATGCAGACACTGAAAATCTTTGTGGGGCCCTGTTAGGGGGCCCCAAGACACCCGTTCCCGCCAGCCAGGTTCTGGCGGTTAAAACCGCCAGAACCAGGCTGGCGGGAAGGGGGTCGGAATCCCCATGGCGGCGCTGCTTGCAGCGCCGCCATGGAGGATTCTTTTGGGCAGGGGTAAACCGGCGGGAAACCGCCGGTTGCCCTTTTCTGACCGCGGCCTTCCCGCCGCGGTCAGAATTGCCCATGTAGCACCGCCAGCCTGTTGGCGGTGCTACCCCCGGCCTCCACCCTGGCGGTCATAGACCGCCAGGGTCAGAATCAGGCCCTTTGTGTCCCAGCTACTAGTCTATTGGCATTAAGGGCAGAATATCTGGGGGAAGAGCTATTCCAACCTTAATCCCCTCCAGGTACAGTTTTAGTGGGGTGTGTCATGGTCACAGGTTCCCACTAGGCATTTACAGCCCACCATGCTAGGAGATCAGGTATTCTGTGACACAACAGCAGAGACACTCTCCCATAGCCTACCCGACAACTGGGGAACATCTGTGTCCAAGGTAATTGACTGGGAAGCGATGAAAGTTATCCTCAGAGGTCACTGCATCCATGCGGTTGTAGGGGTGAAGGCAGGCCCACACAGTGACATGTCCTGCATTTAGACATCCCTGGGTGCACTGCAAACTACGGCCCAAGCTGACTGTACAATGCTGGGTGCAATGATTTAGGCACTGCATAGATATGCTCAAATGAGTGAGCAACCACAACACCTTGACATCCGTGCGTACCAAGCGAAGCAGTATGCAGATGTTTATTGTCCTGGCTCCTGCGCAGCATGAACCTGCCCACACCGATTACGATAATCAGGGATTCACCAGCAATTGTTGTCACAAATCAGTCAGATTCACAAGGCATTTACTATGCATTATCAGACCGCATATGACCCTCTATTATGGACAGTCAAGTTGCCATATGTCACTTTCTTGCGTCTGTGAACTTAGTAGTCCTTCGTCCACTAGATAGGGAAGATCTTAACGCACCCCTGTCATGAGAGAAAGAGACGGTGTCATGCGGGGCACAGCAACTCATAAAACACTGGGGATGGATTCCAAATCTAATTCTACAAAGACTACAAGCACCTTTTAGCCCTGAAACTCCTCAAACTTTAACAAGAGTTCCAAACAGACAGTTGACTTCTGCCAACCCTCCGCAAATCTCTCTTAGTATCCTTTTCCAAGCATGTGAAAGACCCCATGGAGCTTGCCTCTTAATGCCCGCATTCTATGTTGAGGTCTGATTATAAAATCCTGAACAAGGTTATAGCGGGCAGGCTGTGTGAACACATGCCACGTCTGGTGCACACAGGGAGGTCCACCACCACTTTAAATATACACCTTCTGCACAGGGTAATGAAGCTTCCTCTGGTCCAGTGGCCATTTGCTACATGCTTGGTGCTGGACTTGCATGAAGCATTTGACATAGTGGATTGAAATTGCCTGTTTTTGACCATGACTACCTTTGGCATCAAGGGATGACTAGATGCGTTAATTTGACTCCTATAAATTGAACGCACAGTGCGGGTGAATATTGGCCAGTGTATCTTCCCCTGTTTCTGATTGAGCAAAGCAATGTGGCAAGTCTGTCCGCTGTCCCCTCTGCTCTTTGGCCTCGCTATGGAGCCCTTATCCCTGAGGCTCCGACAGCAGGGGCGTTCCTGGAGTATCCCATTGTCTGGGGAGATCCATGTAGTCTTGTTATATGCAGATGATGTATTATTCTACATCCAAAACATACAGGAGGGCATAGCTGATATCCAAGACATACCCCTGGAGTTTCATGTTGCTTCTGGCCTGGGGGTGACCTGTGCCAAATCATGCCTGTTTATGCTGCACCCGAACTGTCCCCAGCAGCATTTCATTGTGGATTCCAATCCTTTGCGTTAGGAGCCCCGCACGGTTTGATACCTTGCCATAAACATCTATCACAAGACAAAGTATCTAATAGATGGCAGCCTTATAAGAAGCATAGCAACCCGCATCCCCACATGGCTTTTTGGAGCACTTTGCAAGGTAGAGTGTCCCTATCTATGATGGTAATGCTCCCTCTGCTACTTTACTTTTTCTATAACCTCCTGGTCTGTGTCACCCAGAGCCACATCCCATCCATTATACTTGGCCATAAGGAGTTTCATTCAGAACAAGGGGAGATGCCACATTGCACTCCGTAAACTACAGTTGTCCATAGACTAAGGGGTATTGGGGGCTCCAAATTTTGAACATTACTAGTTGGCGGCCCAGGTGCATTGGTCGGCAAGCTGGTTGTCAGGCCATCACACAGAAGAACTTGAATCTCCCACAGCAGCCCAAGCACACTTTGTGGTCTAGCGGATCTTCCTCCCCCAGGACAGGCTTTCACATGATGCTAATGGATTATTGCTGATCACATGAGAATTTTAATCAGAGCTTGCGATACATCACGCAGATTCTTTGCTTGAGA
The DNA here is from genome assembly GCF_031143425.1 of Pleurodeles waltl. NCBI lineage: Eukaryota > Metazoa > Chordata > Amphibia > Caudata > Salamandridae > Pleurodeles > Pleurodeles waltl. Next base: position 513,578,809 of record NC_090440.1, read on the forward strand.
TACCACTGAGCTACATAACCTCATTCTGCAAAATGTTTGGTAGCGTGGGCACGAGGGCCTGGGTAGAGGCAGGCATAAGTACACTAGTTGCTTTGTATCAGGAGGGTACATTATTTTCTTATAAATACTTACAGGAGGAACATGCCCTTCCAGCAGGTCATTTCTTGGCATACGGGCACTTGCTGGGCGCCCGTAGAAATATTCTGGGCCATCACAGACAATATGCCAGTAGAGCGACAAACAACACATTACACATAGTGTATACAGTGGAAAAGGAAATTCGGCAGTGAATTACATCATGCAATACATAGCTACCAGCTATGTAGGTACCTTGCAATCTCGTGTGCATGGGAACGTCACTCGAGGGTGGCCGTACTCCAGCTTGGGGATCATGTGCACTGCATTGTGAGGGCTGTCTGGTTGGGGCAGTGGAAATTGCCTGGTATGATTTGGAATTTGAGGGCGGCTAACTATGGTGGAAGGCTGCTGGTCAAGGAATTCAGGAGCACTCGGAGTGTTAGGGTTTGTGCACAGCAAAGAGCATGTCCCCTCTCACTGCACTAGTGGGTTCTGTAATAGCTCCCTTTTAAACTTACTATTGAAATCCTTTCTTGTTATCTCACCTTCCCCCCCCCGTAGGCTTCTGTGTATGTTGTTTAATGTGCTGTTTTGTTTACACATTGGGCCTTGCTTTTACCAAGGCTTCTTTAAAACACTTCTCTCTAGGCCATGTGTTAATTTAACTCATTTGCATAATAACTGAAACTCTGCACACCTTTCAAGAACATGTGCAGCATGTGAGGACCACACCCAGCTCTTCAAACCACACCCAGCTCTGCACACCTTTCAAGAACATGTGCAGCATGTGAGGACCACACCCAGCCCTGTCTATAAAAGGCAGCCCCCGAGCCTCACCCAGTGCTTGTGCTCGTCTACCTCCCGCTTACCTGAGGACAGATCCCTCGGCGCTGGCACTCCTGCTCTCTACAGACTTTCATTGGCTTCAATGGGCGCAGCTGCTGGTTCTTCCTTCTTCTGGTTTCCGGTTCCTCCTTGCCTCAGCCTCTCTCCTACAAGCAACCTGCAAAAGAGAAAGAAGACAAGGTTAGACTGATCAGTATCTCTTGCCAGCAACAAGTAAGTGCAAAACTTTTATTACCTGAAAGAACTTTGACAACAATTTCTGGAAACAAGATACCTTCCACGAACATTGTGATTCAAACTCTTTGTTACAAGAATACTTTGCGGAACTTTGTGAAGCAAACATTTTTTATAGAACTTTTAAGAATCGAACCGTGGAAACCATTAACAGCAAGGCAAACAGTAAATCAAGGACTTGCACAAATTACATGCTGTATTTTGACGTAAAAGTACAGTATTTGTTTTATAAAAGATTCTGGAAATATGGGAAAAGTGAGTCTGCTATTGGGAATTTAGGCTTTAGTTATATTAAGATGAATGTTTGATATTAGTAATTCTGATAACGGTATTTGTTTAATGTTTTAGAAGCTTTAGAGTAATAGAAAGCACATCCCAGAGCAGTAACACATTCCAAACCTGGAAACTAGAGACCAGGATCCAAGAGGTACTTTTAGAAGAAAATTTCTAATAAATAAAGGGATAGTCAGGAACCCAGTTAGGAATAGGTTGTACTTATCTGTTCTTTGTTTATGTTTCATTAGGCACCAGTTTCTACAGAAGTCAGAGAGGGCCGCACATTTGTGCAGCACTTCAACAGTGGAAACGCAAGAACGGTGTTGTCTCTTTATTTTATTTTATCCACTTCCCCCCTTCCCTTGAGCTTCTGTTCTTAGTGCACCGTTTTAAAAACTAGTGTGCTGGAACAAGCAGTTTCAGGGTGGGGTCGGATTGTCTTCAACCTCCATCAGAACTGAACAAGGACTCAGGTGAGCTGGGCTTTGACAGAAGCACAAGCCTTAAAAAAAAAAAAAAAATTCAGTTCTGGTGGACGATGAATATCGGGGAAGAAATAGAGGGCATTGACGTCACGGATATGGCGCAGGCCCTAAATGAGGACTTGGCTCATAATGAATCAGTGTCTGGCATCTTGCAACATATGCAAGAGGAAATAGAGAGATTAAAGATGGAGAATACCTCTTTAAAACAGGATTTAAGCAGGTATAAATTTAGGGTATCTCAGTGGAACACAGCTTTTACGCCTTTGTTTAAAACCTCCTCAGAGACAGGGGCGCCATCAAAACATACAACTTTGCCTCCCCCAGTTGAGGTCACTGTTAATGTTCCTAATGCTGTGCCCTTAGCAGCACCTGAACGTTTTCATGGAGATAGTAACAAATTCCATGTTTTTATCAATCAATGTCAATTACACTTCGTTTGTAAGCCACAACAGTTCCCTACTGATGCTACGAAAGTGGCATTCGTCTTGTCTTATTTGGGTGGCACAGCAGCCAATTGATCAATTCCTTTTGTGGAGAGAGATGATCCCATCCTCCATAATTGGAATCAATTTAAACATACCATGACCAGCCTTTTTGCAAAACACACTTTCATGCAGGCAAGTGATAATGAGCTTTTAAATCTTAAACATGGTAACAAGGATTTATTGACCTATCTCACTAGTTTTAATCGTTTACTCACCGAGACACAGTGGCCAGAAGAAAAGCGTGTCTCCCTTTTCTATAAAGGTTTGAGAGACGAGTTAAAAGACGCGCTGGCTCATATCGTTGATTTGCCAGAAGACTATTCGGACTTTGTAGATTTAGTTGTGAAATTAGAACATAGACTAGGAGAAAGAAAGGGAGATAAATACAAACTGGAATCACGGTTAACTTTTATTAGACACGAGAAGAAAGACCCAGATAATAAACTCCCTGAACCTGAGCCTATGCAAATAGGGACACTCAGAGGTCCACTCACATCAGAGGAAAAAGAAAGAAGGAGAAAACTTCAATTATGTTTATATTGTGGAAGGGCAGGTCACTTTGCCAGAGAATGTCCAGTAAAGCCTAAAAATCCACGAAAGGGTGCTGTTTCCTCCACCTCCTCAACTGAATCGGGAAACGATTAAGCTCGACAAGGGGAGAGGTTACTTGTTTGAGAAAACATCTTAATCAAACCTCTAATGCTGCAGCCTTCATGGTACCGCACATACCTAGACATTTCATAATTCAGGTCGTTTTAATTGTTACTACCCAAGTGAGGCATTCTCTCCCTGTCCTACTGGACTCAGGCGCGACAGGAAATTTTGTGTATAATAAGTTAGCTGAAAACTTAGGACTTCCTATGTGCCTAAAGCCTTGTCCAGAAGCAGTATGTACAGTGGATGGGTCAGAATTGACCTCTGGATTAATCACAAAACAAACAAGTCCACTTGTTATGGTCTGTCAGAACGGGCACACAGAGGTGATTAGCTTTGATCTGATAGATACTCCTAATTTTGGTTTGATTCTCGGGGTACCCTGGTTAACAACTCATAACCCAAAAATTGATTGGGTGAATAGAAATGTTACTTTGGATTCCTCTTTCTGTAGAACCAATTGCTATCAAGAAGCAGGTACAGAACAGAGCACAGTATTACACTGTGCTAGTGTTATACAAGATGAACCAAGTCTCCGTCCTGAATATTCTGACTTTAAAGACGTCTTTGATCCAGTAAAGGCTAGTGTGCTGCCCCCACATAGGTCTTATGACTGTCGTATAGATCTTATCCCAGGGGCCCCTTTACCTAATAACAGAGTATATGCTTTGACTGACGAAGAAACCAAATACTTAAGAACCTACGTAGATGACCTACTACAGTCTGGGTTCATCCGTCATTCCACATCTCCGGTGTCATCTCCACTCTTTTTTATCCCGAAGCCGGATAAATCCCTGCGCGCGTGTATCGATTATAGAGGACTAAATAAGGCTACAATAAAGAATAAATATCCTCTTCCTCTCATACCTGTGTTGTTGGATCAATTAAGACATTCTACTGTATACACTAAACTAGATCTGCGGGGAGCTTACCACCTGGTCCGAGTAAAAGAGGGGGATGAGTGGAAGACAGCTTTCAAGACAAAGTTTGGTTTATTTGAGTACACAGTAATGCCCTTTGGGTTATGTAATGCCCCTGCGGCTTTCAGTTCTTTATAAATGAGGTCCTACACGAATTCCTGGACGTTTGTGTCATAGTATACATAGACGACATCCTCATTTACTCTAAGAACTCAGAAGAACATACCCAACATGTTCATGCAGTATTATCAAAGTTAAAAGAAAATCATCTTTTTGCTAAGTTAGAAAAGTGTACTTTTAATGTCAGCAAGGTGGACTTTTTAGGATACTGCCTGTCACCCCAAGGAATAACTATGGTTGTAAAGAAAATCAGTGCTATTGCTGATTGGCCAGAACCATCCTCTGTAAAAGATATTCAGAAATTTCTGAGTTTCGCCAATTTTTATAGGAGGTTTATTGCACATTTTGCAGACATTGCGGCCCCAATAACTACCTTGTTGCGGAAAGGGCAACAATTTCTTTGGACTGATGAGGCGGCACACGCCTTTCAACTCCTAAAACAAAAGTTCACTTCAGCCCCAATACTTAAACATCCTGATCCTGACTTGCCTTTTTTTGTTGAAGCGGGTGCTTCACAAGTAGCTTTAGGAGGAGTTCTCTCTCAACGAGATGCAGTGGATGGCCAGTTACATCCTATAGCCTTCTATTCCAAAAAGTTATTACCAGCTGAACAAAATTACACTGTGGCTGAAAGGGAACTACTAGCTATCAAAGTAGCCTTTTCAGAATGGAGGCAACATTTAATGGGAGCCAAGTACCCAGTTACAATCTTTTCTGACCATAGGAACCTACAGTTTTTTGGATCACTTAAAGCACTAACACCACGTCAGATGCGCTGGTTAATTTTTTTTAGCACATTTGACTTTGTAATAACCTATAGACCAGGTGCACAACAAATTCAATCTGATGTGTTATCTAGATACGGACATACTTAAGACATGAAACAAGATAAAATTGGAGAACCCATTATTCCTCCCCAAAAGTTTTTGGCACCAGTACAACAGAAGGATTTCATCACAGATCTATATAATGCACACATGCAAATAGCACCTCAGGATTGGTTAAAGGATTCCCATAACACAATACAACGAGGTTTATTGTATCACGACAACATGCTGTTAGTGTCCACCTCTGAATTACAAACACAGGTGATAATTTGGCATCACGCCTCACCGTTAGCAGGTCATCCTGGTTGGGTAAAAACCCTGGAAAATGTGCAAAAACACTTTTGGTGGGACACTATAAGAAAGGACATTAAGCAATTTGTCACTACCTGTCCAATTTGTGCAAGACATAAACCTTCTCATAAGGCCCCTGACGGCTTGTTAATACCAATGCCAACACCCAAGCAACCTTGGCACACTGTGAGCGTAGACTTTATTGTAGGTTTACCACCTGTAAAATCTTTCACAACAGTGTTGGTTATAGTGGATTTATTATCTAAAATGGCACATTTTGTACCATTATGGAAATTACCCACGGCGGCAGAATTTTCCGATATTTTTTTAAGGGAAATTGTGCGTTTACATGGTTTGCCAAGCAAAGTGGTGTCAGACCGAGGGAGCCAGTTCAACTCTAAATTTTGGAAAAAATTATGTAAAAAACTGAAAATAGATGTGGCATTATCCACTGCTTTCCACCCAGAGACAGATGGACAGACTGAACGACTGAACCAAACCTTACTTCAAACGCTACGTTGTTTATTGGCTGATTATTCTAGTGAATGGTTGGAAGCTCTCCCTGTAGCGGAGTTTGTTTATAATAATACTGAGCATTCAGCTCTACTTTGCTCACCATTCTATTTCTTGCAGGGGTATCATCCAAGAGCTATACCCATTTTGTTAGAAGATTCTCTGTTACCTACAGTAACGGATAGACTAACGAGGTTAGGTGACATACAAGACAAAGCCAGGAAACATTTATTAAAGTACAAGGAAAGCATGAAAAGACAAGCAGACAAACACAGAACTGAGGCCCCAATGTATAAAATCGGTGACCAGGTATGGCTCTCCACAAAGAACCTAAACATAGAGGGATCCCGAAAGCTGCAACCACGTTTCATTGGACCCTTTAGTATAACTACCATAGTAAACCCGGTAACAGTAAAATTAGATTTACCAAAAGAATATCCAGTACATACTACATTCCATGTGTCCTTGCTTAAGCCGTACAATCCAAAAACCCGACCTGAACCACCACCTCCACCCATACCAATTAAGGGAAATCTAGAATATGAAGTGAAAAGCATAAAAGACTCAAAAAGAATTAGTGGACGTCTGTTTTATTTAGTAGAATGGAAAGGATATGATGAATCTGAGAATTCATGGGAACCAGCATCATATGTACATGCCCCACAGCTGATTAGACGGTTTTAATTAAAAAATCCAGGAAAACCCCGTCCTGTAGGAGGGCCTTTGAGGGGGGCAACTGTTAGGGTTTGTGCACAGCAAAGAGCATGTCCCCTCTCACTGCACTAGTGGGTTCTGTAATAGCTCCCTTTTAAACTTACTATTGAAATCCTTTCTTGTTATCTCACCTTCCCCCCCCCCTAGGCTTCTGTGTATGTTGTTTAATGTGCTGTTTTGTTTACACTTTGGGCCTTGCTTTTACCAAGGCTTCTTTAAAACACTCCTCTCTAGGCCATGTGTTAATTTAACTCATTTGCATAATAACTGAAACTCTGCACACCTTTCAAGAACATGTGCAGCATGTGAGGACCACACCCAGCTCTTCAAACCACACCCAGCTCTGCACACCTTTCAAGAACATGTGCAGCATGTGAGGACCACACCCAGCCCTGTCTATAAAAGGCAGCCCCCGAGCCTCACCCAGTGCTTGTGCTCGTCTACCTCCCGCTTACCTGAGGACAGATCCCTCGGCGCTGGCACTCCTGCTCTCTACAGACTTTTATTGGCTTCAATGGGCGCAGCTGCTGGTTCTTCCTTCTTCCGGTTTCCGGTTCCTCCTTGCCTCAGCCTCTCTCCTACAAGCAACCTGCAAAAGAGAAAGAAGACAAGGTTAGACTGATCAGTATCTCTTGCCAGCAACAAGTAAGTGCAAAACTTTTATTACCTGAAAGAACTTTGACAACAATTTCTGGAAACAAGATACCTTCCACGAACATTGTGATTCAAACTCTTTGTTACAAGAATACTTTGCGGAACTTTGTGAAGCAAACATTTGTTATGGAACTTTTAAGAATCGAACCGTGGAAACCATTAACAGCAAGGCAAACAGTAAATCAAGGACTTGCACAAATTACATGCTGTATTTTGACGTAAAAGTACAGTATTTGTTTTATAAAAGATTCTGGAAATATGGGAAAAGTGAGTCTGCTATTGGGAATTTAGGCTTTAGTTATATTAAGATGAATGTTTGATATTAGTAATTCTGATAACGGTATTTGTTTAATGTTTTAGAAGCTTTAGAGTAATAGAAAGCACATCCCAGAGCAGTAACACATTCCAAACCTGGAAACTAGAGACCAGGATCCAAGAGGTACTTTTAGAAGAACATTTCTAATAAATAAAGGGATAGTCAGGAACCCAGTTAGGAATAGGTTGTACATATCTGTTCTTTGTTTATGTTTCATTAGGCACCAGTTTCTACAGAAGTCAGAGAGGGCCGCAGATTTGTGCAGCACTTCAACAGTGGAAACGCAAGAACGGTGTTGTCTCTTTATTTTATTTTATCCACTTCCCCCCTTCCCTTGAGCTTCTGTTCTTAGTGCACTGTTTTAAGAACTAGTGTGCTGGAACAAGCAGTTTCAGGGTGGGGTCGGATTGTCTTCAACCTCCATCAGAACTGAACAAGGACTCAGGTGAGCTGGGCTTTGACACGGAGTTCCGCTGTATGTATGTAATAAGTGCTGGGTTGGGAAATAAACAGAAATAATTATTTGGAAAAGAGTTGAACTCTCTAATTGGGAGCAGAAAGGCAAACTTTGGCCGTGTGTTGGTTGTCCTTCAGGCCTCTTAATTGTATGAAGTGCCTGGTGACAGTGAGCACATAAAGGGTAGTTACATGAGAGGTTGCTTTAGCAGGAGGGGATGGGTGGATTGAGGAGAAAGGTGGCGGTTCTCCTTAGTGATGTGGACACCTGCATAGGGGCATTGCAAGAGAAGTTCTCATCTGACTGGGGAATTGAGAGGTGTTTTGTGGGTAAACTGATGAAATCGTGATGCCTTCATCAATATGGGGCCTCCCGTTGGCATGGGTAAGGTTCCACTTTGTCATTGGGTAAGGCTGTGGTTTAGTGAGTTAGGGGTTTCTCAAGGGGAAGCACCTGCTGTAAGGGCCTTATTTTGTAACAACATCACATCCCATGCTGCTGCGATGGGGCACCGTCTGATACAGCCGGCCTCCTACCAGTGTAGTGCAAGCCTATCTGCCTCATCCTAGCAGGACACTGCCAATTGCCTTGGGCCTGCGACGCGGTTGCGGGCCTTTCAATACAAAGTGAGGAAGCATTTGGCCAATAAGAGGGCCAGCTTAGCAAATTTGGCTTGTACTTTGTGTTGGTTCCATCAATGGGAATAGTCCTAGTGCGGTGGCTTCCCATGTTTTCAGAGCATTAAGTTATGGGACTGTGGCCAAAGTGCTATGCAGCTTGTCCCAAAAGTGTGCCAATGTGGAGCAGGACTAGAGCATGTGTTGAAGGTGCACCACTGGGAAAGAGCATCTCAGGCAGGTGAGGTGTGCCACTAGGAATATTCTGTTAAAGGGGTGGGGGGGGTTGAGGTAGCCCCTATGGAGAAGCACTTATTGGTTATTCTTTAAGCATGCTTTATGTGTTACCATCTTATGTGATTCCAGGGCCCTGGCACATTCATGATCATGAAAATTCCTCCTGTGGTTCTCCGTACAGAACTGCCTAAGTTGCATCAGGGGTGTGTCGAAGTATTCCAATGGCTTTACAAAGCCAAATGATGAGATGCCACCTGTGTACCATTTGATATATTGTACAAACAACTTTGTGTCTAGTTCGTGTGTAAGGATTTATCATAGGGAGTCCATTGAGGCAGTAGGCATCAGTATGTGATGAATTGTCCTGGGAGATGGCATAGTCTTGGTCGAAAGTTAAAAGCTGGCCGTCCCGGAAGAGGTCTTCCACTGTGTCAAATGAGTGTGCCTGCCAGTCTGGTAGCTGCTCTCTTGTCAATGCGCCCTACACGCTGGTGAGGCCCTATATTGCAATGTTAGGGGCATATGGAGCAATCTGGTTTGTTTGTTAGGCGAAAGTTTCTGGTTAGACATTTCCATGGCAACCATCCAGGAAAGGAGCAGGGCATCATCAGTGGTGGTCTTGAATGTGTTTGCCCACCAGCCATCGAGCCACCCAATCAAGCTGTGCCACCAGGTAGTAAGACTCGAAACCGGGGGCCCCTCAAACCTCCCTGACCACTGTCAACCCATCATCTTCCATCATTCCAGATTGTATCCCCCATAAAGTGATCTAGATCACAGAAGAAGTGGCATGGTAGAAAGCCTGGTACGTTGACAAAATACTGCAATTGGGGAAGGATTATCATCTTTGAGAATGCAATCTTGCCGGTGAGGGCTCTGGGGAGCTGCTGACAGAGTTGCCCTCAAATTAGTCTTCCTGCAAGTGGTTAAGTGGAACACCCGGTAACGGAAGGCTGTGGACTTCCAAGCTAAGGGTGAAAGGGGGCAATGCTGGTGGTGTGGGGCTTCACCTCAGAGTATAGAATTTTCCCCAGTTAACTTGGAGCCCAGTCACTGCTTCGAAGTCCTGAAAGGTAGATGTCGAACAGGAGGTGTCGATTTTCATGTCTCAGATGTAAAGTAGAACATAATTTGTGTAAAGGAACACTGAGTTCCTCCGTGCACCTGTACCCCCCCCCCCAAACGGGACTCTTCCAACTGAGGCAGTGCGCCATTGGCTACATGGATATGGAGAACAGGATTGGGGAGATGGGACAACCCTGTTTAACTACGACCAACAGGAAAGGGGGCAATATTAGGCAGCCCACTTGGACCCTTGAAGAGGGGTTTATGTTTAGTAGTTTGTTGTAGGCTAGGAGGCATGGACCTAGAATGAAGGATGATAGGGTCGCAAACAGGTACTCCATAAGAGTCAATCAATACAGACTATTAAGCTGATCTAGTATATAGTGGGGAGGCCTGGTCTATTACACTGAATAGGTGACAGATATTATAGGGGTGGCCAGTTAGCTGTGTACGTCAGAGTGATACATACTGAAGAATGGCAGATTGCAAATGTAATATCCAGCCTGTAGGCAGGGTGATTTCTGTTCTTGTAGGGGACCGCCACACCAGCAGTTACCCAGGGTTGTCCCCTTATGAGTGGATTCGAGCTGTGTATTTGCTAGAGTTAGGCTGGCAATCTGAGAGATACTGCAGTATGGTGCCTCAGGAAGCCCTCGTTAATAGTGTGGAGCAGACTGATTAAAAAGCCGCCTACAGTGTTGAAGAAAGGAGTGGATGGGCCCCCAGACCCGTGGTCTTTGGTTTTTACAGGTAGTCTGCTAATGACAGGGTCACAACCTGGTCATGAGTTCCATTGGCATGCTTCACTTGGCTTTAGCCTGGCATGACTCAGCATGTACCTAACAAGTGCACTTTGTCCAGAAGGTCTTGGGTGGTCTGTTTTTGGGTCTTCAGCTGTGGTACCATCTCTGTGATATTACGTTCTGTGTTGGTGAACCGGGAAGCCAGTTTGCGCAGGTCCTTCTGAAGGAGACCAAATTCAACACATATCTCCTTTATGTGCGCATCTACTGAAGAGCAAGAGGATTTATTGGTAAGTAGGATGGTGGCCTGTTTTTCACCCAAGTCCTGTGGAGAGCTGGAGGTCTTTGCCCCGTGTCAAGGCTCCTCCCCATAATGGAGTGTGGGATAGGGTGGACGAGGGGTGAGGTTTTGGTGATTTCGTTTTACCCATGGTGTGTTCCCAGTTTACCGTGCCAGTACGTTGCTGGATCACTGTTTGCAGGATGACTCCCATCATGTTCCATGGGGTAAAAGTCAGCTAGTGTCAGCTGTGGTCTTTGTAGTAGCTAGCCTCCCTACACCCTCCCCCTCCTACCTGTGCCGGGCATGCCCCGGTATGGTATGCAAGGTTGGTTCTGGCCAGTCGACAATCTGATTCTGGTGTGTGTGTGTGTGTGTGAGGTGTGTGTGTGGGGGGTGGGGGGTATGGCAGGATTAATGTTGATTGCGGCATTCAGGTCCTGGAGCAGTTACTCCACGGCTGCCTTCTTTGGCTCCATGGCAACCCCATAAGCACCCTCTCATACACACACTGTATATAATGGGTTGAGGCTGTAGACTTGTCACCTGGTTTGTTTGTGCACTAGCATACACCGCACACAACCTGTTAAATGTAGTCCTTAAGGAGTGGGGCTTAGGTGGCGAGTTGACTAGGAAAGACTGGAAACAGTACTTACACACCCCTGGATGAGGCGGAATACCAAGTTCAGTAGATCCAGCATAATATATTTCATATAGCTTACCTCACTCCTGCAACTCTGTCCTAAATGTTTGGGTCCTCCTCTGTTTGCCTGAGATGCCAACATGCAGGTGCAGACACGATGCACGTGTTCTGGAGCTGCTCAGTCTGTAACCTTATGGGTGTCAGTGTCCAACTTGCTGAGAAGTGACTGGATGTGTTCACAATGGAAGTTGCACTGTTGGGATTGTTCAGGTGCTCAAAAACAGATAAAGCTGCTAACTGGTTTATAAACCAAGCATTGCTGATAGCATGCAGACTAATTGCCATGCACTGGAAAGCCCAGGTATTGCTAGACATAGCCCACTGGTGTGCGGCAATACTGAAGTGGGGACAGGGAGAGGAGCTCAGGAGGCAAGAAATATGAGGACTACGCAAATACCCCAGAACTGTGGAATGGGACGCACTATTAATTGACTTGCACACACACAAGAGTTGGTGGCCTGTCATTTAAACCTACCCTGGCGGGGACATAACCCCCTCCTCCCCCATCCCCTTTTATCCACATTACCACACCTCCATCATAACCCCTTCCAGCCTGTCCATGGGTGAGTGACAACACCCTTCTGTTACACCCTTTGATGTCCCCGAATAGCTTCCTAGTGGCCATTATAGCTTCATGGATGTCACTGTTCATTTTCAATGTTTGCAGTACTTGCTTGAGATAGGAAGATTGAATAGCACTTATGGTAATGGCAGAATGTGAGTTAACATCGACACATGACTTGTTTTTTCCAATGTTGCTGTTTAAGGACTGAACCAAGGACTCCTGCTGATACTGATGTGATACTATTTTATTAATGACGATGTAGCTGGATTGCTGATTTTACTAATGATAATGTAACTTTCATCGATGTAATGTATTCAAGATTGTGATATTGAAAATGCAATTAAAACTGGTTAAAAAACTTTATTGGAGATGCAGATGGGTAGTTAGCTTTCACAAAAAAATACTAAAGGTAGGTCAGCACTAATGAGGGACACATTAGCAAAGCACATTTACTTTTGATAATTATTGAAATTATTAACTATGATTCAATCTCAAGACCGGAGCCATGGATTATGCATTTCCTTTGTCCATTTTATTAATCAGCAGCCTTTACAATTAGAAAAAAAACTTTATTTCACAGAAATCTTAGGGAAGGGGTATTCCACATAACCTATCAAACTCTAAATTCATAACGTAGTCCATGTTTATGTCCCCTCTTTCTTCGTGAGATAAAAACGGTCAGTTCCTTCGTGTTCATTCCTGTTTGGAGCCGTCATTCCCTAGAAGAGAAAATACACCTTGTAACTATTCCATGCAGAACCAATATGACGTTCAAGTGGAGGGCAAGCAAATAGCAATGTCACCTTAAATCTCGAATACAGTATTCAAAAGCCTGATAATGGCAAAATAGTCATACTACTACCATAGGAAAGTCCCAATTGTATCCTGCATCAACTTTGTCACCAGGACAACAGAAACCTCTTGCTAAAGCTGGTGCTGGGATCATGTCCTTAACCCCTTCACTGCCATGGACATAATGCTGTATTAAATAGGCCGATCTGCCCCGAGGGGGGGCAGAAGCCATTAGGCACCAGGGATGTTTTTATTTTTATTTATATTGAGAAGAGGAGCAACCCCTTAGGCAAGGGTTGTTCCCCCCCGGGGGGTGGGGGTGGAAATCAGGCAATTTTTTTAAAGACCTTTTCTGACCCCCCCTGGGCAGATTGGCCTATATTAATTAGGCCGATCTGCCCCCTTTGGCAGGGGGGTGGGGTGCAGAAGCCACTAGAAACCAAGTTTTTTTTTTTTTTTTAAACCTTTATATTGATAAGGGGAGCGACCCCTTATGCAAGCTCCCAAATGGCCTAAAGTACAAATTACTTACCTTCGGTAACGAAATATCTGGTAGACACATATTCTAGTTGCAGATTCCTTACCTTAGAATTTCCCTCCAGGCGTCAGACTGGATCCGGAGATTTTTCTTCGAGCAATACCCTTGGGCGTCGGTAGGTGGCGTTGGTCGACTCCGCAGGCGTCGACTGACGCCGTGATGACGTCGGAGTATTACATAGACGCCACCCTCGAGCAGTGACGTCAGTTTCTTTTAACGACTTTCCACACCAGAGCGCAGAGCCGCTAAGAACACAGATTGGTGCACCAGAGCTAAGGACCTGAAAGGGGGAACACCTGTCCCTAGAAATCATTTCGCAAAGCGGGGAGGATGGGTGGGCGGTAAGGAAGCTGCAACTACAATGTGTCTCTACCAGATATTTCAAATACCGAAGGTAACTAACCTGTACATCTGATAGAGACTTATAGTTGCAGATTCCTTACCTTAGAATTGATACCCAAGCAATGCCATCCTCTGTGGTGGGCTGCGCACAAAGATCATACTAGAAAGTCTTGCAGGACTGAACGACCAAAGTAGCCGTCTCGACGGACCTGACTATCCAGGCAGTAATGCTTATCAAACGTGTGCAGGGATGCCCATGTAGCTGCCTGACAGATATCCAGGACAGGAACTCTGCGTGCTAACGCACTGGAAGCCGCAGTTTCTCTGGTGTAATGAGCACGCAAGCCTTCAGGAGGTTGCATTTTAGCCAAAGTGTAGCACATTTTGATGCAAAGAAGCACCCATCGAGAGATGATATGCTTTTGCACCGCCTTCCCTTTCTTAGCACCCACATAGCCAAAGAGTTGATCGTCTACCTGGAAATATTTTGTACAAAGGAGGTAGAACGCCAATGCTCTTTTTGGGTCCAGACAGTGGAGTCTCTCCCCTCCTCATGGGAAGGGTGTGGGGGTGTGTAGAAGGTAGGCAAAGTGATGGACTGGCCTACATAAAATGGTGCAAATACCTTAGGAAGGAAGGAAGCTCTAGTGCGTAACACCACTTTGCAAGGGTGTATAGACAAGTATGGAGGCTTTGAAGAAAGCGCCTGGAGCTCACTCACCCTGCAAGCAGAGGTGATAGCGACCAGAAAGACAGTTTGAATGTGAGGATCCGCAAGGGACATTATGCATTGGCTCAAAGGGGGTACACATTAAATAAGTAAGTACAAGATTAAGATCCCACTGAGGCATAATAAATGGGTTGGGAGGAATTAAGTGGGTGAGCCCTTTTAAGAACCTACTGACAATAGGAGATTTAAAGAGTGGGGGCTGATCAGGTAGCCTAAGAAAGGCAGAAACGGCAGACAAATACCCTTTAAGGGTGCCCAAAGCAGAGCCCTGCTGGGCTATAGAATGAACAGAAGAACCTTTGACAGAGGGGCAGAAATGGGATCAACAGATTTGTTGGTACACCATGCCACAAGATTTATTCCAACGACAGGCATATACAGTTTTAGTCGATGGATGCCTGGCTGCCAAGAAAAATTGCAGACTTTTGGTGGAAGGGCAAATGCAGTCAACTGTTGCAGCTCAATCTCCACGCATGAAGGCAGAGGTTGGATAGGTGCCGGTGGAGAACCGTCCCCTGCTGCTGTGACAGAAGATCCACCCAAAGAGGCAGTCTGAGTGGAGGATAGATGGACATGCTCAATAGCTCTGGATACCACACTCTTCGAGCCCAGTCCGGAGCCACCAAGATAACTTGGGCCCGGTCGTACTTGATTTTCTTGAGAACTCTGGGTAGAAGAGGGCTAGACGGGAAGGCGTACAGGAGGCCGGAGCTCCACTTGAGACGAAAAGCGTCTCCGAGCGAGTGCCGCCTTGGAAAATTCCAACGCGCAAAACAGCTGACATTGCGTGTTCTCTGCGGAGGCAAACAGATCTAACCAAGGCTCTCCCCACTTGAAAGAGAGACCTTGCGTCACCTCCGGATAGAGACGACATTCGTGATTGACTGTGCGTCGGCGGCTGAGTTTGTCTGCTCTGGCGTTGAGAGCCTGCCAGATGTTCAACCATCAGCGTAATGCCCTGATATTCCAGCCATGTCCAGAGGCGTAGTGCTTCCTGACAAAGGGTCCAGGACCCTACCCCGCGTTTCGTTTCGAGTACCACATGGCGGTAGTGTTGTCTGTGAACACCTGCACCACTTTCCCTTTGAGAGAGGGAAGGAATGCTTTTGACCTAAGCCTGATCCCCCGGAGCTCCATCATTTTTATGTGAAGCCCCGACTCCGCCGGAGACAGGAGGCCTCTGATCTCTGCCTCTCCCATGTGGCCACCCCAACCCAGAAGTGACGCATCTGTCACTATAGAGAGATCTGGTTGGGGAAGGGAGAGGGATCTGCTGTTGACCCAATTTGGATTCTAAAGCCACCACTGCATGTCTTTCACAGTCCCCTCCGAGATCTGGACCATGTCCGAGTGATTTCCCTGATGCTGCGCCCACTGGAATTTCAGGTCCTACTGCAGAGTGCACATATGTCATCTGGCATGTGTACTAGCAGGATGCAGGAGCCCATGAGGCCCAGCAGCCTCAGAGTCAGTCTCACCGAAACCCAAGACCGAGGCTGAAAGATTTGAATCATAGCCTGAAGGTCTTGGACTCGCTTCTCGGGAGAATAAGCAAGAAATTGCACTGTATCCAGAACAGCTCCAATGAAAGTGAGCGTCTGAAAGGGAGTCAGATGTGACTTCGGCACGTTTATAGTGAACCCCAGCTTGTGCAGGAGATTTGCCTTAGTCTGAAGGTGGGAGACGACTGTCTGGGGCGAAGGCGCACTTAACAGCCAGTCGTTGAGGCAGGGTAAGACTGAGACCCCTAACCTGCGCAGTTGAGCTGCAACCACCGCCATCATTTTTGTGAACACCAGAGGGGCGCTCGTAAGGCCGAAAGGGAGCATGGTAAACTGAAAGTGCTCGTGACCTACCATGAATCGTTGGTAACGTCTGTGGGCAGGCAGGATGAGGATGTGAAAATAAGCGTCCTGCAAGTCCAACGCTACCATCCAGTCTCATGGGTCTAAGGCAGACAGAACCTGAGCCATGGTGAGCATTTTTAATTTCTCCTTCTTGAGGAAGTAGTTCAGGTCCCGAAAGTGTAGGATAGGACGTAAGCCCTTGTCCTTCGTTGGTATTAGAAAGTAGCGGGAATAACAACCACGGCCCACTTCTGGCACAGGGACTCTTTCTATAGCTCCCTTGGCCAAGAGAGCCACGACTTCCTGGCGGAGAAGCACAAAATTATCCTCCGGAAGATGATGGAAGGATGGTGGCATGTGTGGTGCTGAAGATTCGAAAGGAGGATGGGGAGGAGTAGACCTTCCGAATTATCTGCAAAACCCACCCGTCAGTGGTGATAAGTTACCAGTGGGGCAGGTGATGTCGGATCCTGCACCCAACTGGGTTGGAGTGAGGGGACAGACTAGGAGGGTTTGGAGACTGCAGCGGGGGAGGTGGGGGGTGGACGTTGGGGGTATAGAGGTGGACTGGACAGACCTATAGTTCCTTGTCTCACAACCATGTGGAATTCCGCGACCTCAGCCATGCATAGGCTGCGTGGCACGGTGGCTGGGTTGAGGACATGACAGGGTGCCCCTTCTGTGTCCACGAAAGGGACGAAAAGTGGACTGTGGTGGGCGAGTGGCGGAGGAAAGACCAAGGGACCGAGCCGTAGACTGAGAATCATTGAATCTCTCCAAGGCCGAATCCGCTTTGTCTCCGAAGAGACGGGTGCCAAGAAAGGGCATGTCCATGAGTGACCGTTGGACATCCCCTGAGAAGCCACAAGTGCGTAACCAGGTGTGGCGCCGTAAGACCACTGTCGTTGCGACCGATCTGCCCACAAAGTCAGTCGTATCCCACCCACAACGGATAGTGAACTTTTCTTTGTCTCTCCCATCTTTCACTGCTTGGGAGACGATAGCACGGGCCTCCTCCGGTATCTGTGGCAGGACTTGCGCAACTGTAACCCACAGGGAGTGGGTATAATGTCACAAAAGACATGCGGTGTTCACAGACCGCAGTGCGAGGCTGCAGGAAGAAAACCACTTCTTAGCAAATTGTTCCAGCCTTTTGGATTCCCTATCCTGGTGTGCAGAAGGGAACGCGTCTGAAGAAGTGGAAGCCTGGATAACAAGACTCTCAGGAGTGGGGTGTTGGGACAGGAACTTTGGGTCGTTCGGTGCGGGCCAATGGCGGCGAGCAATAGTCCTGTTCACAGGAGCCCCTGTGTTGGGTTTGGACCATGTACCCAAAAGGACATCGGTGAGGGCCGCATTGAATGGGAGAAAGGGTTCTGAAGTAGAAGCCCCAGGCTGAAGCACCTCAGTCAGAAGATTAGACCTGACTTCCACAGTAGGTAGCTCAAGGCAGAGGACCTCAGCTGCCCTACTGACCACCATACTGTAAGATGCTCCCTCTGCCGTAGCCACGGTAGGAGGAGACAGCATGCCAGTGTCTGGAGAAGTATCCAGACCACTGGCTTCGCCCAAATCCTGTTCCCAGTCCATAGCAGGGTCATCCTTGTATTCATAATGGTCCAGGGACGCATCCAATTCCTCCCCATATTCGTACCCATAGGAAAAAGTGTCAGAATACGACCTTTGGTGAATAGGCCCCACCGAACCCGATGGCGCCCTCGGCCGATGCCTCTCTGAGTCGTCTGGGATAAGAATTGTGTCAACGTCAATAGTGGGCACTACTGACGTCGGGAGTGTTGATAATCGACCCGGCGCCAGGGAAGGTCTCGAAGGTGCGACCAGCGTCGGTGTGGATCCGGAGGTGACCTCAGTGGCTGGGGCCGAATCTGCCGGCATGGAACCCAAAGCCCCCTCAGCCGAACCCCTTGGGCCCGAAGGCGCCATATCGGTGTTTGCCCGCCCAAAGAGGAGGCGCATGGCCTTGTAAAACTCCTTTAGTTGGTACCTCTTGAATCCCTATGATGGTGGAAAAGAAAAAAATAAATAAAATAAAAAACGCAAATTTGGCATGGGCAGCTTATGTGGCCAAAAAGTAATGAAAGCCTAAGCGCGAACTACCCCGAATAGCAAAGAAAAGGCCTGGCACCTGAGGGGGAAGGCCTGGCAGCGAAGCGGTTAGTAAAATTTAAACTTTGCTATTAAAGCTGGGAAATGTTATATTCTGTGTCAGGACCAGAGGTGAGGATCATGCTAGCTGAAGACACCTAACCTTAGAATCTATACTCAAGCAATACCATCTCCGGTGGTGTGTTTGCAGACCAATTTCCAAGGAGGAAGTCCTGATGGGCCAAAGGGGCAAACTTCTCATTTTTACGGACCTGGCCTACCTGGCAGTAGTGTCTGATAAACATGTGCAGGAAGCAGACGCTGCTGACTGGCAGAGATCCAGTAACAGAACTCTTAATGCCAACGCAGGGGTCGCATCTTGAGATCTGTTGACATGAGCTTGCAAACCTTCACATGCATCAAAAATTCAGAAAAATCTTACCCGGACTGCAGATCGATTAAACTGAATAATCTACTTGGCCTATCTGTAATATACTTGAACCTCACACTGTTGTTAAGCTGTGTGATCCTAGGCAATATTTTATTTAGCTGTCATTTTTTCATTTTCATATATGAGAGCACCTTCAAGTATGAAAGTTCAGCATTTCTGCTGTACAAAAAACCTTTTTTGATTTAATAGGCTAAACGTTTGCTTCATGCATATTACAAATCTAGCCCCCATTAGGCTACACATGAACCCTGACTTGCCTCTTAGTTCACTAATATCATTGTCATCAGGGTGGGGGAAGAAATATTTATTAACTCTTGGTAAAGATCTCAGTTAAAAAAAATATATTGCTAAAAAGTGAAATGGTTGTGCACTGTCATTTTCAAACATTTTCCATTGACATGATAATAAACTTTCAGAATAACCTTTGGTAATAATTTATCTGGTAGAGACATATTCTAATTGCAAATTCCTTACCTTAGGATTTCTCCCAGGCATCAGACTGGATCCAGAGATATTTATTATGGCAGTACCCTTGTGCACAGGCAAGTGGTGGCAGTTGTCTCCGCGTCTGTTGTTGGCGTCGTGGTCACTGTGATGACGTAGGAGGTCGTATATAGGTGCCACCTCAGCATAGTGACATCAAGTTTTTCACAACTTTGACGCCAAAGCACAGAGCCATGAAGAACACCAAGAACGGTGAGCCAAAACTAAGGCCCTGTAATGGTTATCCCTGTCCAATGAAATCAGTTCGCAAGCAGGAAAGATGGGTGGGTTGGTAAAGAAACTGCAACTAGAATGTCTCTACCAGATACATTTTTTAATTGAAGATAAGTAACTAGTTCATCTGATAGAGACTTCTAGTTGCAGATTCTTTTCTTAGAGTAGATACCCAAGCAATACCATCCTCTGAGGTGGGCTGAGAATCTAAGCTCATACTAGAAAGTCCTGCAGGACCGAATGACCAAAGCAGCCGTCTCTGCGGACCTGACTGTCCAGAGAGTAATGCATTTTAAATGTGTGCAGAGATGCCCATATTGCTATTTGACAGATATCAATGACAGCAACTCCAGGTGCTAACACTGTGGTGGCAGCATAGCTCTTGTAGATTGAGTGTGCAAACCCTCAGGGGCTTGCTTCTTATCCAAAGCGTAGCACATTTTGATGCAAAGAAGCACCCATCGTGAGATGTTACACTTCTGCACTGCCTTCCCTTTCTTCGTACCCACATACCCCCACCCCGAAAAAAAAAGAGTTCATCATCCAACCAGAAATCTTTGGTACGATTGAGGTAGTATGTCTAGGCTCTTTTTGCATCCAGACGGTGGAGTCTCTCCTCTTCGTGAGAAGAATGTGGGAGTGAATAAAAAGGAAAAGTGATGGATTGGGCTTCATGAAAGGGAAAGGGAGTGACCACTTGTGAAGGAATTGAGCCCCACCTGGTCAGGGAAAACAGACAACAATGGGGGTTTAGAAGAAAGAGCCCGAAGCTCACTTACCCAGCGAGCAGAGGTCACGGCAACCAGAAGAGCAAGTTACTTACCTTCGGTTTAACAAGAATAAACTTTATAGAGAACCTTCATCTAATAACTTTTCCACAATTCTTTAAAAAAGGGCACATACCAACATGAATGGTTTGCAAACTTGAAAATAACTTGAATTAGAACTATAAACATATATACATATGTAGAAACATTGAAACTAAAGCACTGAAGTGCACACCCAAGGCGATCCTGGTATGACCAGACAGACAACGGGGAGGCGGGAGGGACCGTGAGGAATCCACAGGTAGCTAATGTATCCACCAGAAAAAGAGTTACCGAAGGTAAGTAACTTGCTCTTCTGATGGATACAACTACCTGTGGATTCCTCACCTAATGAATAGAGTTCCAAAGCAGTAACACCTCGGAGGAGGGTGTCCGTCTGGTCAAACCAGGAAATCCTGCAGCACCGACCGTGCAAAATGGCCATCCCTCCGCACCTCTGCATCCAAACAATAATGCTTCACAAAGGTGTGGAGGGAAGACCAAGTCGCAGCCTTGCAGATATCCACCATCGGAACACCTCTGGCCAAAGCCGATGAGGTTGACTTGGCCCTGGTGGAATGAGCCCTGATCCCCTCAGGAGGATCCTTCTTTGTATTAAAATATGTTACTCACTGGCAAAGAACGACCCACCTGAAGAGCGTTCTTTTGTGGACGGCCTTCCCCTTCCTCTTCCCCACGTATTCAATAAAGAGTTGTTCATCCAACCGGAACTCTCTCGTCCTGTTGACATAAAAACTGAGAGCCCTCTTAGGGTCCAGACGATGGAGTCTTTCCTCCTCCTTAGATGGATGCGGAGGAGGGTAGAACGTCGAGAGAGTTATTGATTGTCCCAAGTGAAATGGAGACACCACCTTGGGGAGGAAAGCCGCCCTGGTCCTCAAAACCACCTTATCCTTATGAAAAGTGGTGAAAGGCGGGTGAGCAGAAAGAGCATGCAGTTCGCTAACACGTCTAGCCGAAGTGATGGCCACCAAAAACACAGTTTTGAAAAACAAATATCCTAATGGGCAGAAATGAAGTGGCTTAAAGGGGGAGCCCATCAAAAAAGTCAACACCAAATTCAAATCCCAATGCGGCATAATTAAATGCCTGGGAGGAAATTTATTAGTAAGCCTCCTCAAAAATCGAACAACCAAAGGAGATTTGAATAGGGAGGGCTGATCTGGAAGAAATAAAAAAAGCCGAAAGGGCCGAAAGATAGCCCCTAACGGTGGCCATAGCACAACCACGCTGAGCCAATGACAACGCTAACAACAAAACATCAGAAAGATGGGCACTTAAGGGATCAATTTTCTTCTCTCCACACCAACAAACAAAATTAGCCCACATACTTGCATAGACCAACTTGGTTGAGTGTCGTCTGGCCGATAAAAGAACGTCCACCACCTCCGGTGGGAGAGAAAAGGAACTCTGGTTGCCCCGTTCAATCTCCAGGCATGAAGGTGTAGGCTCTGGAGGTGGGGGTGTAGAACCTGCCCCTGCGAGAGGAGGTCTGCCCTGAGAGGGAGACGGAGCGGCGTGTACAGTGAGAGTCGGAGAAGGTCTGCATACCACACCTTTCATGGCCAATCCTGAGCTATCAGAATGACTTGGGCCTGATCTTTGCGAATCTTCCTCAAAACCCGAGGAATCAAGGGTATGGGAGGAAACGCGTAAAGCAACTGGTCGCACCAGGACATCTGAAACACGTCCCCCAACACTCCTTGCATCGGATACTGAAGGCTGCATAACGACGGACAATGCACATTCTCTCGAGTGGCAAAGAGGTCTATTCGGGGAAAACCCCACATCCAAAAGATGGAAAGAAATAGATCCGGATGCAGACGCCACTCGTGGTTGTCCGAGAAGAAGCGACTGAGCTTGTCCACACGTACGTTTAGGACCCCGGCCAAATGGTTTGCCACTACACAAAGCCGATGGTCCTGCGCCCAGGACCAGAGTCGCAGAGCCTCTCTGCAAAGAAGGTACAACCCTACACCCCCCTGTTTGTTGATATACCACATCACGGTCGTGTTGTCTGTCAGAATCTGGACTGACCGCGAAGGGAGGAAGGCCTTGAGGGCCAAATGAATCGCCCGCAGTTCCAGCAGATTGATATGAAACCTCTGCTCTACTGGAGACCAACGACCCTTGATCTCCAGATCCTCCAGATGAGCTCCCCACCCTACAGTGGAGGCATCCGTTATCACCGTGGCCACTGGAATTGGCTGCGAGAACGGCTTCCCTTGAGAAAGGTTGCCTTCCACAGTCCACCATCTGAGATCCGCTGCAGTGTCTCTGGAGACCCTTATCGATTCCCTGAGATCTCCTCTGTGCTCAAACCACTGCTTGTGGAGGCACCACTGAAGAGCCCTCATATGCCAGTGTGCATGCGTGACCAACAGAATGCAAGAAGCGAACAGACCGAGCAAACGAAGGACCTTGAGGACCGGAACTACCGCTCCTTCTTGAAACATTGGAACCAATGCCTGAATGCCCCGTATCCGCTGTAGCGGAGGAAAGGCTCGATTCAATGTTGTGTCCAGTACTGCCCCTATGAACAGGAGACGTTGAGAGGGCTCTAGGTGAGACTTGGGCACATTTATTGAAAAACCCAGACTGAACAACAACTGGGTTGTCAGCTGCAGATGACGCAGCACAAGCCCCGGAGACTCGGCTTTGATCAACCAATCGTCCAAGTAAGGGAATACTGCTACTCCCTTCCTCCTGGAGGTGTGCTGCAACAACCGCCATCACCTTTGTGAAGACCCGTGGTGCGGAAGTAAGACCAAAAGGAAGGACCGCAAACTGGTAGTGCTGCGATCCTACCGCAAACTGGAGATACTTCCTGTGCGACTTGAGAATGGGAATGTGAAAATAAGCATCCTGCAAGTCGACCGACACCATTCAATCCTCCTTGTCCAACGCCAAAAGCACCTGTGATAGAGTCAGCATTTTTAATTTCTCCTGTTTGAGGAACCAATTCAAAATCCTCAGGTCCAAAATAGGCCTCAGACGACCATCCTTCTTGGGGGAATCAGGAAGTACCTGGAATAACATCCCTGACCCCTTTCTTGCTCTGGAACCAACTCCACTGCACCCTTCAATAATAGGGAGAGAACCTCCTGTTGTAACAGCAGGAGATGATCTTCTGAACAAAAGGAAGGACGGAGAGGGAAGGGAGGAGGAATCTCCCGAAAGGGAAGGGCGTAACCTCTTCTCACCAAACTGATGACCCAAGAGTCTGGTGTTATGGACTCCCATATGGGAAGAAAGAGTGAAAGCCTCCCCCCTACCGGAGAGGTATGAGAAACAATGGTGAGAGGACTAGGGATGCTTTCCTTGAGGTAACCCGCCAGAGGAAGAGGAAGGGTGCTGCTGCTGGGTGGCACCTCTTGTGCCGACTCTACCCCGCCCCCTGTATGAGCGATAAGGGAAGCTGGAGGACTGCTGCCCCGGCTGCTGTGATCTCCCACGAAAGGAAGAACCTCTTCCAAAAACACACAGCCCTCTAAAAGATCAAAATGGGGTAGCAGCAGCCTGCAGACCTAAAGATCTAGCTGTGGCCCTACATTCTTTAAAGCACTATAGCGCAGAGTCCGCTTTTGAACCAAACAGTTTTGCCCCATCAGAGGGCAGATCCAGCAGCGTAGACTGGACGTCTGTCGAAAATTCTAAGGTGCGTAACCACCCATGCCGTCTGGAGGCAACGGAAGTCCCCAATGGTTCTTGCAATAGAGTCCGTGGTATCCAGACCTGTCTGAATAACCTGCGTAGCCGCCGCCTGAGCGTCCGAAAGAAGACTACGCAAGACCTGGGGCATGTCCGGAAGTACAGTCTTCGTCGCATCCATTATGGCATGGATATACCTGCCCAGAATACATTTTCCATTGGCAGATTTTAGAACCATGCTGCAAGAAGAAAACACCTTCCTGGCCGATTGGTCCATCCGCTTGGATTCCTGGTCCGATGGTACTCCCAGAAACGAACCAGGGGCCGACCTCGAAGAGCAGGATGCTTGCACCACCAAGCTCTCTGGTGAAGGTTGTTTGGATAAAAACTCCGGGTCCCCAGGCGCAGATCTATAATGCCTGGCCACCGACCTACTAACAGCCGAAGAAGAAACAGGCTTCTTCCAAACCTCTTCGATCGGATCCATCAGGGCTTCATTAAATGGTAAAAGAGGATCCGCCATGGCTGTAGCAGGATGCAAAACCTCATTCAAAAGGTTGGTCTTCACCTGCGCCGTCGGTAAAGGAAGATCCAGAAATGCTGCAGCCTTCCTAATAACAGAGTGGTAAGAGGCTGCCTCCTCTGTATATTCACCAGGGGAGGCCAGATCATACTCTGGAGAGGTATCAAGACCACTTGCTGTGTCCAACCCAGGGAAATCACCTTGGGGATCAGTGTTCTCCCCTTCTTCGAGGACTTCCTGCGGATATTCCCTCTCCTCTAAAAGTCTAAGGGCCTTTTGACGTGACCTCAACTTGACCTCAAGCCCCGGCATCGACATGGAGCGGAGCGACGTCAGTGAATGGCGCCGGGAAGGCATCATGACAGGTTCTCCGGATCCACCCGACCCCGCAGATGGATCCATCGGCGCCATGGAGAAGGCACCCGTATCCGATGCCGACATCCAACCTCCTGCTCCATCACCTCCGACACCGGCGTCGAAGGTCTCTCTCGACGTCGAGGGCTGCACTGTCGGCAGAGGGGCCTCACTTGAATCTCCAGCCAAACAAAATGGCATAAACGGCGTCGGTTTATATGGAGCCGGAACGCCGAGATTGAAAGCCAGGGGACCAGTGGGGCCAGCCAGCGCACCACCTCCCGGAGCCATATTTTGAAAAATCTGGAACATGGCATTAAGGAATGCCGCAGACTACGTACCCGGAGCCGGGAACAAAGGATAAACTTGTGGAGCCAGTGCTGGGCTGGACTCTTCAGGTTCAGGATGCACCGGCGAAGCCAGATGACTTTGAGGCTCCACAACTTCAAAAGACTGACGGCGCCGGGGTCGTTTGCGGCGTCGCAGGTTGAGGGGACACCATCGGACTCACTTCCCAAGACTTGCGGCGCCGGGGCGATGGAGACCTCGACGCCGACTGACTTCTGGACCGACGTCGGGAGTCACGATGACGTCGCTTCTTATGGGATGACTTTCCAGAAGAGGACCGATGGTGCCGCTTCCTCTCCTTCTTGGACCTTGCCAAGAGAAGCTTCGCCTCGCGTTCCTTCAATGCCTTCGGATTAATCTTTTGGAAGGATCCGCATTCTTGGACGTCGTGATCGGAACTGAGGCACCAAAGACAATCGTTGTACGGATCAGTCACAGACATGCGACCTCCACATTCCCTGCAGGGCTTGAAACCCGACTTTTTCGGAGCCGACATCCTGGAAATACACAAAGTATCCCTTCTGAAGAGCTAACGATACATGTAATAGAAAAGTAACCATTATCGAAGGCACGGAAAAAAGGGAACTGACGTCAGTACGGCAGCGAGGACCTCTTATTGCCACGATGACGTCATGCGGAGCCGTGTGGTCGGGAAATTGTGACGTCCTCGCCAACGTGCAGAGCTAGAGAGAGAAGTTTCCGTTGAATGCTGCGAATGGGGAGAATTCCTTAGGTGAGGAATCCACAAGTGGTTGTGTCCATCAGAAATGCAGTTTTAAGAATAAGGAGCCGCACAGGACAGCTGTGTAACGGCTCAAAGGAAGGACATATCAGCTAAGTAAGAACAACATTAAGGTCTTACTGAGGCGTGATAAAGTGGTGGGGGGGGACGGACAAATGGGTAAGACCATTAAGTAATCTACCCACAAGAGGAGACTTAAAAAGAGAATGTTGGCCCGGCAACATTAGGAAGGCTGAGATAGCCGCCAAGTAACCTTTAAACAGTGCCAATGCAGAGCCCTACTGGATGAAAGATATGATGAACAGAAGAACTGCAGAGAAAGAAGCGAGGGTGGGGGGGGGAATCAAGAGACTTGTTTGTACACCATGACACAAATTGATGCCGACAAGCGTATACCGTTTTGGTGGAGGGACTCCTGGTTGCCAAGATAACCTTACAGACTTCGAGTGGAAGGTCAAAAGCCGTCAACTGCTGCCGCTCTATCTCCACATGGAAGGCGAAGATTGGACAGCTTCAGATGGAGAACCATCCCCTGCTGCTGCGCCAGAAGTGCCTCCCGAATATGCAGTCTGACTGGAAGATCGGTGGCCATGCTCAATAGCTCTGGACACCATACTCTCCGTGCCCAGTCTGGAGCCACAAAGATTACTTGGGCCAGTCATTCTTGATCTTCAGAACTCCGACCAGAAGTGGTATTGGCGGGAAGGCGTAAAGGAGGCCCGAGATCCACTCAAGACTAAAAGCGTTGCAGAGCGAGTGCAGTCATGAAAACTCCAACATGCAAAACAGCTGACATTGAGTGTTCTCTACAGAGCCAAACAGATCTAACCAAGGCTCTCCCCATTTGTGAAAGAGACCTTGCACCTTTTCTAGATGTAGACGTCATTCGTTTTCGACTGACTCAATGGCTGCTTTTGTCTGCTCGGACGCTTAGGGATCCCACCAGATGTTGAACCACCAGTGATATGCCCTGATGTGCCAGCCATGTCCAGAATCACAGAGCCTCTTTATAAAGGGTCCAGGACCCACTCCGCCCTGTTTGTTGCAGTACCACATGGCAGTAGTGCTGTCTGTGAACACCTGCACTACTTTCCCTTTGAGAGAGGGAAGGAATGCTTTCAATGCAAGCCTGATTCCCCAGAGCTCCAGAAGGTTGATGTGGGGCCCAGAATCCGCATGAGACCAGAGGCCTATGATCTACGCCTCTCCTATGTGGCTGCCCCATCCCAGGAGTGAGGCATCTGTCACTACTGAGATATCTGGTTGGGGAAGCAAGAGATACAGATTCCAAAGGCACCACAGCAGATCTTTCACAGTCCCCTCTGAGATCTGGACCATGTCGGAGAGATTCCACTGATGCTGTGCCCACTGGAACTTCAAGTCCCATTGAAGAGCCCGCATATGCCATCTGGCATGTGTCACTAGCAGGATGCAGGACGCCATGAGGCCCTGCAGCCTCAGAGTTGTTTTCACCGAAAGCCAGGATAGAGTCTGAAACATCAGAATCATAGCATGAATATCCTTGATTCGCTTTTCGGGAGGATAGGTCCGAAACTGCACTGTGTCTAGAACAGCCCCAATTAAACCGAGCATCTGAGAGGAAGTCAGGTGAGACTTTGGCATGTTTATAGTGAACCTCAATGTATGCAGGAGGTTCGCGTTAGTCTGAAGGTGGGAGATGACTTTCTGGGGCGTGTCTGCCTTCAACAGCCAGTCGTCGAGATAGGGGAAGACCGAAACCCCTAACCTGCGCAGATGAGCTGCAACCACCTCCATCACTTTTGTGAACACCCGAGGGGGGCTGGTAAGGCCCAAAGGTATCACGGTAAATTGAAAGTGCTCGTGACCTACTAGGAATCTTAGACAGTACCCGTGGGCAGGCAGGACGGGAATATGGAAACAAGCACCCTGCAAGTGTAACGCTACCATCCAGTTGCCTGGGTCAAAGGCAGACAAGACGTGAGCCAGAGTGAGCATTTTGAACTTCTTCTTGCAGAAGAGAATGAGGGCCCGAAGGTCTAGGATAGGACATAAGTCTGTCTTTTTTGGGCACCAGAAAGTAGCAGGAACAACAACTACAACCTACTTCTGGCACAGGGACCCTTCTCTGTGGCCCCTTTGGTGAAGAGAGCCATGACTTCCTAGCAGATAATTTCCAGATGATCCTCTGGTAAGGGGCCGTAAGATGGAGGCATGGCCAGTGGGGATTACCCCCTTTGGATGATCTGCAAAACCCACCTGTCTGTCATGATGGTCTCCTAGTGGGGCAGGTGAATGGGAATCCTGCCACCAACTGGTATATGAGGGTGGGTACAGACTAAGAAGGTTTGGAGGCTGCACTAGGGTGGAGTGGGCAAACCTCTGTTTTCCTGTCCCATGAGCCCGCAGGATTCTGCATCCCCGGTGGCTGTAAAAGGGACACAACAGGGAGCCCGTTCCGTGGCCACGAAAGGGGCAAAATATGGACTGTTGGTGGTGAGGTGAAACCGAGAGGCCAAGGGATCGAGCCATAGCCCGGCACTCCTTAAACCTCTCATGCGCTGACTCCACCTTGTCCCCAAAGAGACAGGTGCCAACAAAGGGCATGTCCATGAGGGTCTGTTGGACATTTCCTGGAAAAACAGATGCCCTCAACCAGGCATGGCTCCTCAAGGCCACCGTCAACGCAACCGATTTACATGGAGAATTGGTTGTGTCCATTTCACAGGGAATGGTGAACTTAGCTGCATCTCTCCCATCAGCAACGGCTTGGGAGATGTTAGCCCGGGCCTTCTCCAGGATCTGCAGCAGAACTTGCACGACCGTATCCCACAAGCAGTGGTTAAAGCAGCACAAAAGGCATGCAGTGCTCACCGACCGCAACGCCAGACTGGAGGAAGAAAACATCTTCTTACCAAGTTGGTCTTTGATTGTCTATCCGGGGGAGTGGAAAGTAATGCACCAGATGACAATGATGCCTGGATGAAAAGGCTCTCAGGTGAGGGGTGTTGGGGCAGGAATTTAGGGTCATTTGGAGCGGGCTGATGGTGGTGAGCGATTCTACTGTTTACAAGAGCCCATGTGCTGGGTCTTTTTCCAAGTACCTGGAAGGACATCAATGAGGGCTTCATTGAAGGGGAAGCTCGGCTCGGAGGTAGAAGCCCCAGCTTGAAGCACCTCAGTCAGAAGATTCGTCCTGACTGCTACAGTGGACAGCTCCATGCCAATGGCCTCAGCCATCCTACTGACCACCACAGAATAAGAGGTTCCCTCTGCCATAGCCACGGTAGGAGAATGCATGCCAGCGTCTGGAGAAGTATCTAGACCATTAGCCTCACCCTATTCCTGTACCCAGTCCAAATCAGGGTTATCTAGCTGGTATTTTAAAGGGCCCAGCGTCCCCTCCTACCCTTCCTTGTATTTGTACCCACAGTAATAAGGGTCCAAACCCAATCTGGGGTGAGAACCACATCGAAGTCAGAAGCAGCAGCGGCCGACGCCGTTCTTTCTCTGGGTCACCGTGGGTAAGAATTGGGTCAACGTCGATCGTGTGCACCACCAATGTCGGGAGCACTGATGACCTAGCTGGTGTTGTGGAAGGTCGCGATGGCACGACCAGCGTCAGCAAGGATCCGGAGGGACCACTGGGGGCAGAGGCCAAAGACGCTGGTGTGGAACCAAAAGGGCCCTCATCTGAACCC
Source organism: Pleurodeles waltl (assembly GCF_031143425.1). Lineage (NCBI taxonomy): Eukaryota > Metazoa > Chordata > Amphibia > Caudata > Salamandridae > Pleurodeles > Pleurodeles waltl. Next base: position 513,608,537 of record NC_090440.1, read on the forward strand.
TCAGGCCTCGAAGGTGCCACAGAAGGGTCAGAATGCCCAAATATGAAGCGCATGGCCTCATAAAACTCCTTGAGTTTGGCAAGGGTCGCCCTGGCTCACGGAAAATCAGGGAGGTGCGGAGCACAGCAAGGACACTCCTCCCACGTTGCATCGGCTGAGCGATGTGGTGAAGTTGGAAAACGCCTGACCTTCTTCGACGACTTCTTTCTCTGACCTGAATGACACGAAGATTATGATGACGAGTGGTGGTGACTCCGCGAACAGTCTCAAGACACTCCTCATGAGTGACACCATGAACGGTGCAGAGTCGAGCATCGGGCCTTCATGAGCTTTAGGGACCACTTCCTCAAAGCCTTCGGGTGCATGGCCTGGCACTCAAAGCACAACTTTGGGTTGTGGTTGCACTACAAACACCACAAACGGACCTGATGCCGATCTGTCCCCAACATCATATGGTGACAGGCCTCACAGGGCTTGAACCCGTTCTTCGGGGACATCATGATGCACCAAGGGTCAACACAAAAACCAGACAAAAGGGTCCAATACACTTAAAAAATTAACAGGATATCTCTTCTCCAGATCAGCGTGTGGGACAGAAAAGAACGGACGTCACTACGCCGAGGCGGGGCCTGTATACGACCCAGACGTCAACCCACCGGCTACTAAGCTAATGACAGCTGTGGAGACGACTGACGCCACCTGAAGGCGCACAAGGGTACTGCTGGAAGAAAAAAATCTCCAAATCCAGCTTGACGCCCAGGGGAAACTCTAAGGTAATTAATCTAATGTAAGGAATATGCAACTAGAAGTCTATCAGATATGCAGTTTTACTGATAAAACCACATAGCGCATACATTTTTTTTTCTTTTCAGAAATTAGGTTTGTGCAAAAAAGTTTAACAGACAATATTTAGTATTTGCACATTGTAGGAAGTTGGCTCTGGATGCACTATTTCAAAGTGAGAAATAGCATGCACAGAGTCCAAGGGTTCCCCTTAGAGGTAAGATAGTGGCAAAAAGAGATAATTCTAATGCTCTATTTTGTGGTAGTGTGGTCGAGCAGTAGGCTTATCAGAGGGTAGTGTTAAGCATTTGTTGTACACACAAATAAATGAGGAACACACACTCAGACAATTCCAGGCCAATTGGTTTTTATATAGAAAAATATATTTTCTTAGTTTATTTTAAGAACCACAGGTTCAAGATTTACAGTTAACACTTTAAATGTAAGGTACTTCACTTAGATACTTTAGGAACTTTGAATAAAAGCAATATCATATTCAGTCTTAGTAGAAATGCCAATAAGCTTTTTTCAAAGTGGACAGTGCAAAAATCAGCAGTTCCTGGGGGAGGTAAGTAAAGGTTAGATTAGGAGGTAAGTAAAACACTTACAAGTCTCAGTTCTGGGGCACAGGCAGCCCACCGTTGGCGGTTCAAGGCAACCCCAAAGTTACCACACCAGCAGCTCAGGGCGGGTCAGGTGCAGAGGTCAAAGTGGTGCCCAAAACACTTAGGCACCTATGGATAACAGGGGTGCTCTGGTTCAAGTACCTGCGTCCTTGGGGGCAGACCTGGGGGGGAGGGCGCACACAAGTAGGCATACAAACTACACCCTCAGCAGCACAGGGACCGACGGGTGCAGTGTGCAAAGCAAGCGTTTGTTTTTGTACTAGTTTCAATGGAGGGACCTGGGGGGTCACTCTAGCGGTGCAGGCAGGCACAGGGGGCTTCTCGGGACAGCCACAACCAAGGCAAGGCATAGGGTCGCCTGGGGGTCACTCCTGCGCTGAAGTTCGGTTCCTTCAGATCCTGGGGGCTGCAGATGCAGCGTTGGTTTCAGGCGTCTGGTCCCTTGTTAGAGGTCACGGTCAGGGGGCCCCTCTAGATTCTCTCTGCAGGCATCGCTGTTGGGGCTCTGGGGGGGTCGTCTCTGGTTACTCACCGGCTCGCAGATGCCAGAGGAGTCCTCCCTGTAGTGTTTGTTCTCTGGATCTCGAGCCGGGGGCGTCAGGTGCAGAGTGTGAAGTCTCATGTTTCCAGCGGGAAACGTGCAGTCTTTGAAAGTTGCTTCTTTGTTGCAAAGTAGTAGCTGGTATTGAACAGGGCCGCTGTTCACTGGAGTTTCTTGGTCCTTTAGTTCAGGGAAGTCCTCTGAGGCTTCAGAGGTCGCTGGTCCCTGTTGGATGCATCGCTGGTTGCAGGGTTTCGAAGTTGGAGGCAGGCCGGTAGGGCTGGGGACAAAGCCTTTGTCATCGCCCGTCTTCTCTGCAGGCTTGTAGGTCAGCAGTCCTCCTCGTTTCTTCAGGTTGCAGGAATCTGATTTCCTGGGACCTGGGGTTCCCCTAAATACTGAATTTAGGGGTGTGTTTAAGTCTTGGAGGACAGTAGCCAATGGCTACTGTCCTGGAGGGTGGCTACACCCTCTTTGTGCCTCCTCCTGGTGAGGAGGAAGGCACATCCCTAATCCTATTGGGGGAATCCTCCAAACTCAAGATGGAGGATTTCTCAAGGCAGGGGTCACCTGAGCTCAGGACCCCTTAGGGGCTGTCCTGACTGGTGGGTGACTCCTCCTTGTTTTCCTCATTCTCCCCTTCAGCCTTGCTGCCAAAAGTGGGGGCAGTGGCCGGAGGGGCGGGCATCTCTACTAGCTGGGATGCCCTGTGGTGCTGTAACAAAAGGGGTGAGCCTTTGAGGCTCTCCGCCAGGTGTTACAGTTCCTGTACGGGGAGGTGTGAAGCACCTCCACCCACTACAGGGTCCCCATGTGGCCAGCAAGTTGTCCGGTTTGTGGTCAGCCTACACTATAAGTCGGGTTGGCATTCAGGGGGCATCTCTAAGATGCCCTCTGTGTGTATGTTATAATAATTTGCACACTGGCATCAGTGTGCATTTATTGTGCTGAGAAGTTTGATATCAAACTTCCCAGATTTTAGTGTAGCCATTATGGAACTGTGGAGTTCGTGTTTGACCAACTCCCAGACCATATACTCTTATGGCTACCCTGCACTTACAATGTCTAAGGTTTTGCTTGGCCACTGTAGGGGCATAGTACATATGCCCTCACCTGTGGTACAGTGCACCCTACCTTAGGGCTGTAAGGCCTGCTAGAGGGGTGACTTACCTATGCCACAGGCAGTGTGAGGTTGGCATGGCACTCTGAGGGGAGTGCCATGTTGACAGTCATTTTCTCTCCACCAGCACACACAAGCTGTGAAGCAATGGGCATGTGCTGAGTGAGGGGTCCCCAGGGTGGCATAAGACATGCTGCAGCCTTTAGAGACCTTCCCTGGCATCAGGGCCCTTGGTACCAGGGGTACCAGTTACAAGGGACTTATCTGAGTGCCAGGGTTGTGCCAATTGTGGATACAAAGGTACAGTTTAGGGAAAGACCGCTGGGGCCTGGTTAGCAGGGTCCCAGCACACTTTCAAATCATAACTTAGCATCAGCAAAGGCAAAAAGTCAGGGGGTAACCATGCCAAGGAGGCATTCACTTACAACTACCCTCTGATAAGCCTAACTGCTTGACCACACCACAAACAGAGCATTAGTATTATCGATTATTGCCTCTGTCAAGCCTCTTGGGGAACCCCTGGACTCTGTGCACAGTGTATCTCATTTTGATATAGTACAGACAGTGCCAGCTTCCTACAGTAGGTTTGTAGGGGGCACTTCTAAGGTGCCCTGTGGGTGCATTTATTATTACATTCATCACAGGATTCAGTGAGGGTTTATCAATACAAGATGTTTGATAACAAACATCCCTATCTTCAGTGAAGCCATCATGTAGCTGGGGAACTCATAATTACCGGTGTCCAGCACATGTACCTAAAACGGCTTCCCTGGTCACATGCTATGCCGGAGAATCAACAACAACATAATGGGGCATATCTGCGCACGCTGTCACATTTATTATAATGCACCCTGACTTAGGGCTATAAAGCATGATGGAGAGGTGACTTGCATATAGTGCATGCAGTGTTAGGGGACACAGCACATATGCTGTGTGCCATGTAATCTTCTCATTTTAATTCCTCACCAAGCAACCAACCTGCAATGGCAGTGCAGTGTGCACTTGGTGACAGGGTCCTCGAGGGTGGCACAATCTGTGCTGCAGCCCTCAGGGGCCTTGCTTTAGGACCCCATGCCCAAGTTTCCAGAGGTACCGTTTACTAGGGGCTTAGAGTGATAGTGAAAGGTTCTGCCAATTGCAAAAACAACTGTGCAGTTTTATGTCAAAGAAAACTGGCACCGAGGATCTTCTTAGCAGGAACATAGTGCACGTCAGTCTAAGTTGCATCTAAAAACCAGGCAAGAAGTTGGAGGGGGGGAAGAGGGGGTACAGCAAACAGAACACAGCTCCCTACAGCATGGTAGTCCCAGCCTCTACTTTACCAGGTGCATTCCCTTCTGCATCCCCAGACAGAGAATCCAAGATGATAGACCAGCTTGGGAACAAGATGTTTACTTCCATCAGCATGGCATTGAAGTCAGTGCAGACCTCATACTAACTGGCCTGTTTTTAAGATACCTTGCAGGAGGATATGGTTGCGCAAGGACTGCCACAGGTCACAGAGGCGGCCCGGGCCAACCTCCGCAAGCAGTGAAAGACTGGAGAGATACTGCAAAGTCCAAGATTAGGTGTGTCCTGGATACGACTGACACGCTGGGAGGAGCAGTTTAGTCAATGCTGGACTTATGGTGCAACGCCAGGCTGACAACATCTGGCTTTCCAAGGGATGTTCAGGCAAACCTTGGACATGCCCTTCGACTGGACTGGCTTGTTTGACGAGAAGGCTGACTCAGCTCTGGAGCGCTTCAAGGACTGTTGGGCTACGTCCAAGTCCTTGGGCCTCTCAGTAACCCCTCATACACATTCTGCCTTTCATCCCTCATGGGAGGTGCGTACCACCACACCAGCCCTATGCCATCCACCATCCTGTGCTGGGTCTACAAGCTAAGGGTGGACGTGGGTGCTGTTTCTTCAGAACAAGGGGGTATGGAAGACAGAAGCTGTCTGCCACCATGCCCTTGGCAGCTGCAACCTCCAAGTTCCGCCTAGTTTGATTCTGCATAACCATGCTTGTCCAGTTTGAGGTAGAATTCAGCATCATCTCCTCCACTGGCAGTCGGTTACATCAGACGGTTGGGTTCTGCAGATCATTCGGAAGGGCTATGCCCTGCCTTTTCAATCCTTCCCTCACCAATACCACCGGCATATGAACGGCTGGTGAAGGATCATTTGTCTATGCTCGGACATGAAGTTACAGCTCTTAGCCAAGGGAGCTATAGAAAGGGCCCCATATCAGAAGTAGGCATTGGTTGGTATTCACGCTACTTTACGATACCCAAAAATAAGGGTCTTCGCCCTTTTCTAGACCTACTAATCGTCAATCTCTTCCTCAAGAAGGAGAAATTAAAGATGCTCACGTTGGCTCAGGTCTTGTCTGCCCTAGACCAAGAAGACCGGTTGGTAGCACTGGACTTACGGGTTGCATATTTTTTCACATTCCCATCCTGCCTGCCCACAGACCTTAACTGTGGTTTACAGTAGCTCTTCAGGTGTTCCCCAAGGTGATGGCGGCAGTCGCAGCTCAACTGCACAGGTTAGGGGATTCAGTCTACCCCTACCTCGATGACTGGCTGTTGAAGGCATCCCTCGCACCAGACTGTCCTCTCCCACTTACAGACTACGGCAGACCTCCATGCATTTACTGGAGTTCACTATAAACATACCAAAGTCACACCTGACTCCCTCTGAAACACTCATCCATCCAAGGTGTTCTGGACACAGTGCAGTTTCGGCCTAATTCTCCTGAGCAGCGCGTCCAGGATATTCAGGTTATTATACCGATGTTTTTGCCTCTATCTTGGGTTCGTTGAGACTGACTTTGAGGCTGCTGGGCCTCATGGCCTCTTGCATCCTGCTGATAAATCATGCAAGAAGGCATATGAGGTGTCTGCAGTGAGACCAGAAGTTCCAGTAGGTGCAGCATCAGGGAAATCTCTCGGATGTTGTAAGGAAATGCCTACTTGGCATGGTTACCCCCTGACGTTTTGCCTTTGCTGATGCCAAGTTATGATTTGAAAGTATGCTGGGACCCTGCTAACCAGGCCCCAGCACCAGGGTTCTTTCCCTAAACTGTACCTTTGTCTCCACAATTGGCACAACCCTGGCACTCAGGTAAGTCCCTTGTAACTGGTACCCCTGGTACCAAGGGCCCTGATGCCAGGGAAGGTCTCTAAGGGCTGCAGCATTGTCTTATGCCTCCCTCCCTGGGGACCCCTCACCCAGCACATGCCCATTGCGTCACAGCTTGTGTGTGCTGTTGAGGAGAAAATGACTGTTGACATGGCACTCCCCTCAGAGTGACATGCAAACCTCACACTGCCTGTGGCATAGGTAAGTCACCCCTCTAGCAGTCCTTACAGCCCTAAGGCAGGGTGCACTCTACCACAGGTGAGGGCATATGTACTATGCCCCTACAGTGGCCAAGCAAAACCTTAGACATTGTAAGTGCAGGGTAGCCATAAGAGTATATGGTCTGGGAGTTGGTCAAACACGAACTCCACAGTTCCATAATGGCTACACTTAAATCTGTGAAGTTTGGTATCAAACTTCTCAGCACAATAAATGCACACTGATGCCAGTGTGCAATTTATTGTAACATATACCCAGAGGGCATCTTAGAGATGCCCCCTGAATGCCAACCCGACTTCTAGTGTAGGCTGACTAGTTTTTGCCAGCCTGCCACAGACCAGACATGTTGCTGGCCAGGAACAAAGCCTGTACTGGGTGGAGGTGCTTCTCACCTCCCCCTGCAGGAACTTTAACACCTGGAGGTGAGCCTCAAAGGCTCACCCCTTTTGTTACAGCGCCACAGGGCATCCCAACTAGTGGAGATGCCCGCCCCTCCGGTCACTGCCCCCACTTTTGGTGGCAAGGCTGGAGGAGATAATGAGGAAAACAAGGAGGAGTCACCCACCAGTCAGGACAGCCCCTAAGGTGTCCTGACCTGAGGTGACCCCTGACTTTAGAAATCATCCATCTTGAGTTTGGAGGATTCCCCCAATAGGATTAGGGATGTGCCCTCCTCCCCACCGCGAGGAGGCACAAAGAGGGTGTAGCCACTCTACAGGACAATAGCCATTGGCTACTGTCCTCCCAGACCTAAACACACCCCTATATTCAGTATTTGGGGGCACCCCAGAACCTAGGTAACTAGATTCCTGCAACCTAAACCAAGAAGGACTGCTGACCTGAAGCCCTGTAGTGAAGACTGAGACGACAACTGCTTTGGCCCCAGCCCTACCGGCCCGTCTCCTGACTCAAAGAAAACTGCAACAGCGACGCATCTGACAAGGACCAGTGACCTCTGAAGTCTCAGAGGACTGCCCTGAACCAAAGGACCAAGAACCTCCTGTGAACAGCGGCCCTGTTCAAAACCAGCTACTTCTTTGCAACAAAGAAGCAACTTCCAAAGACTGCACATTTCCCACTGGAAGCGTGAGACACTACACTCTGCATCCGATGCCCCCGGCTCGAGATCCAGAGAACCACCACCACAGAGAAGACTCCCCGGCGACTGCGAGACTGCAAGTAGCCAGAAATGACCCCCCTGAGCCCCCACAGAGACTCCTGCAGAGAGAATCCAGAGGCTCCCCCTGACCGCAACTGCCTGTAACAAGGGACCCGATGCCTGGAACCAACACTGCACCCGCAGCCCCCAGGACCTGAAGGAATCGAACCTCAGTGCAGGAGCGACTCCCAGGCGACCCTCTGCCTAGCCCGCCCAGGTGGTGGCTGTCCCGAGAAGCCCCCGCTGTGCCTGCCTGCAATGCTAGAGTGACCCCCGGGTCCCTCCATTGTTTTCAACCTAAAACCAGATGCCTGCTATGCTCACTGCACCTGGCCGCCCCTGTGCCGCTGAGGGTGTACCTTGTGTGCCTTCTTGTGTCCCCCCGCCAGTGCTCTACAAAACCCCCCTGGTCTGCCCCCCGAGGACACTGGTACTTACCTGCTGGCAGACTGGAACCGGCGCATCCCTGTTCCCCAAAGGCACCTATGTGCTTTGGGCACCTCTTTGACCTCTGCACCTGACCAGCCCTGAGCTGCTGGTGTGGTAACTTTGTGGTTTCCTTGAACCCCCAACGGTGGGCTGCCTATGCCCCAAACTTGAGACTTGTAAGTGTCTGTCTTACCTCCAAAACTAACCTTTACGTACCTCCTCCAGGAACTGTTGATTTTTGCACTGTGTCCACTTTTAAAATAGCTTATTGCCATTTTTACAAAGACTGTACATGATATTGTTTTCATTCAAACTTCCTAAAGTATCTAAGTGAAGTATCTTGCATTTAAAGTGTTTGATGTAAATCTGGAACCTGTGGTTCTTAAAATAAACTAAGAAAAGATATTTTTCAATATAAAAACCTATTGGCCTGGAGTAAGTCTGAGTGTGTGTTCCTCATTTATTGCCTGTGTGTGTACAACAAATGCTTAACAACACCCTCTGATAAGCCTACTGCTTGACCACATTACCACAAAATAGAGCATTAGAATTATCTCTTTTTGCCACTATCTTACCTCTAAGAGGAACCCTTGGACTCTGTGCACACTATTTCTCAATTTGAAATAGTATATACAGAGTCAACGTCCTACATATATGTACTCCCTTAAACATACACTGCAACCTGCCCCTAGGGCTACCAAGGGCCTACCTTTGGGGTGCCTGACATGTAGTAAAAGGGAAGGTTTAGCGCTGTCAAGTGGGTAAGCTTGCCAAGTCGAATTGGCAGTTTAAAACTGCACACACAGACACTGTAGTGGCAGGTCTGAGCCATGGTTACAGGGCTACTAATGTGCTGAAGGCCCACTAGTAGCATTTGATTTACAGGCCGTGGGCAACTCTAGTGCACTTTACTAGGGACTTACCAGTAAATCAAATATGGCACTCATGGATAAACCAATCAATGGTACAAGCTCTATAGAGAGCACTTGCACTTTAGCACTGATTAGCAGTGGTGAAGTGCACAGACAAACAATCAAAAACAGACCAGAAAAATATTGTAGGAAGGCAGCAAAACGTTTGGGGATAACCCTGCAAAAAGGGCCATTTCAACCATCACCCCTGCAGGAGCTGTAACATCTGGTGGTGAGCCTCAAAGGCTGAAGCCTCTTGTTACAGTGCCATGGGGCACTCCAGCTAGTGGAGTTGTCCGCACACGGACAAAGCCCCACTTTCAGCAGCAAGTCCAGCAGGAAAATTATGGAAAGCAGGGAGGAGTGACCCCCCTGCAATCCAAAGCTAGGGTGTCCAGAGCTGAGGTGACACCCCCCCCACCTTCCTGCAGAATCATCCATCTTAGTTTGGAGAACAGGAACCAATAGGGTTAGGTTTGCGTCCCCCTCCCTAAAGGGAGTGGACACAAGAAGGGGGTGTAGCCATCCTCAGGGACAGTAGCCATTGGCTACTGCCCTCTGACCCCTGTAACCCCCCCTAAATCCAGGATTTAAGGGCTTCCCTGAACCCAGCTCATGATATTCCGGCTGACCTGACAAGAAAGAAGAAGGACTGCTGAGCTGAACCCCCAGCAGAGAAGACGACAACAACTGACTTGGCCCTAGCCCTAACAGCCCATCTCCTGCCTCAAAAAACCTGCACAAAAACAGTGAGGCATCCAGCGGGACCAGCCACCTCGACCAAGTTATAGAAGGCTGTCCTGCACCCAAAAGGACCAAGAACTGCAGTGGACAGCGGCCCTGTCCAAGAAGAAAACACCAAGGGACTACTGCACCCCTCCAGACACGCGAGTCCTGACGACCCTGCACCAGGCACCCTACGGCCGGTGACCACGTGGCCCAACCAGCTAAAGAATCATAAGGCGATTGTGAGCAAGTGCCCACCCTGGGTTGATCTTTCGACCCCTCCACAACGATGCCTGCAGAGGAAAGACCGAGGATCCCCACACCTGACCGGAAAGCCCTGGATGAATATACCCGCGCTGTGAGAAACTGGAACCTTATTGCAGTACCCCCCCACATGTTTGCCTGGTTTCTGAATGCAACTTGGACTGGAGTGCACTGGGATCCTGCTAACTAGGTTCCCGGTACCAGTGTTCTTTCCCTAAAACATTGTAAAAGTGATTGGATACATCTTTAGCTACCACTACAAGTCCCTAGTAAAAGGTACTTAGCTACCCAGGGCATGCGGTACTTTGGATAAGCCCCTAGTGGCAGCGGCACTGATTGTGCCAACCTCAAGGGACATGCATCAAGATGTGCACAGCACTGCCATAGCAGACCGAGTCTCCTGCTGCAAACCTAAAATACAAACTCGACTTGTCACACTACCTGTATGCCCTGTCCACCGTACACCGCATTAACTATGGGTAAGACACCCCTATAGCAGGCCTTACAGCCCTAAGGCAGGATACTCCATACTATATGTGAGGGCACAGCTGAATGAGCAGTATGTTCCCACCGTGTCCCTGGCAAACCTGGGATATAGTGAGTGAATAGAGCAGCCATTTTAATGTATGTGCTGGACACTGGCCAACACGAGTTTCCCAGCTACATAATGGCTACTCTGAACCCTGGGTTGTTTGGTATCAAACCACTCCGAATGATAAATTCAAACTGGTACCAGTACTGGATTCATAATAAAATGTACCCAGAGATCACCTTAGAAGTGTCCCCTGCAAAAGCCAACTATCCTGGCATATTTTCTGACTGGTTTCATCCAGCCTGCCACATCCACACAGTCCATATACAAACCTTGGTGGAGAGCCCTGTCTCCCTGGTTTGTAAACCAATGCCCTTCCTTGGTGGAGGAGCTAACAGCCACTCCCCCAGGAATGTGCAACACCCCGATATTGAGCTTCAAAGGGCTACAGCCCCTGAAACTCGAGCCTCCAGGCCTTCTGCTAGCAGCAGAGGGGTTCCCACTTTGCAAACCCACACTTTTGGAGTGAGCAAAGGTGGGAAACCACACAAAGATTAGGAGTGGCGGCCTACCCTAGCATGCACCACTTCTAAGGTGTTGTCTGCGAAGTGGACCTTCAAATTCAGTTCCCTCCATCTTGAAATGGAGGAAACTAGCCAATCAAGTTTAGGGAAGTGACCCTTCCCAAAGGAAGTGGACACTAAAGTTGGTGGAGCCACCCATAGGTAAGTGTCCCATTGGACACTACCAGATTTCCCCTAAAACGCCCACTAAATTCTGTATTTATTGGACATCCCTAGACCAAGAAATCAGATTTCAAAAGACAAAGAAGACCTGCACCAAAGAAGATCCAAAGCAAGAGAGCTACAGACCTGTTGACAAGAAAAGGCGCCAAACCCTGCCTGCTGCACCCAGGACCCGCAAATCGCTGCTGTGGAGGAGCTGGACACTGGACCGAGCCCAAGAAACCCAGGGGATATCCAGGCTTAAGGAATCACCCCAGATATCCCTTTTGAGTGGAGGCACCACTCAAAAACCAAGCAAGATCCAATAAGCCAGTGAAGGTCGCTTCACTGGCTGGCCGATATGTCCACAACCTTAAGTGGCAGCCCGACCCCACGACACACTAACTACCGTCCCGGACGTGACCTACAAGTGTGCCAACATTGGTGCCACTTGCCCTCCAGTGGCCGAGTTAGGCCAATTCCCTGGGACAACCTCAAACCAGCTCCCCAAGAGCTGAAAAAGGATCAGGAGGAAGCACTTGTAGAGGGACTTTAATAACACCCTGGGACCTACCACCAGAATGCTCACAGTGTCCTGTAAGCAGCCAGAGAGACTCACCTCCAAAAGGACTCAGTTGCGCACAGCTCTGGATCTCACCCTGCATCCGGCCACTCTGCGCCCGCAACAAGGAACCAGCTGTGCTCCACAGATCCCCAAACCCTTGCGACCTCGACAGCCCAACGGGACCACCAGAAACCATCTTTTCCAAGTGGCCCCTACAGGTGGCCCTGTGCTAAAAGCGTTTCCAACGCTGCTCCCACCGGAAACGGGAGCCGCAAGAGGCTCTCCGGCTGGCACAAGGTGCCTACTGACTGCTGCGACCAACCTGCAACAAAAAAAGGACTGGTAACTTAATTGTACGATTGAATGGCAACTGTACATTGATTCCAATGATGCGTGATTATGCGCAGAAAGACTAACTTTATTACAACTTTTAAAAGTAATATCTAAAAAAGTATTTGAAAGATCTTGGTCTTAAAAATTAAATAAAACTGAAGTATTTTTATAAACTCTGGTCTCGAGTTATTCATTGAGTGCATGTGCTGCATGATTGGATTTGCGAGCACAACAAATGCTTAGTACATCTCCTGGATTAGCCTAACTGCTCGACCAGCTACCTTAAAAATTGTAGCATTAGGTGGTCTAATTTTTGCTCCTGGAAACCAAAGTGTGGTCGCCTGGACCCACTGCATAGTGTGCCTAGTTTTGCACACTGCATAGAAGGCCAGCCTCCTACAGATGCCTAAAAGACCACTGCACCCGCAGCCCCCAGAGAACCCGACCTCCGGCACAGGTACATTGACAGCAGGCGGCCCTCCTCCCTGTCTAGCTTAGGGTTTGCTCCAGGCGACCCCCTGGTCCTCACATGCAGCATCTGAGTGACCACCGGGGTCTCCTCACAGAGATCCATTGGAAACCCAATGCCTTGTTTGCATCCTGCACCCAGCTGCCATAGTGCCACTGAGGGTGCATGTTTGATGCCTCCTTGTGGCCCCAACAGTGCCCCTCTAACCCTCCCCCTCTGTCTGCCCACCAAAGAACAGGTACTTATCTGCTGGCAGATCTGATTCAGAGTGCACCCTGTCTCTGTAGGAGCCCACTTTAAAATGGCTCAAATTTGACCTCTGCACCCGACCGGCCCAGTGTTGCTGGTGGTGGGTGCTTGGGGTTCACTTGAACTCCCAGCTGTGGACTTCCTAAGCCCCAGAGACTGAAACTGTAAGTCAAGTACTTACCTCTAAAACTGTGCTTTAGTTTCTTCCCCCAGGATGTGTCAAAAACTGTATGCTATATGAATTTCATTCAAAGTATTATTATTGATATATATGTGAAATACTTATCTATTGATGTAATTACATGCAAAGAGAATCTTGTGGTTGTAGAAATAAATTAACAAAATATATTTTTCTATATAAAAACCTACTGGTCTGTAGCTCAGTCATTAAGCGTGTGCTTCTTCTATTGTCTCTGTGTGTAGAACAAATGCATATGTAGTATCTACTTTAGCCTCTGTAGAACACCTGGACTCTGTGCATACTGTATGTCATTTTGATATAGTATATAAAGAATAAGCTTCCTACAAAGGGGTACTGACTGAGTTGGCGAGGTAGCGTGTTCTAGGTCTGTGTGGCGATGTAGGAAAAGGATCTCCCTCTGGCTGCGTTGTTACCAATTCTAGGGGTGGCGGCATGGGCAAGTTGAGCAGAGCGGAGTTGTCGGTCTCTGAATGGGTCTGAGAGACTCAGTTGGTGCACAAGTCGCTGAGTCCGAGTGGCTCTGTGAGTGTGTGCATGAGTACCTCAGTGAGTCTGAGTGCTTGCGTGATTCTCCGAGCAGGTCTGTGCGAGTTCACAAGTGCCTCTGTGGGTGTATTACTGGGTGCATGAGTATGTGAGTATTGGAGGAAGTAGCATATATAGTGAACCAAAACGAGGTACACTGCGCAAAAAGTCAAACCAATCATCAGAGGAATCACAGAAGAACAAATTACATCCCAAATGCTCCTTTTTTGGGTAGTGTGGTCAAGCGACTCCTACGGTAAGTGAGACACACTGAAAGAAATCCCATACCAATTTATACAAACAACATGTACTTTTATATAAACTCTGATATTTTGATTTATGAATTTTTACAGCTTGCAAAACTTGATACAGTGCATTTTTAAGATGCAGTAAAGTTATCCTATGAAGGAAGAACTACCACTGCATACAGGTATAGTAAAGCGACTTACGTGACCAATCTCCTGGACTTCGGCCACACGGACCATTCACCTCAGGCAGCTGGGTGCATGGGTACAGCTCAGCGTCAGAAGTCTATAGGGACCGGTTTGGTCACAAAGTTGCTTGAGGGATGGATTGGGAGTCCACATCAGTGGAACCCACGTGGCTTTCGAACCTTGAGACCCTTAGGCACGTAGGGACACCACCGGTCCACTTCACCTCAGGCTGTGGGGTGCAGGTGCAGTGGTGTTTTCTCGCATCAGGTCTGGTGCTGGAGTTCCTTGTGGTTGCAAGGGGCTCGGCAGAAACAGTCTATAGGCATGGACTTGGGGTTTAGTCCGAACAAGCCAACAAGTGGCCTCAGGTCTGACGAGGCAGAGAGATGTGGGGACAGCCTTGGCCCTCTTCTCCTAGGTCCAGGGCAGACGGGTGCAGAGGTGTCCGGAGGCATGGGGTCTTTGTCTTCAGGTCGCTCACTGTTGCTAGGGGTCTGCAGAATCAGGCTGCAAACGCTGTCAGGAAGTCCAAATAGGGCAAGCTCTGGGTAGGCTGTGTCTGAACGGCCTGGGGACCATGGTGACACCGCTGGCCCACTTCAACTCGGGCTGGGCAGCTCAGCTGCAGTGATGTTGCCCAGTGTTGTTTTTTTGGCAGTCCTGGTCCTCACAGTTCTTCCTTGGGTGCCTGCAGATGCAGGGCAGCATCACCTGTAATCCAAAAGAGTTCTTCTTGGTGATTTGTGAAGCACAGACAGCGCTCCCTGTTTTTTGAAATCTACAGTGGCAGGACAGGTCAGTTGCTCCTCAAGGGCCAGGTGCAGCAGGCAGGTTTGTCACCACGTCAGTCGTGCTTCTTAGGTCTATGGTTTTGCAGTCTTGTTGCACACTCCTTTTGTGTCATGGAAGAAAGTCAGAGAATCTGTGTAGGAAAGTGACATTGTGGGCATGTTTGCCCCCCATTTTGTGTCTGATATTGGTGATAACTTGACAGAACGTGATGGGATCCTTCTAACCAGGCCCCAGCACTAGTGTGCTTTCCCAAAACTGTAGCATTGTGTCCACACAACAGCACACCCTTGGTACACAGTTAAGTCCCTTGTAAAAAGTACCCATGGTACCAAGGGCCCTGTTAACTGGAAAGTCCCCAAGTGCTGCAGCATGTCGTATGCCACCCTGGGGACCCCTCACCTAGCACATGCACACTGCCATTGCAGCTTGTGTGCGCTGGTGGTGAGAAAAAGGCAAATTCGACATTGCACCTCTCTCAGTGTGCCACACCCACAAACCACTGCCTCTGGTATTCGCAAGTCAACACTCAAGTAGGCTTTACAGCCCTAAGGCAGGGTGCACTATACCACAGGTGAGGGCATACCTGCATGAACAATATGCCCCTAAGTGTCTAAGTCCAGTGGGGCCATATTAAGTATATGGGCTGGGAGTTTGTCATTATGAATCCCACAGATCCATAATGGCTACACTAAAGTCTAGAACGTTTGGTGTCAAACTTGACAGCACAATAAACCCAAACAGATGCCAGTGCTGGTTTTATTGAAACATGCACCCAGAGGGCATTGTAGAGATGCTCCCTGTACTTACCCATTCCTTTAATGCAGGACTGACGGGTCTGTGCCAGCCTACCACTAACAGACAAGTTTCTGACTCCTTGGGGTGAGTGCTTTTGTGCTCTCGTAGGCCAGAAACAAAGCTGACACTGTGTCCGTGCTTAACACCTCCACCCTGCAGGAATTGTAAGACCTGGTGGTGAGCCTCAAATGCTCAGGCTTCTTACCTAGAAGCAGGCCTGATTCTGAGTGCCCCCAGTCTCCATAGGTTCCCACTGTAAAACCCGGCAGCAATGTTGACCTCTGCACCAAGCCAGCCCCGTGTGGCTAGTAGAGGGTGCTTGGTGCTAACTCGAACTGAGACCCATGGCATTATAACCCCCAGAGAATTGAACTGTAGGTCTGGTACTTACCTCCAAAACTGTACTTCCTTTTATTCCCTAAGGAACTGTTCCTGAAAATTGCAGTGTGTCAACTTTTAAAACAGATATTTGCTATATTCACATAAGCCATTTATATTGCCAAACTAAAACAAATAGGTATTGATACATATTTTGGATACTTACTTGTAAATGTACTTTCCTTGCAAATTGAATCTTGTGGTTCTAGAAATAAATGGACAAAAACAATTTTTGATATCTAAAACAAATTGCCCTGAAGTTAGGTCTTTGAGAGCATGCTTTATTTATTACCTGTGTGTGTACAAAAAATGCTTTGCACTACCCTCTGGTAAGCCTAACTGCTCGACCACAGTACAACAAAACAGCATTAGTATCATATTTGTTGCCTCTAAACTCTGGTGAATCCCTGTACAGGCTATATCTCAATTTGATATAGCATATCCAGAGCCATCTTCCTACAATCTGGTATCAGTGGTTCCCCTAAATACTCAATTTAGGGGGCGGTATTGAGAGTGAAGTGTAGTAATCACTGGAGCACTGTAGGAATCTGGCTTGGTGTGTGCTAACTACCCATGGTATGATCACCCTATACAAGGTCCATGTATCCCTTATGAGTGAGGTGGAGTCAGTGTCAAGGAAGCCAGGCTCGCTAGAGGTAGCTGTGGATAAGTAGCCAAGGCTTAGTTAGGAGACATGCAAAGCTCTCATGCAATACCACTGTAGTCATACAGCACTTACACAAATGAAAGAAGGCACTCAGTGCTACGAAAATAGAGGCGCTTTATTAGAGTAATACAAACACAAACACTAGTTAGGCAATACTCCAATTGTAGGTAAGTAAACATACGATACATGTACAGTAACAATCATGAATAGGCTTAAAAAGCAATTGAGAACACTGAAAAACAGCAGACAAAACTCTAGACCAGGGGGAGTGGGGGTGGGGTGTTGTTGGTGTTAGGTGGATGCAGGAGTTGGTTGACGGTGGAAAGAAGACTGTCAACACTGGGGCAGGTGAAGAGTTCCTGGCTGATGCAGTCGACGTCCCACGCTGGATTAAGGATTGCAGTCAGTCTGTGGAGTGGAAAAAAAAACAAAAAAACACACATACAAGACCTGGAAAAGGCAAATATCGCAGTTGCTAGCAGTGGAGCTGTTGGGGACCAGGAAGGCCAAGGGGGGGGGGGGACTCAACCCACAGGGGATGTCCCTAGCGAACCTTGGCAGTGCGGAGAGTCCAAAGAAGAAGATGCAGCCCACACAGATGACTCGCAGGCAAGGAGCATAGGAGTTACGGTGAGGCCCATGCAGGACACTTAAAAAGGAGTCCCACATCGCTGAATAACCATGCGAAGGGCCGAGTGTCGCAGGGAAGAGTGATGTGGACTGGAGCTACACAAAGACTGAAGTTCCCCTGGAGAAGGTGCCATCAAGCCTTGTCAGTTGCAAGAGACACTATGCATGGAGAAGGGAAGGTCCTACCTTCACCCAAGTTGGACAGCTGGTAGAGAGGACGCCAAGGACCACTCTAGATCACCACCTGTGATGCAGGATCCACACAGTTCCATAGAAGAGGAGATCCATGCAGCCGGTCGTCATTGTAGCAGAATGCCTGCAGATGCACAGGAGCGACTCCTTCATTCCACGGGAAGTTTGCTTCTTAGTGCAGACTAAAGACTCGCCGCCCTCATAAGATGCACAGCTGGGGAAATGTTGCAGTTGCTAGAAGTCAGAGAAACAATGTTGGAGAGCAGAGGCGTAGCTGTAGATGCGGACTGTAGGTCCCTGTGGAGTCCAGCTGCGGTTCGAGAGGCCAGAAGTTTCAGTAAACGATGCAGATGATTCATGCTGGAGTCTTGCATGTCGAATCTGGGAATCCACCCAAGAGGGAGACCCTAAATAGCCATGGAAGGGGAACTGGTCACCTAACCACGTGACCACTTATCAGGAGGAGGCTGTGACATCACCTGCCTGACGTGGCCACTAAGATGCCCCCAGAGGCCTCTGCTCACCCTAAGGTCAAGATCGCAGAATCAAAGGGCCATCTGGAGGAGCTCTGTGCACCACCCCTGTGGTGGTGATAGACAGGGGAGTGGTCATTCCCATTTCCATTGTTCAGTTCCAGGACAGAGCAAGGATTAGGGGTCCCGCAACTGGTGCAGATCGGTTTATGCAAGGATGGCTCCAAAGGTGGCCATCAAAGCATACCAGTGGCTTGGCAAGGCTACCCCTCACAAGTCATTTAACACTTTTTTCAACAAAGGAAGAGGGTGTTGCCTCCCTCACCTAAAGGAAATTCTTTTGTTCTGCCTTCCTGGACTACAAGTCAGAAATGTTTGATAAACATGCCCATGTTAAGAGTTACCCTTATGTAGCTGGCAAAGGTATTGCCCTATGTCCAGTGCACACGTGAAATGGCATCCCCGCACTCATGAAGTCCAGGAAAATGGAGATGAGTTTGTTGGGGCATCTGTGCTCATGCAGGGGTGCCCTCTGACATCGGTACTTTCAGTAGGCCCTCTGGGCTAGGAGGCCCTGCCTTAGGAGTGACTTACAGGGACCTGATGCAGTGATCTTCAATGAAAGGGTGCATGCACCTTTACATGCAGGCTGCAATGGCAGTCCTGCAAACACATATTACATAGGTCCCCATGGGTGGCATAACATGCTGCAGCCCATGGGGAACCCCTGGTGTCGCCACGCCCTGGGCACCATATACTAGGGACTTACATGGGGCACCAGTATGCCAAATGTGGGAGGTATGAAGTCATAGAAAACAAATGTACAGGGGGAGTGCACAATAACTGGGGTCCTGGTTAGCATACTGACAAGCAAAAAGTGGGGGTAACCATGCCACAAAAAGGGTACTTTGCTACAGCTACATACCCCTGGAGTCACTACACCCTGTAGATGACCACTTTCTGTGGGGAGCGGCAACACCATGTCCAGAGGTCCTAAATTCCCCCAGACACAAGCTGAATTTCCTAGGCTGTGTCCATTTCGGGCTGGTCACCCTAGGGGTGTGTCCAGCCTCGAAATGCAAAATGCCTCCTACATAGCTTATGTTCCGGAATATCCAGGTGCCAGATGGGCTCTGGGGGTCAGCATCTCCCTCTAAGAGACCAGATCTGTCTTGGAATGCAGATCATGCTATGGGAAGAGGTGTCCAACACCTCACCCTGAGAAGCTTTGTGTCTGACCTCCGAAGAGCAAAGGCTCTCACCCCTGGATCTCAGGCTCTAGTCTGTTGGTGGCAAACTGGCTAGAACTGGTCAGTTAGCTCAGAAGCAGTTGGTATGTTTTCAGGAGGCAACTGTAAGGTGCGCTCTGGATGCGTGCATTAATAAATCCATTGCCAGGGGTTATAAAACATGAGCTGTTCAACACCAAACATCCCTATTTTAATTGAAGACATCATGGAGCTGGGCAACTCGTATTAATCAGTGTCCAACACATCTATTTAAAATTGATTACCTGTTCACTTAATATGTCTAAGAAACGACAGACATAGCAGGGGCATATCTGCTCTTGCAGATATGGCCACGCATATAATATTATGCACCCTGTCTTAGGGCTATGAGGCCTGCTGTAGGGGTGACTTACAAATATTACATGCAGTGTTTTAGGGGCATGGCACACAGTCCATAAGTCATGTTGTGTTTTCACTTTTAGGGGGCACCTTGTCACGCAGTCTGCATGAGGTCAGTGCTGGGTCCCTTAGAGAAGAACAAGTTCTGCTACAGCTCTTAGCGACCCTCTGCAGTACCTAGGCACTCTAGGTAACACTTACTATGGGACTTAGAAGGGTGCTACAGAGCCTTATCACTTGGGGTCAAGGGATCAGGTGTCTTGTTTTGGGGAAAGAAGACTGGCACTGGGGACCTGCTTACCAGGAAGCCAGTGCACTTCAGTTAAAGCTGCATCAAAACCTGGTATAAAGTTGGGAGGGGGCAAGGGACGGACAGGTACGTACAAGTGTGAGAATGACTTTGTGATATTCGTTAATTGGTTGCAATGTTACACAAGGAGGACGTGCTGGCCATTGAGATGAATTTGTGAGTATGTCACGTGTTGCCAAAAAATCTTGCCATAGAATGTATTATGACCTTACTTGGTTTCACCTTATCCCATTTTCTTCTACCATCCTACTCTTCCTTTCTCCTTATTTTATCCTTGCAGGTTCATTTTCTTCTCTACTTTCTCCTGGTGATTGCTTATCTATGACCCTGTTCCCCTTCTGCTCTTTGGCCAGGTCACTGGCACACTGGTCTACATTCTAAAAGTTTTAACATCTCATTTTCAGGGATAGTGAGGTCTTTCCATTATTGTAACACGGGAGCAGCTCACTACTATTAATGGAAATAATCTGTGTGACACCCTCACATTTACAATATATGAGGTTCTATTTTGATGTATGTAGGAAGTTGGCTCTGAATATACTATCTCAAAGTGAGAGATAGTGTGCACAGAGTCTAAAGGCTCCCCTTAGAGGTTGATAGTGGCAAAATTAGATAATTATAATGCTCTATTTTTTGGTAGTGTAGTCAAGCAGTAGGCTTATCAAAGGGTAGTGTTAAACATTTGTTGTACACACACAGGCAATAAATGAGGAACACACACTCAAAAGACTTAACCCAAGGCCAATAGTTTTTATATAGAAAAATATATTTTAATTTAATTTTTGAACCACAAGATTCAAGATTTGAAGTAAATACATAAAATGCAAGGTACTCCACACAGGTAAGTAGGAAACTTTGAATTAAAGCAGTAGTACACACAGTATAGGTTAAAATGGCAATAAGCTATTTTAAAAGTGGACACTGTAAAAATCAACAGTTCCTGGGGGAAGTAAGTTTGGTTAAGTTTCTCGGGTAAGTAAAGCACTTACACAGTCAGTCTCCTGGGCATAGGCAGCCCGCCGTTGGGGTTTCCTGGCAACCCCATAGTCACCACACCATCAACACATGGCCAGTCAGCTGGCAGATGTCAAAGGAGGGCCCAAAACACATAGGCGCCTATGGAGAACAGGGGTGCTCCGGTTCTGGTCTGCTGGCATGTAAATACCTTTGTACTCTGCTAGCAGACCAGGGGGGTTTTGTAGAGCACTGGTGGTGAGGGGGATGGGCGGGGGCGGGGCTGGGGGAGGACACAAGCAGGCACACGAAACACACCCTCAGTGGCAAAGGGTGGGTCGGGTGCAGTGTGTAAAGTAGGTGTCAGGTTTGCTATAGGAAGCAATAGAGGGACCCGGGGGTCACTTAGGCGATGCAGGCAGAGCACAGGGGGGGGGGCTTCTCAGGCCAACCACCGACTGGGCTAGGAAGAGGGCTGCCTGCTGGTCACTCCTGCACTGGTAGGTGGTTCCTCTCTGTCCTGGGGCTGCAGGTGCAGTGCTTGGGCCAGACGTCTGGTTCCTGGTGTCGGGTTCCTGGTTACCAGGCAGTCACAGTCAGAGGTAGCCTCCGGATCCTCTATGCAGGTGTTGCTGTGGGTGGGGGGGGTTCGACTCAGGTTACTCACGTTA
The DNA here is from genome assembly GCF_031143425.1 of Pleurodeles waltl. Taxonomy (NCBI): domain Eukaryota; kingdom Metazoa; phylum Chordata; class Amphibia; order Caudata; family Salamandridae; genus Pleurodeles; species Pleurodeles waltl. The sequence goes on from NC_090440.1 coordinate 513,629,968, forward strand.
TTGCAGTCGCCTGGGAGTCCCCTCTGCGGTATTTGTTTTCTGGAGCTCGAGGTGGGGGCATTGGATGCAGAGTGAGAAGTCTCACGCTTCCGGCGGGAAGAGAGAGTTCTTTCAAAGTAGCAAAAACGTTGCAGTGTCCTCAGAGGTCGCTGGTCCCCGACAGATGCGTTGCTGTGCAGTTTCTTTGAGTCTGGAGACAGGCCGGTAGGGCTGGAGCCAAGTCAGTTGGTGTTTCCGTCATCTCTGCGGGGCTTTCAGGTCAGCAGAACTTATTTGTGCAGGTTGCAGGAATCCGATTTCCTGGGTTCAGGGTCACCCCTAAATACTCAATTTAGTGGTGTGTTTAGGTCTGGGGGCAGTAGCCAATGGCTATACTGCCCTGGAGCGGGCTACACCCTCTTTGTGCCTCCACCCTGAGGTGATGGGGGCACATCCATATTCCTTTTGGGGGCGTCTTTCAATCTCAAGATGGAGGAATTCTAAAAGGCAGGAGTCATCTCAGCTCAGGGCACCTTAGGGGCTGTCCTGACTGGTGGGTGGCTCCTCCTTGTTTCCCTCATCATCTCCTCCAGCCTTGCTACCTAAAGTGGGGGCAGTGGCCGGATTTTGGGGGAGGGGGGGCATCTCCACTAGCTGGGACAGGTGTTACAGTTCCTGCAAGGGGAGGTGAGAAGCACCTCCACCCAGTACAGGCTTTGTTCCTGGCCACGGGGTGACAAAGGTACTCTCCCCATGTGGCCAGAAACTCATCTGGTTGTGGCAGACTGGCAGAAACTGGTCAGCCTAGCACTAGGAGTCGGACTGGTATTCCGGGGTCCCTCTCTAAGATGCCCTCTGGGTGTATTTTAAAATAAATACCACACTGGCATCAGTGTGCATTTATTGTGCTGAGAAGTTGGATACCAAACTTCCCATATTTCAGTGTAGCCATTATGGAACTGTGGAGTTCGTGTTTGTTAAACTCCCAGACCTTATATATACTCTTTTATGACTGCCCTGCAATTACAATGTGCAAGGTTTTGCTTAGACACTGTAGGGGCATTGTGCTCATGCAGCTATTCCCTCACCTGTGGTATAGAACACCCTGCCTTAGGCCTGTAAGGCCTGCTAGAGGGGTGACTTACCTATGCGCCACAGGGAGTAGGTTGTGGACATGGCACTCTGAAAGGGGTGCCATGTAAACTTAGTGCTTTTCTCCCCACTAGCACACAGACACTGAGGCAGTGTGCTGAGTGAGGGGTCCCCAGGGTGTCATAAGGCATGCTGCAGCCCTTCGAGACCTTCCTTGGCAACAGGCCCTTGGTACCAGGGGTACCATTTACAATGGACATATCTGTGTGCCAGGGCTGTGCCAATTGTGGCAACAAAGGTACCGGTTAGGGAAAGAACACAGGTGCTAGGGCTTAGGGTTAGCAGGGTCGCAGCACACCTTCAACCATAACTGGCATAGGCAAAAGGTCAGGTGGTAACCATGCCAAGGAAGGCATTTCCTCACACACACCCCATCGGGCAGGTCTTATCCTCCAAACCCACCCTTGCTGCCATCCACAGAATCAGGAAGAGCACATCTGAAGGCAGATGCTTCTCTTACCTTGTAGCCCTGTCAAACACACTTCCACTCAAACTTAGACATGAAGACTCACTGAACCAGCTCACAAAGGATCTAAAGACATGGATCGCAGAGTGTGCAGCACGTACGCAACAGCTATTTGAACCTCCCTGGGTGATAAGCCGCCCTTTAAAAGTGTGTGCAAAAATACCTTTATTAGGAAAGAAAAACTTGCCTAACAATAGCTTTACAAGTATGTCTCAATAAAAACATAAAAGAAATGTTTTGCCTGGAAGTTATTTTGAAAGATTAGCAATACATAACTCACCCACTGTTCAATATCAGGCATGTTTGGCCAATAGAAACTGTTGCCAATACTCTTTTTGGTTTTGTTAGTTCCAGAGTGACCTCCAATTAGTGAAGAATGTAACTTATTAAAAATGTGTTTTGCCAATTCTTCACCAAGGATAACTTGTGCCTTCCTCCCCTTTCCTACAAAGAACAACTTTTCACCTAATTTGCCAAAAAAACATGAGAACGTTTAAAGGAGGAGTTCTATTTATTGCAGATGTTGCACGAAAGATACATTAAAAGCACGATATATATATATATATATATATATATATATACACACATATGCACACATGTACACACATATATACACACACTATAAAAATCATCATTTTTTTTTAAATATAATTAAATGAATCAGACTAAACAAAATTTGTTAACACAAAAGTAGGTAGATCAATATAATTGAAAGGATCAATTCTTGAAACGTCATTCAAACAAGTACAGTAAACTGTATGAATGTATAACCATTTTCTAATTCCAAAGCAATTTGAAAACTAATTTACCATCAATGGTGATTTTTTTGGAAATCTCCGTAATCCATGCTTCATTATTTTACTGAAATCATCAGGGTACAGATAACTGCGTATATAATTCTGAATCTGGTTGTACTTTTTAGCATCCATTGTTCTTTACAATAACAAAAAAATATAAAATGAAGGAAAATCTAAACATCGTAATTGTAAAAAAATAAATCACATGTATGAATATACGTTAACAAAGGTAAATAATGTGTTCCTCTGATTGACAATTTACACCCACACATTCGTTTTTTGAGAATGGATACCATAAGAATATCTCTCCGTAGTAGCTGCCTCCGCTCTGGTGGAAGGAGCACATAAGCCATCAGAATTCTGCTAGTTGGAGATGGTCCTCTTCTCTCATCAGCTTGCCTAATTTTCACTGCAATTAAGCAAATAAAAAGCTGATCATCCATTTAGCGTTGTTTAGTACAATGAATGACCGCTGTGGGTCAAATATATGTAAGAATGAGGAGGTAGAGAAAAAGTCATCAGGACAATATTTAGACCAACGTGAAAGATTGAACACTTTTGGAAAAAGAGAACCAGCTTGCCTCAATAGATGGTAGCTAAATGTGTGGATACAGAGAGGGTTAGATGCTTGTTAACCCTTATGTAAGAAGTAATTACGGGGAAAATAAGAAAAAAATTGTATCGTCACCAAACATATAGGTCCTCATTACAACCCTGGCGGTCGGTGTTAAAGCGGCGGTAAAACAGCCAACAGGCCGGCGGTAAAAAAAATGTAATCGCGACCGTGGCAGAAACCGCCAACATAGACAACCACTTTAACTTTTCGACCGCCAAGGCCGTACGAACAGCATGGCGGTCACCACCAACAGATAGGCGGAAGACAATGTCCCACCCACAGTATCATGAGAGGCCAATCCGCCACCTTTTGCGGGGCGGATTCAACTCGAACAAAAACACAGCGGAAACAGAACTTGTAAGGAAAAATGCTCACCTCTACACACCCCACGAGGAACCAGGATGCCATGGAGCCGGAACTCCATATTCTGTCAGCCATTGTCTTCCTGCTCCTCTACCAGGAGCACGAACGCCAGCGGCGAAGACCACAGTGAGTACTGCACCTACGACAAAGGGGAGGGGGGAGGCAAAAGAGTGACACACACACACAAATACATGTTGATACATTACAGTTACACCCCCCAAGGCCCCCGGAAGAATGCAAGGACAATGGAAATTATTGTAACGATTCTAATCAATAAAAATCCAGTACTCAAATATATATACACTATTAACAAATATATACTCCAAGAATTAAAGTCCATGTACTGCACATACATAGTCCGTGGACCACTGGGCCCAAAATGCATGGGCGAGGCCACAACAAGATACCCGGTCAAAACGGAGAGAACACTGAAAGGGCATCAGATCGAAATACAACAGGCACCTCAGCGGGAAGGGAAGGGGGGGGCACCTCTGCCGGCTGAGTAAACACCACCAGATCCATGAGGGGGCTCCATGCCCATTGATGTATCCTGGGGAGTGCAAAGGCACAGTCTCACAAGTGAATAACAGTCTCCACTGGTTCTGGAGGGGGCTTGGTGCCCAGAGTTCTTCATCCTGCCAAGGACAGAGGTAGTGGATGTGAATCTCCACTCATGGTGGGCCTACATGGAAGCTGTCCAAGCCCCTGAAACTGACCACCAGCTTCGTACGACTGACCACTGAGGATGGCAGCCATATCTGCGGTGGTGCCACTGGCACATGATGTGGAGTGGCCGCTGGCGGTGATTGTGGCGGCCTCAGTAGCGGCGGTGCTTGCGGCGCTCATTGGCCTGCGGTGCTGGTGGGTGGCTCAGTGAGCGTGCTGGTGGCGGCGGTGACCTGGGATGCGGTGATGGTGGCAGCGGTGTCCTGGGAAGCGGTGCTGGTGGCGGCGGTGTCCTGGGAAGCAGTGCTGGTGGCGGCGGTGTCCTTGTGGCGGCGGTGCTGGTGGCGGTCTTGTCCGCCGTGCAGGTTGGCGGCGACTTCACTTTCTTTCTGCGCCCCTTCCCCACCTTGGATGGTGGCGCAGCTGTCTTCCCACTCACAACTGTAGTCCTGGGAGAGCCCTTGGTGGCAGGTGTTTTGCCCTTCTCCCTCCGGGCTATGGCCAACCTCTTGTGTTTCTGAGGTGGGGGACTGTCTGTGGTCTGGCTCCTTGGCACACTGGCTGCCTTGCTGCTTGGCGCACTCCAGAAGCCGGTTACTGCTGGCACCACTGTTCCCGGTGATGTGGTGGCTGAGGTGCTGGGTTGGGACCTGAAAAGCCGTGCCCTAGGGGACGGATGGGGTGGGAAGGTGAGGGGAAGAGGTCAAGGTTTGACAAGAAAAGTTTTTTAGACACACTGGGACGGGTAGATGGAGGAGGTTTGGGAGTGGAGGAACAGGTAGTGGTTGTAGGAGGTGTACATCTGCTGACTTGGGTGAAGGTGCATGGGCTGGAGGCTGTTGTGAGGTGGATGGCTGTTGGGTGGGTGTGTGCCTGCGTTTGTGTACTTTGGGAGGAGGGCTCACAGACACACTGGGGATGTGTGAATGGTAGTGGGTGGTGAGTGCACGTGAGCGGTGTGTGGTGATGGACGTAGTGGCTGAAGATGTAGTGCATGCAGGTGTGAGTGGAGACGTGACAGGGAGGGAGGAGGGAGACGAGGAAGAGGGGGACACAGTGGAGGCAGTGGATGTTGGTATGTCTGCATGGGTATGATGCTTGTGTGAGTGCCTGTGGGATGTGTGGTGCTTATGTTTGACAGAGCTACCCTTTGTGTTGAGGTGTGTGCATGCTGGTCTGATGGTGTGCTTGGGATGGGCTGAGGTAGAGGGGATTGGGTCTGGGTGGAGGAAGTTGGTGGGGGGAGGCTGGACACAGGGACAATGTCTGCCATCAGTGCTGAGCCCAGAGTCTGAAAAGCTCGCTGTTGGGCTGCCTCACTGGAATGAATGCCCTCCAGGTATGCATTTGTCTGTTGCAACTGCCTCTCTACACCCTGGATGGCATTCAGAATGGTAGACTTCCCAACAGTGAGGGATCTGAGGAGGTCAATGGCTTCCTCACTGAGGGCAGCAGGGCTGACAGGGGCAGGGGCTGCGGTGCCTGGGGGGAAGGAGATGCCCACCCTCCAGGGTGAGCGGCCACGGGGCACACGCTGAGGGGCTGCTGGGAGGGCGGTGCTGGTGGTGGGGTGGCGGCTATACCTGTAGATGCAGGGGGCACAGAGGGGCCTGCCACCGCAAGGGAGCTCCCATCAGAGGAGTCGTCCGTGTCACTGGTCTCAGCTCCTGTCCCGGCCGTGGAGCTCCCCTTGCCCTCTGTCCCACTGGTGCCTTCAGACTCCGTTGTCTCGCCCTCCAGGGCCATGTGGAATGCAGCTCCCTCCTGCTCCGGTGCTACTGCTCCTCCGCCTTATGATGCTAATGCACACAAGAACAGGTAGACCACAAAAAGGTGGGTAAGACAGAAGAAAGACATGTTCAGTGTATGCAATACCGCTACCGTTGGCAGACACTACAGACACAGCAGCCCTCTGCACTACCCCATGCACTTAGAGTTCCCTAATTAATCACAAGGACATGGGATACACAAGGCCTATGCCCGACTGCTGCACACATGAGTCACAGGCGCCTGACTAGGTGTAGATGGCTCTTAACACTGGTGGGGTGCCACATAGCCTGCCTTACAAAGGGATCATGCCTACAAAACTCGTCCTGGCCTAGGGGTACCCACAGCCCACCTCCCCCACCCAGACACCTCCAATGTGCTCTGAATCAGCTGAATGAGAGTGTACTCACCCCCTTGTGGCTGCTGGGTGCTCTCAAGTGCCCATCCAACTCCGGGTACGCCACCACCAGGCTCTAGAACATCAGGGGGGTTATGGTGCGACGGGCACCTCTGCCACGTTGGGAGGCCTTCCCCAGCTGGGCCTCCGCCGTCTTCTTGCTCCAGCGGCAAATGTTCTCCCATCTTTTCCGGCAGTGGGTGCTACGTCTGTGGTGGACACCCAGGGTCCGGACTTCCTTGGCGATGGCACGCCAAATATCCTTCTTCTGGTGGGCGCTGACCTACAGGAATAGTACAGGGAAAAGGAGAAGATATAACCGTCCGCAACGTCAGTCATTGGCCCGCGTTCCTACCTTTGCTATGACGCACATACACTCACCGTCGTTTCATGCACGCCTCATTCTCCCTCCCCCCCTATCTTCCATCCACACCACTCCACACAGGCATTGCCCATACAGCATGCTCACAGTGTACTTACTTGTTTGTCTGGAGGAACGTAGAGTAGTGTGTACTGGGGGAGGACCCCATCCACTAGTTTCTCCAACTCCTCCGTGGCGAAGGCAGGGGCCCTTTCCCCAGACACATGAGCCATTGTCTCTTCCAGACTGAGGTCACAGCAGCACTTGCAGTGTAGGTCCTCTCCTGTTGAACATCAGGTATCAAGTGAGTGAAAACATAGAAAATGGCGGTCACGTCCACGGCGGAGCGTGCAGTCACCGCCGGCGTACATCTTCATTGGCTCCTGGGACCCATAGGGCCCAATGTTAACCAATGCAGGATTGCGCCGCGGTCTTTGACCGCCTACTGCGACTGTGTACAACGCCAGCGCAGTTACCTCATATCCCATTATCCCACCTTACAGGTCAGGCAGCCGCCATTTCAGGGGGCCACATGGCATTTTTAAATGTGTCACACATATCTAGGCCTTGCATACACACTAAGACAGGCACATGGCGGATTGAAAAATATGTGCAGTAAAGTTGTGTTTTCGTACCTCAGTGTTGGCTTACCCTCTGCTCACTGTTCTCCTCCATAGAGCACGTCCGCTGGGGCAGGTGAGGAGATGGCGGCATCCTCTGGTGTACAGACAGCTGGTGGACCTGTCGACAATGGAAGAGCGACATGTAATTGTCACCTACAGACTGGACCGTGCCACAATCCATGAACTGTGTGCCCAGTTGGAGCCGGACCTGATGTCAGCTATCCGCCATCCCACAGGCATCCCCCCTCTAGTGCAGGTGCTGTCAGTACTCCATTTCCTGGCAAGTGGGTCTTTTCTGACTACAGTGGCCATAGCATCTGGGATGTCCCAGTCTATGTTCTTCAATGTGTTGTCCAGAGTTTTGTCTGCCCTGCTGAAACACATGCGCAGCTACATCGCGCGCCCTCAGGTGGAGGATTTGCCTACAGTGAAAGGTGACTTCTATGCTTTGGGACATATCCCCAACATCATAGGTGCCATTGATGGGACACATGTGGCCTTAGTCCCCCCCGCAGGAGTGAACAGGTGTACAGAAACCAGAAGAGTAACCATTCAATGAATGTGAAGATGGTGTTTGGCCGACCAGTGAATGCCAAGTTTCCTGGCTCAGTGCATGACGCTTACATTCTGAGGAATAGCAGCATCCCTTATGTGATGGGGCAACTCCAGAGGCACTGTGTGTGGCTATTAGGTGAGGACATGGACCCTATACAGTGTGACTAGGTGTCTGGGTATTGGATGGCCCCTAAGGGTTAGTGTGTGTCTAACAGTTGTAACTCGACATTTGCAGGTGACTCTGGCTACCCCAACCTGTCATGGCTACTGACCCCAGTGATGAATCCTAGGACAAGGGCAGAGGAATGCTACAATGAGGCACATGGGCGAACTAGGAGGGTTATAGAGAGGACCTTCGGCCTCGTGAAGGCCAGGTTCAGGTGCCTACATATGACGGGTGTTTCCCTATTCTACTCACCAAAGAAGGTGTGCCAGATTAGCGTGGCCTGCTGTATGCTGCACAACTTGGCTTTGGAACGACAGGTGCCTTTTCTGCAGGAAGATGGTCCTGAAGGAGGTCTTGTGGCAGCTGTGGAGCCTGTGGACAGTGAAGACGAGGAAGCAGAAGAACAGGATATCGACAACAGAAACACGGTGATTCATCAATACTTCCAGTGAGACACAGGTAAGAAGACATCACTGCCTGCTACATCTGATACACTTGTTCTACCTCTCATCTGTCTGTCACTTTCACCCAGTGTATGGACCCTGATTTGTCACTTTCCCTTTCGATTTCACAGATGTGGGTCCCACTGTGTGACCTCTGCTAGGTTTCCTCATGAACTAGAGCTGTGTGACATAGGTATGTTGACAATACAATGGATATTGCTATTTTCCTCAGTTATTGCAAATACACATTTGTGAAAGCACAGACTGACTCCAGATAGTTTTTTGATTTAAGTGTGTTTATTTAAGTGCTAAATAGTGGAGGGGGTTGTAAAATGGTCAGGGGTGATGGTGGAGGAATGTCCATGGCAGCAATTGTATGGACCATATGCATTGTCCAAAGGGGCATAGGAAGTGGAGCTGGGGCAGTTGATGGATGGACAGGGTGACGAAGTGGGACAGAAGGATGACAATCAGGGTGGTCTCATTTCTTGGCAGGGGTCTTGGCATTGTTCTCTGTCTTTGTCCTAGATCTCAGGGACCGCTTGCGGGGTGGTTTTCCACCTGCAGGGGGTGGGGTGCTGGTGTCGAGGCCCTGTGGCGGTGCCTCCTGTCCACTAGCACCGGCGGAGGTGGTGGGCAGTTCATCATCCAGGCTAGTGTCAGGGGCCCCTTGTTGTGCTACAGTGTCCCTTCTGGTGTTCACGAGTTCCTTCAGCACCCCTACAATGGTGCCCAGTGTGGTATTGATGGATCCGAGTTCCTCCCTGAACCCCAAATACTGTTCCTCCTGCAGCTGCTGGGTCTCTTGAAACTTGGCCAGTACTGCTGCCATAGTCTCCTGGGAATGGTGTTAGGCTCCCATGATGTTGGAGAGGGCCTCGTGGAGAGTGGGTTCCCTAGGCCTGTCCTCCCCCTGTCGCCCAGCAGCCCTCCCAGTTCCCCTGTGTTCCTGGGCCTCTGTCCCCTGAACCGTGTGCCCACTGCCAATGCCCCCAGGTCCCTGATGTTCTTGGGGTGGTGGGTTAGCCTGGGTTCCCTGTAGTGGTGGACACACTGCTGCTTGACGTGTCCTGGGGACAGAGGATGGGCCCGCTGGGTGGGTGCTGGTGTTTCCAGAGGGGGTAGGCTCTGTTGTGGCTTCTGCCAATGTGAGGGGAACCGACTGTCCCGAGGTCCCAGATGGGCCGGGCTGGTCATCTAGATCCAGTTGGACAGAGCTGCTGTCATCACTGTGGGCCTCTTCTGTCGGTGGAGTGGACATGTCTGGAACCTCCTGTCCGGTGACGTTGGGTAGGGGTCCTGCATGGGTGTAAAGGCATAGTTTTAGTATCTGTGTGTGCCATGGTGTGAAATGTGTGGGTGACCCTGTACCCCAGTGCTTGCATTCCTGTGTAGGAGCTTGTGTGTTTATTGTTTAGGGATCTGTGTGGGTATGTGCAGTGGACATGCATTTGTGATGGGTGTCCATGCTTTGTTGTTGCATGCAGGGCCTGGTGTTGGGATGTGTGGTTTGTGATAGTGGGACATCTGTGAGGAGTTGGAGTGATGGGGGTGAGGGCGAGGGTGGGGGTATGTGATAGCATGCAAGTAGGGTGGGGGATGAAGTAGTGAAAGCTTTGACTTACCAGAGTCCATTCCTCCAGCTACTCCTGTGAGGCCCTCAGGATGCAGTATAACCAAGACCTACTCCTTCCATGTTGTTAGTTGTGGGGGAGGAGGTGGGGGTCCGCCGCCAGTCCTCTGAACCGCGATGTGGTGTCTTGAGTCCACAGAACACACCTTCTCCAGTGGGTCGTTCCATCTCTTCCTGATGTTATCCCGTGTTCTTGGGTGCTGTCCCATGCGCTGACCCTGTCCACGATTCTGCACCATAGCTCCATCTTCCTAGCTATGGTGGTGTGCTGCACCTGTGATCCGAATAGCTGTGGCTTTACTTGGATGATTTCCTCCACCATGACCCTGAGCTCCTCCTCAGAAAACTTGGGGTGTCTTTGCGGCGACATGGGGTGGTGTGGGTGATGTGTGAGGTGATGTTTAGGGGTGTGTGGTGTTTTGTGCGTGGATGTGTATGTGTGATGGTGTTATGTGCCATTGTATGGTGGTGTTGTCTTTGCTGTGCTGTCTCTCTGGCCTTCATCAATATTTTAGGTAGTAAGGGTTTGTGGGTGATGTGGGCGGGTGTTTTATAGTGGTGTGGGCGTGGTGTGTGTATGTGTATTTGAAATTGTCCAATGTGGTTGTGTTTTTTAAGAGAGTGTATTTTGAGCGCGGCGGTGTGTACGGCCAAAGGTTTACCGCGGTTGAAAGACCGCTGCGTGGATTTTTTGGTCATGATAGTGTGGGCGTATTCCTGTTGGCCTGACGGTGGAGGTTTTGTTATCACAAGTTTATCACTGACCTTTGGTGTGGCAGACTTGTGTGGGTGTCTGGATTTTGGCGGATGCCGAGCTGTGGCGGAATTCAGCGGCCGCGACGGTGTGTTGGCAGTCTTCTGCATGGCGGTAAGTGGCATTTACCGCCAATGTTGTAATGAGGGCCATAGTGATTAGGCTCAAATGGAGTTCACGAGAAAATCGTCAAAAACAAATGTAAGATTTCAGTGTGCTCTAACAAAACATGTTAAGGCTGCTATAGTGAAACAAGCTGCTTGAAATACTATTGACAGCTGGTGACTAACATGGAAGATCGGTCAGGCACCCGCAAACAGGATGGAAACACTGAAAGATAACCTTTGTTTGTGCTCAAAGATGATGATAGTCCCACGCCAATGAGCTGACACCACCATCATCAGTTTTGTGAAGACACAAAAGGGGAGCACAGTAAACTTAAAAAGCTACTTGCTCACTTTGAAACACAGTTAACATGTGTGAAAAATTCAGGAAGCGAGTGTGTGAATAAGCATTGTGAAGGTCCAGCACTACCATAAAGTATCCTGTTTGAGCACTGACAACACCTCAGCCAGGGTGTGCATTCAGAAATTGTCTTTGTGGAGGTAGCTGTTGACGGACCACAAATAAAGAGGACCTTTTTGGTTTTTTTCTGCACAAAGAAATGAAAAAGAAAAAGAACCACAACCTATCTCTGGTGGTAGGACAACCTACTCTGCCCTCGTGCACAAGAGAGATGGAAACACCCGCAGGAGCAAGGAAGATTAGCTCTCCATCAGACACCGAATTGACATAGGAATATGTAGTGGGGCTTGTAAGAATGGAAAGATTAGCCCTGCCAAAATTATTATTTTTACCACCATATTATATTCAGCAACTGAGACAGGTGCTACTTTATCTAAGCCACAACAAGATGGTTGTGGGTTAAGATTAGACTAAAGGCCTATGGCGTCAGCAGCTAGTGGGGTGCTGAGGGGTAGGTGTTAAGACGGTCCGGGTACTAGTGTGGTCTCGTAACTAGCGGCCTACACGACTACCACACCCATGTCTATGAAAAGACTGCCGAAGCAAGCAAGTGGAATAGGGATGGTAGGGAAATAGACAGTTGCCACGAATGCAGCCACAGAAGGGATGGGAGGATGAGTGAGACTAAAGAAAATGGGCAGTGGTGTAGATGTCACAACATCGTGCTGTTGCCAGTGTCCTTGATTAGCTCCAGTGTAGTATCATCCTTTAGACCCAAACAGTTGGTCATAAAATGGCATGTGCACTACTTTTCTCTGGAATATGGGGACCATTTATTGAACAAATCACCTAGATGGACATCTCAAATTTGACACACTTATAGCGGATGTTAGCACGACAGAAGCACTGTTAATCCCTGGGACCAGATGGGTTCCTGGATGCGTTTTCTAAGACATTTTACAGGACAATGACTGATTTTGACAAGACTGTTTAACTTGTCTCCGGGACAAGCTTTAATGTCATCTGCAATGCCTGAAGCCTCTATCATCGTTATTCAAAAAACATAAAAAAGATAGAAGCATTGCGGGTCCTATATAGCCTTTTCTCTCCTTAATGTTGATACCAAGGTGTTTATGAGCGTCTTATCTGTCCTCCTGAATCAGCTAAGGCCAGGTACAATAGCCTCTGACTAGGTAGGCTTTGTACTGCACCAGCAATGTAGTGAAAACACAGACGCTCCTTCACCTTATATACAAAGCACATCTCTTTCCCCTACACATCATGCCACTGTACAGACCCTGATAAGGTGTTCAACCGGGTCCACTGTCCATACCTGGTGATGACACTGGTCCATTTCTGCTTGGGGACTGCTTTCGCTCATGATTATGAGGAACTGTGGTCCTCCACAGTTAGAGTTAATGACCAAACGTCTTCCCCATACACTATCAGCAGAAGTAACAAACAGGGGTGCCTCCAAGCTCTATGTTATGCTCATTAAAAATGTAGCCATTTCACCAAATAGTGCCTGTTGACTATTATTACAGGGATCTGCTTAGGGTGGAAAACCACACTATCAGTCTTTATGCAGATGACGTAATAATGCCCGTCGGCAAACCCCTATGAGGCCTACAGTTTTTTTGTTTTAAGGAAGCAAGCACTTAGTGCAGAGGCTGGATTATGAATAAATATTCATAAGTTCAAAGCCCTCCATGTTACGCATCTAACCAACAAAGTAATACAACTCTACCCACAATTTCCTGTGCAATTGGAGAAGAAAAACACTTTCATAATTCTACATTCAGCTGACAAAGACAGTGCCAAGCACAGTAACACAAATACGACAGTAACACAAATATGATGAGCTACTCCTGCGGGTCACCAAAGAACTAGCATATTAGCATAGTTGCAGCTTTGAAAATGTTGATTATATCTTTGATTTTTTTCCTCTCCCAGAAGCTTCAGGTGAGTCCACAAGCTGGGATGAATCACTCCTTTCCAAAGCCCTTCATAACTTTGTTTAGGCATATCAACGCCCACGGCTTAGATGAGACCAGCCCTATTGTACACCACTGGAAGGAGGTCTAAATCACACCTTCAAAAATACTGTGAGGCAACGCAGCTCAAACATATTTCAGAATGGTCACAGCCAGAATCAGAGAGAAACTTGTGGAAGGTCCCATTCCAGGGGAGACCAAAATGAGCATGTAGTCTCTACTCTTCCCCAGCAAAAAGATTCTTGCTCCGGTTGTGGGAGAAGGTGATAGTACGTAAGAGGCTAAGAACCCGAATAATAGCCAACACAGATTTTAACCTAGGCCTGGACCAAGTAGCGTTCCTCACCTGGCAATAGGTGGGATGCCAGTCTATTGCTAACATCTTTAACAGAGATGGGCATATTTTCTTTGACCAATTAAAAAGAACCTACACAGTTAAAGAAAAGGACTGTCTACACATCATGCCGATTCAACAGCGTGGGTGTCAGTACACAGCCTTGGTTGACTCTGCTATTGACTGGGAAGGCAGCGTAGGAGTCTCCATCGTTCACTACTTGAGCAAGCAAGAGGTTGTGGAAGTTGCACAACATACTGATGAATTGTCCTTGGCATCCAAAATTTTACAAGACCCGCCATAGCCCCTTATGATTGACACTGTCAAAGGCTTTGGTCAGGTTCACAAACGTTGTGTAAATGTCACGGTCTTCTTTCTTGAACAGTTCCTGTAGTTGAAGTGCAGCAGGTATCATGCCAACTGTCAGTCTCTGAAGCCGCACTAACTCTCTGTCAGCTGTCCCACTCCAAAGTGTTGACGGTGGCATTTGAGAAGTATAGTCACAAAGATTTTACCGCCAATGACCAGGAGAGAGATTCCTTTACCCTTGTCACAAGATTAGCTGTTTACCTTTCTCTGTAATCAGAGCCCTGTGCTTAATCATTAGAGAGAAGCTTAATTGCTTCCTTATCCTACGATTCCTTTGGCGGTTCTGCCAGGGAGGTGTTGATGGCGACTTGCGGTCAAAAGCTTTGGCATTGATAGAGAAAGATAGAGAAAGACCCGTCCAAGATAGTGTTTTAGTGTTCAGCCCTTGTTCTCAACATGTAATTCCGGTTAGTGAGCATGGTGGTGTCACGGTTTCGGGCGGGTCTGATCAGGACTTTGGTTGGGACACCCCTTGAGGTCACCGAATATCCTAAAGAGGTAGTACACTGGGGCAGAGGAGCAGCTAAAGGCATACACGGAAAGGACAGCTATGGATAGGCACAGGAAAGTAAAAGCAGAGCAACCTTTGTGTGAACAAACAGGAAACGGATTACCAGTGGACAAACACGCTGGGGTTGTACACAGAGTAAGGCGCAGAACCTCCCACAGTGACAGGGAATCTCAATGCCTCTGTGCAGTTTGCTCTTACAGATAGTCACCCTGCCAGCCCCATAGAAAGGAGGCAGCAGAAGTGATTCTGTCTCTGGACCCTAGAGCACAAACAAGGATAGTACTTACATACACAGGACACGCTCTTGTGGGTCCAGCTGGAAACACAGTGGCGATTCCTGAGAAAACAGCAATAGCACACTGTCACTGTTAGGCACGAAATACAACGTATAACACTGGACAAGGATGGGGGCTGGAATTGCCTCCTGGAAACCAGGAGCCAACCCCAGTACACAGGAGGACACGTATACACTGGTGAAGACTGATAGAACACTTACCAGACACAAAGAACCAAGAAGAAACAGAAACAGAAGGGAACAAACAAAGAGGCAGAGGCAAGAACTAGGAACAGGCTCAGGCTGAAGCAAAGGCGGGTCTAGGACTTGAAAATAGGGCGCAAACTTCTGGCTGGGACAGACAGAGACAGGACTGGGAAACTGAGAACAGGCTCTGGCTGGAACAGGCAAGGACAGGACTGGAATACAGGGAGTAGGAAATGAGCAGTAAACAGGACTGGGAAACAGAGAGAAGGTTCAGGCTGAAACAAGGCAGGAGCAGGGCAGAGAAACAGGGAGCAGGCTTTGGAAGAAACAAACAGGTACAAGGCTAAGAAGTAGGGAGCAGACTCTGACTGGAACAATCAGGAGCAGGGCAGAGAAACAGGAAACAGGATCAGGCTGGAACAGAACAGGAACAAAATTGGAACACCATCCGACAAGGGGTCTGTAACACAAAGGAATTGAAGTCCGATGCACGACAAGGATCTTGAGGAAATGGCTGCTTATAAGCAGTTCCAAGCTGGGCTGCACAGGAGAGGTTTCAGGTGTGTGTGGTTTCGGACACTTGCAAGTCCTGGAGGAGAGGATCCAGTGAAAAGGAGCAACTGGACTTCTCTCATAGAAGACAATGGGAAACAGAATCCGGGTTTTCCTGACTACCAAGCTGTGCATTATGGGATTTGCAGTCCCAAGAAGCAAATGTAGTCCTACACAAGTGTACCATGGAGAAAAGAGAAACAAACAGGAGTCAGCAAGGGACTCTAGATAGGTGTTCAAGGTGATTCCCAGACTTCTGACAGTCCCCTTACAGCGCCCCCTGGAAATGGCACGACCGAGTCGTAACAGGTGGACCAGTTGTCACTAAACATTGATGTTGATCCAGAGGACTGTGGCCCGTAGCTACTCCTCAGAGGGTCATAGAAACTATCGGATTTGTAGCTGTCAGCGTACCCCTGGATCTCATCTGCCTCTCTTTTGAGCCAGGATTCTTGCATCTTTCTGAACTTTGCTTGTACCTTGCTTTTGATGGAGCTGTAGGCTGACTTCTTGAAGGCAGTTATAATGTGTTGCTGGAGGGATGTGAGGTCTTCAGGCTTCTCATCCAGCAGCTTCTGAATTGCTTTATCATTGCCATTGAACCCTCCTGTGTTTTTTTGTTTTCTGGTCCAAGTGAGCGATAGCGGTGTTGTAGAAAACTTCTACAAAAGCTGCCTAGTCCAAGTTCTGCACCATATGTGCCAAAGCTGAATTGTTCAAGCTTACAGTTGAACTCCGTCCTGAGCTTCTGGAGCACAAAGTGGTGTTATAACTTGCTGACATTCACTCGCTTATTGTGCCTTTGGCCTTGCGGGCGCTGCATGGGCTGGATGTGCATGTAGAGTTTTGAGAGAATGAGTCTGTGGTCTGTCCAGCAGTCTTTGCCATACATGACCTTGGTCACTGACATCCTGCCTGGCCCTTCCCCTTACTATAATGTAATCAATGAGATGCCAGTTCTTGCTGCATGGGTGCATCCAGGACGTCTTGTTACGGTTGTGTTAGCGGAAAGCTGTTTGTGAGCAACAGGTCATGAGCTTCGCAGGTTTCTAAACGTAGATGACCACTGCTGTTGCTTTTGCCAACTCCATTCCCCCCAATGACTCCCTTCCATGTCTGTTAGTCAGCACAAACCTTGGCACTGAAGTCGCATAAGATAACAAGCTCTTCTTCCTTGGGCACCAATGCTGTGAGGGAGTAAAAGTCTTCCTTAAACATGTCTTCGATCTCCTCTAACCCCATGGTGGTACCGAATGCACTGATAAAGGTGGTGCAGCGCTTTCCTTCAAGGGTAGCCTCAGAGACGAGTCGATTGTGAAATAATTGTGTGGCTGGCTAATTTGCTGACCAGATTAGATGTGATTGCAACCCACTCCTGCTCCAAGACGTTCTTTGGCTGCTACGGCCACCCAAAAAAGCGTTAACCGGCTTTGAAATCTGTCAGCTGGCCTCCGGATGGGACGCTGTTCTCGCTTAGGGGTGCGATCTGGATGTTGTACCTGCTGAATTATTTTGTGACAACTGCTGTCAGTCTCCCATGTCTGTTTTAGAGGTATCTATGAGCGTGAGAACAGTCAATGTGCGAATGTTGAGCGTAGTCACTGCTATTTTCTCCTTAGTGATGCTAACACATTTTTGGGATCCCCGCATGCCGTGGCCAGCAGGCCATGTTTTTTGGGGCACCTTTTTCTAGCACCTTCCTCAGACTATGGAGGTGAGCAGATCAATCATAAATAGGGCTACTCAGACACCCAGGGTGCTGTTGAACTACACTGCTGCTTCGGTACAGTATAAAGCGACCCGTTACCCTATGTCACCTGTGTGTGGTGTTGTGTCTACAGCTTCCAGTGTGTCCGCACCTGCTGCTTTGTCATTCGCCTACAGACAGGACTTGATGGATGGGCGAGGGAGGATGAATGTGAACTGGATTACAGTGAGGGAGAGTTGTGTAGGTAGTCAGCCTCACTCTCTTGCCCCTGCCTATCTTAATCCAGTGCCATAACATAGTCAAGACGACTGGAGATAGGTAGGGATGCAGTGGATGTCCTGCATTGTACGAATGTGTCTGACTGTTCCCTATTTGCGCTACACAGCAGTTTGCTGAGTCCGCCTTCCCGCCTATTTACCAAATCTTTTTATGATTCATATGCAGTCTGCTGGATCCAGTCTTCGCAGGCCTAGGTAGACAAGCCATAACCTACCAGAGTTTCAGCACCATTTGCTACCTTCCCCCATCGTTTTGCAAGCCAGTTGAAACCGTTTCACGGGTGTGTCCACTGTTGAATGCAAACTGCTATAAGGAGCAACAGGTGAGAGATGAGTTTCAGATGAGGACCAAGGTGGATGAACTACTTCGAAGCGCACAACATGTTCCCCCAAGAAAGGTACTGCCTCCCTCTAAAACCCTATGTAGATTGTAAATCTATAAAGTTTGTGTATCATGAGTGGAAGAAGTGCGATGTAGGGAGTGCTGAAGTTTGGGGGGGTTAGGGGAGAGATTTGAGGGGTTTGTTTTCCATATGTATGTACCAAAGCTTGACCTATATCACCCCACCCACCAGCATCTTGTTTAAGGAGGGTTTTAAGTGTATCAACAAAAAACAAAATAATATATATATATTTATATATATATATATATATATATATATATATATATATACATATATACACACACACACACACATACATAAGAAAAAAATGTTTAAAAAAATAAAAAATACCAAGCCAAAGGCACTTTACCGTCAAGTCTGCGAAGCAATGCGAAGATCCACGTCCAGAGCCGATCCCAAATAGCCTGCTCTTCCTTGCCAGCACCAAATATTGCGGAGTTAGTCACACAAGCGCAGAACAATTTGATAGCTGCCTGTGGACCTTCCTTGTTGTGTAAAAGCTTGAACTTTCTGGTGCAGAGTCTGTGGGTGTCTAAAACTGAAACTTTATAACAGAGGGCACAAAAACGCATAGACCTCAGCCAGGTTATGTTGTGACTTTAAAGACTCATATTGACTAGCAGGCTGTATGTCACCACACTAGACTGAGGAATAACCTGGGTCTAATAGTGGGTAGGAGACAAAGAGAGCCCACACAAACAGTTGTAGACTACAGTTCTAAGAAAGACTATTATTTTGCACACACTATGTTTTATCTTGTGTGTGATGATAAATACCACGTTTAATTAAAAAACAAGAATTAAACAGAACATTTGTTGTACATACACACACACAATAAATATGAACACACACTCAATGACTTAACGCCAGACCAATAGATTTTTTATATAGAAAAATATTCTTCTCTTAATTTATTTTAGAACGACAAGATTCTGAATTAAATTAAGTACATAAATTGTAAGGTACTTGGCATAAGCAAATATAGAACTTGGAATGAAAACAGTAAGGTACACAGTTCTGGAAAATATGCAAATAAGCTATTTTAACAGAGGACACTGCAAAATTCAACAGTTCCTGTAGGAGGTAAGTACAAGTTAAGTTAGCAGGCAAGTAAATCACTTACAAGTTCAGTCTCTAGGGCATAGGCAGCCGACTGTTGGGGGTTCAAGTCAACCACCAACACCCAGCACCAGCAACACAGGGCCGGTCAGGTGCAGAGGTCAAAGTATCATAGGTGATTATGGAGAAAAGGGATGCTCCAGTTCCAGTCTGCTAGCAGGTAAGTACCTGCGTCCTCTGGGAGCAGACCCCGGGGAGTTTTGTAGAGCATTGGGTTGGGGGGTGTCCCAAACAGGCGCACAGGGCCAGCCAGGTGCAGTGTGCAAAGTAGGTGTCAGGTTTTGAATTGAAATCAATGGAAGGACCCAGGGGTCACTCTGGTGATGCAGGCAGGGCACGGGGTTCTTCTTGGGCTAGCCACTGACTGGGCTAGGATGAGGGACGCCTGCTGGTCACTTCTGCATCAGTAGTTGGTTCCTCCCGGGCCTGGGGGCTGCGGGTGCAGTGCTTCTTCCAGGCGTTGGGGTCTTTGTTACCAGGCAGTTGCGGTGAGGGGCGAGCCTCTGGATTCTCTCCGCAGGCTTCACCGTCGGGATGCAGGGAGATTGTCTCAGGGTGGCCACGTCGTTGGAGTCACCTGGGGGTCCGCGCTGCAGTGTTGGTTTATCTGGACACGAGCCGGGGGCGTTGGTGCAGAGAGGTGGGGACTGACGCTTCAGGAGTGAGGTAGGTGTCCCTTTAAAGATGGTTTCTTCCTTGTTGTTTGGACAGAGCCCATATCCACTGGAGTTTTTTGGTCCTTTGGGTTGCAGGGCAGTCCCCCGAGTTGGCAGAGGTCGCTGGTCCCGCAGGATGCATCGCTGTTGCAGGTTCTTTGAGTCTGGAGACAGGCAGGTAGGGCTGGGGCCAAGTCAGTTGTTGTCTCCGTCTTCTCCACAGGGCTTTGAGGTCAACAGTCCTTCTTTAGGTTTTCAGAAAATCTGAAATCATGGGTTCAGGATCGCCACTAAATACTGAATGTAGGGGGGTGTTAGGGCTGGAGGGCAGTAGCTAATGGCAACTGACCTTGAGGATGGCTACACCCCCTTTGGGGAGGGGGGGCACATCCCTATCCTTATTGGGTAAATCCTCCCAAACAAGATGGAGGATTTTCCAAGGAGGGGGGTCACTACAGCTCTGGTCAACTTAGGAGTGGACCTGGCTGAGGGGGTGACTCCTCCTTGTTTTTCTCATTATCTCTTCCGGACTTTCCGCCCAAAGTGGGGGCTGTGTCCGGGGGGGCGGGCATCTCCACTAGCCAGAGTGCCCTGTGGCAGTGTAACACGAAGCCTGAGCCTTTGTGGCTCACTGCTAGGTGTTACAGTTCCTGCAGGGGGATGTGTGAAGCACCTCCACCCAGTGCAGGCTTTGTTTCTGGCCTCAGAGAGCACAAAGGCTCTCACGCCAGGAGGTCAGATACTCGTCCCTCTGTGGCAGGCTGCACAGACCAGTCAGTCACGCACTGAAGGATTGGGTAAAATACAGGGGGCATCTCTAAGATGCCCTCTGAGTGCATTTTGTAATAAATCCAGCACTGGCATCAGTGTGGGTTTCTTATTTGGAGAAGTTTGATATCAAACTTCCCAGTGTACATTGTAGCCATTATGGAGCTGTGGAGTTCGTTTTGACAAACCCCCAGACCATGTACTTAATATGGACACACTATACTTACAATGTCTAAGAATGGACTTAGATACTGTAGGGGGCATATTGCCCATGCAGCTATGACCTCACCTGTGGTATAATGCACCCTGCCTTAGGGCTTTAAGGCCTGCTAGAGGGGTGACTTACGTATGCCAAGGCAGTATTTGGTGTGCATGCCATCCTGAGGAGGATGCCATGTCGACTTTACTTTTTTATCCCCACCAACACACACTAACTGCAATGGCAGTGTGCCTGTGTTAGGTGAGGGATCCCTTAGGGTGGCACAACACATGCTGCAGCCCTTAGGGACCTTCCCTGGCCACAGGGCCCTTGGTACCACTGGTACCTTTTACCAGGGACTTATCTGTGTGCAAGGGGTGTCCCAATTGTGGAAACAATGGTACATTTTTAACTGAAAGAAAACTGGTGGTGGGGCCTGGTTAGCAGGATCCCAGCACACTTCTCAGTAAAGTCAGCATCAATAGCAGGCAAACATCGTGGGTGGGGGCGACTGCAAAAAGGAGGCATTTTCCTACAAACGGTGTGTAAGCTTGTTGAGGAGACAGCGTTAACCTGTTGTGTCATTGATAGAAAAGTCAAGGATAAAGGCCAGGTTACGCAATTGGTCAATGTGGGCGGGGGCATTAACCTGAGTGGGGGGCACCAGGAGTCGTTCCAGGCAGAATGGGGTGTAGCCAATCACAAGATTTTCTGTCTTGTCTGAGTTGAGCTTGAGGCAGCGGACGTCCATCCAAGGGCAGACTGCTCTCATCCCATTGGGAAAATGCATCTTGGCTTGAGCAGAGTCGTCCGACATGGAGAGGATCAGTTGGGTGTCATTGTTGTAGGAGACTATCTTTACCTCGTATTTGATGATCTTAGCGAGCGGGCCATGTAGAGGTTAAAAAGCTTCTGGCAGTGTGTGGATCCTTGGGCCACTCCGCAGCAAGTATCTAAGTTCTGATGTGAACGGTAGTAGTGTGACCCTTTGTGTTCTTCTGGTGAGGAAGGACCAGATCCAGCTCAGGGCTTTGTCTCGGATGCCAGCGTCGTGCAGCCTGTCACAGAGGCTGAAGTGGGAGACGGTCTCAAATGCAGTAGAGAGGTCTAGAACGAGGTGTGCAGCAGTGCCTACGTGGTGCAGTATAATGCGTATGTCGTTGGTGGTGGCGAAGTGTGCCGTTTCGGTGCTGTGGTTGCTTCCAGATCGGGAATGGGAAAGTTCTAGGATACGGTGTGTCTCGAGGAACTCGATGAGTTCCTGGTTGACTGCTTTTTCCGTTACCTTGGCTGGGAAAGTGAGCAGAGACATGGGTCAGTAGTTCTTCAGCTCCCTAGGGTCGGCTTTGGGTTTCTTGAGTAGCAGGCTGATTTCTGCGTGTTAACAGTTTGAGGGGAATGTGGCGGTCTTAAACGATAGATTGATGGTTCAGCAAAGCTTTGGTGAAATGATTGGGATGACAAGGTTGAGGATGTGATGAGGGCATAGATCTGAGGGTGCTCCCAAGTGGATGGAGTTCATTATTCTTTGGGTGTCCTCTACAGTAATGGTGGTTCAGCAGTTCAGTATCTGGTGGGGGAGCAAGGTCCATGGTGCTGAGCGGTGAAGGCGGGCTCTGTATGCTGAAGCCTTCGTATATGTCCCAGATCTTACAGTGAAAGAAGGTGGGGAAGATCGTTGGAGGTCTTGGGAGGGAGGGATGGATGAGGTGTCTGCCCTGCGGTTCGTGAACTCTTGCCCAATGATGAAGAGCTCTTTGATGTTGGGAGTGCTTGTGTTGAGGCATGCTTGAAATGCAGCTTTTTGGGTGGCTCATATGTTCTGGTTGTACGAGGTATCAGTATTTTTGTAGGCGGTGCGGTTTGGTGGATTTGCTGAGGCTCCATTTGGATTACAATCGCCTGCAGGTGCGCTTGGATTGATGTAGGTCTTGCGTAAACCACTTGGGAGTTTTTCTTTGTAGATTCCATGGCAATTTCCTGAGAAGGGCTACATTGTCAGCACATTCAGAGGCAGCGCTTTAGTTTGTCTGCGGATTCATTATCGTCCGGTGGGAGTAAGTGGTTGACAGCGTTTGGTGATCTGTGCTTTCGTGACTTTATCCCACTGTCTGCCAGGGGCTTAGGGAATGTGGTGGCGTGCAGTGTTTGAGTAGGTAAAGTAGATGCACTTGTTGTCAATCCAACAGTGTTCGGAGGTGTGGATGATGGTGAGGTTGTCCCCTGCTGAGAGAACGGCATAGAGGATGTGAACAGCTCTGTGGGTGGGGACATTGACTAGTTGTTTGAGGCCGAGAGTTGTGGGGTTGTACAGGATGTTTGACGTATTGGGGGTCATTGAGGGTATCAAGCTGTAAATCGAGATCACCGAGTGGGATGTAACAGGAGGAAGTGAGTGCTTGGAGGGGCAATGAGGTTGACGATGTCTTGTGAAGACTGGGGTTGAGGTGCAGGTGGCCTGTAGATGAGGGTGCCATGTAGGAAGGTATTTCGGTTGGTCAGGATGTGGAAATGTAGATGCTCGTGCGTTGACAGAATGCGACTAGATGATGAAAGGCGGAGGTTGTTCTTGTAGATTATGGCAATGACACCTACAGGAAAGTTGGCTCTGTCCTTGTGTATGATTTTGTAGTTGTGCGTTATGGCCGTGGCAATGTCCGTGGTAGCTGCAGGGGTGATCCAACTCATCGCGAGAAGGTGACGTCCAGAGCTGTTGAGTCGAGGTCTCAGACTTGTAGTGAATGCTTAACGAGGGAGAATGTGTTGAGGAGCAGTGAGGAATCATGGGGTGGTACTTGGGAGTATGCTGGAGCAGGCGCAGCAAGAAAATGATCCATGGTTGTACATGTGGTCAGCTTGGTGGCATGCTGATGATCTTATGGGGATGAGGGCACGTAGAGTGCTTGTGTTAAACCAGCCTAAGGGGTGAGAACCATGGTCCGTGGCGCTGGGTGACGTCCATGCACAAACAGGCTTCCCTGTGGCGCATTAGCGTGGCGGCCGTCATTAAGAAAGAGAGGGAGGGAGGCGGTAGTGGTCCAACGATAAGGAGGTGGGAGAAGCGCTTTGAATGGGGAGGGTGGAGATGCTGGGACACCAGCAGTGTGGGGTAAACACAAGAGGGAGAAAAAAAGAGAAAAGGACAGAAAAGCAGCAAGTGAAAGGAAAAAAAAAGGTCCAATTATTATGCCCAGTGGTGGCTCTGAAATGGGAGAGACTTGAAAAAGAGTGCTTTGAAGAAAGTTCAAATAGGACAGGAAGTGCAGTGACTAGCTGCAGACTCGCTACGGGGCATTATGCATCCATGTGTGTGGGAAGAATAGCCCGTCCATTAGGATGTGCCAGCTGCACCATTTCATCCTGCCAAGGGTGGGCCATCAGGATATTTATGGTCCATTAGTCACACCTGAGCTCCCTTGGTGTGTGCCTGTCTGGAGGGAATGCACAAGAGATGATGCGTCACCCACCCAAACATGTAGTCAGGGGCAGCCAGTAGGCAGTAAATATTTAAGAAAATAAAACAGCAAATTTCTTAATGTGACATTTTCAGCCACACAAATGAATGTTAGACTTGACCATAAGTTGTGATTTTGAATTGCGAGTCCATAGACACCAAAGTCCAAATTTAGTTTTTTCAATTGGAAATTAGATAGGCTGCTTCACGGTAACCCGGATGTTAGCTTAAGTTCAAGTTAGGCCTTGAGGTGGTGAAAGACAAGTGTAATCGTTTTTATATTACCACAGCAGGTTAAAATTATAAATACACGTCCAACTTGCCCCTGCCCTTTGATCTGTACCAGGCCCACTAAAGGGGTTACATATGTTTTAAAAATAAAGGTTTGAACCTGGAAAGACTTAACTTGACAGATCAAAATGGAAGTTTAGAACTGCACACACAGGCTCTGGAATGACAAGCAAGTCATGTTGACGTTGTACTACTTAATTGGGATGCACAATCATTACTGTGGGCACACTAGTAGCCTTTAATTTACAAATCCAGGGCATAGGTAAGTACAATTTTTTAGGGACTCATAAATAAATTAAATATGCCAACTGTGGGTAAGCATACATAACCATATTTTAATGCAAGAGCACATACACTTTAGCAGTGGCAAAGTGCTCAGAGGCCCGACAACAAGAAAAAGTCTGAGAAAGAAGGAAGGCCAAAATTTGGGGGCGAACCTTAAGAGAAGGACATTTGACAATAAGCAAACACAAAATACATACAGATATTGTATTTGATTCTCATTTTTGAACCACTGTAACAATATGTCCAGCAGAAGAAAAAAAAAAAAAAACTGAGCAGATAGGATAGATGCTCGTACAAAAATACCAGTAGACTGGACTAACCAATTAACTGAAAGAATAGATTGACTGCCCATACACACATAAACAATACATATATGCATTATTAAGTTCAGCTGCTAACTGTACATCAACTATATTAACAGGGGAGCCCTACTATATGTGAGTTATACTAAGTATGATGATGTACCTCAACTAACCAGTACCTCACACTTATGTTGTGTGGTTCACCTACATACCACAAATGTCCGTAATGCACATGAAGATCACTCTTCTTTCCATAAAACAAACATTAATGGGGCAGATGTAAGACAATACAAGATCATATACATTCTCTGAAGAGTGGCTATTTCATTTGGGAACCCTGGAGAGAAGTAGCTTTGGCCCAAAGTACCGGAGATGGTAGGTTGTTGTACAACAGACCCTGTGCAAGAATAAGAATTAACAGGCACGCCTCCTGTGAATTCCAGCAGTACAGGGTTGCCCTTGCATGCCGATGATATTTGGGCTGGTGGTAGAGGGTGTTATCAAATGGATACGGGTGGGTGTGCAGATTTGAAGGTGGACAAGATGCACGGGGTGGGGGGTAATTCCCCAGAATGCTTCTTATGCTTTATTTTTCTATTACTAGACGCAAGTGACTGGAACACTAAAGAGGATGCAAGAGATCTTTCAGGTCTTTGTAAAGGTCTCTGGATTTAATGATATTTGGGACAAATGTTTATTGTTCACAATGGACAAGGTACTTGATCAACAATTGGCTTTAGCCCTTACAGCGGAGATGACTAAATTTAAATATCGGGGGAGATAATTTGGTCCCTCTGCTAGCCCACTTTGACAAGAATGTAAGGCAATGGCAGTCAATGTCAATTTCTCCGCAGTTAAGTGTGGCATATTTTAAAATGCGAACACTAACCTGCTTCAGGCATCGAAAAATCATAAAAATGTTACTAGACGCAAGTCAAGTAGCTTGAATAATCTACTCGACCAAACTGGAATATACTTGAACTGCAAATGGATCTCATAATGTGGGTTTCTAGGCAAATATTGAATTTTACAATCGCCTTTTTGTTCATTCTCAGATATGAGTGCACCTTCAAATATGTGAGTTCAGCAGTTCTGCTGTAAAAAAAAAAATCCTCTTTTGTTTGATTCAATTCACTAAATGTTTGCTCCATGTATAATAAATATAACCCACATGTAGGAACACATGATCCATGCATGACTTGCCTCAGTTTAATAATAGCTTGGCCATCAGGGCAGGAGTGTTTCTCAGTTTATGTGTAAACCTTCACTGTAAATAAATATATTACCAGAGCATGATGTGGTAGCACACTGTCATTTACAGCCAGTACATTTCCCAGAAATGTCCCAAAAGCTGCTCATTAACCTACAGCTTTAGTGATAATACTATGTAGTGTATGAACAAAATTCAGTGAAATTGGATTTCAGAAAAAATGTTTCATTTGCACATCACCACGTACAGTGTTATGACTTGTTTTTAATACTAATAAAATATATATTTTTTTAATTCACACAGAAGTACAAAAAAGGGCCTTTCACAGCTACCGAAATATATTTTGAAATGTTTGTGAAGTTGACTTAGTTAAATAAATGTGTTAAGAAAAACCAGATAACAAAAGCCTCTCATTTCACTTTGGTCAGACAGTTTACCTTACAAAATCCAGGAACTCTGCAGTCACAAGGAAAATTATTTGCACTCCAAGAAGACAAACTGACTTTTGAACTCTGTCTCTGAACACAGAGAAAATGTGACAAGAATAAGATTTGAAGGCATCCTAATTGCTAATTCAGTTTCTGATTGGACAGAACACCTCCTATTTGTCCACTCGCTAGAAGGGACAAGTGGAATCAAAACATAGCTCAAACGCATCAGATAAAACTCACCATAGCGAGTGGTAGAGTAGATTATTAGAGCCCTGTGCTTTCTATACATTCTTCCAAACACACCCTATATATAACAGACACATTCTTTATATGGGTTGAAGCGCAGGTGTGCACCCTGTTATGCATGGGTTGGAAGCCATGGTAGGTCTGTGTTTTCTCCAGGAGTCTAAATATAAAGGCGGATAGAGCTGCAAAACATTCACAAATATTATGAGGCTAGACAGGTTTGTGTAGTTATTCAATGTGCACATGCCCAAGTGGAAAGGCCACCATTTTGGGCTGACCACCAATATATGGCTAAATAAAGCTATCCTACTTTGGCTGTACAGGTGTAAACTGGAATTGACAGGCTGTCCAGGCAAGGAATTGCGGAATGGAGTAATCACCTTTGCATTTCTCTGACAATCAGGCTGGCATATAAGGCGTCTACCAAGCCCCACAACTCAATGTGGTGGCTCCAGTGCGGAAGGACCACCACAGCGAGGCTGGAATGAGGCCCATAATATTTAAATATATTATAGAAGAAGCAGGGTTCATGAGAGTGGCGTATGTGGCAGTGGAAGGGGAGAGGAATACACATTGGTGGGAGAGAAAACAATAGTTTGTAAAAATAAAAAGTTTCGACTACTTGTAAAACAAGGAGGGATAATGTGTGTGCATTGTTGTCTGTGTGACAAAAGTGCTGGTGAAATCACCTAAACAAAACTATTACATTTATTAGGGGAGTGTAACACCTCAAACACCACCTGTATTTAAATGAACAGTAAACTCGTAAATTCACAAAAATCCACAGCCAAATATCACATTCATACTTGCATGCCATCAATTTTTAAAATCTATATTTTTAATTGGTTTCATTGTTCAATTTTTTCTCCCCCCCCCAAAAAAAGGCGCTCATAAATACACTGAATATTTTACAACTGCATACTTTCAGACCTGCCCTGCCTAAGGATCCAGACAACAAGACCCTCAGTTACTGCTGAGAAAGGAGAAAATAGGCTGCAGCGTGGACAACCAACGTGCGTCAGGCTCTTGCCCCATGGTGCATGCTACATAGATGCCAACATTTCAGATAGCTGGATTTTAATACAGATAAAGTGTAGCCATTAAAAAGTCACCCATAGAATTAAATTATACAAATGTCACACACAGCAATAATAAGCGAGCGTCTTGCTGTCCCCATGATCGTTAGGCAGGGCAGGCCTGAAAGTACACACTTGTAAAGATAATGGCCTGCCCTGTATAATGATCAAACGGGTAGCAATAACATTCATTCATAGCTGTATGCCTGCGCGCCACCTAAGCAAAGGCACTCATTTTATCATCATAATCGCGTTGCCATTTATTTACTTCTCTGAAAATGCATGAAAAGTCCCTAGCTCAGTGGTCTTCAAACTGGGAAGGGGCATGAAGTGATCCCGGGGGGGGGGGCTCACCAGGCTCTGCCCAAAAGAAGCATTACACATATAACAATGTTTTGTTTTAAGCAGAAACATGTTATTGCACTTTTAAAAAGGTAACAGTACTTAACTTCAATGTTTAAATATGGCTAGACATATTTAAACATTGCCACATTTTCTAAAATAATTGTGAAAATTCAGAGGGAGGGCCCAATGATTTTTATTTTTCAAAGGGGGGGTGGGGCATTAAAAAGTTTGGAGACCACTGTCCTAGCTGCTTCTAAAAGCGCAACGGGGTACATAGACGCAATACGGGAACGTTAATATGCAGGAGAGCAGAGAGGCAAAAGAAACACAGTTAAAAAGGAAAGTATTAATTATATATATATATATATATATATATATATATATATATAGAGAGAATAAATAATAAGCACGAGTTCTGACCTTAAAGAAGGTGGAGGTAGCTCCGCTGCGACCGAAACGAGACCACCGTGAGCAGTGAGGGGAGCTGGCAAAGACGACCGTTAAAAAACGCGAAAAATGGGAAAATGCAACAAGCAGGAGGACAGAGGCGCAAGAGAAACTCACCGTTAAAAAGGAAAGTCGTAATAATAGGCCCGAGTACTGACTGGTAGCGCCGCTGAGATCGCAACAAGCCCACTGCATTGAGCCGACGACCGTTAGAATAGCAGAAAAATATGAAAATGCGAAAATGCGCATGAGCGCACCCATGCGCATGCGCTTTACAAGTGCGCTGTGAGGGGGAGCAGTTAAAATCAACGAAATTGACAAAATTATTACAGCGTATGCGCAAAGCTCTGCGCATGCGCATATCATCAAGTAGACCCGATTCGGACGGGAATCGCCAAAAGACAGAACACCGGCGTCGGACTTGCAGCCTCGCGACTAGCGGCTGGTTAACGCGGAGCGCTCGTTACGCCGATTCAAGCGAAGCACGGGAGGCCGTGGAGGGACGCGTACGGAGCGCGTGTACGGTGCACATTCTGCGGAGCACGTGCACGGCGTGGGCAGCCAGAGCTTCGATGGACGCTACACGTGTCCAATGCAGAGTTTAGGAGGTGGCGAATATTCAGTTGACAGCACAGGCAGGAGAGGCGCATATGTACTCGGGCTGAAAGTGAAATGACCACAAACTCACTGTAAGGGGTAAAAGGCCGCTTTAGTAGAACAGGTCTGGCAATTAAAACCTTGGCATTATAGCCTCACAAAACTACCCAAACCTCACTAATACAAAAACCATCACCTAACCCCTCCCCCTCCCTCTAAACTGACCCAACCGGACTACCATTTGTCCCATCCCCACCTTGACCCAACCAACCCATTAACCCATCTGTCCTGCAGTCACCTTCTCCAATTACCCTTGACCAGTGCAAATTCCCTGCCCTCTCCTCTTTCTGAACTACCCCTTCCCCCCGAAAGGCCACCCAGGAAAACCCGAAGGTGTTTTCCTGCCCCCACCCAAAAATTATTATCTATCCCATAAACGTTCCCCCAATAAGTCAGCGATCAACAACCTCAGGTCCAGTAAATAGTGCTTGTTGCCCAAAAAAGTCAGATGT
Source organism: Pleurodeles waltl (assembly GCF_031143425.1). Classification (NCBI taxonomy): domain Eukaryota; kingdom Metazoa; phylum Chordata; class Amphibia; order Caudata; family Salamandridae; genus Pleurodeles; species Pleurodeles waltl. The sequence goes on from NC_090440.1 coordinate 513,659,740, forward strand.
ACCCCATCCTGCCGAAACAGATCCACATCAGAAACCCCAATGTCATCATGAGACAAAACAGAAAAACCTTGAGCTTTACAAAAACTTCTCATCTCCCTATTAATCTTACGACGTTGCTTTTCTATACCCTTAAAAGAATGAGCACCCCTCCATACTCTCTTCGGCACCAAACACGTCCATACTATGTGTGTACCTGCCCAATGTTCTGTAATCCGGCAAAGATCCATCTTCATGACCTTCAACAACCCAACGCCTGACAAGGCCACCAAATCATTTTCCCCCAAATGCAACACCAAAAAATCTGGACAAACTCCCCTTCACATTTTCTTAGCCAAAACGTATAATAACTCTCCCCATCTCATTCCACTCTTCCCTACCCAACTAATCCTTATCCTTGAACTATCAAGCCCCAGTTGCCTCCCAAAATGTCTTGATGCAGCTTGCTTCTCCGCCCATCGTACGAATGAGTGTCCCACAATCCACACGGTGCACACCTTGTCAGGACCTCCAACACAACCTACAAGAAAAACATGTTAAGTAGAACTTGTACTTCATGCGCAACCAAATTGAAAAGAAAGCAGAACAGCAAACAGCAAGAGACTTAGAGGGTCATTCCTACCCTGGCGGTCATGGACCGCCAGGGTAGGTGACGGAGGAAGCACCGCCAACAGGCTGGCGGTGCTTCCGGGGGCATTCTGACCGCGGCGGTAAAGCCGCGGTCAGAAAAGGGAAGCCGGCGGTTTCCCGCCGGCTTCCCGCTGCCCCAGGGAATCCTCTGCCGCCCGCCGAAGTTAGAATGACCCCCTTAGTAAGAAAGGACAGAAAAGATCATAGACAGAAAAGCGATAAGCGGAAACGCTAAATAGACTTACTGCTTGAAAGAACGCACATACTTCTGAAAACAGCACGACCTCCATCTACCAAATTGTTTAATCAACTGATCAGATTTACCTTGATTCCGAGCTTCCGTAGCAGCCCCAATCCTAAATGAATGCGTACCATAGTTACTAGGATCCAAACCCAATTTCCCCAACGCCATCCTCAGTACTGCTAATAGCAGAGAAGCTAATAACCGTGTCCCATCCTGAAGAACAAATACAAACCTGGAGATATGCGACCCCAATGCTGAAAAAGAAAACCAACAACGCACCGGGCAATCATTAGAATATACTGCCTCCAAAAACACCTCCTGACCCCTCCCCAGCTGGTCCATTTTTGAAAAAGGTAACCATATACAAACACCCCCATCCCCCACCTGAACATTGCTGTGAATGAGTCCTTCTTTGCCCTTCACCCCTACAAGCACTGAAACACGAAAAGCCCAATGAAACAACCATGACATACATAGGGAGATTAAACATACCTCCCAATCCGAAAAGCATAGGCTTCCCAACACCCCCAATAAAGCCCTCAAAAGATTAAGGCGGTCATTCTGACCGCGGCGGGCGGCGGTCGCCGCCCGCCACGCGGTCACCGCCAAATGGCCGCTCCGCGGTCAGGAGACCGCGGATGCCATTCTGGCTTTCCCACTGGGCCGGCGGGCGACCACCAAAAGGCCGCCCGCCGGCCCAGCGGGAAAGCCCCTGCAACATAGAAGCCGGCTCCGAATGGAGCCGGCGGTGTTGCAGGGGTGCGACGGGTGCAGTAGCACCCGTCGCGATTTTCATGGTGTGCAAAGCAGACAGTGAAAATCTTCATGGGGCCCTGTTAGGGGGCCCCTGCACTGCCCATGCCAGTGGCATGGGCAGTGGAGGGGCCCCCAGGGGCCCCACGACACCCTTTCCCGCCATCCTGGTTCTGGCTGTGTAAACCGCCAGAAACAGGCTGGCGGGAAGGGGGTCGGAATCCCCATGGCGGCGCTGCAAGTAGCGCCGCCATGGAGGATTCCCTGGGCCAGGGGAAAACCGGCGTGAAACCGCCGGTTCCCCTTTTCTGACCGCGGCCTTACCACTGCGGTCAGAATGGCCCTGGAAGCACCACCAGCCTGTTGGCGGTGCTTCCGTTGCACTACCGCCAGGGGTTGGAATGAGGGCCTAAGTGTGATAGGACGCCTACGATCACACCTCACCCCCCCCGCCCTAGCCCACTCCGCTAAAATCCTCCTACATAACTCCCCGTCGACTCGATCATAACCCCATAAATACTTACCGTAAAAGGACACACCCGATAACTTACCCGATATAGTAACTGCCGCCAAACCACTCTTAATCTGTTGCATTACAAAATTAACCGCATGTCGTCGTCCCTGACCGCCTTACCGCACCTGAATCCAAAAACTCCGACCATGCTTGCCAATAAGCCCTTCTCGTTGACAGAGCCATAGACTGCTGAACCAGCTCTAGAATCCTCAATCTCCTAGGGCCCATAACTCCTGCGGAATAGCCGTCTTCAACACGTCCGCTCCCGGCGCCAGACCACGGAATCTCTGCCACTGAAATCGAGATAACGCATCAGCTATGTCATTCTTAACACCGGGCACATGACGAGCCTTGAACAAAATGTTGAACTTCAAACAATTCAGCAAAAATATCCTCAACAACTTAAGAACCTTTACATCCTTTACCTTCTGAGAATTCACCAAATGTACTTCCGACTGATTGTCTACATTGAAAACAACTTTTTTGTTGGCCAGAAATCTGCCCCAAAGTGCCAAAGCCGCGACCAAGGGAAAAAATTCCAAAAATGCAATACTAAATTTTGCACGCTTCCAACTCGCAGGCCATGCCTCCGACGCCCAATGACCATCCCAAAACAAACCAAAACCATGAGCACCAGACGCATCGGAAAAAATCAGAATCTGCCAAAACCAATCTTCGTCGTCCACCAGCATCGTCACACCATTGAAATCCTTCAAAAATTCTATCCACATTTTCAAATCCTCCTTCATACCCGCCCGAAGACGGATATGATGGTGTGGCAAAAAGGCGCCCCGCATTGCAAAACCAAGTCTGCTGCAAAATGCCCTGCCAACCCTGACAACCTTACAGGCAAAGTTTAAATGACCCAACAACGATTGCGCCTGCCGCAATTCCAACTTGGGCTTCTTGATCGCATCCTCTAACAAAGAAATCAGTTGTTGCACCTTATTCCTAGGCAGCCTCACTTCCATTTTTTCAGAATCCAACTCAATGCCCAAAAAACTGAGACAAGTCGCAGGCCCTTCAGTTTTATCCCTCGCCAAAGGTACACCAAATATTAACATCAAACGTTCAAAATCTTTTAGAGCTCTGCCGCAATCACCCGACCCGGCGGCACCCACAAATAGAAAATCATCCAAATAGTGGGTCACCAAACCACCACCACCAAGAAACCCAAAACTCCACTCCAAAAATGAGCTAAACATCTCAAACAGACTGCATGACACCGAACACCCCATGGGCAGCATCCTGTCAACGTAAATGGCATCCTCAAATTGCATGCCCAACAATGAAAAATCATCCGGGTGAACTGGCAGTAGCCTGAACGCCGACTCCACATCAGATTTAGCCATCTCCGCGCCCCTACCACACCTCCGAACCAATGCAATAGCTTCATCTATTGAAGCATAATGCACCATTGAATCTTCTCCTGCAATAAAATCATTAACCGAGGCCCCCGCAGGCCATGACAAGTGATGTATCAATCTAAACTCGCCCGCCTGTTTCTTGGGGACCACCCCCAAAGGAGAAATGGTCAAATTTTCCAAAGGCCACACTAAAAAGGGGCCCAAAATCCTGCCCAAATCCACCTCCTTCTTCAATTTCGTTCTCACCACCTCAGGATGCTCCCTCGCTGACCTCAAATTATTGGCCCATCTCCTCAACCTCGGGCCCTGGTAGCGCAACCTAAAACCCTCTGAAAAACCACTAAACAAAACCTCGGCCTCTTCTTCAAGTGTATAAAATTGTAACCAGTAAGCAACTATCTCAAAATTAATAGGCGTAGGGCCCTTTTCCCGTAACCTGTTGTGAAGAACCTCTACCTCTCTCGACACCTCTGGCCTGTGGCCCATGCCAGGCCCATTGAAAACCTCCGAGACATTGGAAAACTGGGTGCTTTCCCCCACAGTTGGAGCAATCATGCCTGAACTTGCACTGCTGTCTATTACAGGTGCCACTGTTGTAAGACCAGCACGCCCCATTCGCCTGAAACTGTCCTCGGTGCCCAAAACCCACCCCAAATTGGGTGGGACGCCCCTGAAAGGGCTTACACTGAACAGGTAGCCCACTCGCTGTATGAGTTGTGGGTGCGTTCCTCGCTGTCCTCAACCATTGCATCCACAATTCCTGATCAATTTCGCCCCACATCTTAGAAGAGTCTATAGCCTTCTTTGCCCTAAACTCCTCATCATACCGAAACCAACCAAAACCACCAAAATCCATTTGAGCTCTACGCACCACATCCATATACTTCAGCAATGCCACACAAGAATCCTGGTGTTTCTCACAATACACGCTAGCATAGATCAAGAAAGCTGAAGTCCAGTTCTCAATCGTAGTGGGAACTCTAGGTCTCCTAGCTAGTTCCCATTCTTCTTCTTTTGAACCTTCTTTGGCCTGCACCTCCCGATGAAGCAACTTAAAAACGTCCACAAATTCACCTTTCCAAATCTTCTCTTTTAAACTCAGAGTGAGATGCGCCCCCAAAGGCATCGACACTCCCATACACGGTAACCTCTTAGACTTGGCGCTTGCACCAATATCCTCCCCACCCATCTGCTTTGACCCCACCTTCGCTCCCTCACCATCTTCCGTCTTTGTTGATGATCCTTCAGTCCCCCCGCTTACCTCCAACTTACCGACTTCTGTGACCACATTCGCCTGAATTGATGCATCCACTTCACGATTTTTGCCGATATCACCCTTAACATTTGTTGCCCTTGAACATCCGGAAACCCCACGACTAACCCTCCCACTCTGTGTTACCAAAAAGCCGCCCAACCCTTCCTCACCTCTAGGTAAGCTGCTTGCAGACAGTATATGCGGCCGCTCTGGCACATGGCCGCCCTGGACCACACCAGACACTTCTCTCAGAACTCTATCCCGCTGCTTTGAAGTAACCTGGACCTCCAATTCTTCATCATAATCAAGCAGATCGTCATCCAAATCATCCCAACCATCCCCAGCGCCCTGGGCTGGTAGATGGCTGAGCATCGCAAACTCTAGATTCATCCCTCGAAGTCAGACGGACCGCTCCGGATCGCACCCTCCCTTCCGGCCAGTGTGCTGAAGGCGCTCGAACCTTCACCGGCGTGCTTCGGTCACCAACAATCCGCCCAGATGGCCGATAAACCGCCTTCACCCCCTGTCCGCCCCAAGCAGGAGGCGTGTCACACCCAGAGGGTCCCTCACTCCAAATTGCCTGTGAAACATCTAGCTGAACAATTGCCCTGTCCCCTGAACCAGACCCGGAGGTCTCACCACAGACCTTTCCACTCAGTACACATCCACTATCATCCACAAATTCGACCTGCTCACCCAACTTAAACACAGCCTCTTTGTCAAAATGCCCTGGCTGCACCTTACATAACATTGGGCTAAACAACCTACTAATACCCTGTCTCATCCTACCTGCCCCTTCACTACCAGCACCGAAAAAAACATCAAAAACCTGGTCCCCAGCACCTTTCTGACACCTCAATTCCCCTTCCTCCTCATCCGATATGACTACAACCTCATCATCCTCGATCACGACGGGCGCGGCCATCTTGCCGGCCGCTCCTAATTGCCTTTCCTCTAAATCTGGCTTCTTCCTCCAATCAGAAACCAAGGGGGCGGCCATCTTGGGCGCGCCTCCCAAGGCTCTTTCCTTGTAGGAAATGCTTTTACTTTCCACGCCTGTTTCTAAAGGCGGTGGAGCTCGCTGAGGCCTCCGAGCTGATCGCGCATGCGCGAAAACAGCCCGCGCCCCCATGCACCCAGGAACGCGCACCGCAACTGCTGGAGCCGCCCCCCTACCCCCAGCAGCCACGCGCCTCGACAAAGATGCACACTGCCTACGGGGAAAGCGGCAACCACCACGCCAACACCTTCAACTGGACACTGAATTAGGGAAAACGGCTCCTCGTCGCTCTGAGGTGAGCGCGCCACTTTCCTTCCCCTCGCGCTTTTTGCCTTAAACTTTTTACATGTTTTAACCGGCGAAGTACACGCCGCCACTGCAGCTGACACACCCTCAGCTGTTAGTCTTTTTGGCCGCTTAAGCCCAACCCACTCTTGCTCCAAAACTCCTTTCCTCAACAAATCCTCTCTACCCTCATCATGGAACTCTACCTTATTAGGTTCCATGTTAACCAATAAACAATACCTAAAACCACTAGCTCCTCCCAAAACACAGAAAGGCCCACCTCTAAAATCGACAAACTCACCAAATTAACTCCTGGCACGAAGACCAAAACGCCCACTGGGTGTGACAACGGCCAAAGAGGCCACCCACACCCAGCCCCTGCCCTTTATACCTCCCCCCACGTCACCGCCCTATTCCCTCCCAAAAACCAATCCCGTTCGGATCTGTGGAACATTCCACCACAGCCCGACAAACCCGAGGGGAGACCGGGCAAGCCCTGTGCTCCCCCCAAGTCCCCATGCTCCGCACGAGGCTGCACATGTACAGTGTGTAGCATCAAAACACAGCGTGCATTTACTTTCCACTTGCGTATTTACATTTGACCACATAATTTACTACACACGCTGGCACGTGAACACCTTTACTGAGTGTTGGGCAAACTGCTTCAGAGTACTGGAAGCACAATGGAAAGAGAAGAGGTATCTATTAGTAGAAAGACAAAGCAATTGCATTACATATCATTAATACGCCACATAAATACTCACGCAATGTATACTGTGATCAGCGGTCTAGGTATATTAAAAACTATGGGAACTGTGATCGTCATTTAAATGAGGCAGGCTTATTGGTAGCGGGGTCAAAGATGTGGCTAAAAGAACAAAATATTCTGTCGTTTGTTGGTTTTTCAATTTAATGTAACTGCATAGATTGAAAGGGGTTATCTTTAGATAAAAACAAAATAAATACAAGCTCAACTAATCAATGAAACCTATATGGATTAATGTAAACACTACAGATGTCTGTAAGTGTAACCAGAGAACCAAACAATTGAATCCTGGTTGGTACAGTGAATAATAGTGACGTCCATTTTTTTTTTTTTTAAGAGCTGCGAGGTTCCAGCCTGTGCCAGAAAGCACTGTGAATATGAAAGCTAATATTTTAAAATTGCATGATACCCAAAATACCAGACTGCTGCAAAAGGTGCAAAAATATTGTGGTTTAAGATGCAAGTGTTTTTAAAACATCTCCGAAAGAACAAATTCTTGTCACCATTAAGCTTCAAGCAACCCTTCAATTAAATAAAGTGCTAGCTCTCAAGCAGCGTTTACATTTGCTGATTAACGAGTTCCACACATTTATGTTTCTTTAAGGGAGCAGACATTACATTGAGAACGCTTGTTTCTTCTTTTGCTCGCTGTTCCGCTTTTGGATCTACATACATACATACAGGCGACATTCTGCCTTTCACCTAGGCATCCCAGCTGTATGAATTAACTGTTCCATGATGTACAAAAAGTAAGAGAACTGAATTGCTGAAATTAAAAAAAATCATGGTACGTGGTTCCCCGCAGACGCCGCCTACATCGACCTCTGACTGTGATCGTGCTAAAGGGGCATGACAAAAAAAACAAGCATGTGCAATGTAACAGGTCTCGCGTTTGATCTTGTTAGAGCTAATAGCGTTGTAAGCTCCTAACCGGACTTTTCTTGCGACATAAACCATGTAGGTAACCAGAAAAAGTGCAATTAACTGTGTAACATGGTCGATATTATGCAAAGTGCTTGACTTCTGCCAAGCGAGATCGCGTTGCGAAAATAGAGAAAAATTAGTCCACAAACCGAATGGAAAACAGCGAGCCTCGTATGTTTTCTGTACTTGGTTGATGTGCTCGAGGAGGGCTAACCACCAGAAAAGGCATGACGTATGCATGCTTTCCACTAATGAAATCAAGCAGATTCTAACAGGCAAGCCCACGAACCAATGAAAGACACTGACATCACATGGACAGGGCTCCGAGCCCTTATTAATTCCTGAAGCGTCTCGCTAGCAAAACGCATTTGCAAGCGCATGCGACGCAGGCTCAACCCTAAACACCATTTTGGGGGTGATGCAGGTTATCAAAGTGTTATTGATGTCTGGAGGGAAGTTGCCTTTTAGGACAGCAAATCTAATTGAAAAGCTTGTGATGCTTGCCAAATAAGCATAAGTTGACAAGTATATACTTCTGCCTCAGACTTAACAATCGTGTAAAACTGAAAAATCTGGGATCAATCCTGGCTTCCCTGCTTGACCAAATTGTATCATCCTAGGTAAATGCTTCATTTCACAGAACCTCCTGGGAAAGCACCTTCTAATAGTTGAGTTCTGAAAAATGCACTGTACTAAAACCTCTCTAGTGATTGATACCCTACAGTTTTGCTCCATATATTAAAAAGAACCTAGGCCACTTATGTGGCATGCATAACCCATGAATTGCCTCTTAGTGCACTAGTAGCTTTGTCATTAGGGCGGAGGCAGGAATTTGTCTCAGTTCATTTTTAAAAACTCTAACTTTTAATAAATATTTCTCTAATAATAAGATGTACTAAGGTGAAACTCTTCTGCGTGCTTAAGAAATACACTTTTTTTGTTTTTAGATGTTAAATTATCATATGCTAACGTGATCTTTGTTGCATGATTTACATGCCAAATATTTTCAAGGCTCAGCAAGTGCAAAAGCTTTTAGAGCCAGAGCAGACCCTTAGCTAAGCTCTGATTTGGCACTTCCTGTTAATTTGTTGGCCTGCCCACCACTGCCAGGTCCTTGAATTTTACATAAGACAGCAAACACAACATATGCAAGAAACTGCAGTCAAAGGGAAAGGCACAGAATGAGACCAACTGTGTCATGTATAAAAGCACATGGATGATGTAGGAAGAGGAATCTTCAGAACTGTGAACATATTGCAAAATCCTACGTATTAGAAAGCATGCATTCTCAGATATATCAAGAAGGCATAGTCTACAATGGTGAAGCCAGTTAGTTACCGGCAGATTAGGTTTGGGGGAGCAGGAGGGAGTCAGCCCTCCAACTCTTTCCATATTCTGGGGAGTATCTGTGGCCCAATAGCACGCTGCCTTATTTGATGTCTGAAATATTGGGAGGGAAGAGCGCATGGATAAACCTACATACCCAGAATGTTAGTCCCTCAGGCCACTTCTGGCAGAGGTGTGGCTAGTTAGGAGCTCATTGAAAAGAAAGACTTTGAGTTGCTTTTTGAACACTGATGGAAGCTAGAGTCTGAATTTCAGGGGAATTACGTTCCAAGTTCCTGGAGTGCATCCAGAAAAGGACTCATTAAAGGTAATTTTTTTCCTGAAGGTGAAATTTCGAGTAGTATTGAGTCTGTGCTTTTTCACTGGCACAAGCTACCAAAACACCAACATTTCTTGACAAGGTAATACAATTAGTCAGATTGTGTGACCTGGTGTTTGAAGCAGACAATGTAAAACATGGATCTCCCTTCAGTGGTCAGGCAGTTTAGGGTAATGCTGTCAGGCTGGTTTGCACTGAGGCTATGCGAATAATGGCATGGTATGAGGTTTTCATGGGGCAATGTGAGTCTTGGGGATCCCAGCTAGGATGGCATTCTCATTGTCCAGTCTGGATAGGACCATAGCCAGGTCTTGGGGTGGTAGGATAGTTTGATACTTCTAATGAGTATGAGTTAGGAGTTTGTCGATCCTGTTGCCACTGTGGCTAAGGAAATTTCGTTGTTTGTCCGGAGGGAAGCCTAGGGATTTGACAGTTTTGTGGACAGTAGACCCGAAGTATAGGAAGTTGGTTGAAGCTAACCATTCTTTGACTGGCATCAGAGATGTGTTAGGTGAGAGAAGAAGGAACTCAGTACCTTTGGGGTTTATCATGAATTCATGGTTGGCATCCAGGATTGTATTTTGTCAAGAGTTATAGTCAGTAGAAGATGCCAAATAGGGAAGAGTTTCTTAAGTATAGTTGAGTGGCATTCGCAAATTGATAATGGTGTATGTAAGCATTCTTAACTCAACGGTTCCAGATAAATGTTGAACCACTGAACCATGCAGAAGCTAGAGTAGAGCCTTGAGAGGCTACTTGGGTGACTTTTATGGGGTTTGAGAATGCATGTTCCACCTTGATAACATGTGAGCAATTCCCCAGACCTTAAACTACCCTAAGATTTTCCTGTCAAGACAGATACAATCATTTAAGGTGCAGATATTGGTATAAAATGGTATTCTGATTGGCCCTATTGAATGCCACTGAAAGATCAAGTAAATACAGGTATGAGTCTTCGTTCTCCATGATTCCAAGCGCACTATCAGTTATTTGTAGAAGGACTTTCTCAGTGCTCCAACCATCTCGAAACCCAGATTGAAGTAAATTGTTACCCTTTACAAATTGTTTAAGTTGTGTGTGGCTGCAGCTCTCAAGGATTTAGATCAAGAAAGGGTGTCCCAAAACAGAGTGGTAATTGTTGAGTTCCTCTGTGTCATCAGTTAGGTTGTGATTACCAAGTTTGCTACATTGGAGTAAGAGTCCCTCTCCCAACCTGGTTCTTAAAATATTTGCAATGTAAACTCAGATGCAATTTATAAGGAATGTGTTTCTCCCTTTAACATTTTGAACAGTTTATCAGCCCAAGTCCCCTTTCCACTGTCCCTTTCACCTTGCCTATATAGTCCCACCATTAAAGTGAAGTCCAGTCCCACCCCAGGCCAAAGAGAATGAGCCTGTGAAGCTCTGGAAATGTGGCAAAAAGAGACTGAACTAGAGTCTCACTCGGTGAGTGGCATACAGCGGTCAGGAATGCGCAGGAGCAGCCCATTCCTTTCTTGAATGGTCTGTAGTTTTATCAGCATGAGTGTGCATTCCCTCGTAAAAGCACATTACCTGTAAAGACCCGTTATTAAAGTCCTCTCCTCACAAGGCCAAAGAGACTGATGTAGTAAAGTTCTGCAGTGGCAGGCAACAGAGGCTGAGCAGTACTCTCATTGGAACAGCAGTGTACAAATGTCAGGCATTCAGAGAAGCAGAGTGCGCTAGGTGTATCAATATCATGCCATCTGGCAGGGAAGAGGCCATGATGTGTTTGAGATTTAAATAATCATGTTTAAACTCCTGTAAAGTGTTATTTTTGGATGTGAAGGTGAAAGCCACAAATGGAGAACTATCCACCACACTTTATACCAAACCTACAGATAATAATAGCCTCTTCAATTTTGATAGCGCTTACCCTCGTAGCCTTCGTGGAGAACCTTACCATAGGCCAGTTACTGAGTATTAGGAAGAATTGTTCTGATTTGGAGAGCCTCAAACATGAATCCAGTTCCCATGCGAAGAAATGACGGGATAAAAACTACCCGGAGCGAGTCATCACCAGAGCAAGGAAGCATGCTTGAAACTCACCCCGCGAGTCCCTACTGGTACCAAGTACACAAAAAGGAACATGATCCCTTAACTGTGTAACTACGTATAATAACTAGTCCAATGCCCTAAAGAAAATCATAAACAGACACTAAAGGATCCTCAATTCCAACTGTTCATCTTTTGTGAATCCCATGTTCTCTTTTAGAAAGAATTGGAGGCTAAGGTATCATCTGGTCCACACAAGACCTCGTCCTAAGTCAACAAGTAAACAATATACATTGTGAGACCTCCCACCTGTCACTGGACTCTTCCCCTGTGGACAGTGCACAGCATGCCCCCTTAAGAGACAATGGAAGTTTTTACACCTGAGCTTACCAAAACAATGGGAGCAACACTCTTTATTATTTTTTCCTAATCTTTTTTCCATTTTCTTGGTAATCCTAAAAGGGCTCAATACTGCATGAGTTCCTTGTACCCTATTTATTGTACATGAGACCTCAAATGTGTTCAGCTTAGGACTGTTTTTGTGCTGACCAGAACAGTGGTTGAGATACATCAGGGATCGACCTCACATCTCTCCATCAAATTGTGAGGGATGGCTCTTTCGGGACCTAACAGTAAGTCCCATTACTACAATGTACTCTTCCAAAAGGACACTGGACTTATGGGTAATTAACACTTTAGTGACATACTTGCACATATTTTTGCGTTGAAGTTCAGAAGAGTTTTCATCTACAAACATGCTTTCTATGAATAAAGTTTTTGTATTTATAATATTACTGCTATGGTTGAACCCAGATACACATAATAACATTGTTACTGCAATTATCAATGGGTCCCGCCTCTTTTTAACATGATCCCATTTTGTTTCAGTGAAACCATGGAACTGGCTATACAATTTACATAATTTCGAAGGACCACAAAGGAAGGTGAAGTACCTTTACTGTTTTCATTATTTGGATGTGAGACGTGTAGTAAATCCTCACAGCGATCAGATTACTTAATTCCTTCTTTGTTTGTATGGGATATATATACAGAGCTGTAACTGCCTTTATGCACCTCTAGAAGAATGAATCGTAACATTCTCCTCCACCCTTCTCATCCCCCACATCACTACATTCTAGATTCCACATAGCAACTACATTCCATTACATACTAGTCACTACACATCCCCTTTTCTACCATTGAAAAAAACAATATAATCTATATAAACATTAATACTAACAATACACACTATTGCAATTACTTTAACAACCCCACTTCCTCCCATCGTAACAACGAAGGAAAAAATAAATTAACAGAAAAGCATTAACCTATCATTCACACAGAAAGTTTTCCAGCTTTTTCGTTTTTTTCAACATTCTTCCAAATTTGCTCCTTTTGTCACCCATCATTGTCATTCTTCTTAATACTGTTGCATCACAACTATCACCAAAATGATCAGACCTTACTTCCACATTTTGTGACACAACTTCTTCTAAATCTGTTCTATAGTTCTCTTCATTTTCCTGATCCAAATTAATCCACCAATATTTGTCATATTAGAATCTTTGTATATAATTTCTTTGTACATTATCCCCCATACTCTCAATATTTTCACATGTCCTCCTAGCCAATGCAATACGACTCATGTGACATGTATTCCCATCTTCTAATTCTACTGTATTTTTCCTGACTGCTTTAATCCTTTTAGGTTCACTGAATCTGCTCTCACCCCTAGCCACTTTCCTGACAGATTTTACTCTCACCCATTGTCCAGCCTTTAAATGCACCTCTTTAACACCATGTCTGCTGTCATAATAGACCTTATTCTTTTCCTGAGATTCAGAATATTTTTCCTTACTTCCTCTGTGTTCCAAATCAATTGCTTGCTCCTGCACATCCATCCTGGATTTAATTTGGAAAAAGGTACCCAACCCCTCCTGAAACCAAAAGGACTCTCCCCAACAGACTCCTGAGATGTTGATCTATATGACCATAGCAGTTTCTTCAGTTCATATTTCCAATTCTTATTTCCTTTGTTAGCTATTGGTATAATACCTTTAATAACTCTATTAACTCTTTCCACTACAGCATTACCTCCATGATGATACAATGCTGTGAATGTTTGCTCTATACCAGCCAACTTCACAAAATTCCTCATCTCTTCTGACTTAAACTGTACATCATTGTCTGTTAAAATGGTAGCTGGAAACTCTTCTCTTATGAATACTTCCTCTAAGAACTCAATAACAAGATTAGTGTTGATCCATTGAACTACTTTCATTTCTATCCATCTAGAAAACATATCTGCAAGAACTATTATGTATTTGCATGTACCATCCATCCATGTAATGGGACCCATTATTTCCAAAGCAACTTCCTTCCATGGTACATCTGGACACCCTAATGACGACACAGGTGGATTTAATGTTTTCTGAGTCTTGTCACTCGTCTCACAATCCACACAGTAACACACAAATCTTTTAACATCTAAATCAACTTTAGGCCACCAATACAATTCCTTTATACTTTTCTTTGTACTAGTTATTCTTGAATGTCCTTTATGGTCAATAGCTATCAAACCTTGCCTAACACCACAAGGAGGAATAACTTTCTCCACTCCTACATACAGAAGTTTCCTCAACACACAGTTCATCCCTTACTTCCCAATATGCCTTCAATTCCTCTTTTATTTTTGCTATTCCACATTCTTCCCATCCATTCACAATCTTGTTTCTTACTTCTTTCAACACTACATCTTTCTCATACTCTTCCATCCATCCATCTTTTTGTTTATTTGTTCAACCCCATCTGTGAAAATTCTAGCTTCACACCACTCATTCCAGGAATCCTGATCTAGTTCTTTCAAAGGTAACGACATTCTGCTGAGAAAATCTGCAGTCACATTTTTTTTTCCTGGTACATATTGTACTTCATAAAGGGAGTCTTGCAATCTCATTGACAATCTTGCAATTCTTGCAGACGCTCTAGATAGACCCTCCTTTGTGAAAAGTTTAGTAAGCGGTTTATGATCAGATCTTACAATGCATTTCCTGCACCAAACAAACTTGCAAAAATGTTCCAGGCCCACACAACTGCCAATGTCTCTTTCTATAACAGAATACTTCTCCTCACTCAGTGATAGTGACGAGAAGCGAATGCAACAACACACTCCTTTCCATTTTTTGTTCTTTTGTGTTAAAACTCCACCTAGTCCCTTACTGCTTGCTTCAGTGGTGACGATTGCTTGTGCTTCTGGGTCAAAACCCTGCAAAAGTGGAGCCCTTACAATTGTCTCTTTTATACCTTCAAAACTTTTTTGACAAATATTACACCATATGAACTTTGCTTTGTTCTTCAATAATAACCTAATTTCATGCGCTTTGTGAGAAAAATTTCTACAAACTTTGAGTAAAATTCTAGAATTGGAAACATCCAAATGGTGTACAAAAGGTTGTAAGATGTCTACTGCTACGCTCTAGAACTACTTGGTGGTACGCTGCGGACAAGTTAAATGTGGAGAACCACTTAGCTTGCCTAGTTAACGATAACATCTCATCGATCCTAGGTAATGGAAATTGATCCACAATGATGTTATTGTTTAACCACCTCAAATCTACACATAAACGGACCTTTCCATTCGATTTACAAGCTACTACTATAGGTGAAACCCATTTGGACGCTTCCACAGGTTCAATTATATCAAGTTTAAGCAACTTCTCTAATTATTTTTTTACTTTCTCTTTTACTTTTAAAGGAATATTTCTACCCTTATGAATTTTTGGTGTGGCTCCTTCCTTCAGCTGAATGTTATGAGTGAAACCTTTGAGTCTCCCAATACCTTCTTTAAAAACTCTAGGAAACTCTTGGAAAACCCATGCTTTAGTATCTTCTTCCTCACATGCAACTAAGACTTGTTCTGTGCTATTGGGGCCCAAAATTATATTCAACAACTTTTGATCCTTCCAACCGAAAACAGAAGGTCAATCTTTGGCCACATACAGTTTACCTACCACATCCCTGTCCTTAAATGTAAAAACTAGTTCTCTGAACCCTACTATATCTATTCTATCCCCAGTATAACTTTCTGGGGAAATACCTGGGGATTCTAGATGCTCTCCTGACTTGTTAATGAACAGATTATGCCATATATTCTACGATATAATGATGAATGGAGAACCTGAATCAGCAGCAACTTGTAAAGACACTCCTCCAAATGATACCCAACACAATGGCTTAGTACCTTTTCCTTCAGCTATATTAAACACTACTTTATACTTCTTTTGTATTTGACCCTTTCATCAGCTTCCTCACTCTCTCCTGATGACTCATCTTCATCACTTTCTTTCACACATGCAACCTTCTTCTCACCACTCTTCTTGAACTTCTGTTTACAAACTCTGGCAAAATGTCCAACTATACCACACTCAATGAACTTTGCATTTTTCACTGGCCACTTTTCAAATCTCGCCGAATGAAATGTGCTGCCACATCGATAACAACTTTCATTAAAGGTATTAAAACTTTTAACTTGACTTATATTGTCTCCCTTTTTTTAATATCAACATCACGACTTCCAGTAGGCTTATACTTTTATCTTCCTGCTGAAACCTTATTTACCATTTCTACATTACTTTTTTCTTGTGCTAAAGTGGCTTTACCGCAATGATCTGATAATTCAGCTTTTTTACCATTGCAATAATGACATAAAGATTTGCTTTCACTTCTACCCATAACCTTTCTTGTATAGCTTTGTTTTTAGTGTACATAACTGTCTGGTCTCGTATTAATTCATCATGCATATTTCCAAATCTACATGATCTCGCTATCTTCTTAAAGGAGGAAACATAGTCATCAATGTTCTCACGCTTGTCCTGCTTTCTTTGAAAAACGCATGACGTGTAATCACAATGCATACAGCTGATGAAACATGTACATCAAGATCCTGCATAGCATTTGTGAAAACATCACCATCTCCACTTCCTCTATCTTCTTTTTGTAGTTGATTGTAAATACGTAAACCTTCTGGTCCTAAGCAATGCATGAGCATCCTTTTTTTTCTTTCTCGTGTGAGTGGACCATTGCAATCCTCCAGGTTATCCAAAAAGTTCAGGAAATATTCCTTCCACTCACTCCACTGCACCACTGGCTCTCCTGGAATTGCCAAAAATTATTTTGGTGAATTCAAATGTAGTTGTGTCAAGCCACCACTAGGTGGGTCTCCACTAGTTGAGATGTTCTTCCAGTATTAAAAAAAAAACAACAACAAAAAGTATAATTTGTAAATAATGTGTCATGGTATATATTCCTGTACTCACTTGAGGTGCTCACCATCCAACAAAAATAATAAAAATTACTTGTTTATTTACAGTAAAAACAAACACCCACATTGTAAAAGCAGTATTTTCTTCCACATACGATCGTGAGTACTTCAAGATGTCCGCCGCAAATAACAAGTCTGGCAAAAAAAACTTGTTTTCATAGGTGGTGGGGCTTGTTTAAAATGTGCTGTGCATCTACAACGCTTACATCCAAAGAAATGCGCTCCACGGGAAACACACCAGCACACAGCAAAGCAGCCGTTACAGAAACGTCGCAGCACGCGAAGAAAGCTGCAATGACAGCGAGCACGCACTGACCATTTAAAAGATGCAGTCCAAGTAAGTCCTCCGGTTTTCAGACTTCAGTTTAGGTATTCAGTATTCAATGTCAGGATTAACACCAAAGACCGTATACAAAACAGAAAATAAAAGTCTCGATCTGGTCCACAAAATTCCTCAAGGTCTTCGTTTTTTGTGAAAAAAAGATGAAATTCACCACCTGCTGATATTCCTCACGAACTTCATAGTCCGTGCTCATCGCCAAAACAGTGTAGTAAATCCTCAGAGCGTTCAGATTAATTAATTCCTTCTTTATTTGTACAGGTTATATATACAGAGCTGTGATTGCCTTTATGCGTCTCTAGAAGAATGAATCGTAATCTCCTCCACCCTTCACATCCCCCACATCACCATTAGGGAAATTTCTTCCTTCCCTCCTGGGTGGCCGGTCCATTTTCCTGGCCCGATCTGCCTCTATTGTGATAAAGTTGTAGGGCAGGGCACAGCTGTAGCGATCTTTAGTGACAAAAAGATATCTTTCTTTTTCTTTTCTTTTTTTAATAAAAGAAGTCTCATACACAATGGCAGAACAAGTGGGATAAGCATACACCGATGAAATGGCAGGCTTGATCTTACAAGCACCACCATTTTTGAGTGATACCAACATCACACAAACACTCTCCCAAACTCAAAATTGGGATGAACTAACTGAATTGAAATGGAACTAAGTGAAAATGCTTTTACAAGGACCCATAGTGACCGAATGTTTGAGGGCCAATGTTGCTCCTACAGGTTTGCTTGTTAACAATGAACCAATAAGTGAAGCACTATTCCAAAAGGAGTGGTTTCTAATAGCCTGGCGTTGCTTCCGGTACTGGCTGATGTTAATGATCAGTACAGCGAAATGTCTTTCTGATGCGATGCTGGTACAGATAAAAACCAGTGTGGATTTTCTCAGAACGCTGGTAAAAATCACAGTTTTTAAGAAAAAAATGGAGGAAATCAACAAAAAGATCACGGAACACAAGGACTACTTGATGCAGAGTAAGATAAGCTACAAAAGGACATTATCAAGTTCTCCCAAGAAAGGGTTTACCCTTACATCAAGTAGAATGGAAAAAACAGGATAACACTTCTCACGAATCTCAGAGGAACGACTCATGGTCATCCAGCACTAGCTCCTTTGGTTGGATAAGTCACAGTTCAGATTTGAGCAGTAGAGGAAGTAGAAGAAACAGAATTGGGAGGGGCTTCCAAGCTCCCTTCTTTCAACCCACACAACCAATGTACTTCTTCTCAAACCCATACAACCTTTTAGTCCACCAATGGCTCCCTTTTTCCAACCAAGTGTTAGTTTTTTAGGCAGAAGCCACAGAAGAGAAAGGCAAGGCAAGGCAAGGGGAGAAAAGAGTCTGTGTGCCCTCAGGGAGAACTTTCCCGTAGGCCAGTTCCTGCGTATTAGGAGGAATTGTTCTGATTTGGAGAGTTTCAAACATGAATCCAATTCCCTGTGAAGAAATGAAACAATAAAAACTACCCAGAGTGAGTCATCACCAGGGCCAGGAAGCGTGCTTGAAACACACCCGCAAGTTCCTACTAGAACCAAGTACACCAAAAGGAACAGAATCCCTCATCTGTGTAACTGCTTTTAATAACTCCTCCCATGCCTTAAAGGAAATCGTAAATAGGATCTCAATTCAAACAGTTTATCTTACGAGAAAGCCATGTTCTCCTTCAGAAAGAATAGGAGCATAAGGGATCATCTGGTACGCAGTCAACAACCCAACAATATACATTGTGAAACCTTCCCCCCGTCACTGGACACTACTCTAGTGGACAGAACACGGTGTGCCTCCTTAAGAGATAATCAACGTTTTTAGACCTGTGCTTACCACAACATTGGGGACAAAACTCACTCACAAACTGTAATTCCAGAAATGTTATTCCCCTAATTAAGTGTCCATGTAAACTAAAATACACGGATTGCGGTCTTGTTGGACTGGGAGGGACACCCAAAGCACTACCCTCATAGTCGTCGAAGGCTACTGCCTTCAACAAGAGTTAAGCAACACAAGTGCAATGGTGACAGCTTACCGAAGAGGTCCTCTCGAACACTAATTTTTAAATTTCTGTTACTATGTGCTTAACTCACCCTTGGCCTAAATTGTGTTGGAGTAGAGTGCTGCACAGCACAGAGATGGTGTATCTGCACTGGTTTGTATGGGCGCCTGGGAAGGGTCAAATACATTACTGAGCAGTGCATGCAGGAGAATGCATGTGCTGGATGTAAATGAGCTTATGAGTGGTACATTACTTGAAGGATGTAGTGCTTCTCAGTGCATGCAGGATAAATGCATGTGCTGGATGTATATGTGTCGATGAGTGGACAGTACTTGAAGGATGTAGTGCTATGCAGGATACATGCATGTGCTGGGTATTTGTATACCTGTGGGTGGTAGAATACATGAAGGATGCAGTGCATGTGCTGTTTGTATGTATACCTATGAGTGGTACAGTACATGAAGGATACAGTGCTGGGCAATGCATGCATGGTAATGCAAGTGCTTGATGTCTGTGTGCCTGGGTACAGTATAGAAAGGATACCGTACTGTGCAGTGCCTTTATGCTGAACATATGCACTGGCTGTATGTGTGCCTGTAGATGGTACAGTACTGGAAGGCCTGGGGTCCCATTTTGGGAGACCCATGCCTGGATGGTGAAACATGGAGAGGAAGTAGAAAAATCTCCCCAGACAGATTTGTGTATTGCTGCATTCCTGTTAGCTGGGTGGAACACACACTGGGGAGGGGAAAGCGAGGTTTCACCCAAAAATGTCAAAGGGTGCTCTTTGAATCAGTGAGAGGTGAAAAGGAAGGCATCCGTGCACATCTGAGGAAGGAGATGGTACTGATAAGAGAATCTTAAAGAGTAGGGCTGGGGGCCGTGGGTTAAACTTTTGATGTACAAATCAGTGTAGCTGACATCCAGGTGTGAAGTCTAGTCACTCCCATGACCTGTGTTATTTGACTATTACCTTTGGAGACACTCTTGCTATGACAGACTGTTTTTAAGAGGGAGCAGAAAAGTGGGCACTTCAAAAGAAGCAGAACACCGCCATATAACATCAAAGATTCAGACCCTAAACCACATTTGGTGTCTGGAAATGGCCTGAGTAACTTTCTCTACCATGCATGTACATGACCTCTTCCTCTGGTGTTTTTTTTGTGACTTTGCATATTTCATTTGCTACAGTCATGTGTCAGTCTCACATGAGACATCCTTGTCCTTTTCGGACCTGCAGACTTGCTCAATATTAAGGTAATCACTTGTGAGCATGTGTTGGCCCATTTTTGCCTGCGTCCATTCAGTATGTAAAACTTTGTAGATTTTGGTGTATTCATAGTTTTTGTTGTGGCTACCTATATGGTGGATGCACAATAGGCCATGGTTTCTTACACACAGAACATGTTCGGTACAGTTTGTTCTCACCATGTCTTGATACACTCCATTGATCATTGGTTCCATGGGCTTCACTTGGTTTCTTCTCGCATTTTGGGTGTTGTGTTGAGACAGAGTTGCATTTGGGTTACAGAGTACACAAGAGACATAGTTGGAGGTTTTTGAGTCATTTTAGATATGTATATATATAGTGATTTTACTTTTTTATATTCACCTGTACTTAAGTGACACATGACCTTGTTGTTGGTCCTGAGGAGGCAGTAACACATAGGCCGAAATTCGTCAATACATACTTGTAGGAGCATGAACATTACTAAGAAACAGAACAGGGATTTACACCAGGCGTCTGCTGTTTTTTCCTTTTACTGGACTTTTGGAATCCTTCAGGACTGATATTCTTGTTACAATAAGGGTGTACCACACTGGAAAGTGATTATGTGGACACCCACACATTCAGTTATGAGACAGCAAGGGTAAAGTAATAATCAACTTATGAATGATTATGTTTTTAAGATAAATAGTTTTGAGTGCCACTGTGGCCTGATAGTATAAGGGTGTATGCACTTAAAATCAGATTGATTATACTTGTGGCTAAAGGAATAGGCCAGTCCAAATTTGCAATATGATTATTGTTGATAAATGAAATTATTGATTTATCCCTACAGAGAATTCTTTCTTTGTAATGTCAGTAAATATCCAGCTTCTAAACGGGTCATTCGGTCTTCCTCCTTTCTGTTTATTTGGAAATGGACTATGAGCAGGGGAGTTTAAGACCCCAAAAATAGTCATCTGCCAAGCAGCCAGAGAGGCTCTGTGAGGAGAGGAAACTCTGCAAGACTTGTGCCTGTGACTAGGACTGGGAGCCAAAGTCTGCTAGTCTCCCTCTGAATGAGGGGACATCAACCAAGAAATCAAAGACCATGTGCCCTGGAGCATGAGAGCCTGCCTGCTTGCCAAAAACAGTGTGCCCTGTGATGAATGGGAGAGCATTGGATGGTGCGAGGTCTAGTGGCGTACCCTGTCGAGTGTACTCCCTGTACAAGGTAACTAAATATCTGCTTCACTGGTTGGGTTGCTGCTTGTGTGCTGAAAAGAGTCAGGGACCCCTACGCCAAGAGGGCCTGCCGTATAAAAGACTTGTGTGTGGTAAGGGCCATAGCCTTGTCCGGTGGTGGGCGTTAACGTATGCCAGGAGGGGTTGCTGTGAAAAAGACTGGCTTGTGGTAAGGGCCACAGACTTGTGCAGTAGTGGGCTTCGACCCGTATACCAGGAGGGACCACAGTGAAAAATTCACCATGCTGATCAGGCAGGAGCCTGTGGACTGTGGGTTGCACTGACCATGTATGTCAGAGGTGGGTCACCTGTAGCACCAAGGACTGTGTCTCTGCTCTCACCACACCGGAGAAGTGAGGACGTCACACCATCACCCAGGCAAGGGACCCAAGACATGATCATCACAGCCACCCACTGTGAGATGAACTGAACACTTACCCCACAGGAGAAGCTGCAGAGAGCTTACAGATGCTTCAGAAGTGACACCCACGGAGTGCATCTGCCTGGGCTGCATGCGAAATAGTCACCTGAACTCAGTTGTAGCCTTTGGAAGCACCCGCTGACAGGGTGCACTCAGGACCTCCAAACACTTCACACCTGTTGGTGCAGGTAAAAGTGGGGTTGTGTCTGTCAGTCCACACGGAACTTGCTGCTAAAATAGTGTGGTAGTGCTGGAACGCTATTGACTTTAAGTTAGTCACAGACGACTCTGCTAGTGGGAAATACCCTAAATGTTACCAGTAGCGAATGGGGAATAACCACTATCGCTAACACGAGGAAAGAGTGGGACAGGAAATAGCCATAGAAACATTAGAGCCCCATCCTCAAGGGAGATTTTGTAGTTGTTTGTGAAGGTTGTATGTTTCCTTTATGTCGCTTAGTGGCAGAAAATAGAAGTTTTTCATTTTTCATAAAAGTGAGTATTTGGCTGGACAATTATTTATTTCTACTTCTGCATGCAATTTGAGTTTTCAGCTCTTTTTCACTATTATGTAGCACCACCTGTCCCCAAGGCAACTTTGGACTGCACAGACCACACATAACCCTGAGATTCCAGTGCAGAAGGGATACCTGGCCAAGTTACTCAGAATCCATAGCAGGTCAGGCCCCGGGGCATCAGGAGTACAAGACCTAAAGCCCTACTATTGGGCCCAGTAACAGAAGGCAAGTTGGATTAACGAGTAATGCAAAGAGTTGATAGATAGAGAGAAAATATATGAGAGAGACAGGAAAAAAACAGAACAGAGAGACATAGATGAGGATGATACCTATTTAAATGATCAGTTGAATTTCAAACTGCCTCCATATACTGATGGAATCTAGTGACGGGGCAGGGCTCCATAGGTTCTAATACATGTGCAGCGGGAGATGGTACTGGTGTATAATCCTAGGCATAGTGCCCCACTAGAATACATTGACAGCTTTGCCAAATACTAGTGGAGATACTAGTGTTCTCTTCAGCTTTACGTGACCTGCTTTGCTGCTGTTACTATTGAATATACAACGGAGAGGGATATTGATGTTGCGATTTTAAAATTTGGATCTGGGGAAATGTTGCAGGAAGCCATTGACACAAACAGGATATTGTCATACAATGTGGATGAAATGAGATACCGGATCAAAGAAGCAGCAAGGTGTGCAAATGAGGTACAAGTCTGAGGAATTGGCTGATAAGTGCAAGAATGAGAAATGTACAAAGAAATTACAAAATGTTTTTTACTAACGATGAAACAAAAGAATTGGGTTTAATAACACTACAAGCCCACGTTATGGATTTAGTGGAGAAGACATGAGGGGTTTAAAGAAATACAGAGAAGAGGGTTACCAGTAAAAAGAAAGTTTCAGAAATAGGAAAAAAGTGAAGGGGCTTTTAAGTGATTCAGAGTTAAAACCAGTTTCAGGGAACTACCTTCATGTGCCTTGGTTGGTGTTTTCAAGCTGAATTATCCCAAATCACCAGAGGAACCAGAGATGTTTCACAAAGAGGTTCAGAGATTGATAGCAATTTCGAAAATTCTCTGAACTAATTTGAATGCGCTGTGTGAGATTGTTGTTACTAGTGATCGGTGGTCCAAGTGCAAGGTAGCTGTTGCCTGGCTGACTGAGGAACCAGCTAGAGTTGCACCTAATAATACTTCTTCTGAAGTGGTTACTGCCAGAGATGTGATAGAACATATGAAAAATAAAGTTCTGGAAAAGGAAATTAAGTAGTCAAAAAATGTGAGTTCTACTCAAGAGCTGAAAGAGTCGGTGCATGCCTATTACGAAAGGCTTATGCAGATTTTTAACAAGCACAGTGGAGTTCAAGATCACAAGAAAAATGGTTTTGTGTCTGGGTTTGCATCCTGAACTCCGTTCACATATACAGCAGACTGTAATGTGCTTGCAAACTAAGGGTATATTTAAGAAATTGGGTTCTTGGTTCAGGGGATGGAATTTAGTCAACAACCATGATCCTTGTCAACGTGAACCACAGAAAGTCCCTAAATTAACCTGTGCTTAATGTTCTGGTAGCTTGGCACGAAAGCGTTTTAACTTTGGGGCAAATTGTAAAGTTTTGAAACAGCACACAAACACAACTCAAGAGAAGTCAAAATCCCAAACCAGTTTAGAACAGTAAAGCAGGGCAGTCCCTTTTCTGTCCCTTTCACAGCTCCAGGAGTGTTCTGAAGAATGGCTCTGGGTATCCAATATTTATACCTGGTGCCAGCCTTTGTATGGGGGGGACTCCTTATCCTACCCCTTCACACTGTCAAGGTTCAAAACAATGTAAGAGTAACAAAAGGCAGGGCAGACCTGGTGGCAGGTTCCTACACACACAGGCCCTATTGTTTACTGTCTGGGCCCAATACTTAATCTTAATGGGGGAGCAGTTGACAGGTGCAGGCAGCTGGAAACTCTTTAAAAGGCTTCAGAAACATTTGGTCAGGAAAATGCCAACTTTCTAAAAGTGGCATTTTCAAAATTGTAATCTAAAATCTGAATTTACCATTAAAAGAGATTTTAAATTACAATTACTTGAGCCTAGACGGACTATCTCTGTCTGTTCCCAACCTGAAGTTAGCGGTTATTATTAGAAAATAAGGTACTCATGTTTAGCCTATGGGAGAGCTAGGCCTTTCATTAGAAGTTTTTCATTGCCAGGACAGGTAAAACGTAAGTACATAAATCCTACGTTGTAAATACAATTCACCCTGCCTTTTGGCCTTTTAGGCCTACCTTAGTTGTGGCTTACAACTATCAAAAAGGAACGTGTAGGCCTGGCAAAAAAGTTTATTTTCCCCAGGTCAAAATGGCAGTTTAAAACTGCCCTACAGCCTACAGTGGAAGGCCTGAGACATGTTTTAAAAGGCTACTTTAGTGGATGGCATAATGAGTACTGCAGGTCAACCAGTAGCATTCAATTTACAAGCCCAGGGTACATGTAATACCATTCACTAGGGATGTATATGTAAATTAAATTTACCAATCAGGTAGATACCAATTGTACCATGTTTTATGGACTGCATCTGTGAAGCTCCTGACCTTAACTTGCTCACAGGGGCATCCCAATAGGAAGAAAGAATCATCATGGCTAACAAGGTGATGTGGCCCATTACACTCCTTAGGTCAGAATTCTGTCAGACCTAGGGAAAACTCTACCCATAGAGACAACAACCAACAGAGGCTATTCACAACTGTGGGTGTCAGAAAACAGGCCCAGATCATCCAGTGCCATGTGGAGGCTCCAAGCAGGGGCCCTTTGTATTTTTTAACATCCAGCTTTGCGGCTGGCAAGAAGTTCCCTACTTGCTCCTGAAGTTTCCCAGATCTCTGAGGTTTCACAGAGTAGGAGGCAACAGCCTCGGGTGCTAGGCACCATACTTCCACTGTCTGTGTCATACAGCCGTCTGCCTCTTGCAGATCTTCTGTGCTCTGATTGTGTAGCAGGTCAGGCAGCACCTCCAGGTCACAAGTGGCGTCACCAGGGTCAGTCTTTGGGTGCTCTTCTGTCTCAGAACTAGTAACCACTGATTCACTGGTCCTCCTGCAATGGATTATCTCTACCTCCTTCCCCTCCATCTGGGCCTCTGTATCCTTTGTTTAACAGTAGAACCACCAGAAACCTGAGCTAGCAGGTCATCAACCCCTCCCAGCTCCTCCAACTCCAATGGTAACTCATTTCCCAGAATGCAGTCAATGGACATCTGGGGACTAACTATGACCATCCTGTGGGCACTTCCTCACCCCATTCAAGGGACACCAGAGCCATAGGGTGGGAAAAGTCCTGCCCATGTGCCTGAGTTACCCTACACACCTAGCCGGTGTACTACTATGGAAAGAGGCACGTTTTCCCATCACCATGGTCTGACTTGCACATATATCCCTAAGGCAGCAACAGGTATCCCATTAAATGTGACCTGATGAAAGTGATGAAAGTCCACCTCCCAGCTAAGGGACACCAGGGCATGGTCTACCCTCTGGGCACTACCTTCTAAAGTCACACTGGCCACCCCTGTGGAGTTCCCACCAAAGGGTGGCCTCGTAGGACAGATAGAGTCATCATTCAGAGTCATCATTCTTGTGTCTTAACTGAGAACAATTAAAGCACCAGGTTTGGAAGTAGGGTGCCCTGTGAATCCGCCCACTGGAACCTCCCCCTTGTTTCTCAGAAAAGGCATGGGAACCCTCACCCCCACCATATTCTGGTGCCTGTCTGTGTCACCTTGGACCTCTCTCTCACTCTGCTGCGGAAAAAGAACCTGAACTACCCTTCTTGTACTCACTCATTTTGTGGACTCAGGTGCTGAGCCATAGGTCTCCTTTTTTTGCAAGCTTCCTGGGGTCTGTGAACGTGCTATCTATTAGGTGATGGCACATCTCTGGAAAACAGTTACTTACCATTTGCTCTCTTAAAATGAGATTATATAGTTTTTAATAACTACTCATATTTCTTCCCTTAACCTAACCTTTCAATGCCTTACTGGGAAAGTCCATAAAAGCTACCCAGGACTGGCTTGACAGCTTCTGGCTGTCCCTAAACCTCAATCTGTACTTTTCAGGAGTAAGACTATATTGTCTTTTTTGAAAATACTTTTATTACATTTTACAACTGTTTCCAGTGATACAGCTAATAAATTAAACACTGGCATATCATCCTAAAGGATTATTATTTCATCCTTTGTTCATACATACAGTATTAGTTAGCCAGGTACTTTCAGTGTGATCAAATGCAGTTACCTGCAAAGCAGTTGTTTGTATAGCATGGTGTCCAGAACGATTGATAACACACTGAAATTTCAATAGTGACAATGAATTGTGCAGTAGAGTCATTTCTTTGTGTTTGGCATCTATGTTGTGTGCTCAACAGTCTCCCTCATTTCTGTGTAGGTTCTCTTCATGTTTGATGTATCTCTCCGCCCATGTGCAGTCAGCATCATTGCCCATCCAGGTACATCACTCTTGTCATGCTAACTAGAACTCCTGTCACCTTCCCCCCTCCCATAGAGGATGTCTAGTAAGTGCGCCCAATCTTCCACCAGTGCATTGTTATGCGGTTCCTGTTATGGTAATAAGACTGCATGTTTTAGGGCAGCAGCATCACTGCGTGTGGGAGACTGAGTCAGACCCACACCATTTGGAAGCTGTCAGCGTGACTCCTGGCTAGCCCGCAGTGCCTCACCCAACCATAAAAAGGAGAAGGTGATTTGTGCAACCTAAGCCTGATAATCTGACTCCTCAGGTAAGTTGTGAAAACAGATCATACCCCTTTCGGTCGGTTACTCAAAGACTCACACATGCCAAGGCAGGACACAAGATGCAAACTGGATTTGAATCCATTTATTTATTACATCCTACTATAAAAAGTATGAGATGATAATAATAAAGCAGATGAAACATAGTACAGTGACCATCATTACAACCAATATAAAGATTATAAACAACACAACAATTTTGTAAGGTTCTGGAGAGCCTAGAGATTCCTTCCCACACCCTGTGTCTAGGTCTGAGAACATAGCAGTGGTAACCTTTTTGCCTGTCCCAATCTAAGGGAATGACCTCGACCCCATACCTGAATGTGATAGTAAGGGTCTGCCTGTTGTCTGGATGGCAGCCCTCTCAGGAAGCTGAAGTGTCAGCGCCAGGATCTGCAAAGCTGTCGGTGGAATGGTGTGTGTCCGAGGACGGTCATGAGTGGAATGCTCTCTGACCCCCTTAGGCCTATGTGCTGTTTATATAATAACCCATACAGAGTTCTAAAAACAGGCCTGATATACGGATGTGTCTAGAAAATGGGGACTGACTACTGAGCTGCTGGAGTGGTAATATGAGTTAGTATATCATGTACCATACATGACAGCCTTGAACAAGGCACAAAGTGCATTGTGTACAAAAGACTGATAAAAAGTGCAGTGCAAACAACTATGGGGGTCATTGCGACCCTGGCGGTCGGCATTAATATGGCCAACAGGCTAGCGGTACTTATCGCCACATTATGACATTGGCAGGTTAGCTGAAGCCAACCCGCCAATGTACCATTCCGACTGCCACACATCCACGCATGCATGCATCCATTCACACACACATCTGCACATACTTTCATACATACACGCAGACACGCATTCACATAACACAACATACACCGACTCACACATCCATACATGCACACACGAATTCAACACTCAACACACACCAGCATCCACACACACAAAACATTCACACCCCCCACCACACACACACAGAACACCCCCCACCTCTCTCCCCTGTCGGACACCCGACTTACCTGTGTTCAGGGGGTCCTCCAGCAGGAGACTTGACGGGGCGCTGCTGCCACCAGCAGCACCCGCCAACAGAACACCGCTGGTGGCGGTCTACTGGCATGGCACTACTGGTGGCAGCAGCGCCACCTTACCGCCATCCGCCAGCATGGCCACAGCCAGATTTCCGCCATTCTTCTGGGCGAAATCCGTCTGTAGTCATAATCCGGCGGACGTCTGGTAGGCGTGGCGACGGTCTTTTGGCGGCCGTCGCCACAGCAGTAGGCGTTTTTTACCGCCAACCTCAAAATGAGGCCTATGTCTTTTTAGAAAGGAGCAGCTGATTAAAATATAAAAGCTAGCTAAAAGTTGGCTGTTCTAACAGTATTAAATGAATAAAATGTATTTGAGTGTAGAAGGCACAGGTTACCCGCCTAATGCTAAAATAAGGGTGCCCAACTTTGCTGCTAAAGGAACCTACAACAGCATGTCTATGGAGCCCTCTGCTTTCCTCATAGCGCAGTGCTGATTCCTCAACTAAAGCTTATTTTGCAAACTCTGCTCTCCACCTGCTAAGGGGAGGTGGTTCAGGGGATTTCCAATACATTGATATTACCCTCTTGGTGACTATGAGCCCCAGATCTAGGTATCTAGTAGCAACCTTGTGGGTTTCAGTAGTGCAGCTGAGGCCCAGCATGCACCTGGGCTTTTCTCCTGTGTGTGCTTGTCCCATTATGTTCTCTAGGTTTTGAATGATCTTGCCCCAGAATTCAGCTATCACTGGATTGCTCCACATCATGTGCAGAAACTCTGCATCCTATCTCCTGCACCTCGGACACATTTTATCTATTGTGCCTGATATGGTTCAGTCTGTGGGGGGTCAGGTATGTAGTGTGGAGGTAATTAAGTTGTATGTATTTTGAGTCTGGTGTTCCTGGACACCCAACGGTTGTACTGTGGCGTGGTAGCCCGTTCTTTGTGTGTGAGACAATACTTTCTGACAAGGACTGCTTTTAGGAATGGGTAATTCATCCTGTCAGCGTTTACTCCATTTACTAGGGCTAGTGGCAAATCTCTCCCCTTATTAGGTGTATGCCTCCAGAGACTGGCTTCCCAATCCTCCCCAGAGACCCTATCCATCTCTAGAGCTATTTCGAATGCCTCAAACCACTTGTCTATGTCACCCCCCACATCAAAATTGGACACTTAGGCCCTCATTACAACCCTGGCTGTCGGTGTTAAAGCGGCGGATAGACCGCCAACAGGCCGGCGGAAAAAAAATAGAATCACGACCATGGCGGAAACCGCCAACATAGACAGCCAATTTAACACTCCGACCGCCACGGTGGTACAAACAAACAGCATGGCGGTCACCGCCAACAGACAGGCGGAAGACAATGTACCGCCCACCCTATCACAACACGGCTATCCGCTACGTTTTCCGGGGCGGAACCAACGCAAACAAAAACATGCCAGAAACAGGACTTGGAGGGGAAAGCACTCACCTCTACACAACCCATGAGGAACCAGGACGCCATGGAGCCAGAACTCCAAATCCTCCCAGCGATAGTATTCCTGCTCCTCTACCAGGAGCACGAACGACGGCGGCGACAACCACGGTGAGTACTGCCCCTACAACACAGGGGAGGGGGGAGGGAAAAGAGAGTGACACACACACGCAACACACAACACCCCCACCCTCACCCACAACAACATACACACAAATACATGCTGCACCAATACATTTACACCCCCCAATCCCCCTCGGAAGAACGCAATGACAAAAGGAAGTGAGTTGAACGATTGTAATCAATAAAAGTCCATTAGTCGAATTTTGAAATACAGTATAAACAATTATGTCCACCAACTATACAAGTCCAGATAGTGCACCATTCATAGTCCGTGGACCACTGGGCCCAAAATGCATGGGCGAGGCCCACACTCGATACCACACGAAAAACGGAGAGAACACTGCTGGGGCATCAGATCGAAATGAAACAGGCACCTCAGTGGGAAGGGAAGGGGGGCACCTCAGCCAGATGAGTGCACGACCCCAGCTCCACGAGGGGGCTCCATGCCCATTGATGTATCCTGGGGAGTGCAAAGCCACAGTCTCTCAAGTCTCTCCAGTGGGTGGGCTGCCGGCTGCTTTCTCCTGGGGAGTGCAAAGCCACAGTCTCTCAAGTCTCTCCAGTGGGTGGGTTGCCCACTGCTTTCTCCTGGGGAGTGCAAAGCCACAGTCTCTCAAGTGGATGCCTTTCTCCACTGGTTCTGGAGGGGGCTTTGTGCCCAGAGTGCTTCATCCTGCCAAGGACTGAGGTAGTGGATGTGATACTGCACTGGTGCTGGAGGGGGCTTTGTGCCCAGAGTGCTTCATCCTGCCAAGGACTGAGGTAGTGGATGCCTTTCTCCACTGGTTCTGGAGGGGGCTTTGTGCCCAGACTGCTTCATCCTGCCAAGGACTGAGGTAGTAGATGCCTTTCTCCACTGGGTCTGGAGGGGGCTTTGTGCCCAGGGTGCTTCATCCTGCCAAGGACTGAGGTAGTGGATGCCTTTCTCCACTGGTGCTGGAGGGGGCTTTGTGCCCAGAGTGCTTTCTCCTGCCAAGGACTGAGGTA
This sequence comes from Pleurodeles waltl, assembly GCF_031143425.1. Taxonomy (NCBI): domain Eukaryota; kingdom Metazoa; phylum Chordata; class Amphibia; order Caudata; family Salamandridae; genus Pleurodeles; species Pleurodeles waltl. The sequence continues at coordinate 513,690,622 of NC_090440.1, forward strand.
GTGGATGCCTTTCTCCACTGGTTCTGGAGGGGGCTTTGTGCCCAGAGTGCTTCATCCTGCCAAGGACTGAGGTAGTAGATATGATACTCCACTGGTTCTGGAGGGGGCTTTGTGCCCAGAGTGCTTTATCCTGCCAAGGACTGCGGTAGTGGATGCATTCTCCACTGGTTCTGGAGGGGGCTTTGTGCCCAGAGTGCTTCATCCTGCCAAGGACTGAGGTAGTGGATGTGATACTCCACTGGTTCCGGAGGGGGCTTTGTGCCCAGAGTGCTTCATCCTGCCAAGGACTGAGGTAGTGGATGCCTTTCTCTACTGGTTCTGGAGGGGGCTTTGTGCCCAGAGTGCTTCATCCTGCCAAGGACTGAGGTAGTGGATGCCTTTCTCCACTGGTTCTGGAGAGGGCTTTGTGCCCATAGTGCTTCATCCTGCCAAGGACTGAGGTAGTGGATGTGACACTCCACTGACGGTGGTGCAACATGCAAGCTGCCCAGGCTCCTGGAACTGACCACCAGCCTCGGACGACTGACCGCTGGGCATGGCAGCCATGTCTGCGGTGGTGCCACTGGCTCAGGATGTCGCGGGGCCGCTGGCTGTGCTGGCAGCAGTGTCAGCAGCAGCGGTGCTGGCGACGGTGTCAGTAGCGGTGGTCTCTGTGGCATCGGTGCTGGCGGCGGGCTCTGTGGCATCGGTGCTGGCGGTGGCCTCGGTGGAATCTGTGCTGGTGGTGGTCTTTGTGGCGGCGGTGCTGGTGGCGGTCTCTGTGGCGGCGGTGCTGGTGGCGGTCTTTGTGGCGGCGGTGCTGGTGGCGGGCTCAGTGATTGCGGTGCTGGTGGCGGGCTCAGTGACTGTGGTGCTGGTGGTGGGCTCAGTGACTGCGGTGCTGGTGGCGGTCTTGTCCGCCGTGCAGGTTGGCGTCGACGTGGACCTGCCCTTGATTGTCTGGCCCTTCCCCACTTTGGATGGTGGCGCAGCTGTATTGACACTTACCAATTTTGTTTTGCCTGAGCCCTTGGTGTCAGGTGTTTTCGCCTTCTCCCTCTGGGATGTGGGCAATTTTTTAACTTTTGGGGGGGCGGAATGTCCTTGCCCTCGCTCCGTGGGACACTGGCAGCCCTGTTGCTTGTCGCACTCCAAAATCCCACTGTTGCTGGCACCACTGTGCCCGGTGATGTGGTGGCTAAGGTGCTGGGTTGGGACCTGGAAAGGCGGGCCCTAAGGGGGGAGGTGTAGGGAAGAGGTCAACATTTGATAGGAAAAGCTTTTTAGACACACTGGGATGGGTAGATGGAGGGGGTTTGGGAGTGGAGGAAGAGGTAGTGGATGTAGGAGATGTACGTTTGCTGACTTTGGGTGAAGGTGCATGGGCTGGAGGTTGTTGTGAGGTGGGTGGCTGTTGGGTGGGTGTGTGGCTGCGTTTGTGTAATTTGGGAGGAGGGCTCACAGACCCACTGGTAGAGGACACTGGGGATGTGTGAATGGTAGTGGGGATGGTGAGTGCACTTGAGCGGTGTGTGCTGATGGGCGTGCTGGTGATGGAGGTAGTGGCTGAAGATGTAGTGCATGCAGGTGTGAGTGGAGACGAGACAGGGAGGGAGGAGGGAGACGTGGAGGAGGGGGACACAGTGGAGGCAGTGGATGTTGGTATGTGTGCATGGGTATGATGCTTGTGTGAGTGCCTGTGGGATGTGTGGTGCTTATGTTTGCCAGAGCCACCCTTGCGTGTTGAGGTGTGTGCATGCTGGTCTGATGGTGTGCTTGGGATAGGCTGAGGTTCAGGGGATTGGGTCTGGGTGGAGGAAGTTGGAGGGGGGAGGCTGGACGCAGGGACAATCTGACTGCCATCAGTGCAGAGGCCAGAGACTGAAATGCTCGCTGTTGGGCTGCCTGGCTAGAATGAATGTCCTCCAGGTATGCATTTGTTTGTTGAAAATGCCTCTCGACACCCTGGATGGCATTCAGAATGGTAGAGTGCCCAACAGTGAGGGATCTCAGGACGTCAATAGCCTCCTCACTGAGGGCAGCAGGGCTGACTGGGGCAGGGCCTGAGGTGCCTGGGGCGAAGGAGATGCCCACCCTCCTGGGTGAGCGGCCACGGGACACACGCTGAGGGGTTGCTGGGAGGGCGGTGCTGGTAGGGGGGGTGGCGGGGGCCCCTCTGTTGATGCGGGGGGCACAGAGGGGCCCGCCACCGCAAGGGAGCTCCCATCAGAGGAGGAGTCGCTGTCGCTGATGTCACCTCCTGTCTCCGCTGTGGAGCTCCCCTCACCCTCCGTCCCACTGGTGGCTTCAGACTCCGTTGTCTCGCCCTCCAGGGCCATGTGGGATGCAGCTCCCTCCTGCTCTGGTGGCACTGCTCCTCCGTCTGATGATGGTAATGCACACAAGAACAGGGAGACCACAAAAATTGGGGGGGGGGAGACAGAAGAAAGACATGTTCAGTGTATGCAATACTGCTACCGTTGGCGGACACTATAGACACAGCAGCCCTCTGCACTACGCCATGCACTTAGAGTTCCCTAATTAATCATAGGGACATGGGGAATAAGGCCTATGCCCGATTGCTGCACACATGGAAGTCACAAGAGCCTGACTAGGTGTAGATGGGTCTTACCACTGGTGGGGTTGGGGTGCCACATTGCCTGCCTCACGAAGGGACCTTGCCTACAAAACTTGCCCTGGCCTAGGGGAACCCACAGTCCACCTCCCCCACCCGCACACCTAGTAATGCATGCAGAGTCAGATGGATGTGAATGTACTCACCCCCTTGTGGCTGCTGTGATGCCCTCAAGTGCCCATCCAACTCCGGATAGGCCACCGCCAGGATCCGGGACATCAGGGGGGTCATGGTGCAACGGGCACCCCTCCCACGTTGGGAGGCCATCCCCAGATGGGTCTCCGCCGTCTTCTTGCTCCAGCGGCGAATGTCCTCCTGTCAGGAGGTCCAAGTTCTTGGGATCTGCTGATAAATGGGCCCACTTCCAGGCAACACCAAGTCAGATGCTGTTATGGCGCTGAACTTTGGAGGGGCCCGGCCGGGGGAAGGGGTAATCGGGAAAGATCAGCCAGGAGGGAGATCTGAAAGGGAAGAGGTTAATGCAGAATATACAGCAATACAGTAAATGATTATGCAACAATGAATCACTTCCTCACAATGATCTCACTAATTTCAAATAAAGAAATTGTGGAATGAAGCTCTGCACCACTCTTACATCTGAGATCCAAGAAAAGTTGCAGAACAATGTATCTCATTGAACAAGAACTCTATACAAAATGAGAATCTCTCTAAATAGAACCTGCTTGTTTTATGAATTATCAAATATGAACTGAAACTAGTGTTCTTCAATGCCACTCACACAGCACGAAATTATTATGTAGTCCTTGTTTCTGAATGAGATCACTCAACACGAGTCCCAACAAGAAAATATGAAACAATAGGCACAATGTTGCTTTCTCTTTGTCAAGAAATCACATGTAAACTATATTAACTTTATGGCTTGAAATAGCGCGTTCACCGCGCGAGGAAATAACACAGTTTACTGAGCAAAATATTTATAAACATTTATGTAGCAGATTTCAAAGGGAATGACACAGAGAAATGGTTATTTTGAATCAGAAAGGAAAAAACAGCCGAGAGAAACGATGTTGCTAAGCGACATACTCCGACTGTTACAATTATCCAAAGAATCCGAATACGGAGTTCCCAGCGAGGGCAGGAAAGCTCAGAAAGGAATTCTCTCACCGCTGCGAGCCGGACGCTCGCAAAGGAAAGGCAAGTTAGAACAGGTCCAGGCAGCAGCGCGGGAAGACACCAGCTCCCTGCAGGAGTCCAGAATAGGAAGCATCGGTTAAAGGGGTGTGGCAGGTATTTATAGCCTGACCACACCCAAAATGGCTGCCACCAGGAAAGCTGGGAAATGAAGTCCCCCCTATCTTCCTGATAGATAACGTTGGTGTCCATGGGTAATGGTGAGAACAATGAAGCCACCAATGGCCCAATCGTCTAGGCAGGTGACTTTTGCCGCAAAGGGATCGCGGCTTTACAGACATGGCAGCTGCAAAAAATGAGCAGTTGCGCCGCTGGGGTCCTGACGGTACACCCCCTCCCCGAGCGCGGGCGCGGACCCAGTTTGTCGGGACAGCGGTGATGAAATTGTCATATCAGCCATGGGGCATGGATTTGCAAAGCAGGTTCCCAAGAATCCTCTTCAGAACTGTAGCCTTTCCAGGCTACTAAGTACCATAAGGAGTTGCCACGAAACCGAGAATCAGGAATGGACCGTACTTCGTATTCCCATTGACCTTGAACAAGAGTTGGGGGTGGACGTGGTGTGCACTTTGCAATGGCAGGCTTAAGTAACAAGGTGTGGAAAACAGGATGGATCCACAAGGATGGGGGTAGCTTGTCAAATTTTTTGTGGACAACCAGACCATGTCTTTCACTTTGTATTCTGGGCCGGGTTGATGTTTCTTGTCATACTGTATTTTGCATCTTGCTTTAGCCTGCTGGAGATTTTGTTGGAGTCGTAAGTGAACGTCTTTTAAATGTGATAACATCCCCTGTACAGCGGGCATTTCTTGTGTGGAATTTGGTAAAACAATAGGCAAGACGTGTGGGTGTTGACCATAAAGACCATAGAATGGGATGGTTTTGGTTGAAGAATGACAAGAATTATTGTATGCTAACTCGGCGAGCCAGAGGAGCGTTGGCCAAGAAGAGGGATCTTCAGCTGCATAACAGCATAGGTACTGTTTTAGAGTCTGGTTCAATCTTTTGGTCTGTCCACCAGTCTGTGGGTGGTAACTTGTAGATTGGTTAGAGTCAATGTGTAACGCTTGGCACCATTTCTGCCAAAAAAGCGCTGGGAACTGAGAGCCTCTGTCGGATAGTATGACCTTTGGGAGACCATGGAGACGCACAATATTTTGCAGAATGAGATTAACTAAGGCACTGGATGTAGGAAGTCCTTTGCAGGCGATAAAGTGAGCATACTTAGTGAAACTGTCTATGACTACTAACACTGTGTTTACATGGTCGACTTCAGGGAGACCTGAAATGAAGTCCATTGAGATATGTTCCCATGGGTGATCAGGAGTTGGTAAAGGTATTAACAGCCCCTTTGGTTTAACGTGTGAGCTTTTACAACGGGCGCAAATCTCGCATAATTCTGCCATTTGTTTAATATCCTTGGTAAAAGTGGGACACCAAAAGTATCTTTTCATGAGTTCCAGGGTTTTTGAGGTCCTGGATGGCCTGCTACTGGATGTGTGTGTAACCATTGGAATGCTGTGTGCCTTAACTCCTTGGTGGGTAAGAAGATTTTAGAATTATAAAAAGGTAGTCCCTGTTGTATTGAATAACCAGTGCCTTTTTTAAGCCAAGGTGGCCACTCTGTGACGTGGAAATGGGTACGAATTGAATTAAAGAATTTGTCAGCATCTATTAAGCATATAACTTTGGAAGGACTAATGATCGGCATTGGTTGGGGTTTCTCGTGCACTAAAGTGGAGTCTTGTCTGGTTAAAGCATCAGCCTTTCTGTTATCACTGCCTGGTTTGAAGGTGACAACAAAGTCGAATTCGTCGAAGAATAGCATCCATCGCAACTGTCGAGGGGTTAACACTCTGGCTGAACTCATAAACTGTAAGTTCCTATGGTCTGAATAAATGGTGATTCGGTGGGCTGTTCCAGATAAATAATGTCTCCATTCCTTAAATGCTTCACGGATTGCCAACAGTTCTTTCTCTGCGATAGTGTAATTTTGTTCTGCTGTGTTGAGTTTTTTGGACATATAGGCAACAGGATGTAATTGTCCTGAAGTAGGGTGTCGTTGTGAAAGAATGGCCCCGATTGCCACCACGGAGGCGTCCGCCTCTACAATGAACGGGTCCGAAATCCGTGGATGAGCTAATATAGGGGCAGTGGTGAAGGCTTGTTTTAACATCTGAAAGGCTTCTTCAGTTTGTGATGACCAATGAAAAGGGGTATTTTTGCAGAGTAATTTCGTAATGGGGGCCACTTTTTGGGAAAAATGGTCGATGAAGCGCCGGTAAAAATTTGCGAAACCCAAGAAACACTGGACATCTCGAACAGATTTGGGCGTGGGCCAATCTATGGCGGCTTGGATTTTACGGTCAGTCATTTGCATACCGTTAGGTGTTAAAGTGACGCCCAAAAACTCCACTTCTGTATGGAACTCACATTTACTAAGTTTACAATATAAGTGATGTTTTCGCAGAGTTAAGAGTACCTTCTTCACATGTTCTTCATGGAGTTCTTTAGCACTAGAATAAATAAGAATGTCATCAATGTAGACAATGACGAATAGGTCTAAGTATTCTCTTAAGACGTCATTGAGAAAATACTGGAATGCAGCGAGAGCGTTACAGAGACCAAAGGGCATTTCTTGATACTCAAACAAGCCATAGCGGGTTTTGAAGGCTGTTTTCCATTCGTCTCCTTCTCGTATACGGACCAAATGATACGCCGCTCGGAGGTCAAGTTTGGTATAAATGACGGCATCCTTAACTTGATCCAATAGTACGAGAATCAATGGCAAAGGGTATTTCTTTTTTATAGTGATTTTGTCCAGGGCTCTATAGTCAATGCAGGGTCTCAATTCACCATTGGCCTTGGAGACGAAGAACAGGGGAGAGGCTGCTGGAGAACGTGATGGTCTGGTTAGGTTGTTTGCCAAACATTGATCAAGATATTCCCGTAGATATTGATTTTCTTTTTCTGAAAGAGCGTAAATTCTACAATTAGGGATCACTGATCCTGGCATCAAATCGATTTGACAATCATAAGGCCGGTGGGGCGGTAACGCACTAGCTGCTTGCTCACTGAATACATCTGCATATGTGGTATATTGAGAGGGTAATGTTATTGCTTTTTCTGCAGCCGTAGCTACCTGTTGAATAGGCTGTTCAGGGGAAAGACAAGTTTTGGAACAGTAAGATGATGAGAAGGTTAAAGTGTTCTTTTTCCAATCTATGTGTGGATTATGTAATTTTAGCCAAGGCATACCCAAAATGAAACCGTATTGTGGAGCTCTTATTACATCAAACTGTAATTGTTCTAAATGCCGATGGCCGTCAGAATTGTGACATGCCATTTGAATTGGTGAAGTGTTGGAGGTGATCGGACCCCCAGCGAGTTCACTGCCATCCACAGCCTGTATGCTTTCGGGTATTGTCTTCTTTTGGCATTCGAGTTGTAATCGATGTGCAGTCTGGGAATCTACAAAATTACCAGTGGCTCCTGAGTCTATTAGGGCAAAAGCCTTGTGCCACTTATCCAAAATCAAAAGCTGTATTGGAATACGAAAATGTATGTTATGTTGATTTGAGCAGGAATGTACAGAAGGGATTGTAAGAACACCCAAGGGACTCCCTTCTCTATCTCTTGGGTTTGTTAGTTTCCTTAAAACTTTCCATAGAAGCAACCTGACTTTTGGTACTAACAAAAGAATCTGTTGGGTTTGACTGCACAATCTCCTACGAAATGTCCCTTCTTCCCACAATATAAACACAGACCTTTGCAACATCTTTGTTCTTTTTCTTCTTTGGTTAAAGGTTGACGAAGTGTACCAATTTCCATGGGTTCGCTAACCGTATCCGAGGATGTGGAGGAAAGAGAGGGGCGATATTTATCTTGATGCCAAGTACCACGATCTGGTCTTTTCGTATCTCCTTTTCTTTCAGAAAGTCTATGATCAAGTTTTAAGGTTAGATTTATCAGATCCGTACATGTTTTAGGCTGAGGGTCGATTTGAGCCAGAACGTCCTTTAGTTCCTCCTTAAGGCCTTGATAAAAAAGCGCAGCTCTCTTCTCCTCAGGCCAAAAGTTCTTTGTCAGCAGACATGGTAACCGCTCGTCGGTCAAAAACCTTCTCAAATTCGTGTACAAATCGACACCAGTTGTAGAGCAAAGGACTATCTTGTCGTACTGGGGGAACTACACAATTGGCGGCATCACCAGATAGATAGGAAATCAAAAAGGCAATTCTAGATTGTGGGTCCGGGAAAGCAGCCGGATGACAAGTGTAATGTAGCTCCACTTCGCTAAGGAATATCTGGACTTCGTTGGCATCTCCAGAAAACCTTTCAGGAGCGGCTAGAGGAATCTGCGTAGGGACAGTGACAGAAACATTGGTAGGAGATGGAGGCAAACGTGGCAAAGGTGTGCCTCCAGGACCCTCCACTTTGGCTTGCAATTGAGTGACTTTTGTGACTAGAGCTGCAGTGTCGTTCCTTGAATCCTGTAACTCCTTTTGTAATTGCGTTAACGCCTGCATCACTGTGTCTAGGGTAGTAATCTCGCCAGCTATCGTGCAGATCAAGAGAAGAGAAAACTTGTGGGCTTCCTATTCTGTCAGGAGGTCCAAGTTCTCGGGATCTGCACGATGCTGATACATGGGCCCACTTCCAGGCAACGCCAAGTCAGATGCCATTACGGCGCTGAACTTTGGAGGGGCCCGGCCGGGGGAAGGGGTAATCGGGAAGGATCAGCCAGGAGGGAGATCTGAAAGGGAAGAGGTTAATGCAGAATATACAGGAATACAGTAAATTTTTATGCAACAATGAATCACTTCCTCACAATGATCTCACTAATTTCAAATGCCAACAGAAGAACCAAAATCCCTATGAAGAAACTGTGGAAAGAAGCTCTGCACCACTCTTACACCAGAGATCCAAGAAAAGTTGCAGAACAATATGTCTCATAGAACAAGAACTCTATACAAAATGAGAATCTCTGTAAATCGAACCTGCTTGTTTTATGAATTATCAAATATAAACTGAAACTAGTGTTCTTCAATGCCACTCACACAGCGCGAAATTATTATGTAGTCCTTGTTTCTGAATGAGATCACTCAAAACGAGTCCCAACAAGAAAATATGAAACAATAGGCACAATGTCGCTTTCTCTTTGTCAAGAAATCACATGTAAACTATATTAACTTTATGGCTTGAAATAGCGCGTTTACCGCGAAGGAAATAACACAGTTTACTGAGCAAAATATATATAAACATTTATGTAGCAGATTTCAAAGGGAATGACACGGAGAAATGGTTATTTTGAATCAGAAAGGAAAAAACAGCCGAGAGAAACGATGTTGCTAAGTGACATACTCGGACTGTTACAATTATCCAAAGACTCCGAATACGGAGTTCACAGCGAGGGCAGGAAAGCCCAGAAAGGAATTCTCTCACCGCCGCGAGCCAGCCGCTCGCAAAGGAAAGGCAAGTCAGAACAGGTCCAGGCAGCAGAGCGGGAAGACACCAGCTCCCTGCAGGAGTCCAGAATAGGAAGCGTCGGTTAAAGGGGTGTGGCAGGTATTTATAGCCTGACCACACCCAAAATGGCTGTCACCAGGAAAGCTGGATAAAGTCCCCCCTATCTTCCTGATAGATCAAATTGGTGTCCATGGGTAATGGTGAGAACAATAAAGCCACCAATGGCCCAATCGTCTGGGCAGGTGACTTTTGCCGTAAAGGAATCGCGGCTTTACAGACATGGCAGCTGCAAAAAATGAGACGTTGTGCCCACGCGCTGCTGGGGTTCTGACACCTCCCATCTTTTCTGGCAGTGGGTGCTCCGTCTGTGGTGGACCCCCAGGGGCCGGACGTCCTTGGCGATGGCACGCCAAATGTCCTGCTTCTTGTGGGCGCTGACCGAGAGGAATAGTACAGGGGAAAGGGATCATCTTTAACCATCCGGACCATCACAGTCATTGACCCACGCTCTCACCATTGCCCTGACGCACATACACTCACCGTCCGCTCATGCAGGCCTCATTCCCCCCCCCCACCCTGAATCTTCCATCCACACCACTCCAAACAGGCATTGCCCATTCAGCATGCTCACAGTGTACTCACCTGTTTGTCTGGAGGACCGTAGAGTAGCGTGTACTGGGGGAGGACCCCATCCACTAACTTCTCCAACTCCTCCGAAGTGAAGGCTGGGGCCCTTTCCCCAGACACATGAGCCATCGTCGCTTCCAGACTGAGGTCACAGCAGCACTTGCAGTGTAGGTCCTCTCCTGTCAAAGGTCAGGTATCAAGTGAGTGAACAGACAGAAAATGGCGGTCACGTCCGCGGTGGTGCGTACCGTCACCACCGGCGTACATCGTCATTGGCTCCTGGGACCCATAGGGTCCAATGTTAACCAATGCAGGATTGCGCCGGGGTCTTCGACCGCCTACCGCAACAGTGTACAACGCCAGCGCAGTTACCTCATATCCCCTTGTCCCACCTTACTGGTCAGACAGCCGCCATTTCAGGGGGCCACATTGCATTAATTTTAAATGTGTCACACCTATCTAGGCCTTGCATACACACAGTAACAGGCACATTGCGGATTGACAAATGTGTGCAATATTTTTTTTTTTTATTACCGCAGTATAGGCTGACTCTGTGCTCGCTGTTCTCGTCCATAGGGCACGTCCGCTGGGTCAGGTGAGGAGATGGCGGTATCCTCCGGTGTACAGACCGCTGGTGGACCTGTCGACAATGGAAGACAGACGATCATTATCACTTACAGACTTGATCGTGCCACAATCCAGGAACTGTGTGCCCAGTTGGAGCCAGACCTGATTTCAGCTATCCGCCATCCCACAGGAATCCCCCCTCTATTGCAGGTCCTGTCAGTACTCCACTTCCTGGCAAGTGGGTCTTTTCAAACTAAGGTGGCCATTGCATCAGGGATGTCACAGCCTATGTTCTCAAACGTGTTGTCCAGAGTGTTGTCTGCCGTGCTGAAACACATGTGCAGCTACATCGTTTTGCCTCAGGTGGAGGATTTGCCCAAAGTGAAAGGTGACTTCTATGCCCTGGGACATATACCCAACATCATAAGTGCCATTGATGGGACACATGTGGCATTGGTACCCCCCCCGCAGGAGTGAACAGGTGTACAGAAACAGGAAGAGCTACCATTCGATGAATGTGCAGATGGTGTGTTTGGCCGACCAGTACATCTCCCATGTGAATGCCAAGATTCCTGGCTCAGTGCATGATGCTTACATTTTGAGGAATAGCAGCATCCCTTATGTAATGGGGCAACTCCAGAGGCACCGTGTGTGGCTAATAGGTGAGGAGAAGGACCCTATACCGTGTGAATGATTGTCTGGGTCTTGGGTTGTCCCTAAGGGTTAGAGTGTGTCTAACAGTTGTCCCTCGACATTTGCAGGTGACTCTGGTTACCCCAACCTGTCATGGCTACTGACCCTAGTGAGAAATCCCAGGACAAGGGCAGATGAACGCTACAATGAGGCACATGGGCGAACTAGGAGAGTGATCGAAAGGACCTTCGGCCTCCTGAAGGCCAGATTCCGGTGCCTCCATATGACAGGTGGTTCTCTCTACTACTCACCAAAGAAGGTGTGCCAGATCATCGTGGCCTGTTGTATGCTGCACAACCTGGCTTGGCAACGACAGGTGCCTTATCTGCAGGAGGATGGGCCAGAAGGAGGTCTTGTGGCAGCTGTGGAGCCTGTGGACAGTGAAGAAGAGGAGGCAGAAGAAGAGGATATCGACAACAGAAACAACGTTATCCAGCAATACTTCCAGTGAGACACAGGTAAGAAGACATCACTTCCTCCTACATTTCATACAATTGTTAGACCTATCATATGTCTGTCACTTTCACCCACTGTATAGACCCTGACTTGTCACTTTGCATTTCCATTTCACAGATTTGGGTCCCACTGTGTGACCTCTGCTATATTACCTCATGGACTAGAGATGTGTGACATAGGTATGTTGACAATACAATGGACATTGCTATTTTCCTTAGCTATAGCAAATACACATTTGTGAAAGCACAGACTGACTCCAGATTGTTTTGTGATTCAAGGGTTTTATTTAAGTGCAGAATAGTGGAGGGGGTTGTAAAATGGTCAGGGGTGATGGTGGAGGAATGTCCATGGCAGAGTCTAGTTATTAGTCTCACAGGTGCATTGTCCAAAGGGGCATAGGAAGTGAAGCTAGGGCGGTTTAAGGATGGACAGGATGACGAAGTGGGACAGAAGGATGACATTCAGGGTGGTCTCATTTCTTGGCAGGGGTCTTGGCATTGTTCTCTGTCTTTGTCCTGGATCCCAGGGACTGTTTGCGGGGTGGTTCTCCATCTGCAGGGGGTGGGTGCTGGTGTCATGGTCCTGTGGCGGTGCCTCCTGTCCAATAGTGCCAGCGGAGGTGGTGGGCTGTCCCTCGTGTCAGGGGCCCCTTGTTGTGCCACAGTGTCCCTCCTGGTGTTCACAAGGTCCTTCAGCACCCCTACAATGGTGACCAGGGTGGTGTTGATGGACTTGAGTTCCTCCCTGATCCCCAAATACTGTTCCTCCTGCAGCCGCTGGGTCTCCTGAAACTTAGCCAGTTCCGTTGCCATTGTCTCCTGGGAATGATGGTATGCTCCCTGATGTTGGAGAGGGCCTCGTGGAGAGTGGGTTCCCTGGGCCTGTCCTCCTGCTGTTGCACAGAAGTCCTCCCTGTTCCCCGGTTTTCCTGTTCCTCTGTCCCCTGAACCGTGCGCCCACTGCCCCCAGGTTCCTGATGTTCTTGGGGTGGTGGATTTGCCTGGGTTCCCTGTAGTGGTGGACACACTGCTGCTTGACGTGTCCTGGGGACAGAGGTATGGGCCCGCTGTGCTGTTGTTTCCTGAGGGGGGAGGCTCTGTGGGGGCATGTGCCAGTGTGTGGGGAACCGACTGTCCTGAGGTCCCAGATGGGCCGGGCTGGTCATCTAGATTCAGTTGGACAGAGATGCTGTCATCACTGTGGGCCTCTTCTGTGGAGGGAGTGGACATGTCTGGAACCTCCTGTCCGGTGACGTTGGGTAGGGGTCCTGCAGGGGTGTAAAGGCATGATTATTGCATCTGTGTGTGCCATTGTGTGCTATGGGTGGGTGACCCTGTACCCCAGTGCTTACATTCTTGTCTAGGACCTTGTGTGATATTTGGTTTGGGGATCTGTGTTGATATCTGTAGTGGACATGCTTTGGTGATGGGTGTCCATGCTTTGGAGTTGCATGCAGGTCTTGATATTGGGATGTGTGGGTTGTGATAGTGGGACATATGTGAGGTGTTGGAGTGATGGGGGTGAGGGTGGGGTATGTGATAGCATGCAGGTAGGGTACGGGATGTAATAGTTAAGATTTGACTTACCAGAGACCATTTATCCTGCTACTCCTGCGAGGCCCTCAGGATGCAGTATAGCCAAGACCTGCTCCTCCCATGTTGTTAGTTGTGGGGGAGGAGGAAGGGGTTCGCCGCCTGTCCTCTGAACTGCAATCTGGTGTCTTGAGACCGCGGAACGCACCTTCCCCCGTAGGTCGTTCCACCTCTTCCTGATGCCATCCCGTGTTCTTGGGTGCTGTCCCACTGTGTTGACCCTGTCTACGATTCTGCGCCATAGCTCCATCTTCCTAGCTATGGAGGTGTGCTGCACCTGTGATCTGAATAGCTGTGGCTGTACCCGGACGATTTCCTCCACCATGACCCTGAGCTCCTCCTCAGAGAACCTGGGGTGTCTTTGCAGTGCCATGGTGTGGTGTGGGTGATGTGTGAGGTGGTGTGTGTAGTGATGTGTGAGGGGATGTGTTTGTGTGTGTTGTGTGAGGTGCATGGATGTTGTGTGAGTGATGGTGTTGTGTGCCTGTGGATGCTAGTTTGTTGATGGTGGTATCTCTCTCTGTGCTTCGTTCTCAGTTTCCGTCGTAGGGGTTTGTGGGTGATGTGGGTGTGTGTTTTATATTGTATTGGGTGTGTGGGAGTGGTGTGTGGGAGTGGTGTGTGTATGTGTATCAGGTGTGTGTATTTCAATTTGTCCAATGTGGTTGTGTTTTGTAAATGTGTGTGTATTTTGAGTGCGGCGGTGTGTACCGCCAATGGAATACCGTGGTTGAAAGACCGCCGCGTGGATTAGTGGGTCGTGATAGTGTGGGCGTATTCCTGTTGGCGTGACGGTGGAGGTTTTGTTATCGCCAGTTTATCACTGACCTTTGGTGTGGCGGACTTGTGAGTGTCTGGATTTTGGCAGATTCAGGCCTGTGGGTCGTAATAGCTGTAGCGGATTTCCGCCGCCGCAGCGGTGTGTTGGCGGTCTTCTGCACGGCGGTAAGTGGGATTTACCGCCAATGTTGTAATGAGGGCCTTATTCTTTGGGGATGTAGACCCTCCTATCTCCTTTGGACACTTGATTATTACTGTCACTATTAATACAGGACTGATGTACTGTTTGGCATTTAGGCCCAGCTCTTTAACTCTCTTACTGCACCAACCAGATTATTCGTTCATCCAAGGCTCTCTCTGCCTTATTTTCCTTCTGGGCTAATCTCTTTTTTTCAAGCTGCAGTTTGGCCAGCTGCACCTGGAGCTTCCACTTAGCCCTCCTGTCCTCCAGCACCTCAGGGGACAGACGGGCAGAGGACACACTGCTTCTGGCAGGGGACATTGCTCCTGTAGGTAGGTTCTCCTCCACCTGGTGCAGCTATGTGCCTGTGGCTATGCCATCTCCTTTCTTCATCATCCTCATCTTCCTCCACAACCTCCTCCTCAGGGTCATTGCCCTCTGGCTCTGTTGTTGCAGCGTGCATCCGACCCACCTCCCCATAAGCTCTGAAGCCTTTTTGAAAGTCCCCCTTTTCCAAGGTTAGCCCTCTCTCCTTTCAGAGCTTCCTCAACTCTGCCATCTTGAGGTTGTCAATGCTAAGCTCCATCTCCATCTTCTCAGGGAAGTGGAGCAAATGTGAGTCAGGGATTTAATTTGGAAAAAGTAAAAAAAAAAAGGTTGACCAATCAATTAGTTTTTAAGAAGGGTTGAATCTGATGTCAGATTATTTATGTCAGATGTTTAGTTTGACACATTCACTGGGTGATACTGCACAAACACAAGTACTGGACCTAACCACTGAACAAAGATATTAGGTTATTGTTCGAGAGTGGGGTACTCCCACTCAGACATCAATTACAATCTTTCTCAGAGTAGACCACAAAAGTTGCTAAATTAACCAGTGCTTAACTCTCTGGTAGCTAGACTCAAAAGCAGTCAAACGTAACTTGGGGGCAATGTGTAAATATGTATGCAGCACAAAAACAGTAACAAAGTGAAAACACAATAAAAGAAAAATCCCAAGCTAATTTAAGAAAATAGAGTACATTTTAATAAATAAAATAATACCAGAATGTTAGAAATCGAGTCTTTGGTTGGCAGTCAGGTTACCCCCTGTCCAAGCGAGGACCCTCACTCTAGTCAGGGTATAATAGAATCACCCTCAGCTAACCTCGCTCACCCCCTTGGCAGCTTGGCATAAGCAGGCAGACTTATCTTCAAAGTGCTAGATGTAAAGTATTTGTACCAACACACAGTAACTTAATGAAAACAGTACAAAATGAAACAACACAGGTTTAGAAAAATAGAATATATTCATCTAAACAAAACAAGACCAAAACGATAAAAATACATAAGTCAAGTTATTAATTAAAAACCAAAGAGTCTTCATGTAGTTTTAAGCACAACGCTAATGCTGTTAGCGTGAAAATGTTCTTGAGTGCGTCAAAAATAACCCCGTACAGGCAAGTGTGTGTCAAAAAGGGCTTGCAATGCGTCGATATCACTCACTCGCGAGATCTTGTGTCATTTCTCCTTCAGTCGAGTCGGTGTGCATCGTTTCTTCTCTCCGCAGGAGAGTAATGTGTTGATGCGAACCGCACTTTCAGGTCTGGGTAGGCCTTGCGCATTTTTGCACGGCCAGCAATGTTTGTGTCAGAAATCCTGCTGCACGATGATCCCAAAACCACGCAGCGCGGGTTGCGATCTCACCAGCCTCCGTCAGCGATGCTGCGCGTCTTTTCTCCAGCCACGGGCGTCGATCTTCCAGTCGCATTGCAGGCGAGCGTAAATTTTCAGCTGCGAAGCAAGCGGCGCGTTGATTTTTTAGCTGCAGATCGGCGGTCGGTGCGTGGATTTCTCACTCTTGGCCTGCCAGCTTCTCCTTTCAGGGTCCCAGGAACTGGATGGGCACCACTTGGCAGAGTAGGAGTCTCAGCAGAGGCTCCAGGTGCTGGCAGAGAGAAGTCATTGCTGTCCCCGACAGCAGGAGGCAAGCTCTAAATAAAGCCCTTGGAGTGTTCTTCACAAGAAGGAAGGCAACACAAAGCCTAGTCTTTGTCCTCTAGCACAGGCAGAAGCAGCAACTGCAGGAGGCACAAAGCACAGGCAGGGCAACTCTTCTTCCTCAGCTCTTCAGCTCTTCTCCAGGCAGAGGTTCTTCGTGGTTTCCAGAAGTGTTCTAAAGTCTATGGTCTTCGAAGTAGGCTTAATTCAAAAAAACGTCTCTATTGTTTTTTAAATCCTGCCTTGCCCAGGCCAGGCCCCAGGCCCACACCAGGGGGTTGGAGACTGCATTGTGTGAGGGCAGGCACAGCCCTTTCAGGTGTGAGTGACCACTCCTCCCCTCCCTCCTACCACAGATGGCCCATCAGGAAATGCAGACTACACCCCAGCTCCCTTTGTGTCACTGTCTAGTAAGAGGTGCAACCAGCTCAACTTTCAAACTGACCCAGACAGGGAAGCCACAAACAGGCAGAGTCACAGAAATGGTGTAAGCAAGAAAATGTTCACTTTCTAAAAGTGGCATTTTCAAACAATCTTAAAATCAACTTTACTAAAAGATGTATGTTTAAATTGTGAGCTCAGAGACCCCAAACTCCATATGTCTATCCGCTCCCAAAGGGAATCAACACTTTAATCATATTTAAAGATAGCCCCCATGTTAACCTATGGGAGAGACAGGCCTTGCAACAGTGAAAAACTAATTTAGCAGTATTTCAGAACATATTAAACACATTACTCTATGTCTTACCTTAACCATACACTGCACCCTTCCCTTGGGGCTACCTAGGACCTACCTTAGGGGTGCCTTACATGTAAGAAAAGGGAAGGTTTTTCAAATTTACAGTTTAAAATTGCACACACAGACACTGCAGTGGCAGGTCTGAGCCATGTTTACGGAGCTACTAAGGTGGGTAGTACCACCAGTGCTGCAGGCTCACTAGTAGCATTTGATTTACAGGCCTTGGGGATCTCTAGTGCACTGTACTAGGGACTTACTAGTAAATCAAATATGCCAATCATGGATGAACCAATTACATTTTGTATTGGGGCACTTGCACTTTAGCACTTGTTAGCAGTGGTAAAGTGTCCAGAGTAACAAAAACAGCAAAAACAGAGTCCAGCACACTTCAATAACCTGGGAAACAGTGACAACAAGTTAAGGGAGACCACACCAAGGATGAAAAGTCTAACACATGTCCCGCCAGCTGAAAGTGGGGGGCAACTACCCAACCTCACGGGAATTCTCATCACTAAGGTGGAAGAATCTGGACAGACCATCAGCATTGGCGTGTTCTGTACCAGGGCGGTGTTCCACCGTAAAGTTCATCCCCTGTAGGGAAACGGATCACCTCAACAGTTTTGGATTCTCACGCATCATCTGAATTAACCATCTGAGGGGCCTATGGTCGGTCTGAACCCGGAAGTGAGTTCCAAACAGGTAGGGTCTTAGCTTCTTCAGCGCCCAGACCACAGCAAACGCTTCACGTTCTATAGCACTCCACCTACCTTCCCTGGGAAGTAACCTCCTGCTAATGAAGGCTACGGGTTGATCTAGGCCCTCTTCATCAAGCTGTGAGAGTACTGCTCCGATACCATGCTCTGGGGCATCTGTTTGCACAAAAAACTCCTTGGAGTAGTCAGGTGCCTTCAGCACAGGTGCTGTGCACATGGCAGCCTTCAGGGCATCAAAAGCAGTCTGGCAAGCCTCCGTCCAGATCAACTTCCTTGGTTGTCTCTTAGAGGTCAACTCATTCAAGGGGGTCACAATGGCACCATCCCCCTAACAAACCTCCTGTAATAGCCAGTGAGGCCTAAAAAGGCCCTCACCTCAGTCTGGGTCTTGAGAGGCTCCCAAGCCAGAATGGTGTACATTTTAGGCTGTAAGGGTACCACCTGGCCACTCCCTACCTGGTGTCCCAAGTACACCACAGAATCCTGTCCTATTTGGCACTTGCTTGCCTTAATAGTGAGGCCAGCCTTCTGAAGGGCCTCTAACACTCTCCAGAGGTGTTGCAGATGTTCCTCCCATGTGGAACTAAACACAGTAATGTCATCCAGGTAGGTGGCACTGAACTCATCCAGGCCAGCCAACACCTGGTTGACCAACCTCTGAAAGGTGGCAAGGGCATTCTTTATCCCAAATGGCATAACTTTAAACTGAAAGTGTCCATCTGGGGTAGAAAATGCTGACCTCTCCTTGGCCCCCTCAGCCAAGGCAATCTGCCAGTACCCAGGTGTTAAGTCAAACGTGCTGAGGTACTTGCCAGCTCCTAACTGGTCAATGAGCTCATCTGCTGACCGCATTGAGTCCAGTTGCAGCAGCCTTTGGGACCAATACCACTGGGCTGGCCGAAGGTCTGCTGGAATGCTCAATAACCCCTAGGTTAACATTTTGGATACTTCATCCTTAATGCAAGCCCTGACCATGTCAGTCACCCTGTAAACTTTCTGTTTAATGGGTGGACTGTCCCCAGTGTCCACATCATGTGTGCACAAGTGTGTGACCCCTGGGATCAGGGAAAACAGTGAGGCGAACTGTCCCAACACCTGGCGACAGTCCCTCTGCTGCTCTTCAGTCAGGGAGGGGTAGAGGATCACTCCCTCAACAGACCCATATTTTTCTTCTGCAGACAGGAGGTCAGGAAGAGGCTCACTGTCCTCCTCCACCCCATCATCTGTCGCAAGGAGCATGGACAGTTCAGTCCGCTCAAGGCGTGGCTTGAGACGGTTAACATGCAGGACACTTAAAGGGTTCCTTGAAGACTGCAAGTCCACCAGGTAGGTGACTTCACACTTGCGCACCACCACCTCAGATGACCCAGTCCACTTGTCCTGGAGTGCCCTAGGCTCCACTGGTGCCATCGCCCACACTTTTTGTCCAGGTTGAAATGCGACCAGAGTGGCATTCTGGTCATACCAGTGTTTCATGTCCTCCTGGCTTGCTTCCAGGTTCTCCTGTGCGAGACTCCTGAAGCGAGCAGTCTGGTTTCTCAGAGCCAGCATGTAACTGAATTCATCCTGGGGGGGTTTACTAGGAGCTTTTGCCAAAGCCTCGTTGACCAGACTTAAAGGTCCCCTCACAGGGTAGCCATAAATCAGCTCAAAGGGACTAAACTCAAGTCCCCTTTGAGGCATCTCCCTGTAAGCGAACAGAAGGCATGGCAAGAGGACGTCCCACTTCTGCCTCAACGGCTCTGGAGGCTCATAATCATGCCTTTCAAGGTAGGGTTGAATCTCTCAACCACACCTTTACTATGGGGGTGGTAAGGGGTGGTGAACTTGTAGATTAGCCCACACTCTTTTCACAGAGACTTCATATACGTGGATATGAAGTTGGTAATCATGTCAGATACCACTTCATTAGGGAACCCCATGCGGGTAACAACCCCCATCAAAGCACAACCCACCAAATGGGAAGTGATTGACTTCAGAGGAATGGCTTATGGGTACCGGGTGGCATGGTCCACCAAGACCATGATGAACCTGTTTCCCATGGCTCTTTTGGGATCCAGATGCCCTGCAATGTCAATACCTACCCTCTCAAAGGGAGTACTAATAACAGGTAAAGGTTGGAGGGGAGCCTTACATTTCCAACTACTCTTGCCACTTGCCTGACAAGTTTGGCAAGACCTGCAATGTGCATCTGAGTGCTTGCGCATTAGGGGCCAGTGAAAGTGGGTCACAAGCCTCTCAAAGGTCTTGTCCCACCCCAAATGTCCAGCTAACAGCACATCATGAGCCAACCCCAGTAGGAAGGCACTGAAGCACTGGGGTACCACCAACATACGGGCTGACCCAGGCTCTGAAACCTTAGGCTCACTATACAGAAGGTCATCCTCCCAGTAGATCAGGTGAGATCCTGGCTCCTTGCCAGCCGCCTAGTCTGGAGCCTGCTGCCGCAAACCCTCCAGAGTAGGGCATGTCTTCTGTGCTGCACAGAATGCTTCCCTGGTGGGTCCCTCTTCCTGCTGCCACTCCAACAGCTCAGGGACCTCCCCCAGTTCAGCCACCTGTTCCCCTGTAGGCTCTGGGGAGACCACGCCAAGGATGAAAAGTCTAACAGAGAACAATAAAAATCCAATCAGTAGAATTGGAGATGTGCGATTTTAAAGATTTTAGTGAAAATTGTGCCAGAAAGCACAAAGCACCAACTGTGGATGCATCGGTTCTGCTCAGGGTTGTGGCGCACAACAGAGGAATTTCATCTGTTCTGCTGGGTCCACAGAGGCTGGTTACCTTAAAAGTCCAGCGCAAGGAGTTCCTTTGCTTTGGCGGAGGCCGCAAGGATTAGGCTTAGCATTGCGGACTGTTGTTGCTGCAGTGCGAAGAGCAGGACAAGACTCATGGATGGTCGTTGCTGTAGAGCGAGGAGCTGGTTGAGCATTGCGGACGGTTGTTGCTGTAGCTTGCTAGTCATCACCAGTAATCACTGTTGACTTGAAGAGCAGGTCTCACCAAAGCTTTGTTATGGTTGTTGTTGCAGCCAGCGGAGTCTTACCATGAGCGGACCATGAGGAGATTAAACGTCAGGATTGTTACCTTTTGGAACACACTCTGATGCCTGCCAAAGATCCAAGACCTGATGAGGCACCTCTTGGTGATCAGGGACTCACTCCAGCTTAGGACAGATCTAGTTGAGGTCCAGACAGGTTCGGCTGCAGCAGGTCAGCTGGCCAGTTGAAGTGAGTCCTCTGAAGTTTGTTGCTTCTCTGTAGCTCACACATGAGGTCGGACCAACTGATCCTTGGTATCACTCTGGTTAGCCTGGCATGAAGGCAAACAGGTCCAGTGTTCCTTCTCAGACAGCAAGGCAGTACCTCAAGAAGCAGGCAGTCCTTCTTCTATAACGTCCACGGGTCGAGGGGCATACTGAAGAGTGGCTCCGGAGATCCAATATTTTTACCTGGTGCCAGCCTTTCTGTGTGGGTACTCCCTGTCTGACCCTCACCTTTGGATCTGGAAAGTTCTTTTCCTTCCCCTGTCAAGGCTCCAAACCTCCTGGGAGTGACAAAAAGCAGGGCATGGCCCCGGGTTCCTTTGAGTGTGTTGGATGCAATGCACTTTGAAGCATAAGTGGGGCAGGGTACAGCTCCTCCCCAATCATCCTGTCAGGGAGGACCTCTTCCAGCTACACCCAGGTCCTATTGTTCATTGTCTGGGCCCATGTGCATTCTTAAAGAAGGAGCCATTACCAGGCCCAGGCAGCTGAAAACCACTAGAAGACCTCAGAAGTCTTCGAGAAGGAAGGTGGCAACTTTCTAAAAGTGGTATTTGTGAAATTGTAGTCTAAAATTCAACCTCACCATTAAAGAGGATTTTAAATTACAATTTATGTCAGTGTGAACAGAATAGGTCTTTCTGCTCCCAATATGAAGTTAACTCTTATTAACCAAAAAAAGTTAATCCTATGGAAGAGATAGGCTTCACAGTAGTGAAAAATGACTTGAGTAATTTTTCAATGCCAAGACACTTAAAACTTAAGGATACAGGTCCTACCTTTTCAATAAAAAAGCTTTATTTAGCCGTGTTGAAATGTCAGTTTAAAACAGCACTACACGCTGCAATGGCAGGCCTAAGACATGTTTTAAAATGCTATCTTAGTAGGTGGTACAAAGAGTGCAGCTGGCCAACTAGTATGATTTAATTTACATGCTATAGAGAGTTTAGGCCGACCACAGCCATAGAAGGTGATTATTTATGGGATTAATTATTGTAGGGTCAGCAATACAAGGGGAAATGGAAGAAAGGCAAGTAAAGTAAAACAAAAACAAGGCTCTCACTGGCTTGTCCCAAATAGAGTTATGAATTACTTTTCCCAGTAAGTTCACTATCATTCTCTTCCGGGGGGGATGCAGAGTCTGTTCTCATTCAGTGCTTCTTAGAGTTGGGAGTTTGGGCTTGTGCCCTTGCGCCTCAGAGAAAAAAATTAAGATTATGCTCAATTGAGGGGGCTGCTCTTTAGTTAGGGGTGTTTACTGTCACCAACACCCAGGTGAATTTATGCAGCAAACAAAACACCTCCTGGGGGGGTTCCACTTCCCTTACTGTTCCTTCCTCCATGCTTAGGTATTCCCCGAAATTACCCCTCCCACCAATGATTCCTCCAAGCTTAGGTATTCCCCGAAATTACCCGTCCCACCAATGATACAAAAATCCCCAACACAGGACTTGTCTCTGGTCATCTCTCAGTGACAGAGCCATGGCATCCTGGAGCATCCGGCCTTAAGTCTCCAGGCGGTCCGGCCTGCTTCCCGCTCTCTCCTTTGCCTCTCCTTCTTTGCTCTTTTCCAATTCCCACTGCTTTTGTTGTGTATCAGTCTTGCATGGATGACCTGCTTCCTCCACTTGTCCTGTATTCTCTCGGTCCTTCGGCGATGTCTTAGTGGCTGCTTCTTCTGAGTTTGAGCTGCGTTGAGTCACACCTCTCCTTTTCCCAGCTGACTCCATCATCGTGATTGGTGATGACATCACAACCACTAAAGCATGTTCTGCAGGTTCGAGCTGACTCTGCGTCGGCTATGTTGGAGGTCGAACTGCCATCCTTGTTACAATACAACCCCCAGGAGTGGCCAATCTGGCCAGTCTATGACGGGCTCCGTGGAGAGATAATCCACATTAGTCTGTAAGCAGCCTGGTCGAGGAACCACCTGAAACAAAAAAGGCTATAAGGCCAGGAACCAGTGTAACATGCAAGAGTTTGAATCCTTATTCCAGGCCAGCCAGACTAACGTGGCATGATCAGTGAGCAAGGTAGAGTGATACCCCAAGAGACATTGAAGGGCTTCCACGGCCCATTTGATTGCAAGGCACTCCTTTTCTAGGGTTTGATTTTGTTGTTTTCTTGGGAGTAGCTTCCAACTGATGTATACAATGGGGTGGAGATCATTGTGGGAGTCAGCCTGATATTCGACAGCACCAACATTTCTATCAGAGGTATCGGTCTGTAACACAAAGGGCAGCTGGAAATCTGGGCAGGCTAAAACTGGTTCCTCACAAACGGAGGCCTTCAAACCCTCAGAACTCTCTTGTTGATGTGCTGACCATTCTCTTATCTTGGCAGATTGGTTGTTTTTCAACAAATCAGTCAGGGGGCCGCCAGTTCTGAAATCTCACTATACCTAAAAATGAGCGGACTCCCTTTTTGGTAGTAGGAGGGGGAATGTTTCTGATGGCCTGTACTTTCTCTGTATGGGGCTGTATGGTTCCTGCCTGAATTCAGTAGAAAGATAATTAATCGAGTCTGTGCCCAGGGTACATTTGCGTGGGTTGGCTATGAGGCCGGCTTCCTGCAGAGTGGTAAAGACAGCAGACAAATGCTGCATGTGCTGTGCCCAGGAGGTACTGAAAATGACAATATCGTCCAAATATGTGGCTGCATACTCACGGTGAGGTGTCAGGACCTTGTTCATTAACCTTTGGAAAGTGGACGGGCCCCATGTAAGCCGAAGGATAACACTTTAAAATGATACAATCCCGAAGGAGTTGAGGAGGCTGTGTTCTCCTTGGCATCTTCAGCCAATGCAGTCCTCCAAGACCCTTTTCTCAAATCCAAGATTGACAAGTAAATGGCTTTGCCTAATCTTTCTATTAAGTCATCTACCTTGGGCATGGAATATGTGTCAAACTGAGGGATGCTGTTGAGTTGTGGAAAGTCTATTCAGAAGCGGAGGGAACCATCCGGTTTCGTCTCAAGAACGATGGGGGAACACCAAGCGCTAGTGGATGGTTCCTGAATTCCATCTTGTATCATTTATACTGTTTACTTTTCAACTGCTTCTCTTCTAGCTGCTGGGTTGCATATGAGGTTTAACCTCATAACCTTATCAGCTTTGCTGATTATCTTATGCTGAATGAGGTCTGTTTTCTCTTGTTTGCCTAAAAACAGCCTAGGAAATTGCAATACACAGTCAGCTAACAGTCCCTTTTGAATTCCCATAAGTTTAGGCCCAACTGCTATCTTCTCAATTTCCCCCTCCTCTGCAACTGGAACAAACTCTGTCTTCAGGGGCTCTGAGTCAGTGCCTGCACCTTGTCAATCTATTGGGTTTCTGGGTTTTCCCATTTTATTTAACAAGGTAATATGATATATCTGTCCTTTTTTTGGTCTCAGCGGTACAGCAATTCTATAGGTTACAGGGGTGATCTGTTCAAGGACTTTGTAGAGTCCTTGCCATTGAGCCAACAGTTTATTATCTGACGAAGGCAACAATATTAATACCTCCTCTCCAAGGGACATGCAATGGGACTTTGGTCTCTTGTCATACCCAGTTTTTACTGTCTTTGTGCCTTCTCCAGGTTTATTCTCACCTCCTCTCATAGACCCTGTGCACCTTTTCTTTTTAGCTAGCTGCATACTCCAGTATACTGCAGCTTTCATTCTCTTCTTCCTCCCACTGCTCCACAGCCATATCCAAGAGTTTACAAGGCTGCCTACCAAACAACAGCTTAAAGGGCAAAAATCTAGTGGAGCGCTGTACCTGACTGTGTATAAAGAATAAGGTTACTGGCAAAGTCTTGTCCCAGTCCCTCCCATTTTTGGACACCAATTTTCTTAGGATGGTTTTAATATTTCAGTTGTATTGCTCGACCAGACCTTCTGTTTAGTGGTGATAGACAGAAGTGTATATTTGCCTTATCCCCAAGACTTTACATACCTGGCCATAAGGTTGGACATAAAGGGGATACCCTGGTCTGTGAGTATCTATTTTGGGAATCCCACCCTTGAAAAGAACTCAGCCATGGCTTGTGCCACCATAGGAGTTGTCAGGCCTGTAAGGGGTATGGGCTGAGGGTACCTGGTTACGTAGTCTACTAAGACTAGGATATGCTGATACCCCTTTGGAGATGGTATCAGTGGTCCCATTAAATCCATCCCAATCCGAGTGAAGGGGATGCCTATAATGGGGAGGGGCCTTAGGGGGACTTTGGGGTTGGCCGACAGGTTAACCAACTGTCATCTCTCACATTCAGCACAAACTCTACGAATATCTGAGAATACTCCTGACCAGTAAAAACATCTGTGCAGTTACTCTTCTATCTTTTCCCTGCTATAATGCCCACCTCCCACTTTACTGTGGGCGAGGTGAAGGACTTGTCTCCGAAAAGTACTTGGGACTATCAATTGGAATATACTTTTCTAATTTCTAATTATACCTCTGTATAGAAGACCCTTTCATATGACAAAATGAGGTTCTATCTGACTTGTGTTTTTATTTGTCACATGTGCCCAGACATGAGACACGTTCTGGTCCTCTCTAGTACCTCCTCAAAACTGCACGGGTGTTCCCATTCATCGTCTGTGAAAAGAAAGAACGCTTGGGGTCAGAAGGGTTAGTTAACAAATCTAATTGTTTGTTATGGTGTTTTGGCAGGTTTTAGTGTACCTCGGAGAGGGTCCTCGTCAAAAAAAGGGGCCTCCTTCAGTTAATGGGAATGCACGTGGTCCTTCCCTGCTGTCATTATCACTTTGGGGAACTCGCAGTAGTCTGTGCCGATAATCATAATGACAACCAAGTTCGGCATCCACAGCAGCCTTAGTACCCTGCACTCTATCAAAACTCGTGCTACAGGGTAGACTCTACTATCCCCATGTACACAGCTTATAACAACCTTCAACCCGTTTTGAATTGTTGGGGGTCCACCAGCCCAGGTTAGACAACTGTATATCTACAGCCTGAGTCAAATAACACCCTCCTTGCCTCCCCATTCAATCCTACAGTAGCTGTGTACAATCTCCTATTTGGGTCATCCATACAGAGAACATAGCTTCTCGTATACCCTATGTCCATGGGTTCTGGGGGTGGGGGTGTCTGAGGGCAGTGTTGGGCAATATACCCCTACTCTGCTCAGTTATAACACTGGGTTCCTTGCCCCGTTTCCCTTTCCATTTCTGAGACCTTTGGAATGAGTTTGGGTTTGGGACACTTGGCCTGGGTAGGCGCTTCAAAGAAGTCAATCCTTGGCATTTTGGCAGGTGCAGCCCGGTAGTCGGGTGACCTATGGTAGGCAAAAGCCAAGTCTATAGCTCCAGCCATTGTTCGATTAGGGTGTTCTCTCACCCAGGACCACATTTGTCCGGGTAAGGCTTCCAGGATCTGTTTCAGAAGGATCTTCTCTACTTCTTCAACCAGACTAGATGTACCGGGTCTTAGTCATCTTAGCTTAGATCATGTATCCTGTAAAACAGGACTCAGGGATTTTCATTATTTCCCACTTCTCAGGTTTTGAAACCTGACTATGTAATATTCTGGATCACATCCGAGGTGTTTGAGTATAGTATGCTTAATCTCCTCATAAGGAGTAGTTCCGGTGGGGTTGGCCACCTGACAGGCCGCTTGTAGTTCCCCAGTCAACAAAGGAGCAATATCCAGTCCCCAATGTTCACAAGGCCAGGACGCGGTAGATGCAACTCTTTCAAAATTTGTGAAAAAAGCATTGAGGTCCTCCCATGGTTGATAGTGCTCCAGGGCAGAGCTGGGGACATTCTGGTGGATCTTGACATTAGGGGAGACCCTGGTCTGTGAGTATCTCTTTTGGAAATCCCACTTTTGAATAGAACTCAACCATAGCTTGTGCCACCATAGGCGTTGTTGATGCGGAGTCTGTCCTCATCAGGTGTTTCTTAAAGTTGGGAGTCCGGGCTTGTCCCCATTGCGAACCAGAGGAAAAATAAAGAATATGTTTGATCGAGGGACAATTGTTTATGGCATCCACTGACTTCAGGATGGCTTTATCGGGTGCTTGCTGAGCCTTGGATACGGACGAGACATGAGTCCTGAGAACGCTTTGTAGATTCTCACGATCTTCTCTAGCAGCCTGGGCTTGTTGCTCCATGACAAACTGCAGATGTCTTTGCCCCTCTGCCAGCTGCTTTACCATGTCCTCGATGGTTATGGACTGGGTCATCTTTACTCTATTTTGTGACCTAGATCCCCCATCGAACACTGCTGTAGACAGCTTAGGAAGACCACAGCCATAGAAGGTGATTATTTATGCAAGTTATTGATGTAAGGTCAGCACTGCAAGGGGAAATGGAAGAAAGGCAAACAAAGTAAAAAAAAAGGCTCCCACTTGTTTACCACAAAGAGAGCTATGAATTACTTGTCTTAGTAAGTTCACTGTCACTCTCTCCCAGGGGGCATGCAGGGTCTGTCATCATCCAGTGCTTCTTAGAGTAGGGAGTCCGGGCTTGTCCCTGTTGCGAACCAGAGGAAAAATAAAGAATATGCTTGATTGAGGGGGCTGCTCTTTAGTTAGGGGTTTTTACCGCCATCAACACCCAAGTGAATTTGTGCAGCAAGCAAAACACCTTGTGAGGGGGTTCCACTTTCCTTACTGTCCGTCTCTCCCTCCCGTCCTAGAGCATTCGGCCTTTAGTCTCCAGGTGGTCCGGTTGGCTTCCCGCTTTCTCCTCTGCCTCTGCTTCTTCAGTCCTCTCAGTTCCCACTACTCTTGTTGTGTATTGGTCTTGCATGGATGACCTACCTCCTCCACTTGTTCTGTATTCTCTCGGTCCCTTGGTAATGTCTTGGCGGCTGCTTCTTCTGGCTTTGCATTGCGTTGAGTCTCACCTCCCCTTTTCTCAGCTGAATCCATTGTCACGAATGGTGATGATGTCACGGCTTCTAAAGTGTGTTCTGCAGGTTCAAGCTGACTCTTCAGTGTCCATATTGGAGGTCGAACCACTGCCCTTGTTACACATGTAGTACCACTTTACTAGGGATTTATAAGTAATTTAAATGTACCAATCAGGTAGCTGGCAATTTAACCATGTTTTATGGAGAGAGCAAAATCACTTTACCACTGGTTAGCAGAGAAACGTATACACAGTCCTAGTGCCAACAAAAACGGGTTCAGTGACCGAAGGCAGAAATCTGGGGGAGAACATACAAAAAGGGCAAGGTCCAATGGTATAGATAAAATCCTAAATTATGCCAAGTACAATAGTGATTGCTTTGGTGTGAAGCAGAAAAAGATCAAGGAGAAACTGATGGTTGCCTAGACAAATCAGTTCCAGAGCAATGGCATCAGTCAGATGATGGATTCTTATTTGGATTTTGTGTTGTCTGACAATATTGGAATAAATGTTCAAGGTGCGAGAACAGGAAATGAGATCTACAAATAATGTCTATATTGATCTCTTTAAATAAAACACTGCTTCTTATTTCTGTGGTAAAATCAGCAACTGGAAGCAGGAACATAAACAGAATCCAGCATTAATTCAGAATGATTTTCTCCCCCAGATTCAACAGAATGTGAATAGGATGCAGATAGTCATTAGCCCCAGACCAAACAGCTATTGTGATGTATATGCAAAATCACGGGCAATTTCTCATGAATGTGCCTAAAGCCCCAGTGTTGCAGCAACGTCTGAAAAGCAAAATGCCACATAATTCAGGGTACCAGGAGACTGCTTAATTGGAACAGTCTTGGTGGTTACACAATGTGGCAGATATATTGATAGTGAAGTTAATGGCCATCTGGTTTCTTTAAAGGTTCATGCACCACCCATTCTACAGTCACTATTTAGAGGTTCCACACCTACCCCTCTTGTGATGAGAAGTGCAAGTTATAGGCATCAGTAATAAGCAGATGGTTAGAACAGGTTCCAACAGATTTCCTTGTTAAAAAAGATCAACGGAGAATAATCATCACTTCATAATATGTG
This sequence comes from Pleurodeles waltl, assembly GCF_031143425.1. NCBI lineage: Eukaryota > Metazoa > Chordata > Amphibia > Caudata > Salamandridae > Pleurodeles > Pleurodeles waltl. Next base: position 513,719,402 of record NC_090440.1, read on the forward strand.
ATTTAGGTTGTGTTGGTTTGTTAGGCAGAGACGGGTGTTGCAAGAGGAACTGCGATTTACTGCACACAGGATGGTGTTACAATTGGAACCCAAGATGAAGTTTTAGTTTCTAAAATTGAATAATGTGATTTGAGAGTACATTTATTTCTAATCTTTACTAATGTCGATTTGCCTTTAGATTTAACACACATTGTTAAAGAAGAGGTATGGAATTTCACAGGAAAAAAGATAGGATAAACAAACGTGCAAAGCTTGGCAGCTGAGAACATATTTGTTAAGAGGTGTAGTTTGAGAAATCCTGCAACACTGCTTCCTGTTCCAAACAATAATGAAGACAAAAACAGGAGTGATGAAGATGATAATCCAGAACACGATTGCATCAGTGTCACAGAGTTATTTACCAAGCCAAGACCAGAGAGAAAAGGAATTCCTCTTAAAACGGCTGATCTGATTACATCTGTGGATGGTTTCTATTTAAGCGACTATCATGGAGCACTGAAGGCTGCTTATGCACTATATTCAGCTTCTGAAATTCTTGAATCATCATATCTACTGAAGTAACTTCAGAACAAGTGGCACAGTTGATTGCACTGACAAATGACCGGTGACTGTCAGTTTGAATATTACAACCTTTACAGACAGCCAGCCAACACGATGTTTGAGTGATCCATGACTGTGGGCAGTTATGGTGAAAAAGGGGTTCTATGGAATACTTTGGAACTCCCATCAGAAACTGCTTCTACATCTTTGATTTACTGAAAGCATTGTAGTTACCAAAAGAAATTGCAGTGGTTAGGTGTGCTGGCCATAAGACTGGAGAAGATCTGGTCACCCTTGGAAATAAATATGCAGACCAGGTATCCAGGTATTGTGCAAATGAGAATGAAATGGTAAAATCAAATGAAAAAATTGTAACTCAAGAAACAGAACAAAATAGATCAAATAGAAAGTTTGTGATGAGAGCAGAAAATGCAAAGTGTTTCCTACTGAATCCAACTCAGACTTCTTTAAGTGCATTGAGGGACCTTCACAAGGAATCCACAGAAGATAGGATGAGAAAAGGAAATAGGAACATATGGCTTACAAAAATAATAATTACTAAGATAGTTACAAACACTCCAGAGTATACATTTTTATTGCCAGACACAATGTTGAATTGAATGGCTAGGTACTTACATACCTGTACACACATTTAATAAATACTGGTCAAATTCTAAATTCAGAAGTGTTGCAGAAGGTCTATGCCATTGATGCCTAATTTATCAGAGAAATAATTGAGGGAAGAGGACTGCAATTTTATTTATTTATTTGCATGATTAATTAAAATCTTAGCAAAAATGGCCAATAATTAAATAATTAAATACAATAAAATTCCAAATCCGCTATAAGATTCTTGAATTCATACTAAAACAATAATAAAAGTAACTAATAAAAATAACTAAACAATTGTTAAGCGCAAACTGTTCAATCTGTCTGATTCAATTTGTTGCAAGAACGTAATCTACATCCTTAACTTGGATTCGTGGTCCCAGGCCACGAGTTTATGCATGTGGCGTGCGCAATCAAAAATTTGACAAGTCTGCAGTTTGTCTGCGGATCAGTCGAGTCAAACATTTTAATCACTGCTGGCTGGCAATAATGAATCCCATTTCTCTTAAAAACTGGTTATAACAGTTGACGAAGTGCTTCCTTTTGGGCCGGGCAGATACAGGTCAAGTGGACCATATCCTCCCTGACGGCATTGCATAGCCTGCAAGACATCTCTCCCACATTCTTCCACAGTGGTTGATCCACTCTAGATGGTAGGGATCCTAAGCATAGCGCAAGCAGGTGGCGTTTGATGTAAACTGAAAATTTTGAAATCAGATATTGCGATGGTGCCAGGATGGTGTAAGTATGCATAAGGAACCAGGCATGTGAGTGTCGTGCATATTTACATTTATCATCTAGAAAGGATTGCAGACCTATTTCCTTTTTTAACACACGGCACAGGAGGGGATATGACATATTGGAGTTCCATAGGTGCACCATTTGTGTCTCTCGCAGGGAATGCTGCAAATACCTGTTATATACTGACTTTGAGTCATTGCTTACTGAGTTCCATAAAGCCCCAACTAAAGGGCTGGCATTGTTTCTTCTTATTTTATACCAGTTCTTTATCGTATGTGCTTTCCTGTCCACCTGTTGTTGTTTAAGGCCAAATTCTAACCTAACCTGTGCAGGGGAAGCAGTATGGGGAAGATTAAAGGCTTGTTTGTAGATTTTTATTTGTTGCTGATCAAAGAGTAAGGCAACTTTCCCGTATAGTGCTGCGCTTCCATATGTGACACCTGGAAGGAATTTGGCCGACCTGACGGACAGTAAAGGTTTGTACAAAGGCCCTTTTAACCTTTTGGCTAGGGCGCAGAAGGTGAACAACAGGGCTTTACACTTCTGCGCGATGTACTGCTTTTGCGGCACAAGGTTGGCCTTGTTGTCTATAGTAAAATCCAAATATTTATAACAGCGAGTCACTTCAAGGCTAATGCCGCCCAACTTAATTTTGTTTACAGAATTAGAAGGGCATCCTATAGACATAGTTTTGGTCTTCATAGAGTTAATTTCTAATTTATTTGTCGTTGTAAAATCACCCAGGGTGCTAACTAGCCGCAGTAGCACTATTTTCGCGTGGCTCAATCAAACAATATCATCAGCATATGAAAGGTGATGTATAGGCAAGTTCCCCTTCCTTGGAGAGTGTGAATTGGTTGCATCTAGCTTTGGGGAGAGATCCGCCATAAAAAGGTTAAAGAGGTGCAGGGCCAGAACGCATCCTTGTTTTAAGCCTATATTTGTTGGAATCCTCCTTGAGATTTTCGAGCCATCTGCTACCTTGATCTGCACCCACGTCTTATCATATAGCATTTTGATGCTCCTGAGAAGCCGTTCTTGCAGGCCCCAGCTTAGCAGTTTGCGCCAAAGAATTGCTCTGTCCACCCGAACAAAGCTGCTTTTGAAGTCCACAAAGCATAAATGTATCTTTTTCTTTAGGCGTTGCTTTGTCGGCAATGTCACTTAGCGTGAGGATATTAATCACTGTGCCATAACCCTTCCGGACACCAGTTTGATTCAGGGGAACAAGGTCATTTGAATTAGACCAGTTGAGCAGCTCACCGAAGATTAGGGTGGCAAAATATTTGGCCTCACTGTCAATTAAAGCAATCAGTCTGTAGTTGGCTGGATTTGTTCTATTACCCCCTTTGAATATCAGATTGATGATAGATCCTCTCCAACTGTCTGGAATGGTTGTATTACGCTCAACTTCGGTGTAAAGAATTGACAGTGTAGTTGACCAGTACTCCGGATCAGCCTTAAATATTTCCTGTGGAAGACTATTGGGGCTGGGGGCCCCATCCCTACGGCTCCTCCTGATTACTTGGTGACTGCCTTGTGCCTGAATCCAGCATCGATCTGACAGAAAACTTTAGGACTTGCAAGGTCCTTCAGATGTAAATTTGCTTCAGATGAGACTGGTTTGAAAAAGATGTTGGCCATGTAGTCTACCCATTTATTCTCAGGAATTGATGAGCAGTTAATTACTCTTGACTGCCGGTCAATGCCATTGACTGTTGCCCAAAAGGCCCTGGAATTGGCCTTTCCTGAGTTATAGATACTTTGAGCCAGAAGTTGTCCTCCCTCTTGATGCGCTCACACCATACCTGATGTTTATAGTATTTTCGAAGAGCCTTTATTTGGGCACATGAAAATACAGTGAAAGGTCTATCTTTAACTACTCTGAGCTCGTGCCTCAGTTCCTTTCTTAATTTTAGAATTTTCACTGATAGGCTTAAAGACATCATCCAATTATATGTTGGTGATTGACGCCTGGCAAAGACGAGTGAGGATAATGAGAGTAGAAAGGCGGCCCACACTTCCACAACTGGCGAGTCCTGAAGCGTTGCCGATTGAAACAGAGTTTTTATATTTTCACACAGCCGTTGGTAAGGAGGACTCAGACCAAGTCAAGCGGTTTAAGTTGATGGATGCAATTGTTCCTAGTTCAACAACGGCTGGGAGAAAATGTAGGGCATTCAAGGCCAGTTCTATATGTTGATATGAGTGATCGTTGTGGAGAGTAGTTTTAATTTGAAACTTGCTCAAACGAGCTAGCAAGGGGAGAGACACAGCCGTATAATCTATCATGGTCGTAGACTTTGTGCTATAATAAGTATAGCTTGGCGGGATGTCATCTTTAGTCCTGCCATTTAGAACCCTCATGCTTAAATGCTCTAATGCCTCTACCAGTTGCTTACCCATTGCATCCAGTCTCTTCCGTACTGGGGGGAGTTGAGGCAGCACTGACCATATAGCATTTTCAGCTGCCAATTGCTCATCGGGGTCAGGAGTGTGAATTAGGTTGTCGTTGAAATCGCCCGTCACTAAAATGTCCCATGTTGGGTGAGCACTCTTATCTCTTCTGCTTTGTTCAATAGTTTCTCGAAAACAAAGGTTTTCCAGTGTTTCCGCGGGTGAGCATAAACATTAAGAATTACTAAAGCGGTTTGTCGGTTATTGCTGAAAGTGATTTTGACAGCCTGTAAATCATTTTTTGAATATGCCAGCTGCTCTGTTGTAGCATGTAGTGCTGTGGAAACATACCTGACTAGACCTCCTCTTGCTCTGCCTGATTTGTTTGATTTTCCGGCGCTGACGTGGTTTAATGAGTAGCCTCCTAAGTGGACCGGGTCTATTAGCCATGTTTCTTGCAGCATGATTATAGAATAGTTGCAGCTGGTTATTGCTGAGAATCCGTCTGTTATAATAGTTTTCACTCCAGTGATGTTCCAGGACATAATGGTGACAGCCGGCCCCTGATCCGTATTTTCTGTATTATAAATGTTGTCAGTTGTTCCTTCTTGAGTTTAAAGTATGAGCCATCCACCTCTGTTCATCCTGAACACCATTCTGTGGTTGTGGTATTGGCGTGTGTCTTTGTGCAGTTGGGAGGTCATTGGAAGTTTTTTGGTTAGGTTCCCCACTGCTATACTGCCACTGCTCTGACTCTCTAAAATTCAGCCCCCATGTGAATTTGTGGGCCTTTAGATCCAATTGATGATTAGATTTTTCCCTAGTGCTTGACAGCAGGGGGAGAGGATAACGTAATCTGGATGGTTAGGTCTGTGGATACAGTCTTCTGAGTTGATGGCAACTCAGCTAGGAGCCTCAAGATGTTGTCCCTATTCAAGCTGTCTTGTTGGCCCCACGATGTGTATTGTGGAGTTAGAATGATCTGCCTCGGTTCCCAGCCATTATCAGTATAATGGGTGTACTGAGATTGGTGGGGGTGATCTATAATTCCATGTAGCGTTGGTTTTCTCAGCTGATCACCCTCCCACTGTTTGGTGTTTGGGTCCATTGCTGATGTATCCGCTTGTCTAGTTGAGGAAATCTTATTTTCAACATCGGTTAGAAACGTTTGTGCGTTTTGAAACGTAACATTTGTAGTTGTTAGCCCGTGTTCATTAGTAATTGTTACCACCCTAGAGGGATAGTTATAATTTGGGTTTGTTTCTGAAGTAATTTCCCTACTAGTGATGTCAGTGCTGGATTGTGTACTATATGCTATGGGGGGTGGCTTACTAGACTGGTTAATAGGCTGTGTTTGAACCTCATCACTATTGTTCCGTGGCTGTAATTTGGGTCTTGGGGGGTTACCCAATGTGGTGGCTGGGCAAATAGCTGTAAATTGCAAGGAGCCACCTTGTGTGGGTGACCTTGAATGCACCAACTGCCTCCTATTTCCGAGAGACAAATTGGTTCCCGATGCCCCTATCTGCGAAACACCTTTTAGTCTTGGTACTGCTGCCACTGGCATCCCTGGAAGGTCCTTCGCAGGTGGTTGCGCATCTGGTTGGACTTTTCACTTTTTCACTACCTATGCGTGCTAAAAAAAATCTGATTCTAACATTGTGCACCCCTGGCGTGAATCCAGGTCCATGAGCTCCTCCTCCCGCATCTATGAGTGGTACAACATAGGCTGAAGTTGTTCGGTCGGCCGGTGCATTTTGTGTTCTACTGATGGTGGCGAGGCAGCAGGTTGAATGCCGTCAGAGGTTAGCTGAACTGAACCATTGGCTGCCCCTACCCTTGTGATTTTGACATAATTTGAAGCCTGGGGATTTATTGAAGATCCGAAAAGCCGGGTTTGTGGTTTTGATTCTACCGAAAATATGTGGTAGAAATTGCTACTAGCATGTTTGGTACAGTTTTTTTCCTTGCCTTTCTAGCTCACTTTTTTTGCCTTTTGGATGGACGTTTGGGTATTGGGGCCATATACTCGTTTGTACATTCTGAGTTTATAGACACTGTTTTTCCCGTCTGTGCTAATTCATCTGTACAAATTGAGTTTACTGATGTTCATTTTTCCAACTGTTTCCCCATTGCAGTTGCGGGAGACACATCTCGACTGTCTAAGAGTGTGAAAGGCCTATTTTGCACCTTCGGATCATCATTACCACAAAAAGATGTGCCCTGAGTTTTTACGCCGTCTTTTGCAGGACAACTTGTCACTGCTCCTAGTATCTTTTGGAGTGATACTATGTGAGATGGACCGTGCTTAGGACTATTGAGAGTAGTGCAGTCGCTCTTATTTGTTTTAACTTTTTTCAATATCTCTGTTAAAATATTTGGTAACGTGCTCAATTTATCGATGATTGGTCCACATTTGCAGAAATCTTGCTGTTGATCCGTATTGCACTTTTGATCAGATGGCCAGATGACTAGCAGATCCAATTTACGATTAATATCAGCAATGTGAGTACCCATAAAATTAATTAGATCAATTTGTAAATCAAGTTTGTCCGAATGCATATTGAGAACTGTAGTTGAAGTATGAAGAGCATTTAGAAGTGAGGCATGTAGTTGAGCGAGGTCCCCCAACTCCAACTAGTAGATTCAACTGAAAGGGGACGTTTGAAGAGAGCTTTGCTGTTTCTATTGATGGCAGCTGGGGCGGTATTGTTGGTGACTAGAGTGTCCAGGTTACTAAATTCCGTTACGCCTATATCTAGTTGTAGTTTGCTCATGTCACTAGAGACTTCAATGATCGTGTTGGAAACCCTTTCTTGTTGCATTATGGCCGTACTTTGATTAACATTTTCCGGCAATAGTGGTTGGCTCAAGTGCTGATCTTTAGGATTTGTTAAGTCAAAAGTTTTGAAGTCCAATGCCTCAACCAGGACTTTGACATTTGTTATAGAGAGTGACTGCAGCCAAGTATCCTCCATTCTTCCTATAGATGTATCAAAGCAGATGTCCAATCTCTGTTTGGCCCCCTGGTGTCAAAGTTTGACAATGGGATGGTGGTCGACTGTTGGCGAGTTCCAGCAAACACAGGGTCGTTATATGCTTCCGTCAAGTAAACACAAATAATGGGCGGCTCAACGTTACATGGGTTAACTGTTGTGTTCTGTTGTTGGTCACCTTGAAGAGTTTTGCCCTCCAGAGCGTGAACCTGAGCCGTGATCAGGGTGCTGCCCACCTGAAAGTTTTTATGCGCTATTGCCCCCGGGGTTGTTCTGTTTTTCATGGACTAAGCTTACGTTGTGTCCTGCAGTAGCTTGCTGCTCTGAAACTTCCTTGAGGGAGAAATCCTGCACCAAATGTTGAATCGAGGTTGGCGAGGAGGTGAGACTTCTTGATGTGTTTTTATCACCGATGCATCATACCCCAACTGCCTTGTATCCAGTGTTTGCGGGACCAGTGGGTTTGGGAGGCCCTCGATGGTGTCAGGATTTTAGAAGAAAGCTGCAGTTCGATCTATTAGGAATGCATCTTTGTTCGTAACTCCTTACTTCTTGAGGTAAACCTGAAGAGGAGTGAGAGGCAATACCAGTTGGTCGAGATCGCTGCTTTGTGCATCCGGTGCAGGACATTTTCCTTTCCTTTGCGCCCTCCTATGGGGTTTTGAGTCCTGGTTTTGCCCTCCGTGGGAACTCTGACTTGACCCGATCTCATGATAGCCCAGGGAACTGATCTCTTGTCTCAGATTCCTTCTGGTCTCCTTGTACCTGATAAGTTGAACTTTCTGGAGGCGGAGGGCTGGCAGATCTTGAACTCTGGGGCAGTGGTGAGCGGGGCACACAGGACACTCACAGGCCACACCCAGACCCAGCTGGGCTGCTTCATTGTGGACCTGGTGCACTCACTCTGCGGCTGTTGGTTAAAACAGCTACACTCACCTTGGCTGGTAGACCAGTTGGAGGGGCCCTTAGCACAAGGCCTCCTGCTGGGTTGATGGAGGATGGAGTGATGAGGAGGTAAACGGGTGGACACCAGCCTGAGGAGAAGGGAATGAGGGATGTGGCATGGGGGCATAGCTTGAGATAGGTGACAGGTAGAAAAAGGAGGGTAGTGCGGAAGTGACTAGTAGCAAGGTAGATAGGGATGGATCTGAGGAGATCAGTGGCAGCAATCGCGAGGCAGGGCCGTCCGGTAGAGAGGCACAGGGATCAGGGATGCAACGTGGAAGTGCAAGAGCGCAGGGGCGCACAGAGTGCAGGGGAGTGCGGCTGATGTAGTAGGGCATACACAACCTGTACCAACGAGCTCCAGAGCGCACTCCCAGTATGCTTGAACCCACCACCCCGCAAACCCTGCACCCTGCGCCACTTCACACAAGCCACCAACCTCTGCCGCCACCACCCTGCTCCCCTCAACAGACCGCAACGCACCACTCTCCCCTCCACAAGGCGCCACTGGGAGCAGACAGTCCGGCCTGCCACTGGCACCCACTAACCCCCTAACCCTTCAACACCACTCCTGACCCCCGCGTCCCAACCTCTCTAAGAATCCCCCTCTCCCCCACTCACCGCAACCGCCGCTGCTCCGCCTGCATGCTCCACAACTTCCTCCACCTCCTATCAAGCAGTAATCATGAGGATAGGGCCGCTGGTGGACTCGCCGTAATCGTTGCTGCTTTCTGCTGTTTTGTTTTGGGTGTGGGCAGGGTGAACACTCACCAAGCCCCCGTACTCCCGGTGCTCGTTCCTCTTGGTCCTCTCTCGGTCCTCTCGGCCCGCTCCTCCTTGCCGCGCTCACAGAACTTGGCTCCTCCCCTTACGCATAGAAAGGAGACTAATGAATCATATTTGTGAATCACAAGGTCCATTTACGAAACTATAAGCCAATTTTGTTGAGATGCAAGTTTACTATGGCCTAAAGTACATTCTTGCAATTGTCTATTTATATTCTAAATGGGTTTAGACCTACCGCATTCGGAGATCGGATAACCTGACAGTTGCTAAGCTCTTGTTAAAGGAATAAATACCCCCTGTTGGCCTGCCAACCTCTGCTGAGACAGTATGTGGCTCCTATTTTAAAAATTACATTTTGAAATTGATTTGTACTGCTCTCCAAATTGTTCAAAGAGTCCACTGTAGCTATTGTCACCAATCTCCTAGAATAGTTGAGAAGATGAATTGGACCATTAAAAACAAGCTGGCCAAAGTATGTGCATCCACTGCACTGAAATTGTCTGATGCCCTTTCTCTTGTCCTAATGAGTATTAGATATCAGCAGACAAAACACTGGCCTCTTGCACCATAAAGTTTAATGGGCAGAGCAATGAGATTGGCCTATACACCTTCAGCTATACTTGTTTCAATAACTGATTAAATTATTTTCAATTACTGCAAAGGCCTAGTTGATATGGTGATATTAATTCCAGTCAGGTGAATTTGACAACAGCACCAACCAAAGAAATTCAAAGACACCAACTGAAATTAAGAGATTGGGTGGCCATCAAGAAAGGTGTCCCCAAACATTGCCTGGAGGAACATTGCAGAGGCCTGTTTCAAGTTATACTTCTGAGTAGCACTGCTGTGAAGTACGCCAGAGTTTCAAAGTGGATCCATGCTGCTCACATGAGACGAGCAAAGTAGGTGGATAAAGAAGTGTTGACAGCAATCACTGATTCACAGTGTCAAGTGCAAATACACAAAATGGATCAGGGGGTGGTGGTGGTGGAAACTTTGAAAATATAATGGAAAAACATGAAGTTATGAAGTTGCTGCTAATGAAAAAGAAGATCCTGGTGAAGGTACCAGAAGTATTGGCTAGTTTCGAGTCCAGAGTCAGAGTGAAGTGTTGTTACAAAGCCATGAGTGGCATTAAGAAGAACTAGTCTCTGATCTTAAACACCCAGTTAAAAACTCAAGCTACAAGAACCCTCAGAGGAAGAAAACAGTCCATAGTAAAGCGAGATTATGATCACAGTTTAAGTCTATCAGTATGTGTAGAAGCTTCAGCATTAGCTGCAAGTGAAGATGCAAGTGTTGAAACAACAAAGACACTAGAGAGAACCTGTAAAAGAAGGCACTGTCAGAATGAAAGACAAAAGGTCAATGAAGATCCTGAAGTAATTGAATTTGACTCAGAGAACAGTGAAAGTGAGTCTCCTGTTGCTAAAAGACAAGCATAAAATGAAGTCCAAATAAAAAGGATGCTTCACCTAGACGGTATATTTGGCATCAGTATCTGAAGAAGAAGAGTGAAAAACAGAGATCTACAGTCCAATAAACTGGTGTGAATACATTTATTAATGTGAACAGGAAGAATCGCCTTGAATGCACAGAAAGGACTGACAGAGATTAGTTTAAACTTAAAAAAGAATCCAGATGAAGAAAGGAGTTTGAGGAACTTAAAAATTAATTGTATGAACTGAAACAGAAGAACTAAAAAAATAATTGTTTAAGTTTATTTTAATTTATTGTGATTATTACTTTCAGAGAAAAGAGGAAAAGCTCTATTAGTGTTTTAGAGACATTTTCCATGGATATTTTAAGTTCCATGTTTCTTTTTATTTTTGATCTTAATAGAAAATAGCATATAACAAATGTTGCAAAATTATTGGCCTCTCTTTGATAATAACACTGATAATCCTAGTTGGCGTATTGCTGTGCCTTCATTCGCTGGTGGAATTAGTCTCCACAGAAGTTGAATTAACTACAGTACAACACAATACTAAATTGAATACACAGATACATAGAGAAAGTTTAGTTAGTGAATTTCACAAAAATATTTCTTCTAAAATGTTGAGCGAAAATGTGATATTATGGGAGTCAAGGATTCTTTTTTGTGCATCTTCCACCTTCTTCTGCAGATGAAGAAGCTGTGTATCTATAACTTCCTACATCTCATGGTCTAGCACTCAACAGGTTTGTTAGTATTTTTAATACTATAATTTTGAATTAATTTCTTTTGCCTTGTCTGTCAGGTTTCAATGTCTCACTGTAAAATCTGTCTGTCTGCGAAGATGCTTAGAATGAGTTAGAATATGGTAAATTTACAAATACAATTGCACAAGTTCACTGGTATACTATCCATATTAAACAGGAGTATGCTTTTTGTTTAAGAAGAGCATGATTTGTTAGAGAATATGAGAGAAGAGTTTAAATAGAGAAAGATTAGAAAGATGAGAAAACAATAAGAGAACAGATGAAGCCTGAAGAGGAATTTTATTTTGTCAAACTTGCATCCTAGAGTGAGAAGAGAATATGAAAATAAGGGAGAATTATGTTTGAATTACCGTGAACCTACATGTGCTAGTTCAACTGAAGATGCGGGTGGGAGTGAGCGTGAAAGAAGTGATATTATAAATTGTGATTTCCTGAATGGTGAAGAACCAATAGTGAGAGGGATTTATTATACATGTGGTAAAACTGCTTATTTAAACCTGCCACGTAATTGGGTGAGTTTGTCTTATCTTGCTTTAGGCTTTTCCTAGAGTTTATCACATGAGCGGCACAAATTATGCTGTTAGTTTGAAGAGAGTGAAACATATGTTTGATGTATTATGCGCTATGATTCCAAAAATAGTTGTGGCCATGAATGATTTCAAGGTTAGGCATTTGCCTACCCTGTGGACCTGCTTGCTTCAAACACTGCTAGAGCCTTAATGCAAATTAACTGTGAGTTGATTGCTATGTGTACAATCATAATGCAAAACTGTTTTGGGCTAGATATCTTCTCCCAAAGGAAGGCAAGCTTTGCAGGCTTTTGTAGGTTAGGGAATGGTGGTCCTTCATACCTATTAATAGTAGTGTTATTAACACATATGTCCAAAACTTAACTAACATTTCATGTGAAGTCCAAGTTTTGGAAGAGCATGACAGTAGGTTCCTGGGTTAGTGAGATTGGAAATGTTTTTGCAAGGCTGGTGAATGGTTTGATAGTTTGTGAGGGGGTATGTTTAGGCTAATCTTAACCCCTTTAATAATTGTATTGATTTGATGAGTGCATGTTACCTGCTTCTCGTGTTCAAATTTGATTCTAAAATATGGGTGTAAGGGCAAAGAAACATCACTAAAAAGAAAGAGAGAAGACATTGAGATGGAGATTGGCAAGAATCTTATTTAAGGTGATGGAAGAATTGAGTCGAAAGAAGCAGAAAGTAATGCAGGTGTGTTATAATTTCTGACTAATTTGATTGATTGTGTTTTAGTGGTTATAGAATAATCAGAAGGGGATGCTGTTAAAGAATGCTCTGCATTTATACTTATGTGCAAAATTAACAATGTGGTTTTACACTTGATTACACATGTATGCACTGACATACCATCGTACTATTGTCTTTGAAACAACATTTTTATTTAGTATGTTGTGCAGAAGTATGTGTTCCTGACACTTGTCAACTAGGCCTCAACTTGAACCTAACAGATACCCAAATGGATGTCAGCTTTGTCTTTCCCTGTGTCCCCCCGCACATATCACTGTTAGTCAATTCCAGCACATAGTCAAGCAGGATGCTATTTGTTTATTTTCATTGTCGTATTGTCATTCCGTCCCATTGTCATGCTATATTATTTATTTATTTCCATTGTCATTGTATTGTTGTTCCATTATACAATGTCTGCAACTGAAATGTGGTGAGATCAAGAGAGTTTGGGATTGCAGACAGGCGAAATGAAATGGTGCATTCTGTGCATGACATGCTTAATGAAGCAGCAACAACTCTTTCTTTTGAATCACATAACTTAGTCAAATAGATCTACTGCAGTCAGTAGATTCATTTATTATTTCTATTAACAATAGACTGACGAAATTGAACAATTTGATAGATTGGGTTATGGGACATACAGAAGCAAGCAGATGGGTGATAGTACTCCTACATACTTGAGAAATTAATTACTTTGCCCACAGTGCTTAAGCAAATAACTGTGGATTTGAGCAACTAACATGCAATGGAGTTCATTCAAAGTTTCAACGCAGATGCATATAAAGAGAATCAAGCATTGGCAAAGCCAGTAGTTTTCACCTGTGTGAGAGCTATTGACGTTGTCAATGGTTTTTATAGATGTTGCCCAGCAGCCTGCTGTAAAAAATGGCTTAAAGTAAGTAAACACAAAAGCGCTATGCTAAGGCCAGAGTTGACGTCATCATATTTCTTACTTTGTTTACTTTAAGGCATGTTGCACAGCAGAGTGCTGTGCAACATCTTTACAAAAACAGTAACAAAGCCAGTTGATTTTTGTTGTAATCTGTAAGTTAAATGATCTCTATCTCTTTCACCTTGTATGTAAAATTTTATTTACAAGTGCTTAATTCAATATATCTGTATTCATCACTAGGCAACAGTTTATTAGGCTGTTTTAGTGTAGTATATGTTTACATCTCAGAATGGTATGCTCCATATTGTAACCTTAGAATGCTGGACAATGGAATGCACTGGAGATCACCTAATAATGTTGAGATGAGAGATGGTGTGTGGGGAGTCTGGTTGAATAAACTTCTGGTTCCCTCTTGGTATCAGACTGAATATTACAGGAAAACTTGGTGACGAGGATGGGATTTACTGCGCAGGGGGCAGTGAAGGCTCTTTACCCCTGATTCTGTACCACCATCTCACAGTTGGATTCCAGAGTAACGTGAGTTGTATAAAAACAGGAGCTGTGAGGATCAGGGTATGAGTGTAGCCTGCTGTGAACATCATAAGTGGTTCCATTCCCTCATTTATGTGGGAAGAAGATGAGCATCGGTTACCGTGCCTTTGGGAACTGTGTCAACCTAATCCCGAAGTAAAAGGGTATCGTTCAAATCGTCCCGGAACTTGAGCGGATAACTGCTGTTACCACCATTGTATGGTTGTCATGGAAGGAGTGGTGGCGAGTGAACAGTAACATACATGTTTGTATTTTGTAGAAAAAAAACAAATAATAATGGAATAAATGGTTACTTGGATTTGTTGGCTCTGCGCATCTATATTGTGAGGAGATAGAACGTTCAGAGAGCTGAGCCACCGGCGCTGCTGGAGGCGAAGAAGTCAGCGAGCTGAAAGGAACGACCCATCGATGTTTTGCTGATGGTGTGACGGCGACTACTACAGGAAGAAGAAGAAAGGAGGGAAGGATGGCGTTGTGAGAATCGGCAAACAGTGATCAATCAACTGTTAATCGGTAATGATTGGAAGGGTGTCAGGGAAGATTGGAGCTTCTCTGTCTTCCGGCGTGGGATCTTATCAGCATAAAGTGGCGGCTCAGTTCTGGGTGGGGCGGAGTCTCGCCTGCCTGTCCTGTCACCTCTTCGGAAAGAAGGATAGAGGCCTGTCATCCCCGGCACTGTGTGACCCCACTGACAGTTGAAGGAAGCAAGTGGGACTTGGTGTGTAATATATTGGGATGGTTGGAGCGCTCACTCGTATGCAGGATGTATAACCTGCTTTATCTAATTCTTCACTACTATAGTTTAACACTGTAAGTTTCCGACATAGTGTCATACTAAGGTTAGTATTTGTAGTATTATAAGTATTCTCACCTCGCTAAAACTCATAACAGTACTGAGAAAAGAAGAACATTGCTTTGCGGCTTGTCAGGGGTTGTGAGGGTAACACAGGTGTAACTGGTTAAAGGTTCCATTGTATGAACTGCTTTTACTTATGTCTTCTCTACTGTAGTACACCACCATATGTATCCAACATAGCGCTATATCAGCGTTAGTATTTGTAGTGTTATTGTCTAAGTATAACCTTAGAGACCTTTATGGCAGCAGCAAGTATGTCACAGCCTCCCCCTTTTCTTAATGAAATAGGTGAACCCACCCTACCCTGGAAGAAATGGTCAAAATTGTTCGAGTCATATTTAATAGCGATAGGAGGGGAAAAATTTATGCAGTAAGGAAGCAACATATACTTTTGCATAATTTGGGTATTCAAGGGAGAAATATATATGAAAGTTTATCAGATCCTGACAACGTAGGACAGGATGAGGAGGACAGTCTAGATGAATACGAAAAAACACTTAACAAGCTGGATAGCCAATTTGATCACAAGGTTAATGTGGTTTTGGAGAGTCGTACATTTTTCAGTAGAACACAAAGGAAAAATGAAAGGGTGTCTAGCTATATTGCATGTCTTGGGGGTTTGGCCAACACTTGTGAATTTGGCGATCTGGGAGACTCATTAATACGAGATCAATTAGTGAGGTGCACAAATAATCTACAGGGGCAAGAAAAATTGCTGGCTCACAGTCCTGGCTTGAAGGAAGCAGTGGACATGGCAAAGAGCACTGAGCATACAGCGGAGTGCATGAAGGAAATGAGACACTCCACAGAGCCTGAGTTACTAAAAGAAGTTAAAGTAAGCTCTAGACAGGATGAGAGAGGAATGAACCAAGAGGAAGAAATGAAGGTACATGAAGTGTCTGTTAAAAGAAATACAGTGGTTAATGTTGAAGGTGGTAAAAAGAAATGTTTTGGGTGTGGCCATGTTAGACACTTAGCCAATAATCCTATGTATCCAGCTCGCAATTGTATATGCAGGAAGTGTGGTGCGAAAGGTCATTATGCACGTGTTTGTAAGAATGAAAGAAGTGACAAAAAACCCATGCACAAAGTTGAAGAAGTACAAGATTTAAAAAACAAATTTGTCTTACAAATAAAAGGAACAATTCAGGTAACATGTATCCTGCCTGTGACATTGAATTGGATGGGGTCAGTTTAAAGGTGTTTGCGGACCCTTGTTCACCGTCATGGATTACAGTGTATTTGAAAACAGTTTCCAGAGTAAGGGATATAAGTTTCTACCTGCAGACATAAAGACAGGAGGGTATGACAGTGATCCCATACCACTAAGGGAAATGTTAAATTTGCATATTACCTTTAAAGATCGCCACAAGAGTGGTAACGTATATTTTACAAATAAAAGGTCCAATTTGTTGGCGTGGAGGCATCAAAAAGAACTAGGAATCAAGCTGGATCCCAACAACAAAGAACAAGTATTACTAGTGGACAATTCTACGACAGGGCAGAGCATATGTGAGGAATTTCCCAAGCTATTTGAGGACAGGTTAGGACTTTTGAAGGACTACCAACACAAAATTAAAGTAAAGGAAAATGCCATACCTGTGGTTCATAAGGCCAGGCCCATTCCACATCTCATGCAGGAACGACTAAAACAATAACTGAACAGGCTGGTGTAACAAGGGATCATAGAACCTATAGAAAGCTCCCTATGGTTCGCCCCCATTGTGGTCACCAAGAAACCCGGTGGTAGAGGAATACGACTATGTGTCGATTTGAGAGATTTGAACGCCAACATATGGGTTGATAGGTTTCCTTTACCCAGAATAAGTGAAATGAAAAGCATGATCGGACTGGCAAAATATTTCAGTGTGATAGACCTATCATCTGCGTACCATCAGGTTGAACTTCATCCCTCGTCTTGTTCCCTCACATCTTTCATAACTCCACATGGGGCTTTCAGGTATCACAGAATGCCATTTGGCCTTGCTTCAGCTGCAGCTGTGTTCCAGCGAATCATGCAAGGTATTCTGCAAGGGATCAACCAAACAATGTGCTTCCAGGATGATATATTAGTTTATGGAGGTACAGAAAGAGAACATAATTTAACCTTAAGGAAGGTATGTAAAGCCTTGGATGAAGCAGGTATGACCATCAGGAGGGATAAATGCCAAATAGGTGTAGAATCAGTAGAATACCTAGGTGACAACATAGCAGAGGATGGTGTAAAACCTAAATGGGATTTAGTTGTTGCTGTAAAAGATGCTCCAGCGCCCACTAATAAGGAAGAGCTAAAATCCTTCCTGGGGTTGGCAGAATTCATGGCAAAATTTGTACACAATTTTGCTGATGTCACCGCACCTATGAGAAACCTATTAAAAAAAAATCTCCTTTGAATGGAATTCAGAATGCCAAGTTGCATTTGATAAAGTGAAGGAGGCTGTAGCCAAGTCTCCTAGTTTAGGAAATTTTGACCCCCAAAGGAAAACTTTACTGACCACTGATGCTAGCGGGAAAGGTCTAAGAGCCACCCTATCCTAGATAGTGGATGGACAAGAGAAAATTGTAGCATTTGCATCTAGATCTCTTGGAGACGTAGAAATGAACTACTCTACAATAGAAAGAGAGGCCCTGGCATGTTACTGGGCAATAGGTCACTTCAAATTTTTCTTTTGGGCTTACCATTTAGAGTCAGGACTGATCATAAACCCCTTACTTTTATATTCACCTCCAAAAGGAGAGACTATGCCACACCTTGTGTTGCCAAATGGATTCTAGGATTAGAGGGCTTTAACTTTGGGGTGGAGTACGTCCCACGCAAGAAAAATGTCATAGCAGATTGCTTGTCAAGATTACCAAGGAAGGAAGAGGAAAGGGAGAGACACTGCATACTTGAACCTGTGCTATATGTAGCCTTGGCAGGTCTTACCAAAGAGGAATGGGATACAGGAATAAAGAACGATCAGAGCTTAAGGTTGGTAAGGGAGAAGATAGTCAAGGGTTGGCCAGAAAAGTCTAAGAACTTGGAGGAGGAGCTGAAAGGGTATTGGGAGGTGAGGACGGAACTACATATTTCCAATGATATGGGGCCAGATGTATCATACAACCGATTTGCGATTCTCAAATAGCAATTTTTAAGAAATCGCTATTTCAGAAATGCAAAAAGGTATGTATGATTTTTGCGATTCGGTAATAGCGATTTCTTAAAAATCGCAAATGCTATTACCGATTTGCAAATAGAGAATCTGTCCCCATTCGCACTTATGGGACTGTTGGCCCATATCTGCAAATTGTTTGCATTTCCAAAATTGCGATTCTTAACCAGAAATCGCAATTTTGGAAATGCAAAACCCCAGGGTGCTGGGAGCCTAAGGTCCCCTCTGCTGCACCCCAAAAAAAATTGGGGGGACATGTAAGGTGCACACATGCCAAAAGGGCATGTGTGCTTTACATGTACATTTTTAAAATGCATTTTAAATGCATTTTTACATTTTGCACATGGTTACCACCAGGTTCTACCTGGTGGTAAATAGTGATTCCTAAATGCCCAAATCGCATTTAGGAATTGCTTCATACATGGGCTAAGAAATCGCAAATAAGGAATCCTTATTTGCGATTTCTTATTTAGAGAGTCGCAATTTTAAGGAATCACTATTTTTGCGATTCCTTAAAATTGCGGTCAGAATGTCTTTCATAAATTCTGAACTGGCTTTTTGCATTCGCAAACAGGCATTCACACCGTTTGCGAATGCAAAAAACCTTGATACATCTGGCCCATGGTGATGAGAGGTGAGAGGATAGTACCTCCAAGTGAATTATGGGACAAATTGGTGGACTTAGCTCACGTGGGCCATTTGGGAAGAAACCTTACTAAAAACAAACTTAGGGCCACATATTGGTTCCCCACCATGGACAGGATGGTGCAAAACACAGTGAGAGATTGTGTTAAATGCTCTATGAGTGATAAAACAAAAATCATACAAAAGTCTCCATTGTCTCTGGTTGACATGCCAATAAAGCCCTGGGACAAGTTGGGGGTTAGACATTATGGGTCCTTTTAGCCAATCTAATGTGAGAGGAAAGTTCATAGTGTTGCTAGATTATCACTCACATTGGATAATGACCAAGCTAGTGAACCATGTGACCACCCAGGATGTAATTGAATTTTTAACAGATGCATTCATGAAGGAGGGAATCCCCTGCACACTAATTACTGACAATGGGGTACAGTTCACATCAGAGGTAATGAGAGAGTTCTTAAGGAAAAGTGACATCCAGCATTTTAGGACGGCGTTATACAATCCTAGAGCAAATGGTTTAGTGGAAAGAGTGAATAGAATGATTAAGGAATGTCTGCAATTGTCATCAGTGTCCCGAGAGTCGGGTAAACTGGCCCGTAAACACATGTTGTGGTCATACCATACCACGCCCAATTTGGTTACTGGGATCTCTCCATTCCTTTCGCTTAAGGGAAGGCTTCCTGGAACCAAACTGAATCCCAACTGGTTGAAGGAGCGGGGAACCCTGCTGGGTGCATCAAGAGAAGGTTGCTAAATGTGTCCAGAGGAATCAAGGAAAATACCAAACTTGGTATGATAACAAATTTGGTACTAAAAATAGACAATGGCGGGTTAGACAGTGGGTTAGGGTTAAACTCCTGGAATCAACCCATAGGGAGGGCAGTAAGTTTTCCAAGCATTTGAGGATTACCAGAGTACAAAGAAATGTTGTAACACTGGAGGATGGTAGAGTGAGCAGCATGGATAGATTGTCCTGCAGCAACATTGGGGGTACAACAGCGATGCAGGAGTCTGAAGGGAGCCCAGGTGAACCTCCCGAACTGGAAGGAGAGAATAGACCTTTGAGAAAGAGAGTGTGTCCATCATGGCACAAGGACTACATGTTTAATTATCAAGGAAGGGAGATGTGTTGTAATCTGTAAGTTAAATGATCTCTAGCTCTTTCACCATGTATGTAAAAATTTATTTACAAATGTTTAATTCAATATATCTGTATTCATCACTAGGCAACAGTTTATTAGGCTATTTTAGTGTAGTATATGTCAACATCTCAGAATGGTATGCTCCAGATTGTAACCTTAGAATGCTGGAAAATGCAATGCACTAGAGCTCACCTAAGAATGTTGAGATGAAAGATGGTGTGTGAGGAGTCTGGATGAATAAACTTCTGGTTCTCTCTTGGTATCAGCCTGATTATTAGTTTTGTTAATGTTTTTTGTGGTGGATAAGAGGGCCAGAGGGGGCATTAAAAAAAGCCACACAAGGGAGGTGTGAGATGGGAGGGAGCACCATGAATGGACAGTGGGAGTAGGGGGTGGGAAACGAGCACGTAGGAGGTGCGTGAAGCAATAATGAAGATGCGAGAGGTGGGAGGGAGCACCAAAAATTAACACTGGTACAAGGGCGGGGTGAGATGATGAAAGCAACATAAGTCAGCACAAAGAGATTACGTGATTTGACCGGTGTCGTAGCCCATTTCAGAGGGGCATGGGTAAAATGGGGTTACAGGGCAGAAACATGGTGGTTGAGGACTTTCACTCTTGATAGAAACAGCCCCTGGATTACCGCACCCTGGTACCTCCTCAAAAGAAGTTGTGCACTGACACTCTAGGCACTTATCAAGTCCACTTCACTTGCAGGAATGCATTTTTATTATATGGCGGAGATAACCTCTAGCATGAAGCTTCTGATCATATGATGTGTAAACCACAGCTCCCATAGCATGCAATGTTCCTTTTAAAACAAATGCTAGCCGTTCTTTACTCATCTTGCCTGTTGTAATGCAAAATGTGACAGCCTAAACTACATTTGCTATACTCCATGGTTGAAAGTCAAGAAGCTGTCATTAGTGCACCAGAAAACATGCAGCAATTGCACACAGAATTAGTGGGGGTGATAAACAAATAGGAGGGATGCACGGGGAGCAACAACAGACGGCTGGGGCAGGGGAGGTGGGAGGGAGCACCAACAGTTGACAGCAGAATCAGGGGGTAGAGTGTGTGATGGGAAAAGCAACACAAGGAAGCAGGTGGGGCATAGGAGAGGGACACGGCCCGCAGAGACAGGCACTCTCCAAGAGTGCAGATCCAATAGTAAAAAAAAAGTACGTGCAGGAGCCTGCGGCCAGTAGAAGGACATTGACCGCAAACAGGTGACAAAATCAGGTGAGAAAGGGGAAGACATGTATTATAAGTTCAGTGAGAAAATTACAATTAAGATAGGAGGGGGGTGGACCTTGCTATATGAGGCTCTGTGGCCAGGAATAAGACCAGAGCAGTTTTAATATATAAAAACTGCAAACATTTTGCTCCAACTAGGTTGTTATTGATTGGAACACAGATGACACCCAGCAATCGCTTAATTTTAATTGGATTCATGTTTTTCACAGAGTAATTGCAGCCACGCTTGTCCATGGAACTATGCTCAGGGATGAACAAAGGGCGTGTGCCCGTGCAGCCTCTCGTCTTCAGGCCTTGTTATCAACTAAATAACGGCCCCAGCGTATGACAATACTTTACACTGCAAGACTTCTTCATTAAAAGGTACGGCAAAGCTTTTCAAACATTAGTGTCTTCCTCATTTGAACAATTTCATCAGAATGTGCTTCAACAATTGAAAGGCACTTTCTGCAAACTTTAAAATCACATAACACTGAAACATTTCAAAAAGCCTGCACAACATAACTCACAAGATTTAATGGACCCCTTGTAAGCTTATTTGCTTGTCATTAAAATGACTATGTCTGCGCTCAGAGCTATTGCCTTAAAACATCCTGAATTAATATCTCCTGAGTTTTCCAAACACATGATAATCATATGGCAATACAAGTTCTTAAACTGACAAGCTCTTTACACTATTGATATTTTTTTTAGAACGTTATTCTACTTGGGTGATTTTTATGCTACTTGACTCAGTCCTGCAATGTTGATATGGCATTAAAGATGGTGGTGAAATGCCTTGATTTGAATAAGTAGGATTCTTTATTTGATTATTAGTTCAATAAGTTGATAATAATTATGGTTTCCTAAGACTCTAAACTCTGAGTTATAGAGCTTTATGAGTTAGCACAAGTCTTTCCAGCACAAATTCAAAGTGATTGAAATTGCTTCATATCTTATCCTGGAGAGATTAAGACTTTGGGGGTCATTCCTACCCTGGCGGTCATAGACCGCCAGGGCAGGGGACGGAGGAAGCACCGCCAACAGGCTGGCGGTGCTTCCGGGGGCATTCTGACCGCGGCGGTAAAGCCGCGGCCAGAAACGGGAAACTGGCGGTTTCCCGCCAGTTTCCCGCTGCCCCAGGGAATCCTCCACGGCGGCGCTGCTTGCAGCGCCGCCATGGGTATTCCGACCCCCTTACCGCCATCCTGTTCCTGGCGGTTTTCACCGCCAGGAACAGGATGGCGGGTAACGGGTGTTGTGGGGCCCCTGGGGGCCCCTGCACTGCCCATGCCACTGGCATGGGCAGTGCAGGGGCCCCCTAACAGGGCCCCATAAAGATTTTCAGTGTCTGCTAAGCAGACACTGAAAATCGCGACGGGTGCCACTGCACCCGTCGCACCCCTTCGACTCCGCCGGCTCCATTCGGAGCCGGCATCCTCGTAGAAGGGGGTTTCCCGCTGGGCCGGCGGGCGGCCTTTTGGCGGTCGCCCGCCGGCCCAGCGGGAAAGCCAGAATGGCCACCGCGGTCTTTTGACCGCGGTGCGGTCATTCCGCGGTTCCCGCTTGGCGGGCGGCGGTGTAGGAATGACCCCCTTTATGTTGAAATTCAAACATATCCGACATTTAATATATATAAAAGCCCTATCAGCAGCTATACATAATACAACCTCTCCTCCCAATATGGCCACCTCTCTTCATACATCAATGAGAACAAGGGATACCCTTGTTAAAGAACTCTTAGATATTAAGAACACAATATCATCAGTTAATAGTGCAGTTTCAGTGACGACTCAGAGGTACAGTCTCTTAAGGGCAAAGTTGCTCAATTCCTTTTAAACATGCAATTAGTAGAGAGTTGCCTCACTGAGGTAGAATCACAACTCAATAAATTGCCTGAGCATAGTCACGATATATGGTATCTTCAGCAAAAATCGATTGACTTAGAAGATCGCAGTAGATGGGACAATATTAGAATTTTTGGCCTTTCAGAACAATTGGAAAAAAGATGACTTGATGCAATTCCTCACTAACTTTATCCTAAAGTTAACGAAAATCACTTTCTCCATGTCACTTGAATTCCATTGAGCACACCGTGAGCGTTCCAAGGCTTCTCAACCTTTCAACCTCTCAACCTCGTCACATATTGGCTTGTTGTCTCCATCATCAGCATGCTGGTAAAATTATAACGTATCCACGGAGACATGGTCCGTATAATTTCGAGGGTGCACAGATAAATTACTGCTGACCTTTCTGCTCCCAACAATTTGAAGCAGAAACAATTTCTGTCTCTTTGTCCTAGATTAAAGAAAAGAGGTATCAAATATGGACTTTTAAAACCTGATTCTATGATCAGAACAGACCAAGAAGTACTTTGACCCTCATGCTTTGGAATCTTTTTTTAATTACTTAGATGAAAAAGACTCAAGAATGGACCATAAGTCATCCATCCCCTTCAGCAATTGATCAGGACTCAAATAGCAGTCTTCCTTCAGAATCACAGGATCCTGGTGGCTGGGAAACTGTACCTCAAAAATGGTCTTCTGGTATCAAGTTTAAAACCATGAAGGGTCAACAACAACAAAGAGATAGATCAAGATCACCATTTAAGAGTTGATTACACATTTTTTTAAATATCCTTTTCTATTCTTCTTATTCCCCTGTCTATTCTCTCCTTCTGTACACATAAGGTTAGCCTTTTTCCTTTTTCTCTTTCTCTTTAATAGTGATTAGAGGATGAGGGGGAATAAAATTGCTATGGGGGTTATTCCAACTTTGGAGGAAGTGGTAATCCGTCCCAAAAGTGACGGTAAAGTGACGGATATACCACCAGCCGTATTACAAGTCCATTATATCCTATGGAACTCGTAATACGGCTGGTGGTAAATCCGTCACATTTGGGACGGATTACCACCTCCTCCAAAGTTGGAATAACCCCCTATGTCTTTTCTCTCTCATGTTGTCCTCTTTTTACTATCTTTCTCACTTAATCTTAATTTCTTCTCTTTGTGATTAATGTTACATGTACTAGTTTATAAACAAATTAATGTGCAAGATTTAAATTATTAAATCATTGACCCGTTCTTTGTTCTCAATATTTTTTTATATTTAACATATTTGTTCCTATGCAGTAAACTAGTATTGTTCATTTGCTGTGGCTCTAGTCCTTATATCCACTCCCTCTGTGTTTCCTCACGCACTCTACCCCAAACAAAAGTTTCGAAAGTTTACCAATTTGAAGTTTGTACTTTCTAGTTTGAACAGTTATTGTTTGACTTATTTGTATTTGTTTTTTTAAATTATTTTTATCATAGTATAAGCCTTACTCTCTGAATCATTTTAGTACGGTTTTGATTTCATTGTTTCATACTTATTTTCTACTCACAGTAATAACTGATCAGGGCATATCTACATATTTTTTTCTTTTTGTAATTAATTGCTTTAATATCATCCCCCTTTTTCTCTATGCAATCCACTCCAACAAAACCTTTGAAAATAATCTCACTAAATGTACATGGTTTGACACATTTTATCAAGCAGAAGAAGATTCTAACATATATTGGTCACAATAAACCAGATCTGGTTTTACTACAAGAAACACATCTCACATTCTTAGGAGTGAAAAAATAAAACACGACTGGGTGGCTCACATTATGCATGCAAATACTGATTCAAAATCCTCTACGGATTCACCACGACACAGATAAAATGTGGAGTTGCCATTCTTTTTAATAAAGATCTCCCCAACAAAATACTACAAACATGGGATGATAACAAGGGTTATTATATTTTTGCCCAACTACAAATATGCAATTAATTTCTGATAGTGGGATCAATATATGCACCTATAGGCTCTAAACTCACCCTTAGATCCCAATTCAGCAGATTATTAACACTATTTGCAATCACACGTACTGATTTGAGAAGACTGGAATATTACAATTGATCCATTTATTGATAGATCTGATAGACCAGAAGTCCAGCATGATAAAGACAGGCATATATTAAAAGATCTCATCAATGACTACTCGTTGCAAAAATCCTGGCGATTATTACACCCGACTGAGAGAGATTATACTTTTACATTTTGTCCACATTCTATCCATACAAGAATCAACTATTTGCTGATACACTCATATGTTTTGAAATTAGTAACTGATGCACAAATTGACCATTGTAGCATATCAGATCATGATCTTATTGACATTATTAAAGAATTAGGCCTTTTTCAAATGCCAAACCCCCAATGGAAACGTAATCTTTGATCCTTTAAAACCCTGCAAGAGAAACAAACATTATGTTCATAGATAGAACAATTTTTGAAAGAAAACAAACACTCAGTTCCATCTACACGTGTACTTTGGGGAGCAGGGAAGGCTGTAATAAGAGGGTTAATAATGAGGGATGCTGCATGTGCTAAAAACGTATTAACGCCACCAGAATCACACTACAAAAGGAAATTTCTTCCCTTTCCTCAACTTACTCTCATACACAATCCTCAATACTTTTGCAAAAACTATTGTCTGCAAAATCTGATCTTAATAATCTTTATACCTCAGATGCAGAAAAATGCCTGTTCCAAATTTGTCGACGTCATTATGAACGTGGGGGAAAAGTTAGGAGATTATTAGCCTATCAATTACGTCAACATGAACGTCCAAGAACAATACCTGCCATAAGACATTTTGATAGATTTTACTCACACTCCCTTAAGAGATTCATGCTAGGTTAAATATGTTCTATGAGACCATAAATACCTCCAATGGCTGCACAGATCAATCGGAAAGAGAAATATTTTTTCCAATCTTAACCTCCTTAAATGGACATTAAAACAGAACCAAAAAGTAGAAGGGGAGGTTACTAGTGAAGAGGGTCTGAGTACAATTGATTCTTTAGTACTGGTAAGTCACTGGGTAAAGATGAATTTCCAACTGAGTTTTATATGATCACTAAAACACATATTGTTCCTTTATTAGTATCAGTATTTAATGATGCATTAAAATTAGAACACTTTCCTCCTGACTCTCTAAGAGCTCGGATCATGTTAATTACTAAATCAGATGAAGATCCTTTAGACTGATCAAGTTATAGACCAATTTTGTGAATAAATTCTGAGGTTAAAATCCTGGCTAAAATATTAGCGCACCAACTGAGTTTAGTAATCACCTCTTTCCGCCATGACTTACTTCTTCAAGGGATCGGCGCCTCCTCCCCCGCAACTCATGACTCTGTGAAGACGCCAGTATGGGAACTGACTCCATCTTTTATGGTTTCATTCCCACTCCTCTTCCTCCATGTCACATGCTCCAAAAATCACTCTACAGATCTGACTCCACAATGGGGCTGCCATCTTAGAGTTGTTCCTCTCCGACATACGGGTCATGCACGCTCCAAAATAATGTGTGCTAAATCCGGTTAAAAACTTGCTGAGCTGTCAATAATACACAATTTCGCTCTCACTTCTTAACTTGTGTGTTCTTTTATCTCTGTAGTCAAGGGCGTGTCTCACATCCGGTACTTTTGTAGCTTCCTGTCTATTACAGCTATACCCCTGTTTCAGGGTTTTTACAAAGGTAGTCAATGCGCTATAAAATACGCGCTATGGAAAAAGAGGGGATATATGGGCGGTAGGGGAAGGGGGAGGGGAAGGAGAAAAAGGGAAGGGGGGTTGTTTGATTTTTTTGTCCCTGGCATAAAAAGATGGGCTGTCATGAAGGGAGAAGCATGTTTACAATTGTAACTCTTATAAGTGCTAGTTCCCTAGCAGTCAGTAGCCCCAGAGTCATTATGTCCATCACTTTTGTCTGTCATCCCTACAATCACTGACAATATCTATATTGGTGATAAGAGAAGTGACATCTTAGAACAACTTATTAAGGGGGTCATTACAACCCTGGCGGACGGTGTTAAAGCGGCGGTAAGACCGCAAACAACCCAGCGGAAAAAAAAGGGAATTATGACCGTGGCGGAAACCGCCAACAAAAACAGCCACTTTAACACTCCGACCGCCACGGCGGTACAGACAAACAGCGCGGCGGTCACCCCCAACAGACAGGCGGGAGACAAAGTACCGCCCACAGTATCACAACCTACCAATCCGCCACCTTTCCGGGGCGGATTCACAGTGGATAAAAACACGGCGGAAACAGCCATTTCAATGGGAAAACGCACATCTCTACACACTCCACGAGGAAGGAGAACACCATGGAGCCGGAACTCCAAATACTCCCTGCGACAGTCTTCCTGCTCCTGTACGATCATCATCAACGCCGGCGCCGAAGACAACGGTGAGTACTGCACCTACGACATAGGGGAGGGGGGAGGCAAAAGTCAGGGACACACACACGCAACACCCCCACCCCCACCCCGACCCTCACCCACTACAACACACACACCAATGCATATCCAAACATAACAGTAACAACCCCAATACCCCCCGGAAGAATGCAAAGACAAAAGAAAATGAGTGCAACCATTGTAATGTATCAAAATACAGTAAGCAAATATATACAGATATAATTTCACATTCAACAAAATATACATCACGATTAGTAGTGCAGGTATGCACCATTCAATGTCCGTGGACCACTGGGCCCAAAATGCATGGGCGAGGCCCACACACGATACCTGAGCAAAAGGGAGAGAACATCAGATCGAAATACAACAGGCACCTCAGGGGTAAGGGAAGGGGGGGCACCTCAACCGGATGAGAGCACCACGCCAGATCCACGAGGGGGCTCCATGCCCATTGATGTATCCTGGGGAGTGCAAAGCCACAGTCTCTCAAGTCTCTACAGTGGGTGGGTTGCCCACTGTACCATCCTGGGGAGTGCAAAGCCACAGTCTCTCAAGTCTCTACAGTGGGTGGGTTGCCCACTGTACCATCCTGGGGAGTGCAAAACCACAGTCTCTCAAGTGGATAACAGTCTCCACTGGTTCTGGAGGGGGCTTTGTGCCTAGAGTGCTTCATCCTGCCAAGGACTTAGGTAGTGGATGCCATTCTCCACTGGTTCTGGAGGGGGACTGGTGCCCAGAGTGCTTCATCCTGTTAAGGACAGAGGTAGTGGATGCTGTTCTCCACTGGTTCTGGAGGGGGACTGGTGCCCAGAGTGCTTCATCCTGTTAAGGACTGAGGTAGTGGATGCTGTTCTCCACTGGTTCTGGAGGGGGACTGGTGCCCAGAGTGCTTCATCCTGTTAAGGACAGAGGTAGTGGATGCTGTTCTCCACTGGTTCTGGAGGGGGACTGGTGCCCAGAGTGCATCACTCTCCCCGTGACGGTCCCAGTTCCATCACTGCCCCTGCCGCACATGGGCTAGCGGTGCTTGAGTTGGCGGTGCTTGCCCTGTTCAGCGGTGCTTGCCCTGTTCAGCGGTGCTTGACTTTGCTGTCTCTGACCTGTTCAGTGGTGCTTGCCATGGCGGTCCCTCATTGCCCAGCGGGGCTGTGGCTGCCGGGGCCCTCCTGGGCACTGACTCTGGCGGTAGCCTCCTGGCCACTGACGATGGGACTGCCCTCCTGGGCACTGACTCTGGCGGTGGCCTCCTAGCCACTGACGATGGGGCTGGCGGTGGCCTCCTGGGCAGCGGGGATGATGGCAGGCTTCTCCGCCGTGCTGCTCTTCCCAGACTTTGGCGCTGTCTTCTACCCCTTCCCCACCTTGGGAGGAGTCACAGCTGAGTGGACAGTCCCCCCGGGACCCTTGTGAGCGGCTTTGCCGGCTGGAGTCTTCCCCCTATCCTGTCAGGCACTGTCCAACTTCTGGTGCTTCACAGGGGGGGACTGGCTGTGCTGTGGCTCCGTGTCACACTGGCTGCCCTGGTGCCCGGTGCACTCCACATACCTCTAACAGGCACCACTGCTACCGGAGATTTTGTGGCTGAGGTGCTAGTACGGGACCTATGAATTGGAGGGGGGGTGGTGGGAAAGAGGTCAAGGTTGCTCAGGAAAAGTTTCTTATGAACACTGGGACGGGTAGCTGGAGGGGGTCTGGGAGTGGAGGAAGAGGAGGTGGTTGTAGGAGGTGTAACTTTTGTTGATTTGGGTGCAGGTGCATGCACTGGAGGCAGTCGTGAGGTGGATGGCTGTTGGGTGGGTGTGTGCCTGCATTTGTGTACTTTGGGAGGGGGCGTCACAGACACACTGGGAGAGGACACAGGGGACGTGTAAATGGTAGTGGGGGTGGTGAGTGCAAGTGAGCGGGGTGTGGTGGTGGCTGTGCTGGTGTGGGACCTAGTGGCTGTAGTGGTAGTGCATGCAGGTGAGAGTGTAGACGACACTGGGAGGGAGGAGGGAGACGACGAGAAGGGGGACACAGTGGAGGCAGTGAATGTTGCTGTGTCTGTATGTGGGTGATGCTTGTGTGAGTGCCTGTGGGATGTGTGGTGCTTATGTTTGCCTGAGCTCCCCTTGTGTGTTGACGTGTGTGCAGGATGGTCTGATGGTGTGCTTGGGATAGGCTGGAGTACAGGGGATTGGGTCTGGGTGGAGGAAGTTGGAGGGGGGAGGCTAGACACAGGAACAATGGCTGCCATCAGTGCTGAGGCCAGAGATTGCAGGGTTTGATGATGGGAAGCCTGACCAGAATGAATGCCCTCCAGGAATGCATTAGTGTGTTGCAACTCCCTTTCAACACCCTGGATGGCATTCACAATGGTAGACTGCCCACAGTGAGTGACCTGAGGAGGTCAATGGCCTCCTCCCTGAGGGCAGCAGAGGTGACAGGGGCAGGGGCTGAGGTGCCTGGGGTGAAGGTGATGCCCACTCTCCTGGGTGAGGGGGCACGGGGCGAAGGCTGAGGGGCTGCTGGGAGGGCGGTGCTGGTAGGGGGGGGCGGCTGTACCTGTAGAAGTGGGGGGCACAGATTTTGCCGCCATCACAAGGGAGCTCCCATCGGAGGACGAGTCCGTGTCGCTGGTTGCTGATCCTGTGACCGCCGTGAAGCTCCCCTCGCCCTCCGTCCCACTGGTGTATTCAGAGTCCGTGGTGTGGCCCTCCATGGCCATGTGGGATGCAGCTCCCTTGTGCTCCAGTGCCACTGTACCTCCGGCTGATGATGCTGATGCACAAAAGAACAGGGAGAGCACAAAAAGGGAGGGGGGCGACAGAAGAAAGACAGGTTGAGTGCATGGCTTACCGCTACCATTGGCGGACAATACAGACACAGCAGCCCCCTGCACTACGCCGCGCTGTTGGGCTCTACTGATGCAGTTCCTGGGATATGGCCTACATGGCTATGGTGAACATCAGCACACAAAGATGACACAGGGGCATGTATACCTGTAGTTGGCACTCTCCTGCATTATGGAGGGGCATAGCCTACGGAACTCGCCCTGGCCTAGGGAAACCCACAGCCCTCCTCCCCCACCCAGACACCTCCATTGCGCGCAAAGTCAGCTGCATGAGAGTGTACTCACCCCCTTGTGTCTGCTGTGATGCCCTCAAGCACCCATCCAACTCAGGGTAGGCCACTGCCAGGATCCGGAACATCAGGGGGGTCATGGTGCGATGGGCACCCCTCCCACGTTGGGAGGCCATCCCCAGCTGAGCCTCCGCTGTCTTCTTGCTCCAGCGGCGAATGTCCTCCCATCTTTTACGGCAGTGGGTGCTCCGTCTCTGGTGGACCCCCAGGGTCCGGACGTCCTTGGCGATGGCACGCCAAATATCCTTCTTCTGGTGGGGGCTGACCTACATGACATGTACAGGGCAAGAAGAGAACTCATTACCAACTGCACCTTCGAAGTGAGTGGCCCACATCCCTACCCTTGCCATGTGGCACATGCATTCACAGTCCTTCATGCTCGCAGAACTCTGCCCCTTTCCTTCTTACAACCAGCCCTCTCCACACAGGCATAGCCCATACAACTTGCTCCCTGTGTACTCACCTGTTGGTCTGGAGGACCGTAGAGTAGCGTGTACTGGGGGAGGACCCCGTCCACGAGCTTCTCCAACTCCTGTACACTGAAGGCAGGGTCTCTTTCCCCAGACTCACGAGCCATTGTCTCTTCCAGACTGAGGTCACAGCAGCACTTGCAGTATAGGTCCTCTTCAGTGGAAGATCAGGTATCGAGTGATTCAACAGATAGAAAATGGCGGTGACGTCCGCGGCGGTGTGTATCATCACCGCCGGCGCACTTCGTCATTGGCTCCTGGGACCCATAGGGTCCAATGTTAACCAATGCAGCATTGCGCCACGGTCTTCGACCACCTACCGCGACGGTGTACAACGCCAGCGCAGTTACCTCACATCCCATTGTCCCAGTTTAGAGGTCAGGCATCCGCCATTTCAGGGGCCCACATGGCTTCATTACCAACTGCGTCACACATACCTAGGCCTGGACTCAACACACATACAGACAACTTTTTGGATTATGTTTCGTGTTCTGTGTAGCTGTGGGTACATACCTCTGAGTTGCTTGACTCTGTGGTCGCTGTTGTCCTTCCTAGGCACTGTCAGCTGAGACATGTGAGGAGATGGCGGAATCCTCCGGTGTACCGACCGCTGGTGGACCTATTGACAATGGAGGAAAGACATTTAGGGGGTTATTCCAACTTTGGAGGAAGTGGTAATCCGTCCCAAAAGTGACGGTAAAGTGACGGATATACCACCAGCCGTATTACGAGTCCATTATATCCTATGGAACTCGTAATACGGCTGGTGGTAAATCCGTCACATTTGGGACGGATTACCACCTCCTCCAAAGTTGGAATAACCCCCTTAATCATCACCTACAGGTTTGACCGTGCCACAATCCAGGAACTGTGTACCCAGTTGGAGCCTGACCTGATGTCAGCTATTCGCCATCCCACAGGGATCCCCCCTCAAGTGCAGGTGCTATCAGTGCTCTATTTCCTTGCAAATGGGTCTTTTCAAACAACAGTGGCCATGGCATCAGGGATGTCCCAGCCTATGTTTTCCAACATGTTGTCCAGAGTGTTGTCTGCCCTGCTGAAACACATGAGGAGCTACATCGTTTTCCCTCAGGTGGAGGATTTGGCTACTGTTAAAGGTGACTTCTATGCCCTTGGACATATCCCCAACATCATAGGTGCCATTGATGGGACCCATGTGGCTTTGGTCCCCCCCCACAGGAGTGAACAGGTGTACAGGAACCGGAAGAGTTATCATTCGATGAATGTACAGATGGTATGTTTGGCAGACCAGTACATCTCCAAGGTAAGTGCTATGTTCCCTGGCTCAGTGCATGACGCCTACATCCTGCGGAATAGCAGCATCCCTTATGTGATGGGTCAACTCCAGAGGCACCGTGTGTGGCTATTAGGTGACTCTGGTTACCCCCAACCTGTCATGGCTACTGACCCCAGTGAGGAATCCCAGGACCAGGGCAGAGGAACGCTACAATGAGGCCCATGGGCGGACTAGGAGGGTGATCGAACGCACCTTCGGCCTCCTGAAGGCCAGGTTCAGGTGCCTCCATATGACAGGTGGTTCCCTATTCTACTCACCAAGGAAGGTGTGCCAGATCATCATCACCTGCTGTATGCTTCACAATCTTGCTTTGCGACGCCAGGTGCCTTTTCTGCAGGAGGATGGTCCAGATGACGGTGTTGTGGCAGCTGTGGAGCCTGTGGACAGTGATGAGGAGGAAGCAGAGGAAGAAGACATTGACAACAGGGACTCAGTCATCCAGCAATATTTCCAGTGACACACAGGTGAGAACACTTTCTTGCCTACTACAAGTACTTTCACACTTCTACCTCAATTCTGTCTGTCAATTTCAAGCAGTATTTGGTAACTGAGTTGTACATTTTCATCTGCTTGCATTCTTCATGGACTTGTGATGTGTGACATAGGTATGTTGACATTACATTTGTGAACAGATTTTGTCACTGTCATAGCTAATACACATTTTCAAAATCACAGACTGACTCCAGATTGTTTTGTGCTTCAAGGGTGTTTATTGAAGTGCTAATTATTGGAGGTGGTGGTAAAATGGTGAGGGGTGATGGTGGAGGAACGTCCATGGCAGAGTCCAGTCTATTAGTCTCGCAGGTGCAGTGGAAGTGGAGCTGGGGCAGTTCCAATATGGACAGGGTTACAAAGTGGGACAGTGGGATGACAATCAGGGTGGTCTCATTTCTTGGCGGAGGTCTTGGCATCGTGCTCTGTCCTGTTCCTGGATCTCAGGGACCGCTTGCAGGGTGGTTCTCCGTCTGCAGGGGGTGGGGGGCTGGTGGTCCTGTGGCGGGGCGTCCTGTCCACTAGCGCCGGCGGAGGTGGTGGGCAGTTCATCATCCATGCTAGTGTCAGGGGCCCCTTGGAGTGCCACGGTGTCCCTCATGGTGTTCTGTATGTCCTTCAGCACCCCTACGACGGTGCCCACGGTGGAGCTGATGGTTCTGAGTTCCTCAATGAACCCCAAATACTGTTCCTCATGCAGGCGCTGGGTCTCCTGAAACTTGGCCAGGACCGTAGCCATCGTCTCCTGAGAGTGGTAACATGCTCCCATGATGGAGGAGAGGGCCTCGTGGGTTCCCTTGGCCTGTCCGCCCCCTGTCGCACAGCAGCCCTCCCAGTTCCCCTGTGTTTCTGGGCCTCCGTCCCCTGGACCGTGTGCCCACTACCACTGCCCCCAGGTCCCTGTTGTTGTTGGGGTGGTGGGTTATCCTGGGTTCCCTATAGTGGTGGACACACAGCTGATTGACGTGTCCTGGGGACGGAGGTATGGGTCCGCTGGGTGGGTGTTGTGCTGGTGTTTCCAGAGGGTGGAAGGTCTGTGTTGGGCTGTGCCTGTGTGAGGGGAACCGACTTTCCCAAGGCCCACGATGGTCCGGGCTGATTATCTGGATCCAGTTGGCCAGAGCTGCTGTCATCACTGTGGGCCTCTTCTGTGGGTGGGGTAGAGATGTCTGGACCCTCCTGTCTGGTGACGTTGGGTAGTGGTCCCGCAGGGGTGTAAAAGCATGATTATTGCATCTGTGTGTGTCATGGTGTGCAATGGGTGGGTGACCGTGTACCCCAGTGCTAGCATTCCTGTGTGGGGGGCTTGTGTGATGATGGTTGGGGGGGTGTTATGGGTATGTGCAGTGGGCATGCTTTAGTGATGGGTGTCCATGCTTTGTTGTGTCCAGGGCTTGGTGTTGGGATTGGTGGTTTGTGTTATTAGTACATTAGTGAGGAGTTGGAGTGATAGGGGAGGGGGTGGGGTTCTGTGATAGCATGCAGGTAGGGTGGGGGATATGATAGTTAAGATTTGACTTACCAGAGTCCATTCCTCCACCGACTCCTCCGAGGCCCTCAGGATGCATAATGGCCAAGACCTGCTCCTCCCATGTTGTTAGTTGTGGGGGAGGAGGTAGGGGTCCGCCGCCAGTCCGCTGTACCGCGATGTTGTGTCTTGAGACCACGGAATGCACCTTCCCCCGTAGGTCGTTCCACCTCTTCCTGATGTCGTCCCGATTTCTTGGGTGCTGTCCCACTGCGTTGACCCTGTCGACTATTCTTCGCCATAGCTCCATCTTCCTAGCTATGGAGGTGTGCTGTACCTGTGCTCCAAATAGCTGTGGCTCTACCCGTATGATTTCCTCCACCATGACCCTGAGCTCCTCCTCGGAGAACCTGGGGTGTCTTTGCCGTGCCATGGGGTGGTGTAGGTGATGTGTGGGGTGGTGTATCTGGTGATGAGTGTGGTGATGTGTAGTGGTGTGTGGTGTTTTGTGGGTGGATGTTGTGGGGGTGATGATGTTGTGTGCCTCTGTGTGGTGGGGCTGTCTATGCAGTGCAGTCTCTCTGGCCTTCGTCAATAATTTTTAGTCGTAGGAGTTTGTGGGTGTGTGTTTTATATTGTGTTGGGTGTGTGGGAGTGGTGTGTGTATCAGGTGTGTGTATTTGGAATTGTCCAATGTGGCGGTGTTTTGGAGATGTGTGTGTATTTTGAGTGCGGCGGTGTGTACCGCCAATGGAATACCGCGGTTGAAAGACCGCCCCATGGATTCGTGGGTCGTGATAGCATGGGCGTGTTTCTGTTGGCGTGACGGTGGAGGTTTTGTTTTCACCAGTTTATCACTGACCTTTGGTGTGGCGGACTTGTGTGGGTGTCTGACTTTCGGCAGATTCCGAGATGTGGGTCATAATAGCTTTGGCGGATTTCCGCGGCGGCGTATTGGCGGTCTTCTGCACGGCGGTAAGCGGCTTTTACCGCCAATGTTGTAATGACCCCCTAAGTCTTCATTTTCAACTGAAACTTCTTATAATCTAAAATGATGGTGTCTGCACGCTTGAATGTGAATTTTGATTAAGAAAACTGGGATTTTATCTTAGAAAGTTGTAATGAGGGATTAAGGGATTCTCTTCTTAAATTCAGTTACTTTAAAATACTACATCAACGGCACGGCTCCCCATCATCAAAGCTATATGCAGCTAAATTAAGTTTAGATTCTTTTTGTTGGTGTTGTAGAACTTCAGATTGTGATATTGTGCATATATTATGGAAATGTCCCAATATCCACTCATTTTGGCTTCAGATCGAAAATTACTTGAAATCACATTCTTTTTGTTACTTTGTTTCTCTCAAATCGTTTATCGCTCTTACCTGATATTTCAGAATTACCACCTATGTCCTCTCATTCTTTTTATTGGTTATCTATAGAACTTTGTTTAGCAAAAATTAACATTCTATGGTTTTGGAGATACAAAGTAATCCCAGCCCTTTAATCTTGGCTTCTAGATATGTTTGATATGGCCAAATTCGATAAAATTATCTTTAAATTGAATGATAATTTGATTCAATTCAATGAAATGTGGGGCCCTTTTATAGAGTCATGTTAAAAATATACAAATTCTTTATTCACATTGGATATGCATGTACTCTAGGAATTTAAATATAAGTGCAAATATTTATCATGTTTTCAGTTATTATTTCTTGATTATATATTTGGATTTGTGATTATTCTTGAATATTCTTTGTACTGTTGTAAGAATTTCAATAAAGAATTGTTATGAAAAAAGATAGAAAGGGTGAGATAGAGTCAGCAACAGGCGAGAAAGACGTGGCATAGTAAAAAAGTTAGTTCAAAAACACCTGAGAGGAGGATGACCGTGTCAAAAGTCATATGATGTCATTGGGGTCAAAACATGTGATGTCACTTCACCTATCTCTTGCACTTTGGTGAATTGTCACCGATGAAATCACCTTCATTTTTGCGAAGTAATGGTAGGGAGGAACTCCATTTATGCAATCATTAGTGGATACGGCTTAATTAAGTCAGACAGGCTATTTAAATCTGCCTAAAACAGAATTGAGACTGCCAGAAAATTCAACAAAAAGGAATATGCTCAGTCCAGCTATTTATGAAGAGGGCTCTTAAAAAAAAAAAAAAGAAGGACTCAGGGCCTCAATATGAGTTTCACGGTTCCACCATGGGGAGGATGCCACTTCCATAGCGGTGACATTCCCTCCGAGTGTATTACAATGTTCTCGCCAGGCTGACCAGCAGGAACATTGTAATACGCGTTCCCGCTGGGCTGACTGGCAGAGACAGTGTTAGGATATTGGCCTGGGCAGTGCAAGTGCCCCCCTGTTGCCCCCGCACTGGCTTTCTGCCAATCTTTTCATAGTGGGGTCCCTGCCATAAAAAGGCTGGCAGAAAGAGAGGTTGTAATAAGCCAGGCGGTGCTAGGTTCAGCGCCGCAATGGCTGCATACAAGCCTGACCGCCATCACCCCATCAGGGTCTTTAGGCGAGTCTGCCTGCCAATCTAATATGGCGATCAGACTGCCACAGCCGCGGCCGTCCGACCGCCACCACAGGACCGGTGGTCCTAGGACCGCCAGCCTCATAATTAAACCATTAGATATTATAAAATTAGGAAAACAACTGCTTCAAATAACTACTTTAAATCAGATGGTACCCAAATTTACATAATTGGTGTTAATGCAATTGTACTGGCAATAAAAGTAGTTTTAATAACTGGGATCCTGTAAAAGGTCTCACACAATGCCGAATAAGAGATATGTAGGCCTACGAGACAATGGTAGCAAATTCAACCAAACATATGACATTGACTTTTTATACAAAATATAGTGCAAGGGTCACCTGTGACAGTTTTAACAGCAGTGACATATTGCATCTATTAAAAACCTTCCCAAAGCGTATTCATCTTGATACCAAATCAATCACAGTTGTGGATTTAAAGCTCCAACTTTGCAGAAAGGTGTATAGTATTTTCCAGAGGAAGAACTGGACAGAACCCCCAATCACTATTAGAATGTACATTAGGCAGATTTAACAAAAAGATGAGTATTGATGTTCACCAACATTTTTTGGTCTGGATAAGGCTGAAGGTGGAACCCATAAGAACCATATAGTCACAATACAAAGAATTAGTTATATGTGAGCAGGATAAGGAACGGATCTGCAAACCAGCTGACAAAAAACACCAGCTAAGGCTGGAGCTGGATTGCAACAGCAGCTATCCAGTTAGGAAGGATAGCAGAAACTAGCAAGCAGTGTTGCTCTGCAAGTTAAAAGAAAAGGGTTGGAGGATGCAATATGGAGGATATGACGTTTTGCAGAAAGCACATAGGTGGATTAAAAACATTTTTACTCAAATCTTTTTATTGAGATTTCAGACACAATGAATAACAAAGAATATTGCTTTAATGCAGCGCAAACACTTAAAACTAAATTCCCCTAATACCAGATAGCTCCATACAGCCCAATTAGCCATCTCATTGACTACATGCATCTGTACACAATGTTCATTCATGAGAAACTCTTCTCTTTGCTGCACTAGGACTCAGGACCAAAAATAAGTGCACCATTTGAACAGCTGCAAGATTTTAAGCCTAGGTGGTTAGCATGGAGTGGTATTGTAATGCATAGGGCCATATCTTGTTGAATTTCTTCTCA
Organism: Pleurodeles waltl; assembly: GCF_031143425.1. Lineage (NCBI taxonomy): Eukaryota > Metazoa > Chordata > Amphibia > Caudata > Salamandridae > Pleurodeles > Pleurodeles waltl. Next base: position 513,757,222 of record NC_090440.1, read on the forward strand.
GTGTGATCCAAGTCATGAGTCAATTTCGCAAGGGTCAATAGCTGCCAGAGACAACCAAACCTCTACACTGCTGTTGTTGCTATGTCCTTTTTTCCAATAAGAAGCTATCAGAATTCTAGCGACCCCTTTAAGTGCCGTAACAAGTTGTGTCAGTCAGGGTGGTAGCCCATTGAATCCAACATAGATGTCATGCTTTGGCGTTTGGGACACTTGGTTTGGTGACAGTCTCAAGGGCTGATATTAGGGTAACAACAGTAATGCGTTTCCTTTGGGCTAGTGGTATCTCCTTTATGACAGCCATTTGGGCAGCAGTTAGTGTTGTTCCTGTTGGTGCAAAACGCAGTTCAAAGTTGGAGTGCAAGTGTGATTTATATGCTATGGGTACAGTGTCCCTTTCATTAACTATGATGTAGGTGAACCCGATGGCCCCATGAATGGTACGAATTAGCAAATTTGTTTAATTGTCACGTGTGTGCAAGTGTTTTGCTTCAAGCATTTCTATCTGTAATGCTCTGAGAATATGTGTTTGTTGTGGTGCCCAATGTTTGCTTGAAAAATCTGGACGGATTCAATCATAAAGTGGTTTAATGCGCTGTGCATATTCTGGAATATAAGTCCACCAAAATTGAAGAAACCCAGCATAGTTTCTTCATGGTTCTTGGTGGTTGTAATTGTGCACATTTCTCTAGGAAATGTAGTTCTAAATTCTTTCACTCACTTGATAGTTCGTATCCTAAGAATAAGACACTTAGAAAAGCAATTTTTGTTTTCTTGAAATTAAATTTGTAGCCCTCTGCTGAGAATCCCAAAACAATGCGATCCACCCTGGCTAAATGTGTGTTGAGATTGTCATCTGACGCCTCAGGATCAATATCATGCACTATTGATGTCACACAGGCTGAGAACATTCCTCGTCTGTTCTTATACCCTTGAGGGAGTCTACAAAATTTGTGTACCTAGCGTCGAGAAGGCATTTAAGTCCCTGCTTTGAGGCACTAGATTTTGGCAGAAAAAAACATTGGAAATATTCAAGGTTGTTTTGTATTTTTAACGCACTCTGTTGTTGATAAGTGCTGTACTAAGTGAAGTTTGTATTGCAAATATGTGTGTGTGATTAAGTGTCTGTAATCTAAGACTATTCTGTATGAATTGTCCTGCTTAGCTACGGGAAACAAACGGTTGTTCATAGCAGAGACACGGGGTTCAATTACTCCCTGGTACTCAAGTTGTGAGAGAATTTCCATCACTGGTGCTTTAGCTTCCTGTTTAATGGGATATTGAGGTTGAATCTGTGTAGTGAATCCGATCTGTATAACATAGTAGGGGGAATCCCTATCCCACCCCACATGGTTGAGATACAGCGCTGGGGCTTGCCCCAATGCCCAATCTGCGTTGTAAGCTTCTTTTACTGTGTCTGGAACAAGGACTGAAAAAGAGGCAAAATTACGTCTTCCCCTTGTGGGAGAGTACAGACAATTTCAGGTGGGCAAGTATTCCATAACTTTCAGGTAGTATGACATAACCTAGTGTTAATCTTCCCCAGAAGATCACTTTAATGGTGTGCTCGATGTCCCCCTCAATTCGAATTCTTAGTTTGTAAATCCTATTGGGTGGGGAGGCGCACCTGTTTGCAGGTTTTTCTTCAAGGAAGTTGTTAGTGGGTTTCACATCCAGAAGTTCTAGAAGATTCTGATTAATTATTGTGACCTCTGCGGCTCTGTCTAGTAGAGTCACTGCAACATCCTGTTCTTCAGTAGAGTTCTCAATATTCATTGCATGTTTAGTCAAAATTGCAGCAACCTTTTTCTTTTTGAGCTGGACTTTTTTGTTGTCTTCCTTTTCAACCAAAACCTTCGATGAGCAATGTGACTCCTTTCCCAGTTTCACATACTCATTTCAGTGATCTGACCTTCCTCCTCTCTCACTGAGTTTATCGGGTGAGTCCTGCAAGGAACAAGATGGGCGAGTATCATTATACTGATATCTGTCAGGAATTTTTAAAGTTTCTTTATTTCCACGGTTGTAACTTTTTTTTTTAGGTCTCCGAATGTGGAGATTCTCCCCTTTGCTTTTGTTTATCTTTGTTATTTGTCTGTTCATCCCAGTGTTTTCTGAACCCTGTTGTGCTTGTTTGGTATTATCCTTACTGGATGTACTTGTAATTGTGGTTTACCTGGTCTGACTCCCAGACTATCCTGACCTATACTAATATAAGTCTTGGTGATAATCTTAGGCAGCTTGCTTTCCTGAGCTGCTGGCGTACTGCCAATGCTACTGCTTCCCCTTTAAGATTACTTAATATAATTGAGGATGCTTTGGCAAAACTGCCCAATAATTTCATCCCCAAATCCAGGGCAGGGGCTGTGCCGTATTCATCATGAATTTGTTTTAACAATTCCAGAAGGTTCTCAAGTGTTGGTGTACTGTGTCAGGTAGTGTCAACTGCAGAAAATACTTCACCCCAAGAGGCACAGTTATCTACTGAGGGAACCATCCCAAAGGGCAAACACATTGTGAGATTTCTATGTTTGTCTTGAAGTCCATGATGGGGAAGCACTGTTACAGCCCATTTATTTTTTGTGCTAACCAAAACAGAATTTTTTCACGTTTGGTGGGTATCTTACCCTCATTGAATGCACAGTTGCAAGATTTATACTGGTTGTAACCAAATGTGGTGCTGCTGGAGCAGATGTCGCTGCATTAAAGTCTGCATTACGAATTGTATTATTTGTTTATATATATTTACTAGATTATTATATAAGCAGCATCTATCTGCTTTTGGCATGTTTGCTACATTGGAATGTGGTGTATATATGGCTAATTCTGGCCATGTTGGTCCTTTATCACTTTAGGGGACCTAATCAGACATTGTGTACGTGAGGGAGGGTGCATTCAAACCAATTTTGGTGTTTTGATAAGAGATGCATAAGCCTGTATTGTGCAGGTGTGTTTGCTATTGTGTATTTGTGGAAGAAGTGTGTTTCCATCTGCTGCTGAAACGGTGACCCAGGAATGGGAAATTTCTGTTCTGAACGCATTGTGTGCCTGTACCACGTATGTAACATCCCCACCCTCATCAGTAAGTCCAAGAGCTAATAGATGTGGGAGAGGTTGTCTCATATTTACAGGATTTGCTACCCTTTGAGGGTCAGCCATCTTTTAGGATAGTAAGTTCAGAGATAGAAACACCAATTAGGGAAATTCTTTTAAGGTTCAAGCTTGAACAACTTACAGCATGAGATAGGTGCTACCTATGTAGCTGAGGGGGTTATATCCCTAATGCCACAGATGTCTCTTTACAAGGCAATTACTGTGCCTTTGCCATGTGAGAGATACTCTGGAGAGCTGTTAAATTAGTGCCTGACCAACATTGGTTATGGGATGTTGTAGGACTCTTGCCATAGGAGTAAGACTGCTGAGTTTAGGGCAGCAGCATCACTACATCTGGGTGACTGAGCCAATCTCACACTAGCTATAAGCTGTCGGGCTGACCTTGATGGCTAGCGAGCAGCACCTCATGCAAACCTAGAAAGTATAGGTGATTTGTGGTAGCCTAAAAACATGAGACTCTGACTCCTCAGGGAATTCATGGTGGAACAGATCATACCCCTTTCTCTCAGTTGCACAAAGTCTCATACATGCAAAGGCAAACAAAGAGATGCAAAATAAGTTTCGAGACATTTATTGAAGAAACTGCATTCTATGATAAATGGCATGAGCTGTGATTATTAGGAAAATAAAACATAATACAGCGATGATTGTGTCAACTAGAGTGAAACAGATAAACAGTCCCATTATCCTGACATAATAATATCTAAGAATTCCTACCTACACTCTAGCATCTAACATGAAAGCATAGCAGTGCTAGCCCTTCTGCCCATCCCGGTCTTATGAAGGGGCCCCAAACCCACACCTGGAAAGAGGCAAGGTGCTGCCTGTGGATCTGCTGGCAGTCCTTCTGGTCAGCTTGGAGGACAAGGCCAAGATCAGCAAAGCTGTCGACAATGTACAGAGCATAAGATGGCTGGCTGGAATGTCCGCTCTACCCTTCTTTGGCCTGTGTGGTGTTTATAGCAAAACTTGTTGTGTTCTGAAAACAGACCTGAGGTAAAAAATGTCTATGGTTTGAAGGTTGACTCCTTGACTCTTGGATTGGCAATACCCGGTAAACTATTGTGTACAGTCTCAAGCTGGGCACTGAGTAAAATGCGGACAAGGGACAAGGGACTGCTAAATGTGGAACACTGACAAGCATGTTTTCTGAAAAAAAGCAGTTGATAAAATATAAAAAAACAAGCTAACAGTGAGTTGTGCTAAAAATGTAATAAAATTAATAAAAGTAAATAAAATGTGTTTGCTTCTTAGAGGCACAAACCATGGGCCTAAGAGCTAAAATATGGATGCCAAATATAGGAGTTAAAAGGAACCCACAGCAGTATCTCCCACCACATGCGTCTCTTAATGTGGCTCAAGATTTCTTTTTAGTGAGAGGTATGCATGGGCAGCCCCATCAAATCTGCAACATAGTTCTTGCCTCAGTAATATACCACTAACAGATTTCGGGTTCTTTGGGATAAAAATGATGTAAGTGCAGGGGTGCTAGATACCATTGTTATGGAAGTTTGTATGCTGCTTTTTCAGGCCTCTAAAGCAGACACTCGTTGCACAGCTTCCAGTGCTGTCCATATCTAAGCAGGAGTTGCATGCTAAATTGAGATGTCCTGCCAGAATATTTTCTCTTGCCCCCTCCATACGTTTACCAGTGGTGGCTTCCATATACTGATATATATGGCGGCATAGATATGTATTTATATGATGGAAGATAGTTGTTTCGGTATCTGCACTTTTAAGAAGGATCTCTCACTATGGTCTCCCCTGCCAGGCTATTCTTGCCCATAATTTCCACCCTTGCCGTCTAAGTGGTGCCACTGCCCAATACAGTGTTTAGGCAAAATATAGATGAAGAAATATTGTGTGGACAAAATGTTAGGCCAAGAATACCGAGGATAAAAATATTGTGAAGTTAAGTTTCTAGGAGTAAGCAACCTTTTAACTATGCATATATGTGCCTTGATAATCGCTCTCTCTCTCCATATACATGTATAAGTATCTCAAGGTACGTAGCTGTGGGGTTAAGAGTAGTAAATGCATACTTATCTCTTTACACGTATCTTCTTGATACTTTGGTCATCAATATTTTTGACACAATATTCTGTCCACAAAATATTTTTTAGACTAATTTTCTGTCCGATAACCACCCAATACCGTATGGGGTACTTCCTATTCTCAATTTAAAGATGTCTTTGTGCAGTAAATGGATCTCTTGAAGAAGAATGTTATCTGGGTCATGTTTCTGCATGTAGTGCCTGAAATTGTGTCTCTTGTTGGGAAAGGTCAGTACCCATATGTTAAGTGAGATCAACTAGAAGGTAATGGTCAGTATATAGTGTGCTAAATGAAATATTGCATGGTACACTTAATCAAAGCAGAGTGGTATGTGTAATAATGAGGTCCCAAATAAAACGTCAATACCTAGAACCTGAAACCGTGCAAAAGCTAGTGCTACCAATTCCCATTTTACTTTCTAGTAAACATATCATACAGGGAGTCACAAAAGATTACTCCCCCACCCACCTGTGGCCCCAATAGTCAATATCATCCCCAGCACCCCAACAACATCCTGTCATTTCTGCTGCTGGTCCTGCTGAGAACCTGGTTTCCCACAGACTGGAGGATGCTCAGTTCCAGCTGGTCATTTGGCTGCTGATGGAGGCTGCTAATCAAATCTCTTCTCTCTCTTTTAGAGTTCTTGGTTGAGGGTCTTAGCTCCCTCGGAATGTAGCCAACTCTGTTCCACTACCTTTGTCAAGACTCGTTGCTAGGCTCTTCAGTCTTCTTTCCTGCTATTGATGCTCCTCAACCTGGACTACTAGCTGCAACAGCTCCCTAGCTTCTACCCAGGAGCAAATGGATCTCATCTTGCCTTCCGACAGGAATATGAGACAAAAAGGAAGGCCCTAGCTGCAGTTGATCTTTTCATTCTGTAAGTGGTCCATTAGTCAACACCAACAAATCTTGGTAGATTATCTTTCCTTTCAGGACATACTAGAGGACTCTTGAGATGACATCAGGGGTGGAGGCTCATGTTCAGACCACCTGGGGGACCCTTGAGTTGCGTTCTATGCTGTTTGATACACTCAGTAGCCGCATTCCACAGTAGGTCCCTAAAAAGTAAGCAGATGAGTTCTCCCAGGTGATCATCTATTTTGCTACCGGGGACACCCTGTTGATTCTGATATTGTTGCAGCAGAACCTGTTCTCTGAGTCCTGAAATTGCCCTTGGACTAATCTGGTTTGCTGGGCAAGGATCAGTCAGGCACATCAGTGCTCAACTCAAGTATGCAGCCCCTGTCCCCCTCACTCTGCCACCACTCTTTAACTGCAGCCTTCACTATCTCCCCTGGGCTTCTCTGCTGCCTCCCTGGGCCAGCACCCACCCCTTCCTTGAGTCCACCCACCCCTTAGCCTCCTTCAACATAAAGGTGCCTCTGCTGTCTACATGGGCGTCCGCCTTACTCCCAGGGTCAGTCCTGCAACGTCAGCTCCATCAGCAGGAATCCAGATATATTAGACCTACCCCAGCCATTCCACGCTCGTGAGGGTCAGAGCTCTCACAAACCCAAACCAAGGGTCTTGTCTCAGGGGAAAAGCTCATCACCTGGTTCTGCGCCATGATGAGACCAGGACTCGCGTCTGTCTTAATTGTACCTTGGCTCCACCCCTCATGAAAACATTTTAAAATAGGCTGAAGTGAGACATTCTTATACAGTTTTGATGTCCTTTGTCTTTAAGAAACATGGGCATTGGAGGATGTCCAACTGCAAGACTTTATCTCCACACAGAATTTATCTCTTGCAAAAATAACCCAGATAAAACCAAAATGTTATAAAACTAGGAATATTTTGACAATAAATTGTAATATGACTGTTTGCACAGTGAAATCAAAGAAGTATCGATGCAAGAGCAAAATAACTACTGGGATAAATTAGTCTAAGTCACTTGGTTGCTCAAAGGAAATTAAAACTGACAGAACAAAGATTAAGGGCCTTATAATGACTTATACGGATGGAAAAGCCCGTCCGATGGAACTCTTACAGGTAGGTTGCCACCAGTGTGGCAGCCTCCCCGCCAGGCCCATTACGAGTTTCCCACTGGATCAGCAGGCAGGACCTCAGTTTCCACCCACTGGCCCAATGGGAAATGGCCTACAGCATTGTTTCCGGCTTGTAATAGAGCTGGCGGCAATGCTATAGTTGGGAGGGTTCACCAGCACCCGTCGCAATGCTCACTGTCTGCAGAGCAGACAGTGAACATTGTGACAGTGCTGGCCAGGTGGCCCCTGTACTGCCCATGGCAAGTGCATGGGCAGTGCAGGGTTCCCCCTGGGGCCCCCTGCACCCCTTCTTCTCCAGCCTTTTCATGGTGGTGTTACTGCCATGAAAACGCTGGTGGAGAAGGGGGTCATAATCCCCAGGGCAGCGTTGCAGATTAGGACCTCCACGATCGCCAGTCCTCGGGGACGACAAATCCTGGCGGTCCAATCGCGGCGCAACCACCATGGTCATAATGTGGTGCTCGACCCCCACATTAGCGGCGGTCCGACGCCACAGCGAGTCTGGCAGTAAGTTGACCGGCAGACTCGTAATGATACCCTAAATATCGTGTTCGCAGCACGGGTATGAGAGCCTCAACTGGCAGATTCAGCATAGATATTCCAATGGATCATACACATGTCAATATGTCGATCTATTTTTAAATATAGGCGATTTTACTATAGAATCGAATAGGAATAGGTTTCAAAGCTGAAAATGTTTACTGGTGTAATATGATATGGGATTTAGCCATGTCTCATGTAACAAATAATTTATCTCAAAGGGAGCTGTATGGACAAGTAAATGTACATTTAATTGGGAAGTAAATAATGCTTTGATAATACACTCAAGAGTCCAAAGAAAAGCTTTAACTCAAATGATCGGCATCAAAAATTAGGGAATAAAGGAAACTATAGTGCCAACAGATAGGGAGAGTCGGGGTCCAAACCAGCATCATTCAGAAAAACAATGGTTCCAGATTTATACTATTAGTGGGTGAAAAGATTCAAAGACATTTTGGGGATTTAATAATAAGACAGAAATGTTGTTTCTTAATAAAAATTTAAACAATGTGCCACAAGAAGCCCAGAAGGAACACATGAATATATATATGCATCTAACTGAAGAGTTTTGCCGAGTCCATAAGAATGTCAAGAAATGGACACAAAGTAGTTCTGTTTAATGCCCTTCAAGATTGCTCTAGGAAATGACGACTTCTTACATGAGCCACAGTTCCATGAGTAAAAATGTTTTGCAATTACCCGGTAAGAATAGTGTACATTTAAAACATTGAGGTATAGACCGCAATGCTAGTGAAAAACACGCATAGAATTGGGCTTAGAGTAAACTCATGTGAAACACATTTGTGGTCAAGAAAATTGAATGTCAGTTGACAACAAAATGAAATCCCCTGTGGAGTGGAGGATGGCATTGACATTGTGAGAGATTGAAGTGAAACCAGTGCCCAGAGTAGGATTCTAATTACATTTTTGGTGACCTTGTTCGAAGAAGTCTTTTGAGGGTCAGTTCAAGAACAGGGTCATTCACGAGAGAAAAATAGTCAATTTGTCAGTTAATTTCTCTCTGGATCCAAGTAAGTGACGCACATTTGGTCCTCCTTCAGTCTGTCTACGTGTTTTGACTCACTAATAGTATAAATCTTGACCCTCCTGGTCAGTGTCTGCACACTCTCCTCTGAGCAGCCCTACCTGTTGCTGCTGCTGCTGCCTCTACCGCGTTTCGAAGTGAGAGCCTGCCTGACTCTTAATTTGAGGCCCACATCCCCCCTGCAGGCTCTCGCCTGCGCCTCATCCGTAGTGGCCTAGTGGCCATCTGTATGTAAGTATTTTGCTGTCTCTTTTTACTTCTGCTTATTTTTCTGACATTTTTATTTTTTCTTTTATGTTTTTTTTTAGTAGCCATCTGTATGTAAGTATCTTGCTGTCACGCTTTACCTCTGCTTATTTTTCTCTCATTTTTATTTTTTAGTTTCTTTCTTTCTTGTCTCTTTCTCTCTCCTTCAGCCTTTCACTCTCTCCACATTTCCTGCGGCCCCGCCCCCTCCCTCCTTGCGAAGCACTTTCCAGCCCTCCCGCCTCCCAGCTGACCGGACCCTCAACCTCCCTCCCCTTCTTAATGGTGGCCCCTGCACGCTAAGAGGGCAACTCCTCTGACCTCCTGGTCAGTGTCTGCTCGCTCCCCTCTGTGCAGCTTTACCGTTTGCTGCTGCTGCTGCCTCTGCTGTGTTTCAAACTGAGAGTCTACCTGACTCTCCGTTCGAGGCCCACCTCCACCCGCAGGCTCCTGCCCACGCCTTATCTTTGGTGGCCTTGTAGCTATCTATGTGTAAATATCTTGCTGTCTCTTTTTACTTCTGCTTATTTTTCTGTCATTTTTATCTTTTGATTTCTTTCTTTTTCTTTTTCTCTCTCCTTCAGCCTCTCACTCTTCCTGTATTTCCCACTCCGCTGCTGCCCCTGTTGGAAGCTCTTTCCCGCCCTTCCACCTCCCAGCTGACCGGACGCCCCACCAGGCCTCCCCTTCCTAATGGCAGCTGCTGTGTAGGCATGCTGCTGGCGTGCAAGGGGCAAGCCCATCTGCACCCGCCCGAGCTTGGACCACACCCAGCGCCATGTACTCTGGTCCTCCGACCTTCTATTGCTACAATACAGAAACCCTCCATGCTCTGAATTCAGGACGTTCCCCACCTGCCATCACGCATCACCCAGTGACACCCATGGACCATTCTCCTGCCTCCACTGCCACCGCACCATCACCCTACACCAAGCACCAGACCCCCCGCAGCTGCTGAACCATCGAACACCAACCCGGAGCATCTTGGCTACATTCTCCTCAACATTCGCTTCCTCCACAACCTCGCCGTAGAACTCTGGGACCTAGTGGATGGGACATCACCATCCCCATTGACTACAAACTGCTCTGCAAAGCCTGGCCTTCTCGCCCAGGCGACGGCCTGGCCATCGTACAAAAATCCTCCCTCCGCTTCATAACCAATGCACAAGAACACTCCCCCCTCATGGAGCACCTCCATTTCCAGATACACGCTAGACACAAGTCAACCTTCGGCAGCACCCTCATCTATAGGCCACTCTGCCCTTCCCCAGCCTTCAGCGATTCCATCGTCAACATCATTTCTCCTCACGCTCTCACCTCCTCAAACTACTTTCTCCTTGGTGACCTCAACTACCACATTGACAACAGCAACAACACCAACACCGCTTCCCTGCTCGACAACCTCACCACAATGGGACTAAAGCAACTGGTCACCTCGCCAACACCCATCGCTGGACACACTCCATCAGCAACAACATCACGATCGACAATACCTCCATACTTCATGGGACTGACCAACACTGCATTGATTTCACCACCACCTCACTGACCATCCACCTCCCAAGCAGAAAATGGAACTGAATCACTGAGGAACAGCTCTCCAACACCCTCAGCAAGTCTCCCCTGCCCCCACAGCAGATGCTAACATCTCAGCACGGGACTTCCACCAATGGATCTCTGAATGCACCAAAACACCCTAGCACCTTTCAGTGCAAACTCAGCTAAACACCACCTCAGGGGGCAGCTGGTTCTTCGCTGCACTCCAGAACTCCAAGCGTACGTGCAGACAGCTAGAGAAAAGATGGAGGAACCGCAAGTCCCTGTAAGACTTTGAGGACTTCAAAGCTGCCACCAAATCCCACCACCACCTCATCAGAGTCACCAGGAAAGCCACCCTTCAGGACTGGATCAGCACCACCGCTCACATCACCAAAGAGCTCTTCAGCGTGTTCAAAAAGTTTGCCAAACCCCAATCAGAAACAGTAAACATCTCTTCATCTCAAGACCTCTGTGACAGGCTAGCCAACTTCTTCCACCTAAAAATCAAAGACATGTACAACAGCTTTGGATCCCAAGACCCACAAGCCCTTTAACAACCTCCTCAGATCCGACCCATCGAACCACCACAGACCCTGCACCTCTGCACCCTCACCACAGATGAGACCCGCACCATCATGAGCAACATCCTCTCCGGAGCACCTACGGACCCCAGTTCTCACTACATTTTCATCAGGGCCAACCCATCCATCGCACCGGAGCTTTGACACACCCTCAACTGTTCCATAGAGACAACCATCTTCCCAGAGGACTGGAAGCACGCCGAGATCCACCTGCACTTGAAGAAACCCACGGCCGACACCCTGGACCTAAAAAATTAGCGCACAATCTCACTGTTGCCTTTCCCAGCAAGGCCATCAAAAAGGCCATCAACGCTCAGCTCCATAAGCACATCGAGGACATCATCCTGGATACCTCCCAATCAGGCTTCAGGAGCAATCAAAGCATGGAAACCACCCTCCTCACTGTCACAGATGCCACCTGCTCACTCCTCGACCGTGGCCATACAGCGGCTCTCATCCTACTGGACCTATCAGCCACACCTCACCCTCTGCTCTAGGCTCCACGCAACCGAAGTCCACGGAATACGCTCGTTCCTGTCTGGCAGAACACAGAGAGTCAGACTTCTGCCTTACCTGTCACAACATATGGTGATCAGCTGCAGAGTTTCACAGAGCTCCTTCCTGAGCCCCACACTCTTCAACATCTACATGGCCCTGCTCGCATCCATCGTCAGGGACCACGGGCTAAACATTGTCTCCTACGCCGACGATACCCTGCTGATCATCTCACTGACTGAAAACCCCACTACTGCCAAGAAGAATTTCCACAACGGGATGGAAACCGTCGCCGCCTGGATGAAGGACAACTGCCTCAAGCACAACTCTGACAAGACCAAGATCCTCATCCTGGGACCATCCATATCAGCCTGGAACAACTCCTGGTGGCCATCAACCCTCGGCACCCTTTCCACCCCAGCAAACTACACATGCAAACTCGGCTTCATCCTGGACTTATCACTCACCATGAACTGCCAAGTCAACACAGTCACATCCTCCTCTTTCACACACTTCGACTTCTCCAGAAGATCTACATATGGATCTCAAAGGACTGCCGCAAAACCGTAACCCATGCCCTGGTTACCAGCAGACTTGACTATGACAACTCCCTCTATACCAGTACCACCCAGAAGAAACTACAGCACATCCAAAATGCCTCTGCCAGACTCATCCTGGACATTCCCTAATGAACATATTTCCAGTCACCTAAGAGAACTCCATTGGCTTTCTATTGAGAAAATAATTAACTTCAAGCTCCTCATCCACACTTACAAGGCTCTCCATGACCTAGGACCCGCCTACCTCAACCACTGCATCACTTACTCCCACCCCAGATCTCTCCTCTCTGCAACGCTCAACAAGCACTAGCCCCTGTAACTTGCATACGGAAGACCTTGACTGGTGGAAAATCCTTCGCCTACATCACGGCAAAGAGCTGGATCACCCTGCTCTTGCACCTCAGGCAGTCACCATTGCTACCTCAATTCAGGAAGGACCTTAAAACATGGCTCTTCAACTGAAGATCAGAGGACAAACCCCCTTAGCGCCTTGAGACCCTTACGGGTGAGTCATTCTCTTTACAAACCCGGATTTGATTCGATTTGAAGACTGGATGCAACAGTCTTTCCAAGTGTGTCCTTGGAAATGACAAAGCACAGTACTTATGTTTTCAAATATATTACAAATATATTATTAGAGTATATTATATATATATAAAAATATATATATGTGAGATGCCAACATCCAGCTGTGCATAACCTGGCAGTGCTGGTAGTTTTTTTTTTATATATACCAATTGTATTGATTTGAAATTGAGCAGTCATAACAAGAAAAGAGTTGCTTTCCTGTCAGTCCATGCTATGCCACCCAACCCAATTCCCAGCATTTTCAAAGGAGCTGGGAACACCTGTGGATGCATTCTATAGTGTAGAAGTCAAAGTAGAATAGTACCACCATTTACCCCAAATCTTATAAAATTTTGAAGGACAGCCTCTGGTGACATAGATCAGTTCATCCTGTTCAGCGCATCAGCCCATGCCAGGTCTCCACAGTACCAGACAAGGTGTCAGGGGCAACTTTCAGCATCTTGCAATGTCTCTTTTAGCTACAAAAGTTGCCAGACCGACCAGCGTTCAGTTGCCCCTCATGCCCCCAAACTCATCCTGAAACCCCAAAAAAGCTATTTTGTATGTCAGCATAACAGGTCTACCTAAATCCCTCAAGAGGGTTCTACCTATTTGATTTCAAAACCAGGTGATCAGCGGATAATGCCACACCATATGAAAGAAATGTGCCTCAGGAGAAGAGCATTAGAAGCAACAAGGGTTGGGCATAAGACCAATGTGCCAGAGCCTTTGAGGTGACATATGCATTAGGTGTAGATTGTGTAGCTGAATTAGTCTGAACCGCCATTCCGCCATTCCATGTCATCTAAATCACCAACCTAATCCTCCCATCTCCACCGGAGCTGGCCTAAAATATCAGTAGCATTGCAAACCTAAGTGTGTTAAAGTTGGAATATCCTCCTCTACCCAAGCTGCCCAACGATAGTGTAGCCTCCAAGGGGCTATATTCAGGTAAGTCCTTCAGGTGTGTCTTGCAATGTTCAAGTGCATGCCTCAGTTGCAGTTACCTATGAAAATGGGCACAAAAAAGCTGGAAGGGTGCCTGCATGTTTGCAAAGGAGTGCATGTGAGTCCCGTCCAAACGTCTCCCAAAACTGTAATCCCAATCAGGTTACACTGCCGAAATCCCTCCAGTTGTGCCATGTGGTCCAGCCAGTATCCCCTCCTCAAGGGGGTCTGCTGGTTTAATTTCTTGTCCTAGCTAAGGAATCTATTAGCTGCTCGCCATGCAAGAAAAATCGATCTAGTAAGTTCAGGAATGTGACGAGGAAAGGGCCTACCATAAAGATAGCGCATCACCCCATCCAAACCAAGATAGGTTGTCTCATGCAGGTATGTCTGGTCGCTCCTACCTCCAGTCATCCAATGACAACCAGGAGCTGTAATTTAACCGGATGTCCACTGTTCCTAGACTACCATCATAAACAGAACAGCGACATTTTGCCAAGGCTGATGCACGGTGGTTGATTATTCCAGAGAGTGGAGCTGAGTTGCGACCTCAGTAAACCAGACACTAGGGATCGGAAAATGTTGTAGGGTATATAAGAAGCACTGGAGTATCATCATTTTTATGACAGTGACCCGGTCCAGAATACTAAAGGGCAGGTAGACCATGTAGCTAGGCAAGTCTTGGTCGCCCGAAGAAGCAGGGTGAGGTTCAGAAAATGTGTGAGATCTGGACCATCGATATATAAACCTCTTAGGAATTTAAACCTGAGATGATGGACCATGATATCCGATTGCCATCCAGGCATATCATAGTCACCTCAAAAACGAACTAGAAGTGATTTACCTCAGTTCACCCTGAGCCCCAAGGCGTCCTCAAAAAGGTGAGGTATTTCTAGTGCTGTTAGTCTTGGGGAGTGGATTTCTTTGTAGCACAGCTCGGGAGCTAATTGTGTAAATTTAGCTCAAGTCATGTTAGTTGCTCTGTTCCAATTGGGACTCCACACTGTGCTTAAACCACTGGATAAATGGCAGCACGAATGTGTGTCCTCAAACTCGTTGTCTGTCTAAATCGTCTGTCCGGGTGGAAAAGCGAGTCTAAATCAGTGGATGTCCACTTGGTGAAGGAAACGCTAAGGAAAAGAGAAAAACTATTTCTTTGCCCAAACCATGGTCAGAGGGGTTGTTCTTGTTTGTTTACACTGAAGCAAGGCATCAACCTCCCCTTGGCATTAGGTAGGAGAAAAGAGGCAAGCAAGCTACAGCTCCAGAGACAAAAGATCCACGAAGAAGTTGATCCAAACAGATTGATGAAAACTGACAACAGGAGCAAAGGATGCTAAACAGGACAACAGATGAAAGAGGATAATCCCAAAGGAAGAATCTAATTTGCACTGGACAAAAAATGCTCAGTAAGGACTAAATAGCTTGGCAAATAATCAGAGAATTAATATGTTGCTCCTCATCTTGTGCAATGTTTCTTTTTAAAGGTCACTTTATATATGCCTAACCAGAACTGATCTAAAGGAAGAGACTCTACCACATATTAGACTGGGAAGATCCCAAAAACCTTCAATGGAGAGATCACCATCTTGGATCAGCTACTTGATATGATCATACCATGCTGGAATGTCATGATGTCTGTGATTCCACTAAGAAACTCAAGTTTAACATTCTGTGCTCCATGCGGTTTTCTAGACTCCCGCCGCCTACAATCCGAGCCATGTACTACCCGCTTCAGGCTCCTGTTGGTGCAGATGTGCCAGAGAGACTGCTGCTTTCAGAAGTCACCTGCTGTCAACCTGGCACTGCTTGCAGCAACTTACTGAACAGTAGTGTATAAAATACTTTTTTCCCTTCCCAAACTGCGTGAACTCTGGAAAGCTCTCATCTTTTCCTTAGGGATGAAGATTTGGTTTCAAAAGATAAACCATGCCCAGTGACTGTGGAAAAAGTGAAGGATATTATGCAAAACAAGTAATTCAGATGATGCCCTGGTCCCACTGCATACCAGAGCTGTCGTCAAGCAGCACGTACAGTTTTGAGCACAACATTGCAAGGGTTCGGGTAGGTGGCATAACGTCCTGCTCATGTTGAAACTGCCACCGGGGACTGATGGATTGATCAGCGTAATAGTTGAATAGGGCAGCCGAGGGGCGACTGATCTTGCTACTAACCTCTGACCCTGGTCGTGAGCGTGGTGGGGAGAATTTTCTCTTCTTAATACACAGACAGAAAGTTTGTATTTATAGAGTTGAACGGAAAAGGGAATGTTTGTGAATGGAGACAGGGTGGTCGTTCTGGTTTCCAATAGAGCCTGATTAATAAATAGACACCCTTCTACGATGTTAAAAAGTGTTTATGCAGGGTGGAGGTGGGGTAAGTTTATGGTTAGGGGATTTACTTTCTATACACTATTTTTGACACAGTACGATGGCCTAGTAATTTTGAATCAGGTGGTGTCAATGTGACCTCATGGAGCGGGTTGTGGGGGTGGTCCAAGATTACAGTGGTCACTTTTGGAGCAGCAGCCCTTTACAACATACATTGGCACACCTACATGGTACTTACATGGCACGTCAAAAGACTGAACGCATAAACCAAGCACTGTAGAGTCCTGTCGTTCCTTAGATGACACAAAGTAAACATTGCCTGCCCGAAGGAGACCAATCTTGTTGATACTGCGTAAATAAAGGTTAGGAAGAAATGGCGAAGGCAGTTTTATCTGTCCACTTATTCTTCTTATGCAAGAGGGGTGTCAACCTGAGTGGTAGTCCGGGTACTCTGTTATTTGAATTACTCTGAAATGGACGTGGACCGACGATATGTCCTATGTGGTACACTGAAGGGGAGGAAATCTATATTCCCAATGTTTATGCTTCCAACAGCTAATGACAAACTGTCTACTATAAAATACAGGCCCTGTTACGTTTGCTGACTTTCCGATTATATGGATAGGGGAATTCAGTTGCATAGGAGACGGGGATATTGAAAGATTTCCAGCAAAGCAGGGTACAAAGCCGGGTATGACACTGCCATTGAAAGAAGTTATGGACAACGTCGACTGCACGGATATCTGGAGGGCCTTTTACCAGACAGAATACTCATGCCACACCTTGATACACAATAACTATGGTAAACTAGCCCACAGTTTGGTTTAAAGACTAGCTGCTCTGGAGTGTGGGCAGTTGGTAACCTGGATAGATTCCTTTCAGATCATTCATCTCAGTTGCTTGATTACACCCTAGAGCTAATGGCTGTGGCTCAATTTTTATGGAGACTCCCACCTGAGATTCTCACAGAGTCTGTGTGCCTGTCGACCCTGGGCGCTATAATTGGTACCTACTTTGAGGAGAATTGTGGCTCTTCTAGCACTAGATAGAATGACTGTGAACCTATGAAGGCAGTATTGAGGGTAGAGTGCTTGGGCCTAATTCATAGGGTTAAGCAGCAGCTTTAGAGGAAGCTGTTGGTGCAGGAGGCAAGATTGGCAAAGGTTCAGCAAAGGGCTCCTGCCTCTGATGACTACGCTAAAGTAATGGTGGTTGCTGGGAAGGCTGTGGGTGACACGAGATAGATTGCATAAATACACTCTGAACAAGTGTCGTCAGGGATTGCACAGAGAAGGAGATAAACCTAGTGTGTATCTTATCACAGGAATCCAGCATTTCCTGTATATACGATATTTGTAATCTCAATTGCGAGGCGGTCATGGACAAGCAGAACATTTGCTGCTCACTTAAGAAACATTTATTGCTGTGCAGATTACGGCCCTCATTACGAGTTTGGCAGTCCGAGTACCCCCATGGCGGCGGTCGCACAGCTACCAGGCCGACAGTGCAGACTGCCACATTATGACCATGTCGGTCATTTCAATGGAACACAGCCAATACACTGCCAGTACTGCCAGTGAGGAGGCGCTGCTGCGGACTCCGGTAGGCATCTCCAGGCCGGTGGGGACCATGTTCCCGCCGATCATATGACGAGGTTGCACATCTCCAGGATTTTCGGGGCGGTCGCACCGCCACCAAAACCGTGATGGAACCGACGCAAAAAAAGGAGACACTTACCTTCGGGGACACAGACATGTCCGGAGCCGCCATGGAAGCAGAACTTGAAGTCTTCCCACTGCTCCTGATCGCCCTGCATCTCCAGAACCAGCGACAATGAAGATGACAACAACCGTAAGTAAACCCACCTAGCACACACTGGAGGGAAAGGTATTAGAACATGCACACACAACACACACATTAGGGTCGACTAGAGACATCCACACACACGCAACCACATACCCATACCAAGACACACACCTACAAACACACGTGCACATACAAAATACACACATGCACCCCAACAATACACACACCACGGCCAACACACACGTGCCATACACACCCCACCCTGCACACACATCACCACCACAGGCTAACACACATGTACACAACACCACTGACTCACACCACCTCACAACCATAACTACACAAATGCGTTGCCAACCCATAGAACTGCACACCAACACATGACAACACTTACTGACAACAACACGCAAAGACTACTCACAACCAATCAACACACATCCACACAACGTGCCAAATGTCCCAACACGCCCCCACACAACATACAACGCATATGACATTGGCATCACCGCACACACGGACGTACACACAACAACCACACACTGGCACACAAGACCACCACAACACATCCCACTACATACAATGCACAACTCTGCAACGCACATGCATGGAGCTACACAATCATATTACTGACACAAAACACACCAATAGCAGCGGGACCAATGGCAGGCCCACACACACACATGCAGCCCAGGCACAACAAACACACACAACTCACACACACACACACAAACCAAATCCTACAAACACAACACATCCATGTTGAAGGAAAGGCAGGACAAGTATGTCACCATCAATACCAACAGAAGGTTAGTCTGGATGTATTATAATAAGCGCAGATAAACTATTTGTAAAATTGGGCAATTGGCCAGTCTATAGTCAATTGTGCCCATGACAAATATGACACAACACAGTGCCCCAACTTGACTCCTGACTTCAAAGTGACCTCCACAGTGTAAGGGCATCAAGGGGGCAGGCAGGCACCGCAGGGATGTTTTGAGGGTGGTAGGGGTATGGGCTTGGGAGGGGGTCCTTTGGTCTTGGTCTGGGTTTGGGTGGGTGCTCCTTGGGATTGGGTTTGGGGGGGCCTTGGGTTTGGTAGGAGGGTCCTTAGCTTTTACCTTGGGAGGGGGAGCCTGGGTGCAGGGGATCGGCCTCTTAGCAGGGGGAGGGGCATGGGCAACACCAGGGGTGACAGGGAAGCACTGGGAGGTGGAAGGGCTGGTCTTGGGGAAGGACACAGGGAGCTTCAGGGAATCATGTGGTAGGGGAGGGGTAGGGAGCAGGGAAAACTCATAAAGAAATCATTTCTTAGGGACACAAGGGTGGTATTTGGTAAAGTGTTTGCAAGTGGAGGGAGAGGGAGTGGTTGTAAGATGTGTTCTTGTCCTAGGTGTAGGTGCGTGCGTGGATTGAATGTGTGTTCTTGGTGTCTGTTGGGTGGGCGTTTAGGTGTCTTGGGAGGCGGGGGAAGAGGTGTGGTGAGATGCCATGCTGGATGGGTGTCTGTCTGTTGGGGTGGTGTCTGCAGGTATGGTACATGTACTGCATGTGGGGGTGTCTGTGGTGAGTGCACATTTGGTGAATGGGGTGGATGTATCCTGGTCTGTTACTGTGCTGACTGTGGGTATGTTGGGACATGTGGCTGGAACAGGGAATATTGGTGTTGTGCCAGCAGGTGTGACTGGTGTAGTGTCAGTGATGGAGTGGGTGGTGAGAGAGTCAGTGCAGGGAGTAGATGTTGTTGTGTGTGTGCAGGTGGGTGTTGTCTGTGTGCATGCCGGTGGTGGGTCTTGTGGTGGCTAAGTTTGTCACTGCGAACCGTGTCTGTTGAGGTGGATAAATGCCTGTCTGAATGTGTGCTAGGCGGAGGGGGGGACAGAAGACAAAGGGATACTGGCTGCCTTCAGTGAGGAGGCCAGAGCCTGAAAGGATCTCTACAGCTCAGCCAGGGCACAGTGAATGCCTTCTAGGAACGCATTGCTCTTTTGGACTTGAGCTGCCAGTCCCTGGATGGCATTCACAATGGTGGACTGACCCACAGAGATGGCCCTCAGGAGGTCAATATCCTCCTCACTGAAGGCAGCAGGGCTGACTAGGGCTGGGGCAGAGGTGTCTGTGGCGAAAGAGATGCTGATGCTGCTGGGTGAGCAGGCACAGCAAGTAGGTGAGGGGCTACAGGGAGGGCGGTGCTAGTAAGGGGAGTGGTGGACATTGATGTTGCTGGGGTGGTCCCAGATGGGTCTGCCACCGTCAGGGAGAGTCCATCGGAGGAGGAGTCTGAAGATGATGTGGTCGATCCTGTGTCCCCCATGGCACTCCCCTTGCCCTCCGTCCCACTGGGTCCCTCAGCCTTGCTGGTATCAGCCTCCTGGGTCCTGTGGGCTGCTGCTCCCCACATTTCTGTGGCCCTTCTCCTTCACTTGATGATGCTGATGCACACAAAGAGAGAGAAGGCTATGGTGGATAAAGGTCATTACATACCTCCCATATACACATATCAACATGTACATCTCTGACATAACACATCATGCTAGGCCATGCCATTACAATTGCACTCCAAGTCTGCTACTACCTATTAGCCAAGGCAAGATGTCATGGTAATTGAACAACAGATGTGCACACAAGTTGACATAGTGACATGATAAAGGCTGTGACTCTGCATAGCAGCATTGTAATTGCCTACTCTAATCATGTAGACTGGCACCAGAGCAACAGCAGTGAACTCCACACATCAAACTCACCACATGCTCACACAAACCTATCATCACAGTACAGACAATTGTACTCCATGCACCCTGCATACATCCACTCCCTGTCCGGTGTGTCAATGACTTTCACCCTCACACACCCCTATCACACAGGATAATGGTATTTGGCTCACCAGCTCCTCTGGTGCCCCATACAACTGTCCATAGAGGGGTAGGAGCCCATCCACAAGCTTCTCCAGCTCCTCCTGGGTGAAGGCTGGGGCCCTATCACCTGCAGGACGTGACATGGTGGCTCCCAGAGACAGTACACAGCAGCACATGTCATGGAGGTCTTGCTTGCAGGAATGTCAGGAGTCAAGTGAGCTGGGCGGCAGAAAATTGCAGTCATGACCGCCACGTACATGACCGTCACCACTGGCGGTGATCATCATTGGCCCCAGTCTTTCATAGACAGCAATGTTGTCCAATGAGGAGTTGCACGGCGGTTGCGACCGCCTACCGCCATGACAACATACACCGGCGGAATTAGGTAACTTCCATCTGTCCAGTGCATACAGGACAGGGAGCTACCATTTTAGGCACATTTAATGGATTCTATTGGAAAAATAAGTGCATCACACTACACTTATATTCAGTATGCTGTGTAGGCCTATATTCTGCTATCATGGCTGGGCCCATACACGTGTCATTCATGCCACAGTGGTGTTCGATGGACGAATGTCGATTCCTGTGCATGTCCAGCAACTCGGTGCCTCATAGGCGGTGTTACCATATAGGGCACTGCAGTGGCATTAGTACATACATGGTCCATGCTGGGGCAATATGCAGCTTAAATATGGAAAATTACACATGTTAGTTGTGTGATATGCGTTTGGTCAAGGCCTGCAATGGGCAGCAAGGATGGTTTACATGGCCAATATGGTATGTGGCAGCTGTTCGGGCATGTCTACAGTGTTTGTTGTGTGCAACTAGGATATGTCAGCTAGCATGTGTAGAGTGCTCATCAAAATGTACATTCTCTACTGTTTATCCTAAATACCCTGTAATGGGGAGAATGAGACATGCACCAGTGTACCGCATCCTAGTAGCCCTTGCTGCCCTAGAGGAGAAACACATCATCCAGACCTATCGTCTGAATCGTAAGACCATAATAGATCTATGTTCCCAGTTGGAGCCAGATCTATTGCCTGCCATATGTAAATCGTATGCCATCCCTCCCACAGTACAGGTCTTGTCTGTGCTACACTTCCTTGCCTTGCTAAATCCAGATTACAGTGGGCTTGGCAGCAGGGATGTCACAGCCCACGTTTAATCTTGTGTTGAAATATGTACTGTCTGGTTTACTGATACACCAGGACAGCTACATCAGGCTCCCGCAAAGTGTGGATTTGCCTATCGTTAAGGCTGACTTCTATCATATTGGACGCATCCCTCATGTGATAGGGGCCATAGAAGGCACCTATATTGCTTTGGTCCCCCCCAGGGTCAATGAACAAGTCTATTGGAACAGGAAAAACTACTACTACATCAATGTACAGGTCGTGTGTCTCGCGGACCAGTACATCTCCCAAGTAACGGCCAAGTTTCTAGGACCTGTGCATGACTCCTTCATTCTGAGGAACAGCAATGTCCCCCACAATATGACACAACTAGAGAGAGAGAGGGCTTGGCTCATTGGTATGTATGCATAAGGATGTGTTCACTGTAATGTCAACTGTCATCCTATTCTGTCTTGTGCCTCTACCGGTATTGTGACAGGTCCTACCTTTGTGCACAGAGGTGACTCTGGCTACCCTAAACTTCCCTGGCTGCTGGCAGCAGTGAGGTACCCTACCACAGATGGGGAACACAGTTTCAATGAGGCCCAAGGAAGTCGAGGCGTGTTATTGAAAGAACTTTTGGCCTACTAAATGCCAGATTCGTGTGCCTCCAGGTCTCTGGAGGTGCACTCCTCTACACTCTACAAAAGGTATGCCAAATCGTAGTTGCCTGCTGCATGCTACACAATCTAGCCCTGAGATATCAGATTCCATTACTGGCTGATAAGGAGGAGGCAGCTGGGCCAGTGGCTGATGATGGTGACATACAAAGTGATGAGGAGGCTGATGAGGAAGGTGCAGCTGATTATAGGACAGGACTGAGCTGGTCAATCATTACTTCCAGTAACATACAGGTATGTTGTGTTGTAGAAGCCTAATTATTCAGCACCCATTCAGGATACAAACGACCGTTAGCCAGCTCTTCTAGAATAAACATAATGAATTTATTAGGGATAGAATAGAAAGACATGTACATGGAGGATGCTCTGTACTAGTGTACACTCGAGCAGCCTAATACAAGGAAGTAATACATGATCTTTTATAGTATTAAACCACAAACATAATTCAACGTCTTATTGGTTCTTTGGCTTTGACGTATGATTGACGCATGACTACTTCTCCATTATGGCTGAGGTCGTTTTTCCTATCATACCATATATAGTAACAAAAAGCATAGAAAAGGATTTTACACAAGGTGGCCTACGTGCCTAATATCACATGGTCCATCTTGTGACAGAACTTGAGAACATCACGTACTCAGACTGGTACTTTCCAGAAGGGAGATTGCTTCAGCTAGCATGCAATGACGAGGATCTTTCATGATGTCTGTTCAGAGGGCAAGCCTTGCAACATAATGCGTTCCTAGCAGTAGCGAATTACATTTGTAGGCCTCTTTACTTAATGATAGGCCTGTGCAGAGATTGTCATTGTGTATCACAGGGGCCACTAGGCATAGCATACCTAGGAACTGTAAAATGCGATTCCACATTCCGCCCTCTGATACTCAATGACAAATCTAAGGGTCATGGTGTATTGCTCTCATTTATACCTCTTGCTTGTCCCTGTTGTCATCCTTATATCTTTTTCTTTGATAATGTGTGTTTCTGGTGACAGTTTCTTTCTTTTTTTTTTTTTTTTCAAGAGTAGGGCCAGGAAGGATGGACAAACTGGTATGAGCACACATATCGTTATCAGTGCCACGATCCCTATCGCTAGTACATCTACCAACCAGGTACCCCAACCCCTGAACCATGCTGCTACTCGATCCAGCATTCCTCTGACGTCTGTCCCATCTGCCACTTTCCCAGCTCCTTCTTCTTCCTTTTTAATATCCTCTATTTCCTTTCTTATATTCCCCACGTTGGTGTCCTCTTCCTGCGCACCCCGCCAAGTGTTCTCTTTTCCCCCTTCTGTAATTCGGTTCTATGTGCCATTTTTGGTAGCACGAATGCTAGGTAGCAGGTACCTTGCCAACCTGCTGGCAATTAAAAAAAAATGCAGATGTCCAACATATTGTTAACTGCTGCAAATGAATCCTCTGTTCCCTCCAGACTAAATTTGTTCACTGTAAGAATTTTGGCAACCTTTGCATGGGTCAAATATTTTTAAATGTAATCCCTACATAAGAAAGTTCTAATTTGTTGTACACCTGTGGTTCCTAACCTTTTTACTCCTGGGGACCACCAGTGAAACGTTACTGGAAGCCAGGTACCCCCAAGCAATTTGCACAATTTAAATTTCAAACATGAAATCATTCTTTTTATATTGAAAAAATATGCAAAAATCTAAAAATCTAAACATTTTATTGGAAATGTTGGTGCTGCATCTTGGCGACCAACTTTTCAATTTTTAACCATAAGTGCCTCTCTTCTCTCCCTATCCTTTTTGTCACATTTAATTAATTTTTATTATAGCATCTCTCATACCAGTGTAGGTGTTGGAGCACTTTACAGCACTTAAAAATGAAAGACTGGGAAAAAACAGCTTTCTAATTTGTGCTATGCAGTTGGCATGCAGCTCCTTAATTGCAGTTCATAGCTCAATGTGCTAGATTACTATTATGAACTGTACAGTAACTAAAGAATCTCTGTGACAAAAGCAGTAACCCACTGTGCCATCCACATAAAATACTGTTTTTTTTTTTCTTCATAATACACATCCTTTGCAGCTGGCATATTAACCATCTGCACTATCTTTCAGTCAAAAATGCCACTGTCCAAAACTCTCATTCCTCCCCAGCAGGTACATTAATCACTGGAGTTATCTTGACGCTTTTATTTTTGCTGTACAATGCTCTTTGCAGTACTTTTAAAGCAAATAACAAGTAATAAAGTCTGAATTTTGTGTCTTATTACGTGTGATAACTTAACAATTAAACTTACATTTTCTACAGTGTGTAAGCATGTTACAGCCATCCCTTGTCTACTTGCAAACCTTTCCCATACTCAGTGTAGTGTCAAATTATAGTGTAGTAATTGGAGTAGTGGCCACATATTTCAGGCCAGTGTATCGCCTTCTTACAATCCTCCCACCAATCTCATGGTACAATAATGCTAAACAATGTATCCAGATCCTTCCAAAACAGCCCTTCCCATGGCTATTATTCTGTTTAACTCTGTACATTTTTATGTACGTCGAGAGACTGTGTCTTGTGATCTCCAGCTGTGTGTTTGTATTGCTGAGCACCTCCTTCCACATCTTAATGTTATGGATTGTGTGATGTGCATACGTGGACATATCCCATAGTAAATTGTGTGATCCCTCTCGCCCCTTGCCAATACATTTTTCCATTTCATTTGATATCTGTTCGTACTTCTGTTCATTTTTTCTAATTGCATTAGCCACTTCCTCTTTACCCTGGCTATGGAATAACTGTCTAATTCTTTCACAAGGTCTCTTACGTTTTGCTTTTATTTTTCACTTCCTCATCCATCAAACGCCATTCCAGGGTACGGCTTTCACGTTCCGTCTCTGCCTGCTGTTGTAGAGGCAGCTCAGAGTGTTTGGTCCCTGCTGTGGTGCCCTCACGCTGTAGTGTATTTCCCAAATGTCTTCAAACAAAATCGATATTTTGTTCCTGTGACTGTGCACTTGTCACAGGAAGAGAGCTTGAAAAGCCCCTATTATCTCTCTTTTTTTTTTTTTTTTTTTTTTTTTCGTCCTCCAATCTTCCCTGCCCTTGTCAGCCCCCCCACCATGTGGAGGAAACCATTCTTCAGTTCACTTTATTTATTTCTCTTTTTTTTTTTATCCTCCACATACAGGACAGCCCCACATTCAATGCACATCCCATATGCAACTAGCATGTAGGCAGCATTGTAAAGCACCACACATGTACGCAAAGCTACAGAAACACTACTGTCATTTTCCTTGCAAAGTCAAAGTCTAAGTACAGTAGTGCCTATAGGCCTTCTTTCGCCTCTATTTGGTACGCTGGACTGTCCTTGGGGCTATGTTGATGTGTCTCTACTTTGCCTTTACTAAGAGGGTTCCTCGTGACTGTCTTACCCTAGCCTTTTGTTACATAACACGAAGACAATTACAATCGTTCCAGAAAACAGTAGGATGTCGGTGTATTTTTTTTACACCGCTCATACCCCGTGACACAGAAGGGATAACAATGGGTATATTCACACACGCAGCCTCTCTTTGCCAGCCGCAATTATTTATTAGTAAAAGCAGGAAGCAAGCCGGTCTGCATCCATGCCACAATTTCAGCCAGCCATGTCCACCTTAGCTCACACAAAATTTGAAATCAGACAGTACCCAAGGTGCTAGTGATGGCGTCCACACTGGCGTCCTTTGGGGTGAATCAAGAGATGACAGAATAGTCAGGAGGGACAGGGTGCAGCTGTATGATATTGGAAGCTGGACCAGATCCTTGGCCAGTGACACACAGATAACGCAATAGCGGTGAACAAGTCAAGCAACCACATGTGACGGCAGAACCATAGACAAGGGTCACAGTACAATTAGCCCTGTGGGGTGATCCTACTCCCACCCCTTGTATCAATATGTAGCGAGTGCAGGGGGGTTTGTACTGTGTGATGTTTGCAGATTAAATCAGTCAATTGTCATAAAAATCTGTATTATGTCTCCCAGGAGTCCACCCACCTAGTCT
This sequence comes from Pleurodeles waltl, assembly GCF_031143425.1. NCBI lineage: Eukaryota > Metazoa > Chordata > Amphibia > Caudata > Salamandridae > Pleurodeles > Pleurodeles waltl. Next base: position 513,783,701 of record NC_090440.1, read on the forward strand.
TAAATTTTCTAAAAATTCTTATCCTAAATCGCAAATGCATGAAGTCAAAATAAATCACAGTACACCACCTTGTTGTCAACCCTTCCTTCATCAATCAAAAACCACTTTCGCACACACACTTATTTATATCTCAAAAACCACTTTCAGACACACACACAGATTTATACCTCAAAAACCACTTTCACACACACACACGTAATCAAACCAGCATCTATAGTTTACACCATTTCACATGAGTAGCCGATAGTTCAATATGCCATAAGCATTGTTCAAAGAGCTGCAATATCACAGGAAACAGATAACATAACAATTGTTTAACACGACAAACAGAGCCTGCCTGCTCCACTGGAATGAACCACTATCATCCAGTTACTGGAATGAACCACTATCACTCCTATAAACACAAGAATGCTGATATCACATGCCAGTTCCTCTTAAATGTACGCATAGAACCTGGAACGGACCTCTACCATTCCATTTCACATCTGGGCAACGCCCTTTTAACCAGGGGTTGGCTTGGCGCCCACAACACCCTCTCTGGCCAGAGTTATCCGCACCAGCCCCTCCGGCTGTGGACTGCAAACAGCGACTCGCGCTGTGTTCTGAAGCAACACCACTAGTTGCCTCTATTCCTCGGACTTCTTTTTTTTTTTTAACAGTAACAAGCTACATGAAATACAGGAAGCTATTCTAAGTATACAGCTGCAGCGCAGGGAGGAAGGAAATGGTGTAATACAATGGAAGAACCAAATTAACACAGAATGCTAGCAGCCTGCGGACGGTTATAGTTAACTATCTGAATGTTTTCACAAGGTGCATTATCGGAGCCCGCAACAGAGGACAACAGAGGAAGAAATGCCCTTGGCATGCCACCGGAGACAGAGAAATAAAAAGATGTCATTACAAAAAGCTGGCTAAGGGGTACGGCAAATAGAAATATTAACCATAAATGCATAACCACTCTATGCAGGAAACATATTAACGAAACACCCCAGTTACCTCCCTGTTTCGCAATATTTACACCGGAAAAACAGTAGAGCAAACAGCGAGAGCAGGACCACGAAGCAGCAATAGATACTCACGACAGCTCCAGACTCCGTCGCAGGAGGGGCCCTGTCCAATCGGTCAGCTGTCGCCCCAACCGAAACAGGAGCCGGGCTGAAGGAAACTATTCGCTGAACGAGACCGCAATTCTTCCATTCTCCACCAAATGTAGAAGCCTAATTATTCAGCACCCATTCAGGATACAAACGACCGTTAGCCAGCTCTTCTAGAATAAACATAATGAATTTATTAGGGATAGAATAGAAAGACATGTACATGGAGGATGCTCTGTACTAGTGTACACTCGAGCAGCCTAATACAAGGAAGTAATACATGATCTTTTATAGTATTAAACCACAAACATAATTCAACGTCTTATTGGTTCTTTGGCTTTGACGTATGATTGACGCATGACTACTTCTCCATTATGGCTGAGGTCGTTTTTCCTATCATACCATATATAGTAACAAAAAGCATAGAAAAGGATTTTACACAAGGTGGCCTACGTGCCTAATATCACATGGTCCATCTTGTGACAGAACTTGAGAACATCACGTACTCAGACTGGTACTTTCCAGAAGGGAGATTGCTTCAGCTAGCATGCAATGACGAGGATCTTTCATGATGTCTGTTCAGAGGGCAAGCCTTGCAACATAATGCGTTCCTAGCAGTAGCGAATTACATTTGTAGGCCTCTTTACTTAATGATAGGCCTGTGCAGAGATTGTCATTGTGTATCACAGGGGCCACTAGGCATAGCATACCTAGGAACTGTAAAATGTGATTCCACAGTGTGTGTATTGTCAGGTCTTTTATTTCCAAATTACATTCTGACAGTGCTCCTCCTGGTCAGGTAATCAGTGGAGATGTTCAGTGTACCTATCCCTCGGTGTGACTTGTGGGGAGAGACAGATTGCCTATCAGGAGCTGTGGTAATGATGTCATCTCTCTGACATGTGTTGGCAATGCAGGTTGCTAAGTTGACATTTCGTATGTTCAGGCATGTGGTGTATCATGTGTCCTGCAATATCCTGTGCAGATGTTTTTCCAAATATAGATTGTGTAGTGTGTATCACTCCCTATCCTAACTGTTGGCTATGGCATTCATGGACACAGGCCTTTCCTTACAGCAGTAAGTGTAGTTGTTTACCCCATGTCAGCTGTGAGCTACTGCGTATTAGTCATGTGATTCCTGAGAATGTGGATGTGGCATTGTCTCCTGATTTCCCCTGTTTTGTTGCCAATCCACACTGGTCATGACAACAATGTACTATATATGTGCTGTGACTGCCACCATGCCTATTATACTGATGTGAGTCCCTGTCTTGGTGTATTTTCAGGTTGGATTTGTGGATCTACTCTGGTGTATGCCTGGACTGGTGACTCCCTTGCAACGGGATTTTGGAACATGTCTGATTTACTGTGTCACCTGCAGGACAAGCCTCCCTCTGCTGTCCATGTAACAGACTTTTAGTGAAGGGGAATAAACACACATGACATTTTGGTTTAAAATAGATTCGTACATGTAACAATAAATATTCTAAGGCAGTTCCTGTGTTCCATGGTGTTTATTGTGCACAATGTGTCGAACAGTTGATAAGTGGGGTCATGGTTGGGGTAATCATCAAAGTAGGTGGCCTAGCTGTAGGTAGTACAGATCCAGTATCCAATGGCCATGTGAAAATAGATACATGACATTGAACAGCCAAAAGGGTGTCTCAGTGGCTCACAAGGGAGAATGTTCAGGGGAGGGTCACTTCCTGGCAGTGTGTTTGGTCTTGGCATCTGCTCCTGCATGATGGCTGGATTGATGACCATGTTTGTGGGGGAGGAGGGGTCCTCAGCTACAGAAGGAGGGGTGCCAGTGGCCTGTGATTCCTCTGGCAGGGCCTCCATTCCACTAGAGGAGGCTCTGTTGGTATCTGGCTAGTGGGAGGGGCTTGCTGGTGGATGGAGGAGGCAAGCAGCATGGTGGTGAGCTCCTTGAGCATCCCTGCAATAGAGGCAGTGGTGGCATTGTGTGTCTGCCACTGCTGCATGGCATCCTGGTGGTATTCTCTCTGCAGTCTTTGGTTTTCCTCCAGGATGGTATTTGGCCCAACTTGCATTGGGATAGCTGGTATGCTCCCAGGACTTGGGAGATGGTTTTCTGGCCAGTTACATCCATTGGGGGCCCCATCCCATGGCACACAATTGCCCTTCCACGGCACCTGCACCCCTGTGTCTGTGCCCCTAGCAAAGTGTGCCTACTCCCACTTACACCAGGATCCTCATTTTCTTGGGTGCGAGGGGTCAACTCAGGTCCCTGTACTGTGCGGCACACTACTGATTGACCAATCCTTGGGACACAGGTGAGGGTTTGGCTGTGATGTTGATGCCACAGGTTGGGTGGGGTGGGATGTGGGCAGGATGAGGCTGGGAGTGGTGGACTGACCAGGTGTCCCAGATGGGCCAGGTAAGTCGTCAATATCCAGACATCCTGAGGCATTGTCCTCACTGGGGCCTTCATCCTGGGGAGGGCTGGCTGTCTCTGGCATCCTCTCCATGGTGGCAGTGGCAGGGATACATGTGAATAAAGTGGGAGAGTGTCTCATGGTGGTGGTGTGAATGTTGGTCTCTTGTCTGATGCATACAGTGGCTTGACTTGATTCCCAGTTATGGCAATGCAGACAGGTGCAGCACTGCAGACATTGTTTGTGGATACAATGCTCTATTGAGGGTTGATGAATGAGGATTGCATTGTGTCATTGCCATGTATAGGTCCTCAGTTGTAGCATCCTGTTGGTGTTGCAGGTGCCATAGTTGTACATGCAGGTGTTGCAGTGCAAAGTGGACATATCAGCTTTTCATGTGGATACTCAGGTGCATTGTGGGAGTTGTAGTGTTGGGTATTGGCAGTGCTATCTGTGAACAGGGCGTGGGCTGTCTGGCCATTGTGGCTGGGTGGTGGTGTGGCATGTAGGGGAGGGGCTTTAGGTGATTGTGTGGGAGGTATAGTGGAAGATAGGTTGACTTGGAGAGTGATGGGGTGGTGGGGTAGCATGCAGGACCAGACAAATTAGTGCTAGGGGAGTGTTAGTGACTTACCAGAGTCCAGTCCTCTGGGTATACTGGTCAGGCCCTCAGGATGCAGGGTGTCCAAGACCTTCTCCTCCCATGATGCAAATTCTGGGGGAGGAGGTTAGGGCCCACTTTTGTGCCTGGATGCCATGGAATGCACCTTCCCCTGTAGGTCGTTCTACCTCTTCCGGATTTCCTCCCTTGTGCGTGGATGGTTGCCCACTGAGTTGGCCCTGTTGACGATTCTCTGCCATAACTCCATTTTCCTGGCGATGGATGTTTGCTGGTCCTGTGCTCCAAGCAGTTGTGGCTCTACCTTGAATATTTCATCGACGATGACCCTCAACTCATCATCTATGAAGCTTGTTTTTTTTATGACGGGACATGGTGGTTGTGTTGTGTGAGAAGGGTGTCGTGTGCAAGGGTGCCTTGTAGGGTGCTTGGTGATGTGGGAGGTGCTTGGTTGTGTGCGCTGTTTGTTTGTGGTGCTTGTGTGCAGTGACAATGTGTATATTTTGTCAATGGTGCAGTTGTGTGGTGTGTGCTAGTGTGTACAAGTGCAGTGTCTTTAGTTTGTGTGATCCTCGCTGTCAGTGATTGTCGTTTTTGTTGCAAAGGATTGTAGGTTGTGTGGGTTTTTTTTTATAGTGGTGTGTGTAGGTGTGCCTGATGTGTGTATGTGTGTCTGGTCGGGGGTATTCGATTTGTTCAATGTAGTGTTGTATTCTGGTGGAGGTGTGTTTTTGAACGTGGCTGTTCGCACCGCCAATGGTTTTCCACTGTGCAGTGACCGCTGTGCTGATTTGTGGGTCGTAATCTGGAGGGCAGAATGTGGTGGAGATGGCGGTGCTGGTGGTGGAACCTTCTCTCCTGGCAGTATCGGATTTGTGGCTTTATTTTGGCGGTGTTCGGTGTGTGACTCATAATACGGCAGTCGGATTACCGCCTCCATTGTGGCCTTTTGGCGGCTGCCTCGGCGGCAACCACCAAATTCATAATGAGTGCCTAGGTTCCTCCTGTAATATTACGAAATTATCTGAACAACATTGAATTTCCCAAGGTTTGCCCAGCACTTAAGGAGGAACTGGAGGAGGATATTGCAATAGAAGAATTGAAAGTAGCTATAAATGCAATGCAGAAGAATTAAACACCTGGGAGTGATGGATTTCCAGCAGAACTGTATCAAGTCTTTGCTCCCCAATTATCTGAAAAGTTACTTGAGACACATTGGGTTTAGCTGATGCTAAAACCAGGAGGTGATTCAATAGATCCTGAAAATGGTATGATTAACTCAGACACAAAAATGTTGCACAAGTTATTAGCTTCCAGTTTAAGCCACGTGGTTGTGGATTTGGACCATGAGTATCAATGTGGCTTTATACCTGGCCACTGTATGACAATGAACTTATAAAAATGTTCTCATGTATTACACTTTATGCTTGATAAAGGGAAGGAAATAGTTGTAGAGTTGATTGACCGGGAGAAGACATTCAACAATTTAAATTTGGACTTTTTACAGGAAATCCTCAGATGTATGGAATTTGCCATAGTCTTTTGTAGATGGGTGAGTATATGATACCCCAACTCTATGGCAAGGGTTCACCCTGGCAGGTAGTATCGGAGGGTTGGGGTATAAGCTCTGCCCTCATTTACCCCTTCTAATCATGCTGGCTCTTGATCCTCTAGCGATCTGGCATCGGGCAGAACTGGGGGAATAGGGGATTAAGGTGGCAGGTACCACACATGTTGCCTCCTTTTATGCTGATGGTACACTGTTTTGTTGTGTTCATCCCGTGAATCTGTAATAAGCTATTTGCATTACAGGAGGAGCTTGTGAGAGTCTATATTTTGAAAACTAATAGAAGAAAAAGTATTTTGCTTCCACTGGGGTTTCTGGGTTGCTGCCCAGTCGAAGGATTGCCAGATCTGGGACTCCATTAGGAAGTATTGTGGTTGCATATGCTTTGGAGGGACATTATGAATAAAATATGGGGAGAGTTCTGAGGGAACTTGAATCTTCTGTAAAATTCTGGAATGCTCTCCCCCTTTACCCTTTGGGCTAAGTGGCCATCTACAAAATGGTCTTTCTGCCAAGATGCCTTTAGACTGTCCAGAATATCTTCTGTTTACTTGCACACGCTACCTTTAAGACCTAGAATAGCTTATTGACTTCCCTGGTATTCCGTGGTATGGGCAGGAAAGAGACCCAGGGTGGCACTTGATGTATCGAAGGTAGATATGAGAGAGAGTGGTTTGAGTCTCCCTGATATGCAAACATACTGGTGTGCTGCGCATATACAACATGCTGCTAGATGGGTGTCCAAAAACGATAATTGGGAAAATAATTTGTTTTAAGGAATGTGTGGGGAGGTCTCTTTAATAGAGTTTCTCATGAGGGGCAGTCATATTCTGGGGTACTATGCATATCTTATTTGACAGACCTGCAAAATATGGGAAAGAGTCACCAAGCATATCCTCAAGCACCTACCCTTTGTGAGTTTATTAGACATCTGGATGCTGCAGTCTTTCAAACATATAGATGAGACCATGACGATGGCTAGGTGTTGGGAGAGGGATGTAATACCCTGGGAGAGCTGTACCTGGGAGAGAAAGTTTTCATCTTTCAGGAGGCCTAGAAGGCTTTTTGAGTAGGCCCTTACCAATTCCTACACTGTGCAAAGCTGGCCGGGATGACAAGCGAGATTTGGACTGGTTTTCCGACCACCCCTAATCCCACAAAGCTACTGGAGGCAGTTTTACAGTTGGGTTCTAGCCAACATATGGTGATGCAAAATGTACAGGGCTCTAAAATCAGATAGATACAGAATCACAGCTAGGAAGACGGAGCGGCCTGGAAAGCAGACATTGGGGAGCAGAAAGATGACTGGGATTGGGCGGTGGCATGTGCCCAGGTAAAGAAGGTCACACCTACTTGACACCCATATTAGTGAGTACCATTTGCCCAGGAAGGTCGGCCTCATGCCCTAGGTGTGGGGTGTGCGAAGACTCCTTCCTACATTTGTCATGGTTATGTCCTCCAGTTGCTGATTTTTGAGTGGGAGTAGTTGCTACAATATTGGTGAACCTGGCTTCATGGAAGGGATTGCTGAGAATAATTCCTAGGGTAAATGTTAAAAATGCTATATACATTTTTACAAATGGCAATGGTGCTGGTGCGGAGGCACATAGCAATATGGATGGGTGAGCATAAGGAACCGTTGTATATCACTATGGGAAAAGAATGTATTGAAATGGGCATTAACTGACGAAAACACATCAAACTGTCTGGAAAAGATAAAAAGTATTAGCAGACTTGGAAATCTGAGCAGCGGTAATAGGGAAGTTTTCAAAGACTTGTGATTTACTGTATTTTTCAAATAACAAACCAACACAGAATTCCCAATTCTGTGGGTTTTTCACACACAATTACCACCTGTTGTAACTGATCTTCAGAGGATAAACCAAACAATGCTAGTCATCCTTTTTAGGGCAGCTTTCAAATCAAGAATCACATCAAACAATTGTTCTTCCAATTCTTCAAAAGTGTCCAATGAATACTTGATGTAATCAATGAACCCGACGTGCTCTACATCCACAACCTCACCACTCTACTCATAGGGCATAATGTATAAAACACTAGTCGCAAAATACTGATTGCAACTTGCAGCCAGTATGTTTTTTTGCGACCATTGTAGAATTTTGTGAACCAACCTATGTATTAATAGGTCGGTTGCGGAATTCCCATTTGGAGTGGCAGCATTCCGAGCTACCTCCTAATATTAATGAGGTAGGCCACAAATTACAACTTACTCTTATTAAATGCCATCACACGGATGGTTGCCTGGTGGGGCAGCCAGCACCATGTCTTCGATTTCATTTAAGTAATGTTTTTTATAATAAAGTGCAGCCAGTGTTTCTTAATGAAAACGGGTCTGCTTGTAAGAAAAAATATTCTTGTTAAAGAAAGTGTGCTGGAAAGTGGGCTCCCGACTTTTCTCTCAAGGGTTTGTCCAGGAACAAAATCATCACAAATAGGGAGCAATATTCAGACTAAACTTTAAATCATGTGGAAACAGGGGACAGCTCTGATTGTATATACTTTTATCAGATTGTACAGTTAACATCACTTTTACTTATGGGAACTGCGCCATCTGTACTCATGTAAATTGTTACACCAAATAAGGGGATAATACAATTTTGCATGTTGATAGACCTCTCTTGTGTAAGTTCTGATAAAAGAGTTTGCTGGATGCAGGTTGTCACATACAAAATAAATGTGTTCAGAGATGACACCCAGGGAACTGCAGTTCTAATTCTTGTGGAAAATATTGTCAACAAGAACACCACAGTTAGGAATATCATTTTGTTTTGTGTTTTTTCATTATCATTGCTAATGTTGGAGCAGATATGCTAGTATGAGAATATTCAAATGATTTGCATATACATACTAATGAAAAGTAATGACAAACGATACTAGTAATTGAAAATAACGTGCAATGAGTAAAATGTGCCCCCGGGGAGTGGTCACCATGTATGTTAACAGTACTAAAATAATGTGAAAATATAAGAGTTATGTATTAATATTTCATAATTGCTGATATGTTCTATGTTTTATGATACTTCTTATCCTTAAGTTAGCCGAACTAGAGGCTTCGTCGACGCTGGGCCTTGCTTGCTCAAACGTGGAGACGCGATGAGCTGCTGAGGACTGGAGCTGGAGAAAAGGACCTTGAACTGTACAGAGATCATACGAGCTCTGCTAGAATTTTCGGCAGTGTACCAGCGGGCAGGAGATGATCAGAACAAATTGATACAGTTATGTGTAGAGTAGGCTAAATGTACTTTCCCAGGACTCGAACAATGGAACAACTGACGAAGAGACTGTGGGCAACAATTTTGTTACCTGAAGAGCCGGATGATGTTCTCATCGACAAAAGGACCAATCATATTAATGGAACTTGATGCTTGAACCGATGCAAACAAGTGGTAAATAAAACCTATAGGTTAGAATCATGACCCCAGATAAGGTTGACCAATTAGCAAATTGTGGGACGGACTGAGAGACCATAATAAAAAGTCATGACACATGAAGGGAATTCAGAGCGAAGAGGCGAAAGTTGACAACGTCGGAAGACACTGTCCGAAGTGCTGATAACTGGGCTTACTCTTCGTGGGCCTGATACTTGCTGATGACTGATGACCTGGAGACGAAGACTGACTCGTTGCTGATCTCTCTTGGATAGGTAGCTATATAATGTTGACTGACTAATGTGTACTTTTTCTTCTAGGTACGAACTGTGCTGTTTTAAAATGTTTTTCTCACTTAGATTGATTTTGTTTTCCAAATTACTGATTTTTTGACTAAATTGTTTTCCCATGAAGACCCACATGCTGATGCTAATTTGAGCTAGGTAGGCCGACAAGGGTGATTTATGGTGACTACAGACTGACTGACTTGCATTGCTGAATTATTCAATGTTTTATTTACTGAACTAAGTTTGATATTTTATTATTGCTTACTAATGAATCTTGGTGAAATTGTTGCTCATGATGCTAATAAAGTTTGATTAACATTAAAATCGGAATGAAGGTTTTTGATTAGAATTGTAACAAATAGGAAATAAAAACGATTAACCTTTTTGAGAGTGATGGTATTTTCATGTTAGATAAGGTTTTTATGGCATTGCATGTTGATTAAGATGTTTATTGATGTTCCATTGGTTACCGCTTAACTAGGATACTCTATGCGATCCAAAAGATTCATCGACCTATACGCGTCCCCTTGTAGGTTTACTTACTAAGGACAAGGTGCGCTAGCAGTTTTTGGTAGCAGCTTGATGGTTAGTTTCCTTAGGGAACTAGTTAGGTAGTGACTAGTGGGTATGGTAGTAGTTTAAAGTTGAGTACACTTGTTTGAATTTTTGAGATCTGAATTTTGTTTTTCTGAAATGTCAATGGTAGCAAAGATGATGTCCCCTTAAACCCAGAAATGACTTTCCCAGATCCTGGATCCCATTGGTAATATTGAGTATGTTCTCGTTGTGTTTTGGGATAGGATGAGAGAAGTAGATTGCGCTTGCACAGGCTTAAGCAAAATCGTAGGTGAATTGTGATGTAGGTGAGGTAAAAATAGGGGGTCTGCGTACTCCAGTTCAGGGTTAGTAGGAGTGTGCGTACTCCAAAGTATGAGCGTAGGGAAGTCATTGAACTTCATATGCTTGTGGCGCTTTGTGCTAAAAAATTGTCCACGTGGTTGTTGGTGATGTACGGACCCTGCGTAGTTTAAGACAAGTGTAGGAGACACTTGGTTATATGTTGTGATCTGTCTGGTTTAGTAGGTTGATCGGGCGTGGTCAACAAGTCGGAGTGAATGTTAGATGAAAAAAAGAAGCTTTAACTGAGATTTCGCGAGTCCTATGTGCACCTGGACAGACCCATTGATCAGTTAAGAGTAAAGTTTGCGGGTCGAATTTTACTTGCGAACGTGGGAGACTGAGAAAGAGGAATCGCTAAAGAGCCAGAAAGTGCCATTAGTGAAAATCCGTAAGGTCCCTGAAGCAATTGTGTCTCTTCCTGTAGTAAACCAGCAAGTTTTTTAAAAGTATTATTTGATGAAGACGCTTGCAATAAAGCTCATTAGTTGAGTGGAATTGAGTCAGGGAGGACAAGCCGCAAGACTTTGTCAGCCGATGTAAGTCAGTGTGACGTCAGTGTGTGCCGCGCTGGGATAGGTCCGTTAGTGAGAAGAGCTGCAACCAGATTGCCAGCTGTCCATGAGAGGCAATTAGTTGACAAAACGGGTGAAGGGAATCTTGGGAGTAAAAGTCATTTCATTTATTGAACTTATAGTACACAAAACAGGCAAAATGAAGTTTTTCAAGGCATTTAAGAGTGCATTGAAGGGTGATTCATACATCAAGGCATCAGTGGGGGAACCAACCCCTCCGGAGGATAGTCCGGCGCATCTTGTAATGACAGGAAAAGGCATAGCCTTGTGTCTTTGGTTAAAGCAATGGAGTAAATTGACTAAGAATCAAGGGACATTAGCTTTTCCAGAGCATGGAATGTTCAATTTGAGAATTTTGGACCAGTTGCAATTATCATTGTATGACATGAGGCTGTTACAGAGACCAGCACAATTTGAGGCTTTAGCGGTTTGGGAGTTAGTGGCCAGACAGCAGCAAGAGCTAAATTTCAACAGAAGGGTGAAGAAGATAGAAAAGTCACTAGCAGAAGCTAGATGGGATTGGAAGCAAAAAAGCTGGAGGATGGCAACTATGAAAGAGATTAAGATGTTCCCAGCAATCACAGAAGGTGATGATTCAGACAAAGGGGATAATGCCAAGGAAGAGGAGAGTGAGGAGAAAAAGAAAAGAAAGAAGTCTTATGTAGATGATGATGATTCTGATGTTGAGGATCTCATTACACAGTTGCTGAGAGATAGACCTCCACCTATGACGACCTATGCAGGGGGTGCAGGGACTAGTGCTACAGCCCCTCCTGCTACTCCTGGAACAGCCCAGCGAAGCTGTGGGAGCTGTACAAACAGAAGGAGGACAGTTACCAGGGGCAGTACAGAGTACACCAGTCGCATGAACAAGTGCAGTAGCTCAGGCGCAGGTACATACACCTTCGGTACCAAGGGTTTATCCAGATGTGCCAGTTCTTGAAACTGTCTCCAACATCGTAGTGCCGAGGGAGCAGGCGCTTCCGAAGCCAATGGTGGTCCAGACTGACCCAACCCCAATGTTACTGCCACCAGCACAGATGCAGGGTATGTCAAAGTTTAATCCATTGACAGGAACTTCGGTACATCTCACACCAGTTATGAACCAGGCAATGGGAGTATCACTCACCCAGGGTGCAGGTGCTAGGGCAGACCCAGATGCAATATCGTTACTGATCACTGTTGGTCCAGCAGTACCTCTTTATGCACAGAAGAAGACAGAAGCAGGCGAACAGACTGAGATGTCACAAAGTTTGGTGAGAGGGGGAGTGGGAGATTCAATGCACTCAACATCATCTTCAGGACCTTGTCCTGGTGAGCTCAGATCTTCTACAGGTTTTAGTCCACTTGTAACATTGCCAGATGCGGTAAACATCTTTAATACAAATCAGAGCTTGAGACTTCTGACTCCACAAGCTTTGGGTACAAGGGCACAGCAGTTGCCAGTCCCGAATGCGAGTAATATCTCATTACAAGGGTTAACAGCTCAGCAGTTAACTAGTTAGCTGGATAGTTTAAATTCTTCGCAAGGTGCAGCAAAAGGGGAAGATCAATTGAACCGAGTGGGACTAAATATAGAAGCATATTAAATTAGTCGAGGGAACAATAGGATTGAACAGGTTAGAATCTCACACTAAAGAATAGCTGAGGTATTTGTGCCCAAGGATCACAAAAGAGGTAGGGAAAATACAGCAGAAATTAGCAGAAATAGCAGAGAAGCATGACATTGATCTTTAAACAACGAAACATTTGAAACAAAGTTAGAGATTAGATTTCGAGGCAAAAGATTTTGAACACATGAGATCAACAGGAATGAAAGCACATTTGAAGGACTTGCTGCAGAGTGTGCATATTTGGGGAGCATTAGAAAAGTGGGATGGCAGATGGGCAAAGAAAAAAGAGTAACGAAAACGAGATTCCCAAGAAGAAACAGAGGGAGCAGAGAAAGGTGAATCAGTTAAAATGCTTCCGATGAGCGAGATTCCAGGGGGTCAATGTATTCATGTCCCATGGCACTGAAGTGACATATTGGTGGCCATTACAACCGTGGCGGTCGGTGTTAAAGCGGCGGTAAGACCGCCAACAGGCCGGCGGTAAAAAAATTGGAATTACGACCATGGCGGAAACCGCCAACAAAGACAGCCACTTTAACACTCCGACCGCCACGGCGATACAGACAAACAGCTTGGCGGTCACCCCCAACAGACAGGCGGAAGACAAAGTACCGCCCACAGTATCACAACCTACCAATCCACCACCTTTTCCGGGGCGGATTCACCGCTGATAAAAACACGGCGGAAACAGGAATTTGGAAGGGAAAACGCTCACCTCTACACACTCCACGAGGAACGACGACACCATGGACCCGGAACTCCAAATCCTACCTGCTGTAGTCTTCCTGCTCCTGTACCAGGAGCACCAACGGCGGCGGCGAAGACCACGGTGAGTACTGCACCTACGACACAGGGGAGGCAAAAAACAGGGACACACACATGCAACACCTCCACCCCCACCCTCACCCACTACAACACACACACTAATACATATCTTTACATTATAGTAACACCCCCCACACCCTCGGAAGAATGCAAAGACAAAAGGAAATTAGTGTAACCATTGTAATATATTAAAATGCAGTACGCAAAAATATACATATAAACACTATTAACAAAATATACACCAAGAATAGTAGTCCAGGTATTGCACCATTTATAGTCCGTGGACCACTGGGCCCAAAATGCATGGGCGAGGCCCACACACGATACCAGATCAAAACAGAGAGAACACTGCAGGGGCATCAGATAGAAATACAACAGGCACCTCAGGGGGAAGGGAAGTGGGGGCACCTCAGCCGGATGAGTGCACAACGCCAGATCCACGAGGGGGCTCCATGCCCAATGATGTATCCTGGGGAGTGCAAAGCCACAGTCTCTCAAGTCCATACAGTGGGTGGTTTGCCCACAGTTCAATCCTGGGGAGTGCAAAGCCACAGTCTCTCAAGTCTCTAAAGTGGTGGTTTGCCCAATGTTCAATCCTGGGGAGTGCAAAGCCACAGTCTCTCAAGTCTCTACAGTGGGTGGTTTGCCCACTGTTCAATCCTGGGGAGTGCAAAGCCACAGTCTCTCAAGTCTCTACAGTGGGTGGTTTGCCCACTGTTCAATCCTGGAGAGTGCAAAGCCACAGTCTCTCAAGTCTCTACAGTGGGTGGGTTGCCCACTGCTTCATCCTGGGGAGTGCAAAGCCACAGTCTCTCAGGTAAATGCCTTTCTCCACTGGTTCTGGAGGGGGCCTTGTGCCCAGAGTGCTTCATCCTGCCAAGGACAGAGGTAGTGGATGTATCTCTCCACTGGTTCTGGAGGGGGGCCTGGTGCCCAGAGTGCTTCATCCTGCGAAGGACAGAGGTAGTGGATGTATCTCTCCACTGGTTCTGGAGGGGGCCTTGTGCCCAGAGTGCTTCATCCTGCCAAGGACAGAGGTAGTGGATGCATGTCTCCACTGGTTCTGGAGGGGGACTGGTGCCCAGAGTGCTTCATCCTGCCAAGGACAGAGGTAGTGGATGCATGTCTCCACTGGTTCTGGAGGGGGACTGCTGCCCAGAGTGCTTCATCCTGCGAAGGACAGAGGTAGTGGATGCATGTCTCCACTGGTTCTGGAGGGGGACTGCTGCCCAGAGTGCTTCATCCTGCGAAGGACAGACGGAGTGAATCATGTCTCCACTGGTTCTGGAGGGGGACTGGTGCCCAGAGTGCTTCATCCTGCGAAGGACAGACGGAGTGGATGCATGTCTCCACTGGTTCTGGAGAGGGCCTGGTGCCCAGAGTGCTTCATCCTGCGAAGGACAGAGGTAGTGGATGCATGTCTCCACTGGTTCTGGAGGGGGACTGGTGCCCATAGTGCTTCATCCTGTGAAGGACAGACAGAGTGGATGCATGTCTCCACTGGTTCTGGAGGGGGACTGGTGCCCAGAGTGCATCACGCACCCCGTGACGGTCCCAGTTGCGTCGGTACCCCTGCCGCTCATGGGCTAGCGGTGCTTGAGTTGACGGTGCCCTGTTCATTGGTGCTTGAGTTGGCGGTGCCCTGTTCAGCGGTGCTTGAGTTGGTGGTGCCCTGTTCAGTGGTGCTTGAGTTGGCTGTGCCCTGTTCATCGGTGCTTGAGTTGGCGGTGCCCTGTTTAGCGGTGCTTGAGTTGGCGGTGCCCTGTTCAGCGGTGCTTGAGTTGGCGGTGCCCTGTTCAGCGGTGCCTGAGTTGGCGGTCCTTCATCGCCCAGCTGGGCTGGGGCTGGCGGTCCTTCATTGGGCAGCTGGGCTGTGGCTGGCGGGCCCTCCTGGGCAGCTGGGCTGTGGCTGGCGGGCCATCCTGGGCAGCTGGGCTGTGGCTGGCGGGGCCCTCCTGGGCAGCTGGGCTGTGGCTGGCAGGGCCCTCCTGGGCAGCGAGGATGGGGCTGGCGGTGGCCTCCTGTACAGCGAGGATGGGGCTGGTGGTGGCCTCCTGGGCAGCTGGGCTGTGGCTGACGGGGCCCTCCTGGGCAGCGAGGATGGGGCTGGTGGTGGCCTCCTGTGCAGCAAGGATGGGGCTGGCGGTGGCCTCCTGTGCAGAGAGGATGGGGCTGGCGGTGGCCTCCTGGGCAGCGAGGATGGGGCTGGCGGGCCCTCCTGGGCAGCGGGGATGATGGCGGTCTTCTCCACCGTGCTGCTCCTCCCAGACTTGCCGGGTTTCTTGTGGCCCTTTCCCACCTTGGTAGGAGTCACAGCTGAGTCCACACTCCCACCGGGACCCCTGGGAGCGGCTTGGGTGGCTGGAGTCTTCCCCCTCTCCCGCCGGGCACTGGCCAACTTCTGGTGCTTCACGGGGGGGACTGGCTGTGCTGTGGCTCCGTGCCACACTGGCTGTCCTGGTGGCCGGTGCACTCCACATACCTGTGACCACAGGCACCACTGGTTGAGGTGCAAGTTTGGGACCTATGAGTTGGACGGGGGGGGTGGGAAATAGGTCAAGGCTGGACAGGAAAAGTTGTTTGGACACACTGGGACGGGTAGCTGGAGGGGGTTTGGGAGTGGAGGAAGAGGTAGTGGTTGTAGGAGGTGTACGTTTGGTGGCTTTGGGTGCAGGTGCATGCGCTGGAGGCTGTCGTGAGGTGGATGGCTGTTGGGTGGGTGTGTGCCTGCGTTTGTGTATCTTTGGAGGGGGCGTCACAGACACGTGAGCGGGCTGTGCTGATAAGTGTGCTGGTGCGGGACGTAGTGGCTGTAGAGGTAGTGCATGCAGGTGTGAGTGTAGACGAGACTGGGAGGGAGGAGGGAGACGACGAGGAGGGGGACACAGTGGAGGCAGTGGATGTTGGTGTGTCTGTATGTGTGTGATGCTTGTGTGAGTGCCTGTGGGATGTGTGGTGCTTATGTTTGCCTGAGCTTCCCTTGTGTGGTGAGGTGTGTGCAGGCTGGTCTGATGGTGTGCTTGGGATAGGCAGAGGTACAGGGGATTGGGTCTGGGTGGAGGAAGTTGGAGGGGGGAGGCTAGACACAGGGACAATGGCTGCCATCAGTGCTGAGGCCAGAGTTTGAAAGGCTCGGTGAAGGGCCGCCTGACCAGAATGAATGCCCTCCAGGAATGCATTGGTTTGTTGCAACTGCCTTTCTACACCCTGGATGGCATTCAAAATGGTAGCCTGCCCAACAGTGAGGGACCTGAGGAGGTCAATGGCCTCCTCACTGAGGGCAGCAGGGGTGGCAGGGGCAGGGGCTGAGGTGCCTGGAGCGAAGGTGATGCCCACCCTCCTGGGTGAGCGGGCACGTGGCGAAAGCTGAGGGGTTGCTGGGAGGACGGTGCTTGTTTAGGGGGGTGGCAGCTGTACCTGTAGATGCGGGGGGCACAGATGTTGCTGCCACCACAAGGGAGCTCCCATCGGAGGACGAGTCTGTGTCGCTGGTTTCAGCTCCTGTCCCCGCCGTGGTGCTTCCCTCGCCCTCCGTCCCACTGGTGTATTCTGAGTCCGTAGTGTGGCCCTCCATGGCCATGTGGGATGCAGCTCCCTCGTGCTCCGGTGCCACTGCTCCTCCG
This sequence comes from Pleurodeles waltl, assembly GCF_031143425.1. NCBI lineage: Eukaryota > Metazoa > Chordata > Amphibia > Caudata > Salamandridae > Pleurodeles > Pleurodeles waltl. The sequence continues at coordinate 513,800,592 of NC_090440.1, forward strand.
CCTGATGATGCTAATGGACACAAGAACAGGGAGACCACAAAAAAGGGGTGGAAACAGAAGAAAGACATGTTGAGTGCATGGATTACCGCTACCGTTCGCGGACAAGACATACACAGAAGCCCCCTGCACTACATCGCGCTCTTGGGCTCTACAGTGCAATTCATGGGAAATGGCCTACAAGGCTATGGACGACATCTGCACACATAGATGACACAGGTGCATGAATAGCTGTACTTGGCACTCTACAGAGGTGGGGTGGGGGGGCCACAGGGCCATGCCTTACAGATGGGCCTAGCCTACGGAACTCGCCCTGGCCTAGGGAAACCCACAGCCCTCCTCCCCCACCCAGACACCTCCACTGCGAGCAAAGTCAGCTGAATGAGAGTGTACTCACCCCTTTGTGTCTGCTGTGATGCCCTCAAGCGCCCATCCAACTCTGGGTAGGCCACCGCCAGGATCCTGAACATCAGGGGGGTCATGGTTCGACGGGCACCCCTGCCACGTTGGGAGGCCATCCCCAGCTGAGCTTCCGCCGTCTTCTTGCTCCAGTGGCGAATGTCCTCCCATCTTTTCCGGCAGTGGGTGCTCCGTCTGTGGTGGACCCCCAGGGTCCGGACGTCCTTGGCGATGGCACGCCAAATATCCTTCTTCTGGTGGGCGCTGACCTACATGAAATGTACAGGGGAAGAAGAGAAGTCATTACCAACTGCGCCGTCAAAGTGAGTGGCCCCCATCCCTACCCTTGCCATGTGGCACATGCACCCACCGTCTTTCATGCACGCAGAACTCTGCCCCCTTCCTTCTTACAACCAGCCCTCTCCACACAGGCATAGCCCATACAACATGCTCCCTGTGTACTTACCTGTTGGTCTGGAGGACCGTAGAGTAGTGTGTACTGGGGGAGGACCCCATCGACGAGCTTCTCCAACTCCTCCGATGTGAAGGCAGGGGCCCTTTCCCCAGACGCATGAGCCATTCTCTCTTCCAGACCGAGGTCACAGCAGCACTTGCAGTGTAGGTCCTCTCCTGTCGAAGATCAGGTATCGAGTGATTATACAGATAGAAAATGGCGGTCACGTCCGCGGCGGTGCGTACCATCACCGCTGGCGTACATCGTCATTGGCTCCTGGGACCCATAGGGTCTAATGTTAACCAATGCAGCATTGCGCTGCGGTCTTCGACCGCCTACCGCGACGGTGTACAATGCCAGCGCAGTTACCTCACATCCCATTGTCCCACTTTACAGGTCAGACAGCCGCCATTTCAGGGGCCCACATGGCCTAATTACCAACTGCGTCACACATACCTACGCCTAGTTTCAACACACATACAGGCCACATTTTTTGTATGATTGGTGTTCTGTGTAGACTGTGGGTACATACCTCTGAGTTGTTTGACTCTGTGCTCGCTGTTGTCCTTCATAGGCACCGTCCGCTGGGACATGTGAGGAGATGGCGGAATCCTCCGGTGTACCGACCACTGGTGGACCTGTCGACAATGGAGGAAATAAATTTGATTATCACCTACAGGTTTGACCGTGCCACAATCCAGGAACTGTGTACACAGTTGGAGCCTGACCTGATGTCAGCAATCCGCAATCCCACAGGAATCCCCCCTCAAGTGCAGGTGCTATCAGTGCTCCATTTCCTTGCAAGTGGGTCTTTTCAAACAGCTGTGGCCATGGCATCAGGGATGTCCCAGCCTATGTTTTCCAACGTATTGTCCAGAGTGTTGTCTGCCCTGCTGAAACACATGCAGAGTTACATCGTTTTCCCTCAGGTGGAGGATTTGCCTACAGTGAAAGGTGACTTCTATGCCCTTGCACATATCCCCAACATTATAGGTGCCATTGATGGGACCCATGTGGCTTTGGTCCCCCCCCACAGGAGTGAACAGGTGTACAGGAACCGGAAGAGTTATCATTCCATGAATGTACAGATGGTATGTTTGGCAGACCAGTACATCTCCCATGTGAATGCCATGTTCCCTGGCTCAGTGCATGACGTCTACATCCTGCGCAATAGCAGCATCCCTTATGTGATGGGTCAACTCCAGAGGCACCGTGTGTGGCTATTAGGTGACTCTGGTTACCCCAACCTGTCATGGCTACTGACCCCAGTGAGGAATCCCAGGACAAGGGCAGAGGAAGCTACAATGAGGCCCATGGGCGAACTAGGAGGGTGATCGGGCGTACCTTCGGCCTCCTGAAGGCCAGGTTCAGGTGTCTGCATATGACAGGTGGATCCCTATTCTACTCACCAAAGAAGGTGTGCCAGATCATCGTGGCCTGCTGTATGCTTCACAACTTGGCTCTGCGACGACAGGTGCCTTTTCTGCAGGAGGATGGTCCAGATGGCGGTGTTGTGGCAGCTGTGGAACCTGTGGACAGTGATGAGGAGGAAGCAGAGGAAGAAGACATGCAGAACAGGGACTCAGTGATCCAGCAATATTTCCAGTGAAACACAGGTGAGAATACATTCCTGCCTACTACATGTACTTTTACACTACTACCTCTATACTGTCTGTCGTTTTCACCCAGTGTATGGTCACTGAGTTGTCACTTTCCCTTACGGTTTCACAGGTGTGGGTCCCAACGTGTGTCATCTGCTTAGATTCCTCATGGACTAGAGCTGTGTGACATAGGTATGTTGACCTTACTATTTCAAGAACATTTTGTCACTGTAATTGCAAATACACTATTTCAAAATCACAGACAGACTCCAGATCTTTTGGTGCTTTAGGTGTGTTTATTTAAATTCAAAATATTGGAGGGGGAAGTTAAATTGTGAGGGGTGATGGCGGAGGAGTGTCCATGGCAGAGTCCAGTCTATTAGTCTCACAGGTGCATTGCCCATATGGGCATAGGAAGTGGAGCTGGGGCAGTTTAATTATGGACAGGGTGACAAAGTGGGACAGTGGGCTGACAATCAGGGTGGTCTCATTTCTTGGCGGGGGTCTTGGCATCGTGCTCTGTCTTGTTCCTGGATCTCAGGGACCGTTTGTGGGGTGGTTCTCCGTCTGCAGGGGGTGGGGTGCTGGTGTGGTGGTCCTGTGGCGGTGCCTGCTGTCCACTAGCGCTGGCGGAGGTGGTGGGCAGTTCATCGTCCATGCTAGTGTCAGGGGCCCCTTGTAGTGCCACAGTGTCCCTCCTGGTGTTGAGTACTTCCTTCAGCACCCCTCCGATGGTGCCCAGGGTAGAGCTGATGGTTCTGAGTTCCTCCCTGAACCCCAAATACTGTTCCTCCTGCATCCGCTGGGTCTCCTGAAACTTAGCCAGTACCGTTGCCATTGTCTCCTGGGAGTGGTGGTAGGCTCCCATGATGGAGGAGAGGGCCTCGTGGAGAGTGGGTTCCCTTGGCCTGTCCGCCCCCTGTCGCACAGCAGCCCTCCCAGTTCCCCTGTGTTCCTGGGCCTCCGTCCCCTGGACCGTGTGCCCACTACCACTGCCCCCAGGTCCCTGTTGTTGTTGGGGTGGTGGGTTATCCTGGGTTCCCTGTAGTGGTGGACACACAGCTGATTGACGTGTCCTGGGGACGGAGGTATGTGTCCGCTGGGTGGGTGCTGTGCTGGTGTTTCCTGAGGGGGGAAGGTCTGTGGTGGCCTGTGCCTGTGTGAGGGGAACCGACTGTCCCAAGGCCCCCGATGGTCCAGGCTGGTCATCTAGATCCAGGTGGACAGAGGTGCTGTCATCACTGTGGGCCTCTTCTGTGGGTGGAGTGGACATGTCTGGACCCTCCTGTCTGGTGACGTTGGGTAGTGGTCCTGCAGGAGTGGAAAGGCATGATTATTGCATCTGTGTGTGTCATGGTGTGCAATGGGTGGGTGACCGTGTACCCCAGTACTGGCATTCCTGTGTGTGAGCTTGTGTGATGATGGTTTAGGGGGGTGTATGGGTATGTGCAGTGGGCATGCTTTAGTGATGGGTGTCCATGCGTTGTTGTTGCATGCAGGGCTTGGTGTTGGGATGTGTAGTTTGTGATATTGGTACATTTGTGAGGAGTTGGAGTGATAGGGGTGAGGGCGAGGGTGGGGGTTTGTGATGGCATGCAGGTAGGGTGGGGGATGTAATAGTTAAGATTTTACTTACCAGAGTCCATTCCTCCACCGACTCCTGCGAGGCACTCAGGATGCAGAATCGCCAAGACCTGCTCCTCCCATGTTGTTAGTTGTGGGTGGGGACGGGGGTCCGCCGCCAGTCCGCTAAACCGCCTGGTGGTGTCTTGAGACTACGGAACGCACCTTCCCCCTTAGGTCGTTCCACCTCTTCCTGATGTCCTCCCGATTTCTTGGGTGTTATCCCACTGCGTTAACCCTGTCTACTATTCTTCGCCATAGCTCCATCTTCCTTGCAATTGAGGTGTGCTGCACCTGTGATCCAAATAGCAGTGGCTCTACCCGGACGATTTCCTCCACCATGACCCTGAGCTCCTCCTCCGAGAACCTGGGCTGTCTTTGCCGTGCCATGGGGTGGTGTAGGTGATGTGTGGGGTGGTGTGTGGGGTGATAAGTGTGGTGATATGTAGTGGTGTGTTGTGTGAGGTGCGTGGAAGTTGTGTGGGTGATGGTGTTGTGTGCCTGTGGATGCTAGTTTGTTGATGGTGGTGTCGCTCTCTGGCCTTCGGTCGTGATTTGTGGTCGTAGGGGTTTGTGGGTGATGTGGGTGGGTGTTTTATATTGTATTGGGTGTGTGGGAGTGTTGTGTGTATGTGTATCAGGTGTGTGTATTTCAAATTGTCCAATGTGGTGGTGTTTTGGAGATGTGTGTGTATTTTCAGCGCGGCGGTGTGTACCGCCAATGGAATACTGCGGTTGAAAGACCGCCGCGTGGATTCGTGGGTCGTGATAGTGTGGGCGTTTTTTTGTTGGCGTGACAGTGGAGGTTTTGTTTTTGCCAGTTTATCACTGACCTTTGGTGTGGCAGACTTGTGTGGGTGTCTGAATTTTGTCGGATTCCGAGATGTGGGTCATTATAGCTGTGGCGGAATTCCGCGGCGGTGTGTTGGCGGTATTCTGCATGGCGGTAAGCGGCATTTACCGCCAATGTTGTAATGACCCCCATTGTCTTTTACAAACTATTATCCCAGATTGAGAGAGAAGCCATTTGAATGGTATGAGCAGACTGAGAGGTTCCTGAAATTCTCTAAGTGTTTGTGGGAGGACTTGAATACCTTATTTGAGATAGTTGTGCCATCCGACTTATGGGTCGAATGTAAGAGGGCTGTAGACTGGCCAACAAGTGAACCTGAAAGGAACAGGATTACAGGCACACCGTCACCTGAGGTAATGAAAAATGATTATAAGGTGATTGAGTTTCTGAAATCTAGGATTTCTCCTAAAAACATTGATTGGCTGAGGATTGACAGGACAGTCCAAGAAACTAAGGAGTCAATACATACTTATTATGAAAGGTTGTTAAAGGCTTTCAAGGAGTGCAGTGGCAAGGAAGCGGTCGAACCAAAAGGCGTTGCATTTTGTGTTTAGATTTGTTGAAGGATTGAGACCTGAAGTAGGGCAGATTAAGAATCACTTGATTTGCTGGCAGGCAAAGCCGATTGATGAGCTGTTGCAGTATGCTAAATATTGTAGTGATGAGATTGAATTGAAACAAAAGAAGTTAAAAGAAAAGGCAATGGTGATGCAGATTAAGGCAGCACAATCAGGAGTAAAATGAGCTTTAGTGCCGCCGACGCCGCCACAACAGAGAGCCATCACGTTTCAACCTCAAGTGAGGGGTAGAGGACGTGGGATGGATATGATGAGTGGTCCGGACCTAAGCACTGTGGTTGTTCAAAATGACATGCAGGGTATGAAAAAGATGTTGCCATGTCATTTGTGCGGAAACGTGGGACACTGGTAGCGAGAGTGCCCATTGATGGTGCAGGAAGGAATGGTTCAGCAAGGTGATGTTGGTGCAGTTCCAACTGTAAGAGTCCCAGGAATGAGGGCATAGTTCCTAGCTCAAAATCAAGGTCAGAATTTCTTGCCTGTACAACAGCTGCAGGTGCCTCGAGCACAATTTACTTCCTTAACATCAGTACAGCAGCAGATTTCTATGGTGCCTAGACAGCAAATGCACATACCCCAAGAACTGATGGACCAGCAACAAGTTATGCTTACTCAACAGGTCACAGGTCAGAGACCAGACAATAGTAACAATACAGTATACCAGTTCCCATTTCACAGTGAGGATGAAATAAACGATGAATGGATGAGTGACAGTTCAGATGAAGGAGTTTGCATTCTTGCTGCGTCCCTAGAAGTATATCAGAGAGGGCCTTTTGTGAAGGGAATAGTAATGGGACATAAGGTCTCGTTCCTGGTTGATACTGGAGCTAGGCGCTCCACAGTGAGGAGTGTGGAAGTACCAGATTTACTCCTTTCCGACAGGACAGTTCATGTCGTGGGAGTGGAGAATAGGCAGTTAACAAACCCTATCACAGAACCGGTGCAGGTTGAAATTGGAAATTATTTGGGATTGCATAGATTTGTAGTGTGTGACTCAAGTCCTGTGACTTTGTTAGGCAGAGATTTGTTGTGCAAGACTAAATGTTCCATAAATTGCATTGATGCAGGAATAGAAGTCCAAACAAATAGTGAAGATGAGGAAGAACAGGCCTCAGCCATGGTACTTAATAATGCTTATGAAGAGTACCCATTGATTGAAATGTTTCTGATGTTCACTATAAAGGAGTTGCATGCAGAGCTGCAGGGAACAGTAAAGGAGAAGGTTTAGGATTTGACAGGGAAAGAAGTGGAATTAATCAAAGGAGTGGAACCTATTAAAATCACCTTGCAGCCGAATGTTGAGTTCCTGAAACTTCCACAGTATAACATGGCACAGGATGTGATGATGAAAGTGGCGCAGATAATTGGAGACTTCCTGAAGCAGGGAGTCCTAAGGGAAGTGTTGCGTAGCCCATGCATTTCACAGATAATGCGATTGAAAAAGCCTTGTGGGAAGGTACGGGTTGTGCAGGACTTGCGAAAAGTGAATGACATGGTGGTTAAGTGTTGTCCAATTGTGCCCAATCCAGCAGTGATACTGTTTCAGATTCCTTGTGAGGCAGAGTGGTTCACGGTGGTTGATTTGTCAGAAGCTTTCTTTTTAGTGCCACTTCATGAGGAAAGTCAGTTTCTTTTCAGTTTCAAATTCCTAGATAAAGTATAGACTTTAGCTATAGAGCTGGTGCAGGCTTCCAAAAGGGTATACGGAGTCACCATCCCTGTTCAATCAGATTTTGAAGAAGAATTTGGAGTCATTGGAATTACCCTGCCAATCGACTCTTGTGCAGTACTTTGATGACTTATTGATTGCCTCCAGAACAAGGGACGAGTGTAAGCACGACTCAATTGCCCTGTTAAATCATTTGAGAGACTTTGGACGCAAGGTCTCACCTGCGAATTTGCAGTATTGCCAGAAGTCTGTCAAATATTTGGGTCATCAAATTGAGAAAGGGCTGAGAAGAATTTCCTGAGAAAGGATTACAATGATTTTGCAGAGAAATCCCCCGACTTCCCAGAAGGATGTGCGCATGTTTTTGGGAATGGTAGGGTACTGTAGACAATGGATTCCGAATTTTGCTGAGATTGCAAAACCCCTACAGCAGTTGACACACAAAGGAGTTACAGATCCCATTAGTCTAGATGAGGATCAAATGAGGGCTTTCACTAAATTGAGAGAGAGTTTGTGCAAAGCTCCAGCATTGGGAATGCCTGACTACACAAAGCCTTTCACATTGTTTTGTCATGAACGTGATGCTTGTTCTTTGTTTTGACACAGGTCCTTAGAGGTGCTTATCGCCCAGTAGCCTATTTTGCAGCTACCTTGGACCTGGTTGCAGCAGCTTTACCAGGTTGTCTGCGAGCAGTAGCCGCAGTTGGTCAAAGTCTTTCCCAATGTGAAGGGGTAGTCATGGGATACCCAGTGACGGTTATGGTACCGCATTCTGTTGAAATTTTACTGACAAGAATGAAAATACAACATTTGACGGGGGCCAGACTGACAAGGTATGAGACGAGCATATTGGGAGTCCAAATATAACTTTGAAAAGATGTACAGTGTTGAATCTAGCAACGTTATTGCCAAGTGATACTGTTGAAATTGAAAAGAAGGAGGACATAGAACATGATTGTCTTGAAGTGACTGAGTTGTGTACAAAGCCTAGACCTGGTATCAGAGATACTCGATTAGAAGAAAATTATCAAATTGTCTTTGTTGATGGTTCATGCCTTAGAGATGGAACAGGCACCTTGAGAGCAGGATATGCTGTATGTACTTTCACAGGAACCCTAGAAGCATCTTGGCTTCCTGGTGTATATTCCTGGTGGCAGAACTGGTGGCTCTTACTAGAGCTTGTTATGTTTCTACCAGGCTACGAGTGACAATATACTCTGATAGTCAGTATGGATTTGGAATTGTTCATGATTTTGGTCAATTGTGGTTGAAAGAGGTTTTATGACCTCAAGTGGAACCCCAGTGCGAAATGGTGACAGGATAAAAGAATTACTGTATGCAATTCAATTACATGAAGAGATTGCTGTAGTAAAATGCAGTGCACATCAAAAGACGCCAGATTACATTTCCTTGGGAAATGGGTATGCAGATCAGGTTGCAAGGTTTTGCGCCCTGAACCGTATATCGTTCAAAGACAAATGGGAATTGATGCCAGAAGAAGAGACCAGTTGTACAAGTTTTGCATTGAAAATAATCGATACTCTATACTCTAAGAATTGAAAACATTACAAGAAAATGCAGACAAGGAAGAGAAAAAGCTGTGGGCAAAGCTGAAATGTGTACACAGACCAGATGAGATCTGGGTATCTGAGGAGGGTCAGATGGTGTTGCCGAATTGTCTGTTAGCTCAGATGGCTCGGTATTACCATGGTCAGGCACACATCGGAAGGGATGCCATGATTAGGCTGTTCAAGGTTGATTGGTTCAATCCGAAATTTAGGCAAGCAGCTGAAGCAGTATGTCACAGATGTGTGATCTGTCAGCAACTAAACGTGGGAAAAGGGACAGTGGTAAATCTGAGCCACAATGGAAGAGCAGAAGGACCATTCAGCAGAATGCAATTGGATTTAATTGAGATGCCTGCATGTGGTGGACTGAAGTACGGGTTGGTGATAGTGTGTGTGTTTAGTCATTGGATTGAAGCATACCCCACACGCAGAAATGATTGACTCACAGTTGCAAAGTTACTCCTTAGAGAACCTTTACAAAGGTTTGGATTTCCGATCTCTTTAGAATCAGATAGGGGAACGCACTTCAATAACAAAGTGATTAAGCTCTTGTGTGCAGCACTAAACATTGAACAGAAGCTCCACTGCAGCTATCGTCCAGAGGCGTCAGGACTTGTAGAGCAAATGAATGGTACCCTGAAATCAAGAATTGCCAAAATGTGCGCTGCCACAAATCTGAAATGGTCGGATGCATTGCCTTTAGTGTTGATGTCAATGAGAAATATACCTGACAGAAAGACAGGGTTGTCCCAACATGAGATTCTTATGGGAAGAGTAATGAGATTGCCAGCCATACCAGCCAATGCTCTTGTCAAGATTACAGATGATATGGTGTTGGACTAGTGCAAGGGTCTAGCTGATGTGGTTTGATCTTTTTCTCAGCAGGTACAAACCGTTACCCTGCCACCTATCCATGACCCAGGCCACAATCTCAGAGCAGGAGATTGGGTCGTGATCAAAAAGCATGTGCGAAAGACTTGTCTAGAGCCACGTTGGAGAGGTCCATATCAAGTGGTGCTGACAACTACAACAGCTGTGAAGTGTGCAGGTTCACCTAACTGGATACATGCGAGCCATACAAAGAAAGTGGTGAGTCCTCAGGATCATGAAGAAGTGTTGCTGAGAACGCCAGCAGTTGCAAAACGAATAGTTCTACCTGAACCAGAACCGGAGCAAGTTGAGCCGGAAGTAGACCCAGAATTGGTGGAAGAAGGATCAATCACCGCAGTAAGAGGTGAGGGAGTGGGAATTCAGGAGGAAGATTGAGAAATCAATCCAATAGAAGTGACAAGAGATCCATGCACAGGAGAGGTCTTCACGAGAACAAAGAGTGTTGAAATTCATGGTAAGTGCTAGAGCCTGAGGGGGAAAGAGTTGAGACAGGTCAAAGCCAAAAGGATCTGACTCCTCCTGAACCCGTCGCTGGTGCATCAAGAGAAGACACTTCAGACAAGGTGAAGGAGAAAAGTCAGATCGTGAAGACATTATTGACAGAAGGGGTGAGAAAAGGAGATCACTGGCGTGAGTCTCAAATAGGCAAGAAAAATGACTTGGTCATAAATGAGACAATAGAGGAAGAAGTAGACACAACAAAGAAAGACAAATTGAGTGACGGAGAATTGACAGGAGAAAGGAGGTTGAAAAGGAAGAGAGTAGCAAGTCGATAATACGCAGGACCAGAGTGGGCATATGCAGCAACAAGTGATTGGCAAAACGAGTTTATGTCTTTTTGTTTTGATAGAGAAGTCCCAAATCAGTATTTTGATGCAACCTGAAGGAGAAAATCAATAGACTGAGTCATTGAGCAAAAAGAGAGGAAACTGAGATTATTGATTTACCGGAAAAGACACTGATAGCCTGTTATGACACTTAAAATCCTGGAGATGAGCAGCCGCTAACCAGTTTTGACAAAGGAAGTATAGGGGTCTTGTTGTGTGAAGTCAAAGAAGAAGAAAAAAAATGTATATATATATATATATTTTTTTTTTCGTGTTGCAAATTAATTAAGAGTTTCATTCTGCTTTCTGATTCTTTACAGATCATGGCTAGATTAGATAACAACACTAGGCATGTTAGGTATTGTAGATATTTAAGTGTAGGAATGACGATTGTGTGTGGAATATTATTTATAATAATGATTGTGGGAATGTCAATACAAGGTTACATCTGTCCTTGAGACTACTACACAAACAGCTATAGAGAAGTTTAAATTGGATGAGCAATATTTGCATGATTATACTAATGCAAGGGGAGAGCTATCTTCTAACGTCTTTTATCGTTTATTGAGTGAGTATGTGGAAACGATGAATCTAAGGGATTGTCTTGTGTGTACGCAAATACCTTCCTCTGTGGAAGAAGGGGTCACTTACCATAGTCTACCTCTGACTTACGGTATATCTTGTAGTTTGCTACTAACTCGATTCTATGACTAAGAATATATTCAGTATTTTTATTCTAATTATGAAGTGGTGTTTTCTTTTGTTCCCATAATTAGATATTTGAGTAAGATAGCTAAAGATCATGATACAGTATTAGTTAGAGGATTCTTTGAGCCCACACTGACCTTTGGCATGGCTTATACACATCGTAAAAATTTGACTTGCTTATTAACACCTGTGGAAAATAACTTTATTGGGCATACAGACAACAGGAGAAAGGCACTAAAAGAAAAACTAGAGAATGGTATTAGAGAAGAGAACTTACAAGAATGATTATGCTTACACTGCCATTAAAACACAAGGGAAATTAGCCTTAGATGCACTATATGTAGGGAAGCTTTGTATATATAGGCCAAAATCACGCACTGACACTTTATTTGTGGGAATGAGTGAATGTAGGTATGTGTTTTTGTTTCAGAGTAAGTGGACATTTATGCTGAATGGTGCAGACCTTTTGATTCCTGGAATCTATTATAATGCTTATTACCGTCTTCCTAAGGGATGGTATGGAACATGTTACTTGGGAATAGTTTTTCCTAAGATTGATCAAATAGATGATCTGAAAAATATACCGAAAATGACTGAGTTACACCGAATGAGACAAAGGAGAGAGGCAGCCTCTGCAATTGTAGGGGATACTTTTGGAGCACTAATTCCTTCTGTAGGAGTTATACTGAATGCAAATAAGATACGAAAGCTGTCAACTATAGTAGATAATATGTTAACCAATTTTACAGGAGCTATACTTTTACTAAACACTGAATTAGCTGCGGATAGAACTATGACGCTTCAAAATAGGCTTGCTTTAGACATAATATTAGAGAAGGACGTGGGAGTCTGCAAAATGATTAATGAGAAGCACTGTTGTTCATACATACCTGAAAGTGAGAAAGAAGTAAAGGATTTGCTTACTAACTTATCTAATGCAAGTAAGGATTTGAAGGAGCTGAAGGAACCAGGAGTTTGGGAAAAGGTTGGAAATGGATTTGTTACTGTAGGCAATTGGTTTAGCCAAATTTGGGGTGGGATACTGTGGAACATTGTCTAGGGAATATTAATTGTGATCATTGCTATATTAGGATTATGGGGGGCATGTAAATTATGGCACAAAATTCAACTAAAAAGGGCAAAACATAATCAGAGGAGGGAAGAACAACCCAGAAGAAGAATCTATCGAGAGACTATAAACAGAAGAGATCAAAATGTAGCTGAAAGTAATTTATAATTGATTGACAAGGGAAAGGTGTGATGACATATTTAGTCATCAGAGGAGGGACTGTTGGAGCAGATATGCTAGTATGAGAATATTCTAATGATTTGGGTATACATACTAATGAGAAATAATGACAAATGAAACTAATAATTGAAAATAACGGGCAATGAGTAAAGTGTGCCCATGGGGAGTGGTCACCATGTATGTTAACAGTATTAAAATAATGCGAAAATATAAGAATTATGTATTAATATGTCATAATTGCTGATATATTCTATGTTTTACGATGCTTCTTATCCTTAACTTAGCCGAACTAGAGGCCTGGTCGGCGCTGGGCATTGATTGCTTAAATGTGGAGACGCGATGAGCCGCTGAGGACTGGAGCTGGAGAAAAGTACCAGCGGACAGGAGACGATAAGAACAAATTGATACAATTATGTGTAGAGTAGGCTAAATGTACTTTCCCAGGACTTGAACAATGGAACCACTGACTAAGACACTGTCGGCAACAATTTATTTACCTGAAGAGACAGATGATGTTCTCATCGACAGAGGGACCAATCATATTAATGGAACTTGATGCTTGAACCAACGCAAACAAGTGGTAAACAAAAACTTTAGGTTAGAATCATGACCCTAGATAAGGTTGACCAATTAGCAAATTATGGGACGGACCGAGAGACCCTAATAAAAAGTCCTGACACAAGAAGGGAATTCAGAGCGTAGAGGCGAAAGTTGATGATGTCGGGAGACGCTATCTGAAGTGCTGAAAATTGGGCTTACTCTTTGTGGGCCTGATACTTGCTGATGACTGAGGACCTGGAGACGAAGACTGACTCGTCGCTGATCTATCTTGGATAGGTAGCTATTAAATGTTGACAGACTAATGTGTACTTTTTCTTCTAGGTACCAACTGCGCTGTTTTAAAATGTTTTTCTCAATTAGATAGATTTTCTTTCCCCAAATTAACGATTTTTTGACTAAATTGTTTTCGGATGAAGACCCACATGCTGATGCTAATTTGAGATAGGTAGGCTGACAAGGGCGACTTATGGTGACCACAGACTGACTGACTTGTATTGCTGAATTATTCAATGTTTGATTTACTGAACTAGGTTTGAGTTTTACTATTGCTTACTAATGAATCTTGGTGAAATTGTTACTCAGGATGCTAATAAAGTTTGATTAACAATAAAATCGAAATGTTCCTGTTAGACAAGGTTTTTATGGCATTGCTTGTTGATTAAGATGTTTATTTATGTTCCATTGGTTACCGCTTAACTAGGATACTCTATGCGATCCAAAAGATTCATCGACCTATACGCGTCCCCTTGTAAGTTTACTTACTAAGGACAAGGCGCGCTAGCACTAACAATATTGTTTTAAAAAATTGTTGTAAGCAATTGCCTTTCTTCTTTTTTATTTTACAAGAGGTATTCTTTTTTAAATTATTATGTTAGGGTGACAGGAATGTCCCTGCTGCGGGAAGATCTGAGTATTTCTCTGGAGGTATACACATAGGGCCAGATGTAGGAAGTCATTAGCACCTCGCAAACGGCGAAAAACGCCGTTTGCAAGGCGCTAATGCCCTCACGCGATGCAGAAACACATATTGCGAATCGGTACCGACTCGCAAAATTTGTTGCAGACTTGCAAACAGGAAGTGGTGTTCCCTTCCTATTTGCGAGTCGCACTGCGATGTAGAGTTGATTTGTGACCGCAAAAGCGGTCGCAAATCAACTCGCAGTTACCATCCACTTGAAGTGGATGGTAACTCATTCGCAAACGGGAAGGGGTCCCTATGGGACCCCTTCCCCTTTGTGAATGCTCACAATAATATTTTTCAGAGCAGGCAGTGGTCCTATGGAAAGAGAAAAGAGAAAAAAAAAACTGCTTTATTGAAAAGCTGTCACGGACATGGTGGTCTGCTGTCTCCAGCAGGCCACCATCCCCGTGAGTGCCTAGACTCGCTATGGGGTCGCAAACTGCGACCCACCTCATAAATATTTATGAGGTGTGTCTTTGCGACCCCATAGCGAGTCGCAGAAGGTGTCTGAGACACCTTTCTGCATAATATTTTGCGAGGTGCAAATTGCGAGTCGCTGGGACTCGCAATTTGCACCTCGCAAAAGGAAATCTACCTACAGCTGGCCCATAGACCTTTACACTGGGGATTTGAAAAAACTGATTATTTTATTTTCCATCAGATAATTAGATGCTTCGTGTTTGTTTTCTAGAGTCTATTAAGAGGATAGGTTTTTGTTTCAGGTCTTGGTCTTCTGTCCCCTGGTAATCTCTTCTCTCTCTCTCTTTTCCACAGATAAAAGCTTTGCCGATCGTCTGCTGCCACGTCACCAGTGTGAGCAGGAGACAAGAGAAGACAAGTCTCTATCAGGTATGTATATTTTTCACATCCACTTCTATTGTTGTTATTGAGAATTTGTGCACTTAAGATGGGAGTGCTATTTAAGTGAGGGGGAATAAATAAACGGCAATAGTCATCTGAGACCCTCCTTTGTGGTGTCTTTAGTTGAGAAGATAGTGCTCCCCAAAAATACGTGGGTCCCGCTATGCACGTGTTACAGTGTTAGCTCTCCGAGGCTTACTTCTGGCTCATATGGGGGCTTTAATGTACTAGTAAACAAAATGCAGTAGTTGTACAGCCAATCAAGCAAAGCACCAGTGCTCCCCGAAAACGTGGTGCAGTTGTCTTTCCTCTAAGAGTGCCTGGCCCTCGATCTCTTTAATAGTGTGGCTCCCGGTTGCCTAGTCCACCTCCCCACTTCCCACAGACTTCCCCACTTAGTTGCAAAGTGAACCGTATAAACGGTCCCGTACCTGTGAGAGCCAGGTCTCTCCTGGAACGTGGCTGATTCTTTGGCTTCCTCCATCTTCTCCTGCTGAGTCTTTTCTCCTCACTATTCATCCACATTGTTCACCCGTCTTCTTCCTGCTTTCATCATCTCTCGTCCGCATCTCTTCTCCTGCGCACAATGCTCCTCGGGCTCCCGATCCTCTGCTTCCTCCCGATCCTTCTTCTCGCTTCCCTCTTCCTCTGGCGTCTTGTCCCAGCGACTCCTGCTGATGTCAGCACGCTCCATCGTGCTTGACAGAAACATGTTCCTGCGAGTCCCCCATGGGGACTCAGGGATTTCTGCGATCCTTGCCGGCTTCAGTGCCATGCCGCAGTTAGAATGTTTAATACTTGTTTTTTATTTAGTTCTTCTTGTATACTTTTTCGTTTTTAGAATACTTTAAATGAAAACACATTTTGTTTTTGAATTTTTATTTTTATTTTTAATAGAGCTTTTTTTAAAACAGAGCCATCTGGGATTTATGAGTGAAAAGTATGGGGAGATTTTTTTTAAATATATAAGTTTAAATATATAAATATTAATACATTTTAATTTTCAAGAAGTACATTTTTAAAATCTAATAATACATCCTAGGTATGTTTTTCATATGTATCAATGAAATGGTAATTGTGAAAGTTTGAATTATTTTTTTTATAATATAGTTTTCACTTTTTTCTCTATTTAATCTAATTGCAAGTGCAAATATTATCGGCCCATCTGCGGTGAAGATCGCCATGGATTGACCATCTCAGGTTTTATTAATTCCAGCACTTTCCTTAAGGTAATACCATTTGAAGTGGCAGCAGTAACTGTTTACAGTGGGAATAGTGCATGTCACCTCTTCCACATCCAACACCTTCCTTAGTGTAGTTTACTTTGGAGTGAGAATAGTAAATTCTACCCTTGATTTCACCTTCTTCAAAATAAGAATTTTTAAAATGAGAAATATTTTTTTTGTTATGTTTATATAGTAGTACATAATATTTAAGTAGTTCATTTTTTCTAATTTGATTTAAATGTAGTTGTTTATGATATATTGTGTTTAGTTTGATATGCTGCTTATTTATTTTAATTGTGTTGTGAGTAGATATGGTTTTGTAAATAATTTATAATATTTTATTTTGGGTTTATACGGTAAGTGGATAATATTTTTACATTATTCTAAGCATATATTGTTAATATCTAAATATTAATATAGCATAATGTTTAATGAAGTAGATTAATAGTGTGTGATATGTAAACAGTATTGTTTATAAATATTGTTATTTTGTATAACTTCATATTTGTGTATTTCTTGGTTCTGTATAGAGTGACAATAATTTGGTAAACAATATTTATTGATTAAATTTTTGTAATTCTGTATTGTGTCGGTCAATATTCTGTTATGTAACTGTAGCAACAATAGGTAGATGGGGTAAATGTGGGAAGGGAAGGGGACGCTCAGTGACAGCTTCAATGGCTTTTCCTTCAATCTAAGCAATCCACAAACAAAAGATGAGAGGAAAGCTTATGACACTGCAAACTCTCCTGATGTTAGATTCTTGGAGAGTATCGGTCATCAGAGGTCAATATTAAAGAACAAGACGAGCAGCAAACCTGGGCGTCTCTGCCTGTACAAACAGCCTAGACATCTAGACATTGCTTCAAGGTCTTGGAGATCCATGGCAAACTAGTGGCTGGTAAAATACCTTGCTTTATCTGCTGATACTGCTCCTATATCTAAATCATTTATGGGGCTGGACGACAATAAAATTGGGAGGAGGAGGTAGAAATCACCCCACATGACCACAAAGCTGCTCACCAGCTTCTAAAAAAATGTTGGTGTCTCAAGGGCTATCCCCTACCCTTTGGGGTGCAGGCCACAGTCCAATATACTTTTTTTCTGAGACTAGCTGTAGCCAGCAGGGTGCACCCTTGCAATGTTGACTGTCTGAACATTGCAAGGATGCTTGGCAGGGGGCCAAGTGCATGGGCAGTGCAGGGCTCCACTGTGTCCCCCTGCACCTGTTCTACCACCATGAAAAGGCTGGTGGAGAATGAGGTAGTAATCTGCATTGCAGACATGCAGTGCTGCCCTGGTGGATTAGGACCTCTGCCAAACCACTGGGATCCAAGATCCTGGCAGATCTGGCAGTTCTCTGGCGGTCTGATCATCAGGGTTGAGATGTGGCAGTTGGACCGCCACATATGCAGTTGTCCAGATCGCCACTGCGAGTATGGCGATTGTGAGACTGCCACACTTGTGATGAGGCCCTTAGAGTCTGACAAGTGGATAGAGGGAGGGAGTTCCAGTTTACAGCTGCCAGGTATAACAAAGAGTGACCTTCACTTCTACATCAGTACACACGTGGCTATCATAGTATGTACCTTGATTGCTTTGAAGAACCTTCTGCGCCATTTGAGATACATACATTTGAGCCAGAGACAACCAAAGAGTGGTGCTAACTTCGATTGCGTAGAGCTATTAAAAGTATGCATTCCTGTAATTGATTTTACTGATGACTTGGGATTGAACAACAAATTTTAGATCAAGCTTTGGAATAAAGTGCTTCAACTTTGTGATAATGTTTCAGTGACATTGGACACCTTTTCTCAAGAGTTTTGATGTGTTCATCAAGATGTAGTTGACTGCATAGAATAAAACCCAGTGTATTTGGGTTTGGAAGTTGATTTCTAACCGTATGTGGGAGGTGAGTCATTTTGGGTTTAGGAGTGATCATTTGAGGAAGATGTGAGCAAGAATTTCGTCATCCAGGGATTCAGACTGGTTTTATGTGGTGACATTCAGTCTTTGGTTTGGTCAAGAGATTTTATGAAATATGATATGCCCTCAAGAGAATTTATTTTGTGGTACAGATAAGTATGGTTAGAATATTGGCTGTATATTATACCTATTATACCAAGTTTGGTACAAATGTGAATGCTTTTGTGGACAGGTCAAAACAGGATTCTAATCACTGTCTGCCAACCATCTAGGACTTTTCAGAAAAAAGAGGATCCATATGATACAATAGTGTTTACACCTGTTTGAGACAATCATGAAATAGCCTTTCTACTTTTCATCTTTTCCAGATTCAGCCCTGCGGATTGTCTTTGTCAAACAGTACCCCCACATGGGTTTATACCAATACTCTGGTTTATGTGTAGAGCCAATGAGCTCTATCGATTCTTCCTCATTTTTGGATGTGGAGCTAATTTCAAAAGACAGTTTGCTGTTTAAAGAAAGCAGTATCAGACCATAATTCGCCATCACTGATCAGGTCCACACCGTTTGAAAAAGACTTATGACCCCTCTCCCATTCTGGGGTTTATTTGTAATCATGAGGTACCATAGGATCTTAAATCGGGCACTGCTGGCAACCTAATCTTTCATTGCGATTCAGATAAATGTGCTGAGGAAGTGCAGGTTGTTTTGATTTAGCTTGTTAACTGCCTTTTGGTTTAGCCTAAATATTAATATTGTTCTTTTATGCCGGGTCTTGGATCAGAATAATTGTGAACTGAGAATCACTTGTATGAACCTTATCTGCACAGAAAATTCTGAAAAAGAATAAAAGTGTGTTATGCAATGCTTAAACTTTTAATTTTTTCAAGAATAGCAACTGTTCTCATGTGTCAATTGATTTAGTTTTGTCTTATGGATGAGTTCCTTGAGACTGAAAGGAAGTATATCAGGAATATCCTATGGATGACTGTGACTGAATACATCAGCATGTATGATTGGATGGATGTAGGTGGTAATGCAGACATGTTGTTGGAGTGTTGTGAGTTTGTGAATGAGATGCATTCTATCAATGATCAACTTTTGGGTTGATAGGAAACTAGGAACTGATCGGTTCAATCAAAGGCTGAGCTAAGACCCAGAAAAGCTAGCTATAATACCCCCTACTTAGCCACAGTATATTTTTGAATTAATAGTGTAAGATTCAGGCTCTGCTCAATGATGCCTAAACAAGTCTGTAAACCAATATTAGTTGGGGGTAACACAGGCCCGTAGCCTGAAGTACGAATTTTGGGGGCCTAACCCCATATAATGACAAGTGGTGTGTTGGGTAGACATTAATTAAACATTTCTATCCACAGAACCGGTTTGACAAAAGTCTTTAATTTTGATGATATTTGAAAACAGGCAGATTAGTATATATTGGGAGCACACGGGTGTGTGCTGCAGCACATTTCATCAACGGCCTAAAGAAATATGCTCAGATAACCTCCAACAAGCTGGAACTCCATTGGTTCCATTGGTTCATTTTAAACTGCATCATCTTTAAAAATAGCTGCATGTTTTACAAAGTTTTCATGACGAACACCTCCACTAATCTTGCAGACCACACAAAAAAAAAGCAGCAGGGCTTTTCCATCTATGCACCCAGAATCTGGAAAAAGTTCTCCTTATCCTCTTGAACCTCCTCAACGCTGCTTCAATTTAGGAAAGAGTTGAAGACTCACATCTTAAAAGAACATTACATCACAATGCGTTAACCATGCACAACCCACCTATCACTGATTGTATGCTTGTCTTTGGCTCCCAACAGCACTTTCCTGCTATTGGCTAGGCTTGTGCTATTGAAATATCATACACATACATACATAAAGGCTAAAACAATCTTTCAGCTTATGTTTGCAGACTGCAGTAGTAATTGTCATTCACATATTAGCTTCAAATATATCATTGACAATGCCAGTGATGTAACAAAACTTGAGGGGGGGCCCCTCTGCAAAATACATGAAGGGACCCCCCACACTCCAGACCTAGTCAGGAGCTCTCTGGCCAGGGGCCAGCTGCCCATAAACAGTGTGGGAGTGAGGCCCCCTGGACCTCCCTGCACCACAGGAGCTATTGTCATGCAACTGGACAATGCAAACATTTTGTCCTCAAATATCAGTTTTACAGTTTACAGAAAATATGCACACCTTTACTATTAAATACATGCTTTTTATGATAAAAGAATATACTAAATTTCCCCAAACCAAAGCTTATCATCGTTAAGAAAAACATAAGTTTTGGCCCAAAGTACTAGCTTTTAATTTTTGTCATTTTGATCAATTCCTCACATGAATAGATTACAACTTGCATGTCCACTGATTATCATTTTATGCCATGTTGGCACATAATATATCAAGAATATTATGCAAGGACTAAAATTATCAAGAATATTATGCCAGGATTACAATTACACTGGTGTAGGCACATCATGCAATCACCCTTATACATACTCATGCTCACCCCAACCCTCATACACACACCTACACATACACCCACACAGACCATTCAAAATATATACAAATGGGAAATATATTTCAGTTCCCTATGAAATATAGTTTTCAGCATGATAATGACAGCCCCAAAACCATTCTGCAGGGTTTTAACATTGTCAGCACTACTAGGATTATGCAGCAAGGTTATATAAATTATGCTGCAATGTTATCCAAATTATGCGGGACAAACTTCAAATTATGTGGCATATTTTCTGGCAGCATTTACATCCATTGGAACTAGAAATATTTTTTGTGAAATATGTAAATGATGCATAATATAGGGAAAATCATTTGGCAAGTGCTTACAATCCAAAATTATGTGGTAAAGGCAGCAGTCCCAGAATCACAGAAAGCTACTAACAGTCATCAATGCCTATTGTTTTTTCAAGAATTTATTCCAATCATTGCCCACTTTTTGCAGCATTTTCAATAAAATAGCTTTTTCAAGCCAAATAAGCTTATAATACAAAAAACACATATGAAGGGTAACGTATAAAACGGCCATCTCCAGGTTCTGGCAACATCCAGAAACCAGTCAGCCATCAAACCTTTTGGTTTATGATGTCACAAGAATCTTTTGATCGCAATATTGGACAAATAATAAGTGGCCCATTATGTAGTGTGTCTCACTCGCTCTCCATTTTTCACTGTGGCACATAATAAACCACACAGCTGAAGGCTGAGTGGTTTGTAAATTTTCACCAGGGCCCCAAAGATAACAATATAGGATCATATTACATGCTATCCATTATGATTTTTTATTATCATTTTGGGGTAGTAAGCTTGCAAAAAGAGGAAATTGTTGAAAAAAAGTAAGTGAAATACTGAACCATACCTATTTATTCTTTTCTTTGCTCTCCCGACAACCAATCTTTAATTACAAAGGCCCTCATTACAACCCTGGCGGTCGGTGATAAAGTGACGGTAATACCGGCAACAGGTTGGCAGTAACTACTGCCAAATTATGACCATGACGGACAGATCCCCGAAAGACAGCCAATGCACCACACCGACCACACAGTAGAAATAATGAGTTAGGCAAGATATATACATATTTTTTTAGAAGGGACACAGCCCAGTCCTCAATTTTCGTGGGCCACATGGCCACAGGCCAAAGTCCAAGGCCACACATGTCACCTGCTTCAACATGGAGAGAACAATGCAGGGGCATCAGTTGGTAAATAGGCAGGCACCTCAGGGGACAGGGGGTGGGGGGAGGGGCACCTCATCCGGGAGATGTAACAAGACCACTGGTTCTGGAGGGGTCAACGTGCCCTCTGCTTGATCCTGAGGAGTGATGGGCCATAGTCTCAAAGGTGGGTATCATACCCACTTGTTCTGGAGGGGGCAACCTGCCCTGTGCTTGATCCTGGGGAGTGATGGGCCACAGTCTCTCAGGTGGGTGTCATACCCACTGGTTCTGGGGGGGCAACATGCCCTGTGCTTGATCCTGGGGAGTGATGGGCCACAGTCTCTCAGGTGTGAGTCATACCCACTGGTTCTGGAGGGGGCAACGTGCCCTGTGCTTGATCCTGGAGAGTGATGGGCCACAGTCTCACAGGTGGGTGTCATGCCCCACATGGTTCTGGATCCTGGGGAGTGATGGGCCACAGTCTCTCAGGTGGGTGTCATACCCACTGGTACTAGAGGGGGCAACGTACCCTGTGCTTGATCCTGGGGAGTGCAAGGTCACAGTCTCTCAGCTGGGTGTCATACCCACTGGTTCTGGAGTGGACAGACCAGACAGCAGCCCATGGAGGCAGGATTACATACCGTCCGTCAGCGATGACGGCTGCACAGTGGTGGTGATGCTGGTGGGGGGAGGCTCCTGCCCATCCCCTGCAACCTCGGACGGCTGCACAGTGGTGGTGCTGCTGATGGGGGGAGGCTACTGCCCATCCTATGTAACCTCGGATGGCTGCACAACCATGATTGGTGGTGGGGGCTCCGTCACAGTTCCTGGAGCAGGCTCCTTGCCCTTCCTGCCTGCTGGTGCAGGCTCCCTGCCCTTACTGCCTGCTGGTGTAGGCTCCTTGCTCTTCCTGCCTGCTGGTGCAGGCTCCTTCCTCTTCCTGCCTGCTGATCCAGGCTCCTTGCTCTTCCTGCCTGCTGGGGCAGGCTCCTAGCTCTTCCTGCCTGCTGGTCCAGGCTAATTGCTCTTCCTGCCTGCTAGGGCAGACTCCTTGGCCTTTCGTGTGGCAGGTGCAGGCTCTTTGCCCTTCTTGCCAGCTGGAGCAGTCTCCCTCCCCTTTAGGCTGGCTGGTGCAGGCTCCTTCCCCTTCAGTACATGTGGCCTGGATCCCTTTCCACCACAAGGGGGTGCAGTTAGGACTGGGCCCGTGGACTGTGTGGCTGAGGTGCTTGGCTGGGTTTGTGATACCCTGCTCATACGTGCAGGACGGCGGGGGGTAGGGAAGAGGTCAGTGGTGGATAGGAACAGTTTTTTAGGGACATTGGGGCAAGAAGAGGGAGAAGGAATGGGAGTGGAGGATGAGGGAGTGGTTGGTTGAGGTGTCTGTCTGCTGCTTTTGGGTGCAGGTGCATGGGCTGTATGCTGTTGTGAGGTGGATGGCTGTTGGGTGTCTGAGTGCTTGCGTTTGTGTACTTTAGGAGGGGGGACAGACACAGTGGGAGAGGACACAGGGGACATGTGCATGGCTGTTGTGGAGGTGTCTGCCAGTGAGGTGTGTGTTCTGCTTGGTGTGGTGATGATGCTGGTAGTGGATGATGATGTAGTGCATGCAGGTGTGAGTGTAGACATGGCTGGGAGGGAAGAGGAGGAGGAAGGGGAGACAGTGGAAATAGTGGACGTTGTTGTGTCTACAACTGGATGGTGTTTGTGTGAGTGCCTGTGAGATGAAGTGTAGTGCTTGTGTTTGCCTGTGACACTCTTGGGTGTTGTCTTGTATGCATGCTCGTCTGTATGTGTGCTTGGGATTAGTTGGGGTTGAGGGGAATGGGACTGGGCAGTGGAAGTTGGAGGGGGGAGGGCAGAAACAGGGACAATGGCTGCCATCAGAGAGGAGGCCAGAGCCCGAATCGATATCTGTTGGCCGCCAATCCTGTGTGAATGCCCTCCAGGAATGCATTAGATTGTTGCATCTGGGCTGCCAGCCCCTGGATGGCATTCACAATGGTTGACTGCCCTACAGAGATGGATCTCAGGAGGTCAATAGCCTCCTCACTCAGGGCAGCAGGGATAACTGGGGCAGGGCTTGAGGTGCCTGGGGCGAAGGAGATGCCCACCCTCTTGGGTGAGCGGGCACGGGCAACTCGATGAGGGGCTGCTGGGAGGGCGGTCCTGGTAAGGGTGGGTTGGCGGCTGTACGTGTAGCTGGGGTGGTCACAGAAGTGTCCGCCACCACCAGGGAGCTTCCATCGGAGGAGGTATCTGTGTCAGAACTGTCCCCTCCAGTCTCCACCTTGGTGCTCCCCTCGCCCTCCATCCCACTGATGCCCTCAGCGTCGGTGGACTCTGCCTCCTGGATCCTGTGGGATGCAGCTCCCTCTGTCGCCGGTGCCTCTCCTCCTCCGCCAGATGATGCTAATGCACTTCAGGACAGGATGACAAAACAAGAAAGGGGGGGAAGAGACAGAGGATACACATGGTCAATGGCTGCACCAATACCACCGTTGGCGTACACAGCACACTCACAAACAGGGAACAGGCCTACGCAATATGCATCGCACTAGCAAAGAAGTAGTTAGCCACCAAGGCATGGGGAGGGTCACACACTGCCAAATGCAGCACACCTGGGACCCACGCAGCCCTGACCAGTAGTGGATGCCTACGAACTAGGTAGCAAAGTTTTCCCTTCTGAACCCTGCCACCAGGGGACCTACGCTGCAATGTCAGGCCTGGCCTAAGGGCACCCACTGACACACATCCCCCACTGGATACCACCCTACCATGCGTAAGTTGTGATGATGGGCACTGTACTCACCCCCTTGTGGCTGCTGTGATGCCCTCAAGCGCCAATCCAGCTCTGGATAGGCCATTGCCAGTATGCAGGCCATCAGGGGGCTCAGGGTTCGATGGGCACCCCTTCCTCGTTGGAAGGCCATCCCTAGCTGGGCGTCTGCCGTCTTCCGTGCCCTGCATCTCAGGTCCTCCTACCATTTCTGTCAGTGGGTGCTCTGCCTGCCATAGACCCCAAGGATCTGCACATCCTTGGCGATGGCCCGCAATATACCCTTCTTTTGATGGGTGCTGACCTGCAGAGACAATACACACAGGAAAATACCATTAGACAAACAGTCCTGCCTGTTACACATATGGCCCACCATGCCCGTTCCCATCACCCTTTACACACACATGGCCAAGCACACAACCTGTATGCCGCCAAGAGGACATCCACCCACCCCGTACATGAGGCCTTCTCACACACAACTCCATGTTTTCATGCCACATGCATCGTGCTCACAGTGTACTCACCTGTTGGTCTGGAGGCCCATACAGCAGCCTGTACTGGGGTAGGACGGCATCCCCCAGTCTCTCCAACTCCTCCGAAATAAAGGCTGGGGCCCTTTCCCCGGTCACACGGGCCATGGTAGGTTCCAGACACAGGTCACAGCAGCACATGCAGTGTAGGTCCTCTCCAATGGAAGTTCTTCTCCCTTAGATTCCTACCGCTGCAGATGAATAGGAGATTGAGGCATACCCCCGTGTACAGACCCCTGGTAGACTTGGCTGCACTGGAGGACAGCACAGTATCCTCGCCTATAGACTTGACAGGGCCACAGTCACAGAGCTGTGTGCCCAATTGGAGCCTGACCTCTGATATATGCTATCCATCACCCCAGTGGGATCCCCTCTTGTGCAAGTGCTATCAGTGCTCCATTTCCTGGCAACTGGTTCTTTCCAAGTGACAGTGGGCTTGGCAGTAGGAATGTCACAGCCAATGTTCTCAATAGTGCTGACAAGACGGTTGTCTGCCCTGATAAAACAGATGTGCAGCTAAATTGTTTTCTCCCAGGTTGAGGATTTGGCCACAGTGAAGGCCGGGTTTTATGCAATGGTACATATCCCCAACATAATTTGGGCGATTGATGGAACACATATTGCATTTGTTCCCCCCCCCGCCAGAATGAACAGGTGTTCAGGAATCGTAAGAGTTTCCCCTCTATGAATGTTCAGATGGTGTGTTTGGAGGACCAGTATATCTCTCACGTCAGTGCTAAGTATCCTGGGTCGGTGCATGATGCCTTTATCCTGAGGAATAGCAGCATCCCAAATGTGATGGCCCAACTACAGAGGCACAGGGTGAGGCTAGTAGGTGAACCCTGGTTCCCACCCAGTATATGTTGGTGTATGGGTATGCTGTGGGCCATTTAGGATAGTGTGTGGCAAAATGTTGTCCCTCAATATTTGCAGGTGACTCAGGCTATCCAAACCTATCATGGCTGCTGACCCCTGTGTGGAATGCCAGGACAAGGGCGTATAATGAGGCCCATGGGCGAACCAGAAGGGTCATAGAAAGGACCTTTGGCCTCCTGAAGGCCACATTCCAGTGCCTCCATTTAACAGGTGGATCCCTGTGCTACTCACCCAAGAAGGTCTGCCAGATGTTGCATAACCTGGCCGTCAGACGCCATCTCCCATTCCTGCAGGATGAGGAGGCTGGAGATGGCCATGTGGCAGCAGTAGACCCTGTGGACAGTGAGGATGAGGAGGCCGAGGATGAGGATGAGGACAACAGAACAAATGTGATCTGACAATACTTCCAATGACACACAGGTAGGACAGTGATACTTCACATTTCAATGATTTTTTTTTTTAATTGTGTGGCAATGGCATGCTGATATTTTCAACTTCTTGGCCCACTGACTGTTCCCTCTGGCAATTCATTTTGCAGATGTTGGTGACCTGACATATACTCCTGGTGTGATCACTACAGCTAGCTACAGGTCATTAATCTATGCTCATTCTCTGTAAAGTTGATTTGCAATGTTTGTAACTGTTACAATGAATACATATTTGATACACATGACATACTCCAAAATGTTTTTTTTAAAAGGTTGTTTTTTGAAGTGCTAATATATGGATGGGCAAGTGCGTTGGGATGGGGTGATGATCGAGGAAAGTCCAGGGTATTGTTCCAGTCTGTTTGTAGCACAGGTGCATTGTCCAAGGGGACATAGGAAGGGGAGCAATGGCAGTTCAAGGTGGACAGGGTGACAGAGTGGGACACAAGGGTGACAATCAGGAGAGTCTCATTTCCTGGGGAGGGTCTTGGCAAGTGTCTCTGGCTTCTGTCTGGCTCGCAGGGAACGTTTGTGGGGTGGTTCTCCTTCTGCAGGGGTAGGTGTGCTGGTGGCCTGTGAGTCCTGTGGCGGGGCCTCCTGGCCACTAGCGGCAGAAGAAGTGGAAGGCTGTTCAGATGTCTGGCTAGTGGCAGGGGCCCACTGGTGTGAAACTGCCTCCCTCATAATGTTGGCCATGTCAGCCAGCACACCTGCAATGGAGATCAGGGTGTTGTTGGTGGCCTGCAAGTCCTCCCTGATTCCCTGGTACTGTCCCTCCTACAGCCACCTGTTCTCCTGCACATTGTCCAGGATCTGGCCCATCGTGTCCTGGAATGTTGATAAGCTCCCAGGATCTCTACGAGAGCGTCCTGGAGAGTTGGTTCCCTGCTCCTGTCCTCCCTCTAGCGCACAGCAGTCCTCCCAGTGTCCCTGGTGGCCTGTGCCTCTGTCCCCTGAACCGTGTGCCCACTGCCACTGACCCCAGATCCCTGATTGTCTTGTGGGCGAGGTGTGGCCTGGGGTCCCTGTAGAGGTGGACACACAGCTGATTGACATATCCTGGGGACAGAGGTATGGGTACGCCGGGTGGATGCTGTGGTGGTGTTTCCTGATGGGGGAGGCTCTGTGGTGGTGTGTGACTAGGCCTGGGTAACCGGCTGTCCAGTGGTCCCTGATAAGCCAGGCAGGTCATCCAGATACTGAAGACCAGAGTTGCTGTCATCACTGTGGGCCTCTTCATTTGGGGGACTGGATATTGCTGGCACCTCCTTTCCGCTGACATTAGCTGGGCTACCTGTGGGGATGTAAATGATGTGTTATGGTTTCTGTGTGTGACATATTGTACATCCGTGGCTTGGTTGGATTTGGCCTCCCAGCTTTCACTTGTGTATGTTAGTATATGGTGGGATTGTTAGTTCTCTATGGTGTGCATGCTTTAGTGATGAGTGCCCATGCAGGGCTGTGAGTGGTGTCCATGCGCTTGGCATTGGGATGAGTGAGATGTGATGGTGAGGTGTCTGGAAAGTGGTGGAGTGATGGGAGTGAGGGTGAGGGTATGTGATGGCATGCAGGTAGGGGGGTAGTAGTAGTAGAGAGTTGACTTACCAGAGTCCAGTCCTCCTCTGACTCCGGCCAGGCCCCCAGGATGAAGGATTGCCAAGACTTGCTCCTCCCATGCTGTGAGCTGTGGGGGAGGATGTGGGGGTCCACCGCCAGTCCTCTGGATCGCGAGCTGGTGTCTTGCTGCAATGGAACGTACTTTCCCCCGTAGGTCCTTCCATCTCTTCCTGATGTCATCCCTCGTTCTTGGGTGCTGTCCCATGGCGTTGAACCTGTCCATGATTCTCCGCTATAGCTCCATCTTCCTAGCTATAGATATGCATCTGTGCTCCAAATAGCTGTGGCTTTACCCAGACAATTTCCTCCACCATGACCCTTAGCTCCTCCTTTGTGAAACAGGGGTGTCTTTGTGGTGCCATGGGTGTTCTGTGAGGTGTGTTGGTGAGGATGTGTTCGGTAATGTGTTGGGGTGTGTGATGCGTATTGCATGAGTGGTGTACAGGTGTGAATAGTGTGTGGCTTGAGTTGTGTCAGTGTTTTTGGTGTCAATCTCTTAGCAGTAATTGTTGTTGGCAAAGGATTGTGTGTAATGTGGGTGTGTGTTTTATAGTGGTGTGGGTGTGGTGTGTGTATGGGTATCAGGTGTGTGTTGTTTGAATTGTCCAGTGTGGTGTTATTTTGTATGTGGGTGTCCATTGTGAGTGCTGCGGTATGTACCGCCAATCGTTTACCACCATTGAATGTCCACCGTGGTGATTCGTGGGTCATAAAATGGTGGGCGTAATTCTATTGGTGTGACGGTGTTGGTTTTGACACCGCCAGTTTATCACTGACCTTTGGTGTGGCGGATTTGTGTATGTGGCTGAATACTGACGGATTGGTGTGTGTCATAATATGGTGAACAGATATCTGCCACGGCGGCGGTAAGTTGGCAGCCATCAGAGTGGCAGTAAGTGGGATTTACTGCCAATGTCATAATGAGGGCCATAGCAATGTAGAATTTTAGTAAAAAAATACCCTGTGCTATGATTAAAAAACATTCTATATGTTGATGGGAAAGGTTGTTTAAGTATGTTATATACAGGGTGCAGCTAACAATGGCCATTTATCTGAATTAGAATGTTTACGTGTGTTGAATAAACAGATGGTTGAACGGTCAGAGTTAGTGGAATTATGCAATTATGTGTTTGCAGCATATACAGCATAATAATGGATTAACCACATTTGCCACGTTGTTTTTGCAGCTCAAATGGATTAAAATTTTACTACAAAATGTGCAGCACAATGTTGTATAACGTGCCATTTCATGCTGCATAATGCAGACAGCTTTTAGCCATAATCTGGTCATCATTTGCTGCATAATCCTAGCAGCTCTGACAATGGTATATATATAATGGCTTGGATGGTATTTTACCACGCCAGAGCTGTAAAAGTGTGCCTGGAGTTGTAAAAGGCTTTAGTCTTTTTTCAGTTTGGCATGGGTGCCAGTAGATAATTCTATGCTTAAAGATTTTGCTGTAAAGATGGTAAAACATTTTGTCACTTTCTAGCTCAACATGAATGACACGGCTTTAATCATTTACTTAAAATCTTTGCTAGAAAAAAAGAAGACATTTGAGGTGAGCTGAGAGTGTTATAGGATGGTCTGTAAAGGAGGTCCTATCCATCGAAACCTTGGAACTACCCAGCATTTCCTGCTTCCATTTTGCATAATTTAAGTGGTCTCTCAGCTTGAAAGGGTTCTCACTTGGTTTCTGTGCCTGCCGTGTGGGAAGCCCTGTATTACTTACAGTGTGACTGACAGTGCCAGGGCCTAAAAAACAACTAGCCACACGTGGATTGCTCATGTTGAATGGCATATGGTTGTGTAACAAGCCCTAAACTGGAAATCACACTGTAAATGTTATGCAGGGCTTGTAACCTTCTTTTGATCACTGGCATACAGTGCTCTACTGGAGAGGTGCAGGCTGCTTTTTCAGACCCGTAGTCACTAACAGAGTGCAAGTATGTCAGTGAACTGTACAACACAAATAATGCTTGTGTGATAGGCTGAGCAGAGACTGTCAGCCACTCACACATGCAGTTTGTTTTGTTTCTTCTCACTCTGAGGGTCTGGTCCTGAAACAGTTCTACACAACTTTAGACAGAGTAAAATGGGAAGAAGTCTAATGATGGACTGCATGAACCCCCATGAAGTCAGGCATCTCTGTGCTAGAACTTGTGGTTGGAGTATCTCAACAAGGACAGCTGGAAATATCTGCTTTATGAAGCGTGCACCCACACCCAAAGCTGTCTTTTGATGCTGATGGCGAGCTGTACTGTTAATAAACTCAGAAGTGCAAATTTTTGGACTTGCAATAGATAAAGGCTATGCCGTAGCAAACTTTACTTTACAACAAAGTAATCTCACATAATGATCTTGTCCTTCCTGAAGATGGCCGCCAAGACGGATGCACCTCCCGGAGCTCCTGAGGGACGGGATCACAGCTTGTGAAAATCCCGGTCTTTTCCCTCCGCCTCCCCCAGCAGTCGACGCAGCAACATAATCCAGGACCAGCAATCTCACCCATTTCCTCCTTCCTTAAACCCCACAGGCCCAACTCTTTCTCCATATCTCCCCCCAACAACCACTCCTCCACTGCGCTTAAAAACTTTAAGCGCAAACTAATCAGGCAACACCCAGAGCTACTTATCGCCAACACCTATTACAATGCCCATAAAGGCCCTAAAAGAACAGATCTTATCTTCTTCACCAAACTCCCAGCTAGATGGAACACTCTCCTCACTAGCCACCTCCTCTCCTCTAAAACTACCAACATCCCATACAGCTGCAAACTCTCAATCTCCAGCTCACCTACGTTCCAGGGAAATGTCATCATCTCCATTTTCAGAAACGGAACCATCATGATTCAAGCTAACGACACTAACCTCAGAGCTTTCAAATCCATATTCCCTTCTTTAAAGTCAGCCCTCTCACAACCTCAACCCCCCCAACACACGAGCCACCCCCCTAAGATCCACAGCAACTTGGAACTTCACTCTACCCCATGTGCAACCCCCCTCCCCAACACCGCCTCCAGCTCCCCCACCATTCCTAAAGACTCCATCCACAACCTGATCGACCCACCCATCCCCATCAACACCTCTTCCCCTGACCAAGCTTCCTACTCCCCTAACCCTGCAACCCTCAATCACAACATCTTTAAAGGCTCCCCAGCCCACACCATCACTATCCTCTCACACAATACCTCTTCACTCTCCGAACCTCTCCAAGATTTCCCCAACACAGTCCCCCCTCCCAACCCTCTTCTCCTACCTCTCACTAACAGACTAGACTCTACGAATCGTAGAGACACTCATGTTCCGACCACTTCCCCTGTCACCTCTAACCCATCCCCCGATACCAATCCCAAACACTCCACTACTGTCTCCTCTCACATACTGCCCAGGGATCTTTAAAATCCATCAGAAACAGTCGCTTCAGACCCCGGCAAATAGGAGCCTCATCTCCCACAACTCACCTCCAACCCCACTTCCACTTCAAACATCAATGAACGGCTCTCCAATCTTGAATCTCAAATCAAACTCATCATACAGGGCATCAACATGATAGTGAGAAGCCTCAACCCGCTGATGCACCCCTCCCCGATCCTGACACACACGCCTTCGCCGGACATGACCAACACACAGAGTCTCAGCTGGCCCTCCAGGCCCTCCCGCCTCAACACCTCAAGGCCAAGAAGAACAAACTCTCCTTTGTCACACAACAAAGCACTCAAACTCGCTCAATCTTACAACTCACTACTACCCATCCCGAACCCCCTTCCAACTTCCAGGCCAACACTGGCCTTGGTCGACATCTCATACAGCCTTCCTCACCCAGTCCCCCAGCTCACCTCGTCAATATCCCCCTGATCCCCCCATGCCAGACCCCAAGATCTATCAGCATACAAACTGCATGCTCATGAACTGCAGATCAGGAGTCAAACATGCAGCGGATCTCGCTGATGCCATCCTCAATCATAACATTGACATTGCCTTTGTCACAGAAACCTGGCTGACCGAACTCTCACAACCGATCATGGACATCCTCGTCCCTCCCAGTTACTCAATTTCCCGCAAAGATAGAAAAGACCGCCCGGGGGGAGGCATTGCCATCATTCACAAAAATTACATTGAAATAGAGTTAAAAGACTAATTCAACTACAACTCCTGTGAACACCTTAATGCCTCCAGAAAGACAAGTGACAATTCCAAGGTGAGCTTCCACCTTCTCTACCACCCCCCTGGTAACACACTACCTTTCGCTGACCACCTAGCTGACCTAATAACGCACTGCTCCCTCTCCTGCCCCAACTCCATCATCTTGGGTGACCTCAACATCCGTTGGAATGAAAAGAACAATGCTCTCATCCAATCCCTAAATGACCTTCTACACAGCAAAGACCTTGCCCAACACTGCAAGGGCCACACCCACATCAAAGGAGCTACACTAGATGCGATAATAGCGCCTAAAGACTCACTGAGGATTGATGATATTCTTCCTGTCGACTGGTCAGATCATCATATCATCCTATTCCATCTTAACTATACCCCAACACACTACCCAATCCCAAAAGACATTTAAATGGAAAAGGAACATTGACCAAATCCCTTTAACTACTCTGGAAGAAAAAATCACCTCCCTACTACCGCCCCCTTCGACCAACCTCTCAACTACGGAGTTAACCACTCAGTACAACTCGACTATTACTAACATACTCGATCAATTAGCCTATGAAACTAAAAAGAGTGAGAAACACACCATCCAGAGCCTGGTTCAACAATGATCTCAATTTAAAAAGAAAAAAACTGGGAGCAGCCAAAAGACTCTGGAGATCCGGCCCTTCCACTACCCACCTTGAGCAACTCAGAAGAGAATGGAGAAGCTACAAAAAACGCATATCCAATGAAAAAAATACCTTCTTCCGCAATGCTCTAGACAGAGCCAAAAACCGCCTTAAGGAGCTCTTCAACATCATCAAACAACAAACTACTAAATCTCCCCCCAAACCCTACCTGCAACCATAGACACTTGTGTCAATTTCGCTAACTTCTTCAAGGATAAAATCACTGAGATTGAGCTTTCCCTAGTACTGGATACCCCTCCAATCACAGAGCCCACCCCCGCCTACCACTAACAAGAATATCCCTGACCCATCCCTCTCTGACAACCCGCCCCTCAAAACTGAAATATATCTCCCTAACCACATTCAACTGTCGACCCCCGCCAGGTGGGTATCCTTCCACCCCCTTCTGGCATGGGACATCTCTAAACTAGTGTCCACCTCCAAAACATCCTCTCACCTAGCTGACCCTCTCCCTTCCTCCCTGGCAAAAAAACTCCACCAGTCCCTCACCCCGATCTGGACCAAGATCATCAACAGCTCCCTTCAATCGGGCGTGTTTCCTGACTGCCTCAAACTAGGCCAAATCACGCTGATTCTTAAGAAACCAGGAGCCGACCCTAAAGTCCTCCATAGCTACAGACCAGTCTCCAACCTTACCTTCCTTGCCAAAACTCTCGAGAAATGTATTCTCCAACAACTAACCCATCACATTGGTAACAACAAACTCCTCAACCCTCTACAATCAGGCTTCCTAAAAGGTTGTAGTACAGAAACAGCCATCCTCAACATAGTAGATGACCTCCGTAACTCCCTAGACACCGACCGATGCTGCCTTCTGATTCTCCTAGACCTAACAGAGGCCTTCGACACAGTGGACCACAAGCTCCTTCTTGACTCTCTCCAAAAGAGAGTCTGTATTGAAGGTACAGTCCACCGCTGGTTCTCCTCCTTCCTACAAAACCAAATGCAACAAGTAAAAATACACAACTCGACCTCGCCCACCTCATTAATTACCAGAGGAGTCCCCCAAGGATCTGTCCCCTCTCTCACACACTTTAACATCTACATGGACCCTCTTACCACCATTCTTGCTTGAGCTAACATCCCCTTCCATCTCTATGCTGGTGAAACGCAACTTTATATCGAAATATCCTCTTTAGAAGATATCCACCACCTGAACAACACCCTCAAAGAAGCCCACTGTTGCCTATCCCATAACCATCTCAAACTAAACCAGGATAAGACGGAAATACTCCTCCTTTCAAAATCGAACCAGCTCCCCCAGTTGCAAGAATGGCTAAAATCCATAGACACTCTCAAATGTACTCTCACCCCCATGATCACGGTCAAGTCTCTGGTAATCACTCTGGACTCCAACCTGACTATGCAGGACCACATCCAGAAGAACGCTAACAATGCTTTCCACAGCCTTAAACTTCTGAACAAAATCAAATCCTTCATTCCCCATGATGATCTCAAACAGGCCACACAAGCACTGGTACTCTCGAGACTAGACTATGGGATCTCCATCCTTACCGGCACGGCCAAATCCCAACTTGCCCCTATGAGGTCCACTCTTCACGCAGCTGCCAGACTGGTGACTGGAATTAAAGAATATGACCACATCTCCCCTGCCCTGAAGAGTCTAAAATTGCTCCCAATCGAGGCCCGCTGCTCATTCTGCACTGCCTGCCTAACACACAAAGCCCTTCACACTGGGAAACCAGAATACCTCGCCAAAAAACTCTTGAAAGCAGGTCAAACAAGGTCACTAAGAAGCTTAAACACCTTCCTCCTCATCCTGTCAAAAACCAAGAAGCAAAAAACTCGGACATGTTCCTTCTCAAACAACGCGCCGAGAATCTGGAACTCCATACCTATTCACATCAGATCTAACCCTTCCCATCAGATCTTCAAGAAGCTACTTAAAGAATTCCTCCTCAACCAACCTCCACGCCAAAAAGAATCTCTCACCCCCACCCCACCACTGCCGGATCGCTATCTTCTTGTCCATGAGAATCCCACTGCATAACCGTTCTGCAGTGGGATTCATGTGTTTTTAATGTGTTTATTATCTATACTGTTGTAAAGCACGCTGATACCCTCGGAGTCTTCCCAGCGCTATAGAAAACCTTCTACATAAAACATAAATTTAAGAAAAAAAATCCTACATTTTGTGTTTATTTCAGCAAAGAACACTTTGCAAATTTCACACAGGCTTACTGAAATATTGAGTGGCCCCACTGGAATTTGACCATACAGCTAGACAAAGGCTCTAATAGTGGAC
Organism: Pleurodeles waltl; assembly: GCF_031143425.1. Lineage (NCBI taxonomy): Eukaryota > Metazoa > Chordata > Amphibia > Caudata > Salamandridae > Pleurodeles > Pleurodeles waltl. The sequence continues at coordinate 513,835,580 of NC_090440.1, forward strand.
ATATTACTGCACTGAACTACCAGACTAGGACCCACCCATTCCAATATAATAACTGTTTTTATAGCAAGGGCCTAGTACCACAGTTTGTCGTTTAGAAGGACTGTGAAAAAGAGGTGGTACTATCACCTAATTTAATTATACTCAATTTATGAGCCTCCAAAAGCTGAAAGGTTGAAATGGCCCTGCAGGGATTGAACACTTGAGAAGCTCAAGGAATACTGCTTTACAGAAATGACAAAAAAGACACAGGTATGTCTTCCTCAGGAATTATCTTAAAGATAGCCCGGTTAATTAAAAAAGCTTACAGTTGACTCTCTACCCTTCGCCCTTTTATTTGCCTCCCCCTTTCTATCGCTCTCATTCATTCCATTAGATTATTTTATGTTCACGTTCTCCCTACATCTTCTCAAGTTCTTTGCCATCTTTTTTCCTTTTTCTCATCACTTACTATAGTTCACATTCCCTCCCACTACTTTGTAAATGTCCAGCTTGAATCTGTGGTAGCAAGTGATCTTGGACCTTTCTTAACTGTCCAAGATTTCCTGTGTTACTAAATAAAAGTCCCTGCTCTGTAGAGGAAAGGAAGCAAGAACCTTTAAAATGTGCTAAAGGCAAAGAGGGACGAAAGGGAGGTGGGGAATACTAAACTAGAACTAAAGCTGGAGAGGGCTGAAAGTGAACAAAAAGCAGAAGAAACACCTAAAACTGAGCTGGCGACTGAAGGGTGGGAGTAAATCAGACTTAAAGCAACAGGAACCCTTAAGCAGACCTACCGGATTCTGAAAGTTATACAGATTCTAATTCTATAGATTTGCAGGGAATTCAAGGGAACCTAGTGCTTGAGCTCCAACTTAATAAGTGGGACTAAATAGTGTATTCTCCGACAATGTATTTGAAATGCAAAGTTTAAAAGCAAGTTGTTTTTAAAGGAAGTTATAAAATATTATGATTGCTCCTCCACTCCACATTGCCTTCAACTGCTGGTGATTGCACCACTCACCTGAGAGCCATTTTAAGGATTTTTGGAGCCCCAGGCTAGCAATATTTTGGGGCTCCAACTGGGAAAAAACTGAATTTAATACCTATTTCAACCATGTAAAAGCCTGATGATATCAAAACATACTGAATTATATGTTAATTTTCAGAAAAGGAGGTATGCAAACACAGCCAAAATCTGAAGGTGCCGGGAGCCCGTCATCTAAATATTACCAAAGGAAAGCTTTAACCAGCATTGATAAAGCCATTTCTTTGAGAGTTTCGATTTCGATGTTTTATCTCGCAATAACATTTTGCATGGAATTCACTATCAAACCAACAACCTCTTTCCCTCATTGTAAGGAACACACTTTAAGGGGGTCATTATGAATTCGGCAGATGGTTTTTACCGTCCGCTAAACTGTCGAAGGGGAGGTTGCCGCCACACAGGCTACCTCCCCGCCAGCCCCATTAAGAGTTTCCCGCTAGGTCTGTGGGAAGAAACCTGAGTTTCTGCCGGCTGGCCTAGCGTGAAACAGCCTGCAGCATTGTCTCTGGCTCGTAATCGAACCGGCGGCAATGCTGTAGCGAGCAGGGTGCACCAGCATCCTCGCAATGTTCACTGTCTGCAGAGCAGACAATGAACATTGTGACTGTGCTAGCCAGGACATATAAGAAATTACTTGATTTTGAGTTAGTCAATTACGTTGAAGTCACGGGGCACAGGGGTGGCAAGGTAAGCCAAATGCCCACCTTCTTTTGGCGGAGTAGGAGCATCGCCATTGATTATATTTTTATCTCTTCTTCTCTGCTCCCGGTTAGGGGAGAGTTGGAAAACTGTGCTAGGCATCACAACCCCAACACACTGATATACAAAGTATGGATGCCCAAGCCCTCGTCTAGGTACACAGGCCATATAGGAGCCAGGGCGGCGGATGAAGGGCTCCACTTAAATGGCAGGCGATCAACTTTAATTATTTGTTCATACAGCTGGTTAACTCTAATAGTACCTTGTAGCTGGATAAATTGATGATTGAACCCACAACACAAGGACAATTGTGTGGATGCATTCATTAAACTGGGGGAAATTATTACAAAATGTCTTTCTATTCCTTCTGTTTTTTGGTCCCAACAAGGAGCCACGCTGGTTTAATAGCACTTGCAGAGCTGTAAACAAGCTCTAAGGGCTTCTCTTAACAATACTCCCAGGAATAGCGGCATTATTTCCTTATTGCGGGCTGGTTATTAACTAGCGCTCAAAGCAAGGAAGCAGAAAATTAAGACGGATAACCGGAGCAAATTAACTACTTGCTGAAGGAAAGATACAGGAGGTTTCTGGTAGATAGTTAATTATGGTGACCCCTCTTTAAGACAGAAGGCCTTAGTGTGCTCTGGCCTGCACAACTTAAAGGGTCATACGTTTGTGTTTCTGTTATTTTAATATCTAGTTAAGTTTACAATCCGAAACATTGCATGCAATCTGCTGTCTCACCCCTCCCTGTCTATATTACCAATTGTGAAACCGAAAGAAGCTTGGATGGTCTCTAGGCAGGGAGAGAGGCCTGGGCAAGGGGGCTGGGCTGAGGTTGCCCGTCGCACTGCATGACACTGATATGACGCACAAGGGCCTGGGGTCGGAATGGATAGCAGCAACCATCAAAGAGGACACCTCAGCAAGATGACCCTAAGCATGAATATAGTGCCTCTGGTTCTAGGCCTCAAGTTTATCTGCGCAGGATAGACGTACTGCTTGCAGGGGCACGGATGGTGGGCGAGTTAGACATAGGCAAAATGGGCACATGCCCAGTACCCATACTCTCCTGGGGCCACCTGACATCTGCTCAGAGCCGTCTCACAGAGCCAGTTTTCTATTTAACAACTGTGCTTGAAAAAAATAGCTTTTCGAACCAGACGAATAAAACAACATACTGTCGCTGATAGTCGCAGACCGAGCCTTGCTTTGTTGCAAAAACGTCCTAAGGGTTAAAAAGTTTGGCTAGGCATGTGCACAATGCTTCTATTGGTATAATGTGGGGAGGGGGGAGCATCCTGGGCCAGTAGTAGGGACCGAGTCAGGCTGGTGGGTAGGGGAACAGTCCTCAGCTCAGCATGCTTTACCAGCTTGACTGAGAGCCACGCATAACATCTCTTAAATCTACGTCCTTACCTCGCACGGAACTTCAGTAAACATTAGCAATGCTTTTGCAGTTATGTGTTTTAAATGTGTGAGAAAGGAGAGCCAAGAAGAACACACCAATTCCACCTGTTCTCTTCCAGTAACATAATAAGTATGACAAGTCAAGAGGCTCGACTTGTATCACATATGTACACATTAGAGCAAAGCATATGGAAACCCATGCACATATAGAGCCCACAAAACTGCATACAGACAATGACATCTCTAGATTCACACAGAAAACAGAAATACGGGCGCCCATGCGCACAGACATACAGTTACCCATCCGACAGAACTGCAAACACAAAGGCATCCATGCACAAAGCCAAACATGCAGTATCTGTTGTCACTAATTCCACCCATGCAAACAGACTAACATATACAGGCACCCCTGCACACCTGTTAACAATATGATCAATGTGTGTCTGTGTGACTGCATGTTGTGTGCCTCTGTTAGTTATACCTACACAAAGCCAATTCTTTCAGGAGCTGGAAGTGGTATTTAGAAACCTTTACTAGTCATTATTTTGAAAGAACAACCTACTGCTAAAGGGAAGTGTGCGTTTACAGTTAGAGGTCCATCTGTCCACCTGTGGCTTTAGGTCTCACAAACACCTAGAGCTACAGTCTCTTGTCTGTTAAAATCTAACAGATGGCATGCCAGGAGGTGCTGCCAGTGAGAGGTGGTTGTTATGCTTGCTGTTAATGAACAAACGTACACTCATGCACACCTACGAGAACAGAAACACAGGCTCCCATGTGCATAGACCAACACTCATGAATAGTCTTGTGCTACAGAGAGCTTTGACATCACCAAGTGCTCATCTACTAATGGACATTAACAATGTGCAAATGAGCCTACGCTCACTGCTGCACATCACACTATGCCCGCTGATGCACAAATGCAAGTATCCCACTGTATACTACTCTGTGCCTCTTGCTGCAAGTCACTTTGTCTTCCCATATGCACAAAATTCAATGCTTCCGATGTACATCAGCCTGTACTGCCCTAAACGGAAGCATATTATCTTACACTTCCATCCTGCCAAACACCATGCCGCCTATTACTGCAAATTCATCTTTGAACCTCATGCTGCACGCCATCCTATTCGCTCCTGATGCACATAACGTTTGCGTTTTGATGTTTATCAACCGTACCCTTGGATGCACTCATGTTACATGTCATTATGTGAGTGACTGAACAGTTCTGATCTTTATTGGATTTCTGGTATTTGTTGAAGAACCGTTTTAGGGGATGGGCATAGTGGGAAATTGCAGAAGACCCATGATATCCAACTGCTTCACTGGTAAGGTGATCAAGATAGCCAAAAGAACTGCCATAAAAACATTGTGCATAAAAATCAGATTCCTTTTTTTGTTAGTTCGGCATGCACACTTTGCAGAAACTTAAGAGCGCATACCTTACCTGTCCAACCTTAATCCTCATGCTCTCAGGCATTATGGCCCTCATTACAACCCTGGCGGTCGGTGTTTAAGCGGCGGTAATACCGCCAACAGGCCGGCGGTTAAAAAAATGGAATCAAGACCATGGCGGACACCGCCAACACAGACAGCCACTTTAACACTCCGGCCGCCACGGTGGTAGAAACAAACACTGCGGCGGTAACCACCAACAGACAGGCGGAACACAATGTACCACCCACTGTATCACAACAGGCCTATCTGCCACCTTTTCCGGGGCGGTACCAACGACATCAAAAGCACGGCGGAAACAGGACTTGGAACGGAAACCACTCCCCTCTCAACACCCAACTAGGAACCAGGACGCCATGGAGCCTGAGTTACAGGTCCTTCCCATGTTGGTTTACCTCCTCTTCTACCAGGAGCAGCAAAGACGCTAGCGACGACCACAGTGAGTACTGCACTTAGCACACAGGGGCAGGGAGGAGGAAAGAGAGAGTGACACACACACACATGCAACACGCAACACCCTCACCCCCACCCTCACCCACAACAACATATACACAAATACATGCAGCAACATTACATTTACACCCTGTCACTCCCTGGAAGACCCAAGGACAAATCGAAATGATTGTAACAAGTGTAATCATAGAAAAATCAGATAGGCCAAGATAACATTAGATCATCAGTATATACAAATATGTACAGCAACTACACAAGTCCGGATAGTGTTCCAATCATTGTCCGTGGACCAGTGGTCCCAAAATGCATGGGCGAAGCCCACATATGATACCTGACTCGAAACAGAGAGAACACTGCTGGGGCATCAGGTCGAAAAAAAACAGGCACCTCAGGGGGAGGGGAAGGGGGGCACCTCAGCCAGATGAACGGATGACGCCACTGCTCCACGAGGGGGCTCCATGCCCACTGATTGGTCCTGGGGAGTTCAAAGCCACAGTCTCTCAAGTCTCTCAAGTGGGTGGTTTGCCCACTGCTTTATCCTGGGGAGTGCAAAGCCACAGTCTCTCAAGTCTCTCAAGTGAGTGGTTTGCCCACTGCTTTATCGTGGGGAGTGCAAAGCCACAGTCTCTCAAGTCTCTCAAGTGGGTGGGATGCCCACTGATTGGTCCTGGGGAGTGCAGAGCCACAGTCTCTCAAGTTGTTGACATGTTCCACTGGTTCTGGAGGGGGCTTGGTGCCCAGAGTGCTTCATCCTGCCAAGGACTGGGGTAGTGGATGCTGTTCTCCACTGGTTCTGGAGGGGGGTTGGTGCCCAGAGTGCTTCATCCTGCCAAGGACTGGGGTAGTGGATGCTGTTCTCCATTGGTTCTGGAGGGGGCTTGGTGCCCAGAGTGCTTCATCCTGCCAATGACTGGGGTAGTGGATGCTGTTCTCCACTACTGGTTCTGGAGGGGGCTTGGTGTCCAAAGTGCTTCATCCTGCCAAGGACTGGGTTAGTGGATGCTGTTCTCCACTGGAGGGGGCTTGGTGTCCAGAGTGCTTCATCCTGCAAGGACTGGGGTAGTGGATGTTGTTCAGCACTGGTTCTGGAGGGGGCTTGGTGCCCAGAGTGCTTCATCCTGCCAAGGACTGGGGTAGTGGATGCTGTTCTCCACTGGTTCTGGAGGGGGCTTGGTGCCCAGAGTGCTGCACATGCACTCCCTCACCTGGGTGTGTGTGCCACAAGATTGCCTGGGAACAGGTAGCATGATACTCCATGGAGTCAGAGACACACTCCACCCTGCTGCGACTTTGCTTGCCACCTGCTGGTACTAACAGTGCTGGGTGTGGTGCCTCATGTATGCTGTGCAGGGTCCAGGACGTCTCCTGCAGCCTCGGACGGCTGTCCACTGGGAATGTTTGCCATGTTGGCTGTGGTGGCCCTGTCTGAGCACATCGCAGGGCTGGTGGCGGTGGTTGCGGCGGTGTCTGTGGCGGAGATGCTGCCAGTGGTGCATGTGTCAGCACCTGTGGAGGGAGACAGCAGGACGTCTCCTGCAGCTCGGATGGCTGCCCACTGGGGATGATGCTGGGGACTGTTGCTGAGGCAGCAGACGTGCAGGTGGCGGTTCAGGTAGCGGTATCCACCGCCGTACAGGTTGCTCTTCTGTTTGCCAGAAGGGGTAACTCTAGTCCCTCAGCCGGAGGCTCCGTGCCCTATGCTGACTTCCCCTTAGCCTTGTGTCCCTTTCCCACCTTGGATGTCGCTGATGGTCCCTTGGCACTGTCCCCTTTTGCCTTGGAGGAGGCCTTGCTGGGTGGTTGGTGCTGCTTTTCCCTACGGCATGTGGGCACCTTCTTCACGCTGGCAGGTGGTGGAATGGGCGGATCCTTGGCCTCGCAAGGTGGCACACTGGCAGCCCTGATGGGTGCCGCCTGCGATGTGACAGGACTTGCTGAGACCACAGTGCTGGAGGATTTGGTGGCTGAGGTGCTGAGCTGGGACCTGGACATCCTGGCCCTAGGGGAAGGACGGGGGGAGGTGTAGGGAAGAGGTCAATGTTAGCCAGGAAAAGCTTTTTAGACACACTGGGACGGGAAGATGGAGAGGATTTGGGAGTGGAGGAAGAGGCAGTGGTTGTAGGAGATGTACGTTTGCTGAATTTGGGTGAAGGTGCATGGGCAGGAGGCTGTTGTGAGGTGGATGGCTGTTGGGTGGGTGTGTGCCTGCGTTTGTGTAGTTTGGGAGAAGGGCTCACAGACACACTGGGGGAGGACACAGGGGACATGTGCATGGTAGTGGGGGGTGGTGAGTGTACGTGAGCGGTGTGTGGTGATGGGTGTGCTGTGATGGAGGTAGTGGCTGAGGAAGTAGTGCATGCAGGTGTGAGTGGAGATGAGACTGGGAGGGAGGAAGATGTGGAGGAGGGGGACACAGTGGAGGCAGTGGATGTTGGTGTGTCTGCATGGGGATGGTGCTTGTGTGAGTGCCTGTGGGATGTGTGGTGCTTATGTTTGCCATGTCCACTCTTGTGTGTTGATGAGTGTGCATGCTGGTCTGATGGTGTGCTTGGGATAGGCTGAGGTACAGGGGATTGGGTCTGGGTAGTGGAAGTTGGAGGAGGGAGGCTAGACACAGGGACAATGGCTGCCATCAGTGCTGAGGCCAGAGCCTGAAATGCTCTCTGTTGGGCAGCCACGCCAGAATGAATGGCCTCCAGGTATGCATTTGTTTGCAGCAAATGCCTCTCGACACCCTGGATGGCATTCAAAATGGTTGATTGCCAAACAGTGAGGGATCTCAGGAGGTCAATAGCCTCCTCACTGAGGGCAGCAGGACTAACTGGGACAGGGCCTGAGGTGCCTGGGGCGAAGGAGATGCCCACCCTCCTGGGTGATGGGCACGGGAAAGTCGATGAGGGGCTGATGGGAGGGTGGTGCTGGTAGGGGGGGTGGCGGCTTTACCTGTTGTTGCAGTGGGCACAGAGGTGCCCGCCACCGCAAGGGAGCTCCCATCAGAGGAGGAGTCGCTGTTGCTGGTGTCTGCTCCTGTCCCTGTCGTGCAGCTCCCCTCGCCCCCCGTCCCACTGGTGCCTTCAGACTCTGTAAATTCACCCTCCAGGGCCATGTGGGTTGCAGCTCCCTCCTGCTCCGGTGCCAATGCTCCTCCGCCAGATGATGCTAATGCACACAAGAACAGGGTGACAAAACAAAAAGGGGGGGGAAAGACAGAAGAGACACATGGTCAATACCTGCAACACCATTACCATTGGCGGACACAACACACAGGGAGCAGCCCTATGCACTAGCGCATGCACTAACAGTGCAGGGGAAAAGCACATGCCCATGGGGGACTCTGCCTAGACCCACTTGATGCACAGCTGGAACCCACAGGAGCCTGACTAGGTGTAGAGGGCAACTACTACCTTTGGGGTTGGAGTGGCACTGAGCCTGCAAAACAATGGATCCACCTTGGCGCGTCTGCCCTGGCCTAGGGGAACCCACAGCCCACATCCCCCACCCAGACACCTTGTGAAGCGCGCAGAGTCAGCTGAATGAGACTGTATTCACCCCCTTGTGGCTGCTGTGATGCCCTCAAGCGCCCATCCAACTCAGTATATGCCACTGCCGGGATCCGGTACATCAGGGGGGTCATGGTGCAACGGGCACCCCTTCCACGTTGGGAGGCCATCCCCAGCTGGGCCTCCGCCGTCTTCTTGCTCCAGCGGCGCAGGTCCTTCCATCTTTTGCGGCAGTGGGTGCTCCGTCTATGGTAGATCCCCAGGGTCCGCACTTCCTTGGCGATGGCATGGCAAATACCCTTCTTCTGATGGGCGCTGACCTAGAGGAATAGTGGAGTAAGAATGGATGTTACTCCCCCGTCCAGTTCTTCTCACTCATTGCCCACAAACATCCCACCTTGGCCCAGAAAAACATACACTCACCATCTTCAGATGCTGGCCTGTGCCCCCCGTCTCTTCCATCCATAACACTCCATACAATCATGTGCCTTCCACCATGCACACAGTTTACTCACCTGTTTGTCTAGAGGACCGTAGAGTAGCGTATACTGGGGAGGACCCCATCCACCAGTTTGTCCAACTCCTCCGCAGTGAAGGCAGGGGCCCTTTCCCCAGACACTGTAGCCATTGTCGCTTCCAGACTCAAGTCACAGCAGCACTTGCAGTGTAGGTCCTTTCCTGTTGAAGGTCAGGTATCAAGTGAGTGAACAGATAGAAAATGGCGGTCACGTCTGTGGCGGTGCGTACCGTCACCGCGGGCATACATCGTCATTGGCTCCTGGAACCCATAGGGCCCAATGATAACCAATGCTAAATTGCGCAGCGGTCTTTGACCGCCTACCGCGACGCTGCACAACCCCAGCGCAGTTACCTCATTTCCCCTTGTCCATCCTTACAAGTCAGGCAGCCGCCATTTCAGGTGGCCACATGGCAGACCAACTAACTGCGTCACAGCACTTTTGGCAGGAATACGGACAGACAAAGGCACTCAATGATTATATCACGATTGTGCTAAACAGCCTTGTGAAACCTATGTGGTGTATGACCCTCTGCCCATTCTTCTCCTCCATAGGGCACATCCGCTGGGGCAGGTGATGAGATGGCGGCATCCTCCAGTGTACAGACCCCTGGTGGACCTGTCGACAATGGAAGACAGACACATCATTATCACTTACAGACTTGATCGTGCCACAATCCAGGAACTGTGTGCCCAGTTGGAGCCAGACCTGATGTCAGCTATCCGCCATCCCACAGGAATACCTCCTCTAGTGCAGGTCCGGTCAGTACTCCATTTCCTGGCCAGTGGCTCCTTTCAAACCACAGTGGCCATGGCATCAGGGATGTCACAGCCAATGTTCTCTAACATGTTGTCCAGAGTGTTATCTGCCCTGCTGAAACACATGTGCAGCTACATCGTGTTCCCTCAGGTGGAGGATTTGCCCACAGTGAAAGGTGACTTCTATGCCCTGGGACATATCCCCAACATCATTGGTGCCATTGATGGTACACATGTGGCATTTGTCCCCCCCCGCAGGAATGAACAGGTGTACAAAAACCGCAAAAGCTACCATTCTATGAATGTGCAGACGGTATGTTTGGCAGACCAGTACATCTCCCATGTGAATGCGAAGTATCCTGGCTCTGTGCATGACGCTTACATTTTGAGGAATAGCAACATCCCTTATGTGATGGGGCAACTCCAGAGGCACCGGGTGTGGCTAATAGGTGAGCCCATGGTCCCCACACAGTTTAAATAGGTGTCTGGGTATGGGAGAGTCCCCAATGTTTAGAGATGTCTAACAATTGTCCCTCGATAGTTGCAGGTGACTCTGGTTACCACAACCTGTCATGGCTACTGACCCTAGTGCGGAATACCAGGACAAGGGCAGAGGAATGCTACAATGAGGCACATGGGCGAATTAGGAGGATAATAGAGCGCACCTTCGGCCTCCTGAAGGCCAGGTTCCGGTGCCTCTATCTGACAGGTGGCTCCCTATACTACTCACCCAGGAAGGTGTGCCAGATCATCGTGGTATGCTATATGTTGCACAACCTGGCTTTGCAACGCCAGGTGCCTTTTCTGCAGGAGGATGGGCCTGATGCTAGTCTTGTGGCAGCTGTGAAGCCTGTGGACAGTGAAGAAGAGGAGGCAGAAGAAGAAGATATAGACAACTGAAACAACTTCATCATGCAGTTTTTCCAGTGAGACACAGGTAAGAGGATGGCACTGCTTCTCACATCTCATACTACTGTAGGACATAGCATAATTCTGCATTTTTACCTCTGTGTATGGACCCTGACATGTAACTTTGGCTTTCCTTTTCACAGATCTAGGTCCCACTTTGTGCCCTCTGCTATGTTTACTGCTGCCCAACAACTGTGTAGCATTGGTATGTGAACATGAACATTGACATTGCTATATTTCCGAAAGGTTGCAATTACACATTTGTAAAAGTACAGACTGACTCCAGACTTATTTGTGATTCAAGGGTGTTTATTTCTGTGCTAATAAGTGGAGGGGGGCGTGCAATGGGCAGGGTGATGGTGGAGGAATGTCCATGGTAGAGTTCAGTCTCTTGGTCTCACAGGTGCATTGTCCAAGGGGGCATAGGAAGGGGAGCAATGGCAGTTTAAGGTGGACATGGTGACAAAGTGGGACAGAAGGGTGACAATCAGGAGAGTGTTATTTCCTGGCGGGGTCTTGGCAATGTTCTCTGTCTTGTTCCTGGATCTCAGGGACCATTTGCGGGCTGGTTATCCTTCTGCAGGGGGTGGGGTGCTGGTGGCCTGTTGTTCCTGTGGCGGGGCCTCCTGTCCACTAGTGCCGGCGGAGGTGGAGGGCTGTTCATCGTTCAGGCTAGTGTCAGGGGCCCAGGTGTGTACCATTGTGTCCCTCATGGTGTTGGCCAGGTCTGCCAGCACCCCTGCAATGGTGACCAGGGTGGTGTTGATGGACTTCAAGTCCTCCCTGATCCCCAGGTAGTGTTCCTCCTGCAGCCGCTGGGTCTCCTGAAACTTGGCCAGTACTGTGCCCATGGTCTCCTGGGAATGATGGTATGCTCCCATGATGTTGGAGAATGCCTTGTGGAGAGTGGGTTCCCTGGGCCTGTCCTCCCCCTGTCGCACAGCAGTCCTCCCAGTTTCTCTGTTATCCTGTGCCTCTGTCCCCTGAACCGTGTGCCCACTGCCACTGACCCCCGGTCCCTGATTGTCTTGGGTTGGTGGGTTTGCCTGGGGTACCTGTAGTGGTGGACACACTGCTGATTGATGTGTCCTGGGGACAGAGGGATGGGCCCGCTGGGTGGATGCTGTGGTGGTGTCTCCTGAGGGGGGAGGCTCTGTGGTGGTTTGTGACTGTGGCAGGGGAACCAACTGTCCAGAGGTCCCTGATGGGCCGGGCTGGTCATCCAGATCCAGGCGTGCAGAGCTGCTGTTGTCACTGTGGGCCTCTTCTGTGGGGGGACTGGATATGTCTGGCACCTCCTGTCCGGTGATGTTGGGTATGGGTCCTGTTGGGGTGTATATGCATAGTTATTGTATCTGTGTGTGCCAACTTGTGCATTGGGTCAGTTACCCTCTACTCCTGTGCTTGCATTGTTGTGTTTGCCATTGTGTGATTAGTGTTTTGGGATCTGTGTGGGTATCTGTACTGGACATGCTTTGGTAATGGGTGTCCATGCTTTGGTGTTGCATGCAGGGCTTGGTATTGGGATGGGTGGGTTGTGATAGTGGGGCATATGGGAGGTGTTGGAGAGATGGGGGTGAGGGTGGGGGTATGTGATGGCATGTAGGTGGGGTGGGCGATATGGTAATTAAGATATGACTTACCAGAGTCCAGTCCTCCTGCTACTCCTGCGAGGCCCTCAGGATGCAGTATTGGCAAGACTTGCTCCTCCCATGTTGTTAGTTGTGGGGGAGGAGGTAGGGGTCCACCGCCAGTCCGCTGTACAGCAATCTAGTGTCTTTAAACCACGGAACGCACCTTCCCCCATAGGTCGTTCCACCTCTTCCTGATGTCATCCCGTGTTCCTGGATGCTGTCCCACTGCATTGACCCTGTTGACGATTCTCCGCCATAGCTCCATCTTCCTAGCAATGGAGGTGTGCTGCACCTGTGATCCGAAAAGCTGTGGCTCTACCTGGATGATTTCCTCCACCATGACCCTGAGCTCCTCCTCAGAAAACCTGGGGTGTCTTTGAGGTGCCATGATGTGTTGTGGGCGATGTGTGTGGTGATGTTTGTTGTGCTGTGTGAAATGTTGTGTTGGTGTGTGTTCTTTGAGGTGCGTGGATGTTGTATGAGTGATGGTGTTGTGTGCTTATGGATGCTGGTGTAGTGTTTGCTATTCTCTCTCTCTGCTTCTTCACAAAAATGTCGTTGTAAGGGGTTGTGGGTAATGTGGGTGTGTGTTTTATAGTAGTGTGGGTGTGTGGGTGTGGTGTGTGTATGTGTATCAGGTGTGTGTATTTCAAATTGTTCAATGTGGTTGTGTTTTGTAAGTGTGTGTGTATTTTGAGCGCAGCGGTGTGTACTGTCAATGGATTACCGCGGTTGAAAGGCCGATGCGTTGATTCGTGGGTCTTGATAGTGTGGGCGTATTCTTGTTGGCGTGATGGTGTGGGTTTTGGTACCGCCAGTTTATCACTGACCTTTGGTGTGGCGGACTTGTGTGGGTGTCTGTATTGTGGTTGATTACGAGATGTGGGTCGTAATACCTGTAGCCGATTTCCGCCGCGGCCATGGTATGTTGGCGGACTTCAGCACGGCGGTAAGCGGGATTTACCGCCAGGGTGGTAATGAAGTCCTTTATGTCAATTAAATTAAAGGATACACTTTATGTCTCTTTCCATCATCACCTCACCTCTTCTATCTCATCCCTTTCTCTTTACTTCTCTACAACGTTACGTATATATCACAGTTCTCACTCTATTTGAACTCTCCCCATCACCTAGATTTACTCAGCCTCACAATTGATGCACCTCTCTCACCCCCACGTTTGTCTACTTCTCGCATGACCTCACCTCTATCTCTCTACCAATCTCTATCCCAACCACTACATCTCTACCTCCTTACCCCTCTATCTTACTCAACTATCTCAACCAGCTCTCTGTAGGTACTGTTCTGTTTCTATCTCACATCCTGTGTTTCTCCTCCATTTATTTGAAGACTCTCAACCGTGTCATTGTCGTTACCTAGCCTCTGTCACTCTTTATTTTTATATATGAAACCTCTTTTGACCTCACTCTTAACCCACTTACTTTCTCACCTTTCTGACTCGACCTTATTTCTGTCTCACATCTCCCACCATCTTATCTATCTCTATATAAATCCCACTGTCTTTCACTACCAGACTTCACCAATTGTTTGATACCCACCTTCTCAACCTCTTCTCTTTCTTCGTTGCCCTGTTCCCTCTATACTTAACTGTATTTCACTACCTTTCCTTCTCTATCTTTTTTCTCTGTCAGCACCTCTTCTCTGCCTCATCTCTCTGTGCATCTTCTCTCTTTTTCAGTTCACCCTCCCTACCTCTGCTCACTCTCTCTACTGCACTCTGTACATTTCTCTAAGTTACACCTTTGTCTTTACCTCTTTTGTTATCACACAACACACTCAATTTTTCACACTCTGTTTCACTCTCTCACTGTTGCTGTATAAACCTCACCTCACATCTGTGCGTCATATATGTCCACTACTTTACCTCTTTTATTTCAACACCTCATCTCACATTCTACCCTTCACGCCTTTCCTTTCTTCCGTTCTCTCTCTTGCTTCTCTCTTTACATGACCTGTCTTTACAGATACCGCTTAACATTTTGCCCCTCTCTGTTTCTCACTGCTCTCTTTACCTTGCATCTCTTTATACATCTCTCACCACCTCACCTGTTTTCTACCTTTATCTCTCCCTGTTTTTATGTGCAACTCATCTGTCTTTTTCCATTCAGTCACTTTTATGTCACCCCTTGATGTAAGTCACCTCTCTGCCTCTCTCCAATTTCCCCTTCCCCTGCCTTTATCTCTAGCTACTTGTCTATCTCATTGCAAAACCATGCCTCTATCTCTTGTTCTGTACATTCTGTGCCCACCTCTTTTTACCTGTATGTATCTTTCTGGCTAACCAGCCATTCTCTTTTTACCTTCTATTTCTCTCTACCTCACCTACTCACTATATCATGTTTCTCCGTCTCCTTCTCCCTCTTCTTTGCCTCCTTGCTACACAATTCCTATAACTATTTTTTTCCTCTCTCCCACCCCCGTTCATTTTTTCCCACTCACCAGAGTCGGAGGTCGCTGTCTAGCTAAAAAAGTAAGAGAAAGAAGACAGTAAGGGAAGAGAATTAAGGAGAAAATTATCACATTTCTTTTAATGGAATAGGAAAAATGCTCATAGCAGTGCTGTGATGTAACCTGTTGCAGTGAGAATGCCATCTGATATGATGGATGTAATTGTGATGCAGTATAGCTGGCACATTAGCTCGTACATGTCTTATTTTAATAGTGTTCACTAGTCCCATAAATATTCTTCATATCAACATTTAGGGCCTCATTACGAGTCTGGCGGTTGGCCTGCCACCAATGCGGCAGTCCGAGTGCCACATTACAACCTGGAGGTCAGGCTGCCACGGAACTCCCAGCTCCGCCAGGCTCGGAGATCCCGGCGGTCTGGAGGTGGTGGCGGTCCTCATCCCCAGGGCAGACCTTCACGCAGTGCCGCCCTTATATAAGATTTACCCTCTAGCCTCCATACTCTGCTAGTAATAAAGCTCATCCTTACGAGAGAAAGAGTTAAGCTAAGTGAGACTTCTGCCAATAGTAGAATTAAAATCACTAACAAGAAAAATTCTAAAACAATTATGTACCAAAGACCATCTCGGTCTGAGAATGCCAGTGACATTAAACAGTCACAACACTGCAGGCTTTCTCCACTTGATTAACTGCATTCTAAAAATTAATTAAAAAGAAGTAAAAAATATCACAGTGCACAACCCAAACAATCTGAATGCCCAGAGTGTGTAAGCTTGGTCGGGAAAACCTTGGGAAATAACATGGAGCGCAGAAGTAGAGCCAATCCTCCCCCTCAGTCTGCCGGAATGGAGGAGAACAGCTGGCAAGCAAAAGCTAAAAAAGCCCTCCCACACGATGTCATTCAAGGCCTAAGTTTCTTGGAACAGAATAATATCATTGTTGTTGATGTAATCTACCCAAACCCTATTAAACGCTTTGGAAGCATACCCAACAATATTCCAACATACTACATCAATAGAAGAGGACTTGGGGGGCATTCCCTGCTGTTGCTTGTTGCTCTCGTGCATCAGTCCTTGGCCTTTCCTTGTACTGAGCTATGGGGGGGCAACATGGGTGTGTAGTTAGTCCATCCTGGATGAGCCTGATCATGGCACAAAGAGCCTACTCAGCAGTGACAACAGAGGATTCCCCACACAGAATGGAGCAGGGAAGGTGGGATAAGTACTGGATGTGTAGAACACCTCTCTACACACAAGATCTCCAACGGGGCAGACAGTTTGGCCACTTTTTCTAGCACAGCTATTTGCTTTATTAATCGGCTGATCATGTCTCCATCATTAACCTTATTTTGACAAATAACACTTCCCAGTCTAAATCTCGGCTAATTGTGCTGGTGGCACTGGGTAAATTATTCAGTGTTAGCTCTTTTGTGTTTGAAGTTTGTAGATTCGAGAATGGCAACTGAGTTTCCGCCTGCCTCACTTTCCCGTTCCTCTTGGCTGGTGGCCCAGTATCTGCCCTGCTATCTGCAGTGGGTGTCCTATCACAGAGAGTTCGAAATGTAGGAAACTGGGCTGATCAAAGTACGGATTGACTAGATCCAAGGACAATTGTCCCTCAGCTAGACAAAAAAGGAGACCAGTGGGCTGTTGTGAGAGTCCATTTGTTTGAGCCTACAGCTTTCTTTTCCCCCATGTTTGAACCAAGAAAGCCAAGGTTTCTCTACAAAGTAGGATCACTGCCCCAAACAAAAAGGAAATGAAAAAAACAAACTTTAAAGGTAGAAACAGGTATCACACAGGAGAAGAACCAGATTGTTCATTAATGTCCAGCCAAACAGTGGAAAACAGAGTCCCTGGAGGGGTGGCCCAGCCTCATTTGGCCACAGATGGGTGCATACGGGCATGCTTTTGGCCCGATCTTGGGCCAGGTATGCACCCGGGCGTGTCCTGCGCCACCAGGAGATGAAAGTGCTTATTAAGACCGATGCACATAGGAGCCCCTCCTCCTCTTGCTCAGTGCTTGGTAAATTTTGAGCAATGTAGTCCCCCACACAACAACAAACATCCCAGGCCGCTGGGAGACAAAGCGCTTATGATGCGCAATGGACATATAAGTCCCTTCTCCTCCTGCTCGGGGTTCTGTGATTTCTGGGCAATGGAGTCCTTCACACAACAGCAAACATCCCAGGTATTCTGAGAATCAAGCTGTAGTTATAAATGAACTTTGAACTATTTTGAACATTTGAATGTAAGCATTGTTAAAGACTTTACGATTTGTTTGCATTTGTACTTGGTACCTGATCCTGTTAAAGAACAGGAAGAATCTTATGTCAAGATAATGGTTACCCATATATGTAAACGTAATTATGCGTAAGGTATAAGGAGTTCTTAGCAAGTGATATATGCACTGCTAAAAATAGAAACCACAGAATATCAATGCTTGCTAATTACTTTTCCAGTTACAGAACAGTCAAGTAAAACCTAATCTTGTCTTCATTAAAACTGAAGGAGCATATCAAAAATTACTCATCTGTTGTTCTGCTTCGTTTCAAGGAATATCAGCATCATACCAGTTGGTTACATAGAGATATTTTAAGGGATATCCTTTCCACTATTAAGAATAAATGCAAAACTTTCATGGCAGCCTACTAAGATATATTCTGTTGACTTTAGATACCCACCTCAATCTGCAGATGTCAGTGCCTAGCAGAGTGGTGACATCTACTATCTATATTTTCTCTCTTATCCCATTCCCCTTCCCCCATTTCTGCTTTTGGCCCTCTAATTGTCATTGTATGAGGTCAGTACTGCAGGAGGTGAGTGACGGAAGATGCATCACTCCATTTGTATCCAGAGCACAAGACTGACACATACATAAAATATATAAATTACAACAAGAAGCAACTTGTGAAGACCTATGAGGTGGCCTGAAGAAACCAGGCCTGACACAAGAAAAGGGTGAGAGACCAATTCCTCTGCGGGAGGACAATTTCTTGACCGTAAAGTTCAGCCACAAGGGGAAGAGCAAGATCTGGAATTGCTGCTATTTTGACCCCTTTCTTGAAGTTAAGAAGTGAAAAGACATGCCTGATAAATAAGATTTGCAGGGAAGGTTTACCCAAGTTTGTCAAGTTTCAACATAAGAATAATCTTTGCCCGTGGGGCAATTCCTAACGCTTCTCAGCACCAGAGTTCTGCCACTATCACACTGGCCAATCACCAGAAGCCAGAGGAAGAGTCATTCGCCATCTTTTCTGAAGGAGAACAAAGATGTCTTGAACCTATTAAAAGATTTGACCTTTGACACTGAGAAAGAGACCGGTGGTACAGGGAACAAGTCTCTTATGGCCTATTCAATGTTCGCCAGTTAGGCGATTGCCTTTGTGGGAATGGAGGGACGGGTATGGCAGTTGGATGGATCTATGAGGGAGTTCCCTTTACGGACTAGATGGTCTCACACACATTATAGTGTCATGCTTCAGCATATGACCACCAAGCCCCACCCAGGTAAGATGATACTACCTGGGCGGACTCAACCTCGTTGTTAAAGGAACTCAGAGGGAGTGCTGAGATTTTGTCTTGCTGTATTATACAAGGGATCCAGTTGAAAATAGTGATAGATAATAAAATTACCTTACAAATCCCCAGTTTGGTTTGAAAAAGTAATATAGGTCTCTGTAGGTAAAGTTAAAAGGGAGGGTGGGGACACCTTTGAGTTTAAGGGCTCAAGGTGTCTAAAAAGGTGGGGACCAACATGTTTCTGCCCGAGCTAAGAGCCTAGACCAGTGGTCTCCAAACTTTTTAGTGCTGCGCCCCCCAGTTGAAAAATTAATATCTTTGGGCCCCCCTCAGAATTTTTCACAAATATTTTCTAAAGATGGCAATGCTTAAATAAGTCTAGACATATTTAAACATTGCAGTTAAGTACTGTTGCCTTTTTAAAATTGCAAAAACTGTTTCTGCTTAAAACAAAACACTGTTATCTGTGTAATGCTTATTTTGGCCAGAGACAGGCGCCCCCCAGGGATCACTTGAAGCCCCCCCTATGGGGGCCCGCCCCCCAGTTTGAAGACCCCAGGCCTAGATGGTCTGGGGCATTCTTCAGGGTCAAGAATCCCTAAAAGGTGTGGAGCTAGACTATTAAGCTCGTAAAGAAGAAGTGAATACTCAAAAGTAAGAGGGGCCTACCTGGTTATGCTTTAGGGGTATGGCCCTGTACGAACAAGGCGGGTAACCTCTGGTCTGGGACCAGGCGGAAGGGAGTTGCCCCTTATAGTCACACTTACTCCAAAGGTGGCATCTCGATTCTGTACCTATGTGGTACGCGTCCCTGACGCTTGCTCGAGTCCTTGTACACTAGCATCCCACAGCTCCAAACGGAATTGAGCTGAGATCATATAACATCACAGTAGTATGTGTTGGACTGTGCACACATGGCCTTGACACAAAATTAATTTGAATAGGGAGGCGAGTCATGCAAGGAACAATGAAGCACTAGTCACCATAATCCAGGAATTCTGGTTGTGAATCCGAAATTTAGGGGGTTATTCCAACTTTGGAGGAAGTGGTAATCCGTCCCAAAAGTGACGGTAAAGTGACGGATATACCACCAGCCGTATTACGAGTCCATTATATCCTATGGAACTCGTAATACGGCTGGTGGTAAATCCGTCACATTTGGGACGGATTACCACCTCCTCCAAAATTGGAATAACCCCCTTAGTCTGGAGCATTTTCAGACTTGCCTGACAACATCTAGCAGTTTAACCTTTAGTGTCTACTGAGAGAGAGCAAGGTAATATAACTGAACAAATGGTTACTGCTTCACAGATCTTCAGGCCGGAGATTGCTGCCCTTCTCTCCCCCACCTCCCCTGAGTTAATTTTTTCTCCTAAACCCCATAATCCAGAACCAGAGCTCATACAATTAAATACATTGATATTCAGCCCAGGCTAATAATCCTTTTTGCATATGGCACTCATAGCACATCTAGAGACAAACTATAGGTAGTATACAGAAATGTTCAAGAATCTGCCCTTGAGTAAGTCACTGATGAGGACGAAGGGGACTAATGTGATGAGTATATGTTAAAATTTCTAGAGCTATATATTGTGTGATGTACATACTTGTCTAGTGTGGCAGTGCTGCTTTGCTAGCTTTAGTGATGAATCTAGGCTACAAGAGGACAGAGTGTAAGGGCAGTCTAGACAAGGGCTTTAAAAGGGTTATAAGGAGACTGTCTATGACATCCATGGATTGCATTTCTTCTGGATGACCAAAGTGTCATTGTTTCCCTGATTTCATGCCTGCAGGCTGGCCTGGGGCTGCTTCCCTCGACAATGGTCTCTGGATTACTTTTCTTCCAAGCCAAGAAAGCACTAGAGGGGGTTCCATGCACAGGAGTGTATCTCCGGTCCCACTACAAGGAGACTTGAGAGTATCAATCTGCAGGAGACTGGAGACTGCTAGACCTCTCACCTGGGGATGTGCCTGGATAGAGAAGAAGGATTGGCCTATTGCTCTGGATTAATTTCTGGAGTCAAGTGATTTAGTTACCTCAAGTAAATATTTCAGAACAGAAGAGGACTAGAAACTAATACAATAACAATGAGTTACAGATGCCATAATGGTGCACATCCTATTTCATTTACATAGTAGTTTACACCCAAATGAGAAACAGATGTTTTTTTTAAATCGTACGATTGAGTGAACTCGCTACCAAAAAGGATCTCTAAGTAGGAGCACTGCATGTTCCTAATATTAAAATGGAAGTTTGCTCATCAAGAAATGTTACAAATGTATTGTTCAAAAGTAGTCCTTTAAAATTGTGTGCAAACTCATAACAAGCATTGGCACAGCCAGTAGGTCTCGCCTTTGTGACCTATTGGCTTTTTGACAAAGGTTTTTTAGCCAAGCCTAACATCATACCCTAGGTGTAAACAACAAGGGGGGGGCGGGGGAATGGAGTTAGGTGAAAACAACATGATGGAGCGTGGAGGGACGGGTAAACAACATGAGAGTCGGGGGAAAGCTCCACGGAGGGTGTGGACAGGGAAAGAAACAACCACGAGAAAGAAGGAGGGCTCTGATGGGAGAAGTAACATGAAGGGCTTGGGGAGGCAATGGGATGAAGCAAATGGGTGAGCGCAAGAGCGAGGGTCTGAAGAAGCACTTGAGCAATGGAGAGCAGCACGAGTGCAGGGGAAGAGAGGTACACGAGGGAGACAGCTCAAAAACATATGCACTTGTTTCAAAAGAAAAGAGTAGTACTTGAAAAGCAAGCAGTGGAAGCAGAGATGTGAACTAATCAAAGAAATGGTATAGTGGCAATGCTCCATGGGAGAGACAAACACAAGATAGACAACCTGTGTAATAAATAAATGAATGAAATAGAGAAAAGCCAGATATAAAATAGTTAGGGATTTGAAAAGGATCTTCTTTTTCACTTGTGGCGAGTGAAACTCCTGCAGATACTGAGAGATATGCATCATCTGTGGGATGTCTAAACTCACACTGGCAGCTGCATTTTGAACCAACTGAAGTTTCTTAGGCAGCTTGTCTTGGAAACAATGACAGACACAGTCAGCATAATCCAGTCTTGAAGTAATCAGGGGGAACCACTATCTTACGTATCTTCAGCAGGAGGGGATATGAGAATTTATGGAGAGATCTCAGAAATGCAAGATAGATGACAGAACCAGAAGTAATTTGATGAGAGAAAGACAACAGACATGAGGCTGTTCGTATTATTTTGAGATTTGAGACATCCAAGAGCACTAGCAAGCTGAAGCTACCTCACGCAACCCATTCCTGGACAGTAATCAACAAATCAAACTTAAGTTTGACCATTTACCATCATAGACCATTTACTTACCAAAACATATATTAATCTAGTGGCGGAAGACTTTAGCTGTTGGGTTACATCTCCTCTTAATGATATTATTCCTAATCAATGTATTAGGTCTAGAAGATCTGCCCCTTCTCCCCCTAGATTTCAGACAACCTCAGAGAAGCAAAAAAAGTTATAAACACCTGGAAAGGAAATGGAGAAATACTACGACCCAAAGCCAAAATCTCAGAACTCAGCTGCCATCTGCAATCATAACAGCTGATTAGAACAACACAACTCTCCTATTGCTCTTCTCTGATCTTGGCTTTTAAAAACCCTACTTGAGATTTATATTAGCTGGAGGTGAATAATAGTTTTTTCGTAACACAAAGGGAGAGATGGAGGTACGCTACTGCACGCCATCCACAATCATCAAGGCAACCTGCGACAGAATACCTTTAATAACGTCACCAACGCAGGCTCTAACTGAGTTACCTGCAGAGGGCACAATGGTGATAAATCTTGCTGATAGGGTGGTGCAATTGTCATTTTACTGAAAACAATGTGAATGTCTACCACTTCTGACTGACGTAACTACAAATGTCTCTCAAAGGATCCCACTTTAGAAATACTTGATGAAATTCCATTTCTGGTGGGTAAAGGTATTGACAACACATGGATGATTAAAAAAATAAACCTGACTTTTTTATTCAAAAAGAACCCCATGTCCCCCCTGTATTTATTTATACTGCCCAAAATCCACAAAAATCCATTTCCTTCCCAGGGACTCCCGATTGTCTTGGGCGTGGGCTCTATTCCTAAGCCCCTTTTGGAATTTTGTGGCTATTTTCTGAGATCCGTTGTTAGGCTGATGTTATCTTTTCTGAAAGACACCAAAGATGTCTTGAACTTAATAAAAGATGACCTTTGGCACTGATGAAGAGATCACTTTTTTGGCTTTGAGTCCTTGTACAGCAGCATCCACAGGAAGCAACATTACAAGTAATAGATAAGCCCCAACAGAGTTGAGCTGAGATCATATAACATCACAGGAGTATGTGATGGACATGGCCTTGAGACAAATTTAATTTGAATATGAAGGAAAGATTTTTCTTCAGGTACACAAGACATCTATGGGCATGCCCCAAGTTTGAGATGTTTATATGTACATGGTTTTGAGTCTGAGTACATTTTCCATAGTTCGAATCCCTTCATTAAGCATATTAAATTGTGGAAGCAATACATAGATGACATGCTTCTGATATAGCAAGGCAATGAACAAGAGATGATGATTTTATCCAATTAGCCTAATTTGCTTGATCCCTTTTTGCAATATTCTATTATGATGGATAAAGAGATGCTATCCTTTCTTGACTTTATGATATTTGTGGAGAACGGAAGTTTAAAAACAAAAGTATTCTACAAACCCACTGATAGAAACAATCTTCTTTGGATGAAAGTTTTCACCCACGTTCCCTCAAGGAAAATCTTCCTGTGAGGCAATTTTCATACCTTTGACAGATTTGCATTAAACTACAGGATGACAAGAACCATCCCAAAAAACTGTCTGACAAAATTTTAGAGAACAATTATCCTCACCACCTGATTGATAAAGCAAATAAGAGGGCCCTGAATAGCGATAGAGAATGGAGATCAACGTCTGACCACATTTAGTAAAAACAAACAAGACAGGCTTATCTATGTTTCCACCCTTGGCCCCAGTGTCAATACTATCTTGAAAAGTGTATATAGAAACTGGCATATCCAGATGTCTAGAGGTCTTAGTTTGGAGAAAACAATGTTCTCCATTAGGAGATGGAGAAGCCTGAAGGACATTGTGGTGCAGACACACCCTAAGAGTCCAGAAAATAAGAATAGACAACTCACCTTGTAGAATTTACCTGCTCCAACAGGACAGTTTCCCTGTGGCAGCTGTAATGTGTGCTGCCTGAAACGTAATCAAGTTAGCCCTAAGGTTGCAGACACTGTGGCAATTGAAGCAGCTTACCAATTGTAATTCGAAGAATTTGGCATACATTATCAAGTGTCCCTGTGATCCAATGTATGTAGGGATGTATGTAGGGATGACTACGAGGAATGCATGTACCAGAATCACTGCAAATCGTAGCACTGAAAAACCTCAGGGTGATGTGGTATGTCACAAAACTAACCAAACACATTATTGACAAAGGACCAGGTTCTGGTTTCGTATGTGATTAAACAATGCTGGATATACAGGCTGTGCACAGATCTGCAGGGACTCAACAATGAAATCTCTTGGTCAGGCCGGAATTCCCATAAGAAATAATCCTCATATTGGAGTAAAAAAAGGGGGGGGGGAGTGGAACTCAGTGGGTTGTATTCTAGTGCCCTTTAGCATGAGAATTCATTACCCAGATAAAATTCAGTATGGGGACTAGGACTCAGTTGAAGGGTCCTTTCAGCGAAGAAGAGGTGAATCTATATATGAGATGTGACGATTTGGTCCTCCTCTACATTTTTATGACAGCACAAATAAATTATGAATGCAAGTTAAGCGTACCAATGAGGGAGTAAGGTTACTTGGTGATTGTGTGTAGTACATACTCTTTATCCTCCTGCTGGTCTAAAGGTTTACCATGAAGTTTAAAATTGGCGAGACTCTTGCACTTACAGTTTCATTTTAAAAATTGTGCTAAATGTTTTTTTATCCATGTCTTTTTTCTCCCCCCTTTTTAAGGGTATGTATTCCTTTACAGAGCCCACAGACCCTGGACAG
This sequence comes from Pleurodeles waltl, assembly GCF_031143425.1. Classification (NCBI taxonomy): domain Eukaryota; kingdom Metazoa; phylum Chordata; class Amphibia; order Caudata; family Salamandridae; genus Pleurodeles; species Pleurodeles waltl. Next base: position 513,859,953 of record NC_090440.1, read on the forward strand.
GATGGGGTGATCTGCCTTAGGTTACGGTGGTGATCGGCAGCCGAGAGAACTACATTTTCCATTAGTCCTACTGATGCAGGCCTGACACATATTGCATCAATGACATCAAACACCATTCCTTCATGTATCAAAGCTGGCTCTCAATTTGGCAACAAGCGGCTGGGTCAAGGGAGTGATTTAGATTTCCCGCCGGTATATCTCTTGACGAAGTTAGCCATTATCTTTTGTTTACAATGGGTATCCATCACACATTTTGGATGTATATGAAGCAATGTTATTGAAAGCCTCACTGCTACTAGTCTGGATAGGGGTTTCTTTTTTGCAAAGATATGGTAGAGGGAGTCCCCACTGCCACCAATGATACTGGGGATGATCCTAAAAAGTATGCTTGATGTTGTGATTTTTGCTTATTGCGTGAACTGCTACAAATGTGTTCAGGGCAACTATTAAGTTGAATACCTATTGTTATACCTTAAGTGTTGTTTGACTGATGGCAAGCTTCTCTTGAAACGTCTACTATGTCACTTTCTATTTAATAATGTTGTATTATTATGTTCTGCCATATTTCTATGAAGGACAGTGATAACCTATATGAGTAGTTACTTCACTTTATTATTTTACATAATTATAGTATGTGGCTACAGAGGATATGCAGAGAACACCATCTACACCCAGACCATGATACTCTAGTTCTCTGGAGTTAGGTTAAGCAGCTCAACAATTAGGCTCAAGCATGCGTCCTCCCAACACAAGAGTGTTTCCTTGCTTCCAATGCAGAGTCACATAAGTATAGTGCATGTGTTAAGTGTATATTATCACCTTGCATGCAAATTTTCACTTGAGTGCCATACATATATAATTTTGTATTATTTCATGAATACTTTTCGATTGGTGCTTTTGCATATTACTGTTATTTTAGAAACCTTGATTGCTGGGGTTGTCAAGGTGGGACTCACACTTTTACAACTTTGCATTTCACACTCACTTACTTAGTGTAAGGAGAAGCGATAGGGATCCTCTTTGGCCCTGACAGTTTCCTGACCAGTATTGAGAAGATTGTGGGCAGAAACATGTTGGCTTAACATGAATGGATGGGTCATTACACCTACCTACCATACCTTTGTTGATTTTAGCTGTACCTATGTTACCCACAAATAAAGGTATTATCTTGGGTTTACCTTAAGATATTTCTATTTTATTTGGACCCCGACTTGTCCCGTTAGCTTTTATCAAGAACATCCTCTTAATGTCCGTCCTGGTAGTACCATCTTACCACTGTGAGGCCTCCTCATCCAATCTAATTGGTACTTTAAGATTAGTATATATATATATATATTTATATATATATATCCCTTTGAGCTCTTTCAAATCCTTCAGAATCTTTTTCATTATCAGTGTGGTACAGATACAGTTAATGGAGCTTGTCCTTAATGTCTGAAACACTTTGGTGATTGGGCAGCTAATACTCTTCATTACTGTGTTTATTTAACGTCTCCACTATAGTGTGCAGTATCATTGACCTACGTTTTCAGTTATACTGTAATTGTGTATTCTATTAGTTAAGAACAAGTGATCTCGGTGATACATCGAATTCAATATGAAATTTTAAAATGCTTATTAAGTAGGTCATATTATATATATATCTTCTAATACTGGTGACATTTTAGGCTGACTTCCAGCAGGATGAAAGAAGTGTTGGCTGGAGGTTTTCAAATAAGATGGAAACATTATGTTGAACCCTGGAGAGCTTAGTATGTGTTTTGAGACAAAGTCAAAGGATTTTTTGTGAACAACACATTTGCAACATTTAATGGTGTGCAAACTTCAAATTGGACTGCGGAAGATTATTCCATTTTGGAGCCCAGTGGTCTTTTGACCTCGCTGTCATGTTCTGGAAAGGATGATAGGACCCAGGAATGGTATTCAAACTACAATTGAAATGTAAAGCTTGTCCCTTCTTGGGCCTGGATGGTCCTCCTGAACATGATACTATGGGAGTGCAAGGTATTAGAAAAACCTACTACCAATAGTTATTTTTCTTCACTTGCTGCTCTATTTAAGAGTAAAAACCTCAAGAAACCCTGCTGCTGCTGAAGTGTCTGCAAGATTAGCAATCAAGGTATGTCCAGGTGGTAGTATATGGTTTACAGCCTCTGACGTCAAACGTGATAGATGCAGTTATGTAATGTCAAGCCAAATTGCAGTTTCAGATAAACATAAGTATTTTAATCACAGATAACTTATTACTGTACATAAGGAATAAGCAAATCTACGGCAATGCACCATCCGGTCTACAGGGTTGTCTGCAGAATGTTAACAAAGAAATAATCACAAATAAAGCTCAAGGGCAAGCTCACTGTGTTGCAGCAGACCAGCTTCCTAGTGTTTTGTGACTTATAGAGCAGTCAATTGGAAATTACTGTTCAGTTCTAGCATGGGAATACCAATGTTTGATAAACTGCCACACAAACTCTGTTAGTTACAAATTAAGTCAATGTCTTCTAGGCATGTGGAATGACCTGATATGGTGTACACTTGGAATTACCAAGCATGAATATGCTGATGGACACGGCAGGGGGAGAAGCTTCCACCCACACTTAGGCGTGATCTCCCTGCTGTTACCTGGCTAGCAAAGCATAGGCTCCACAAAGACACTTCCAACAGTCGGGACCAGCAGTTGTGATGAAAAATCTTCCTTCTTTGGTCTAGGGTGCTGGTTTACTCATGGAAATATAATGAAGTTAGAGTCAGCATGGAACGTTTGCATCTTCAAGATGGGCAGTCTTTGTTTTAGACACTGGCAAGTTGAACAAAACCTCTCCTCAGTAGTACTTGCTGTGCAGACAGTGTGCATGTCAACACCAGGACAGTGCGCGCTCTAGGGGCATCTAGAATGCAAAAACCCAACACTCGCAAGATAATGTAATTTATGCATTGTGATGATATGTTATTGTTTAACCTTTTGCATTGCAGAATTCCATCCAAAAGATTCATTTTTAAGGTGCTTATAAATACTGTACATTTGCAATGTATTGCTGCAGACATTCAGAGTGTGTTAGGGTGTGGTCCCTTTCCAGGGCCTTCTAGAGACTTTCCCTGCAACATGCCTGGGCGTGGTTCTAGGCTGGGCCAAGACTCTATAAAAGAGAGTCAGCCCAACTTCCAGTGCTCACTATTCAGAGGTCCCGGTGCAGAGCAGCAGCTTCTTCCTGAGCTCCTGTCCCGGCGGCCTATTTGGATTTTCCAGTCTTCTGCACTCATCTCTCATTGATGATCACTGTTTCCAGGCGGTAAGACGGTGTTTGGACATTTCCCAACACCGTAATTGAGAATTTTCATATTCTTGATTTTAATTCTTAAATGAATAACAGATTACTTGTGTGCTGCCATTTTTTGACATTTGTATGGTGGTTTTCAAATAGGGAGGACGCGTAATTTATTCCATAAAGATTTGACTTTGTTATTACATTGTTGTTCATTGCGCGCTGATATTTCTTGACATTTACATGATGTTTTACGAGTTGGCAAGACGTGCAACTCGTTTCATGAGCATCTAACTTTGTTGTTCATTGCGCGCTACCTTTTCTTGACATTTACATGGTGGCATTCGAATCGGCGAAACGCGCGATTCACTTCTCGTGTGTAATTCATGCTGTTCATTGTGCGCTACCATTTTCTGGCATTTATATAGTGGCATTCGAATCGGCAACACGCGCAATTCTTTCCTTGAGTGTTTTTTCATGTTATTCATTGTGCGCTACCATTTCTTGGCATTTGCATGGTGGCATTTGAATCGACAAGACGCGCGATTCTTTCCCTGAGTGCTTTTCATGTTGTTCATTGTGCGCTACCGTTTCTTGGCATTTGTATGGTGGCATTTGAATCGGCAAGACGCGCAATTCTTTCCTCGTGTATAAATAATGTAAATTACTGGGCGCTACTATTCTATGACATTTTCTTGATAGCATTTCAAGTTGACACGTTGCGTGATTTATTCCTTGAATCGACGTTGTGTGATTTCATGGTGCACAATCCTTTATGGTGTTTAATACTCATGTAAAAATCTGCAATGTGCGCAATTCACTTCCCAATGTTTTTTCTAAGATGAACACAACAATACCAGAGTTCTAGATGTAATGCTGTGTGTTCCTGATATATATTCTTAAAAGGAGATTCATATGGTTGTTTAGAAATTGCTCAGAGTGTTTCCTGATTCTCATGCTAAAGAAAGTACTCAAATCTGAAAGTCCTATTTAACTTTTCCTGTTTCCTCCTCAGGCATTCGGTCATCTAAAGCCTAGTCAGTTTTAGGACTATTCTAGGGTTGTTCATGTTTTTTCGGAAAAGACGAAGCTTAGAGTTGTAGCATGGTACTGATTTCATGAGATGTAATTTTGATGTTGTGTTTTAACCTTTTGCTTCCTACAGGTCTCCTTCCCAGCTGTTCCCGTCCTAATCCCCTTTTCCCCACTTGGACTCTCTTAGACTCTGTGATAAATCTAATCAGAGTATTGGAGCTGTCTTGTGGTGGAAGTGTTGGGAACGTGCACAGACCCCGAGGATCTGGTGACTCTGACAGAATAGTGAGCCCACGAATTATTATCCTCCTGGTTTGTGTATGTTCTCAGCATGGCCACACTGGAAGAGCTAGTCAAGGCTATCACCCAGCTCCAGTCAGAAGTGGTGTCATCAAAGGATTTGACAAATAATCTAGCTGAGAGGGAGAGTCAGTTACAGAATAAGTTTGAGAAGAAAGAACAAAGTCCCACAGGTGTGTCTTGGCCAGGTACTTCTTCTCAGACTTCTGGAGGTAATCCAATGCTATTTTTGGTGGCCTACCTTAACAAAGGATGTAAAAACAATGGTTAACAACTGCGAAGTCTGTGCTCGCACTAAAACAAGTCATTCAAAACCGAGAGGATTGTTACACCCACTCCCAACCCCAAGTCGTCCGTGGGAACACATCTCTTTAGACTTTATTACAGGTCTGCCAGTGGTTCAACAGCATTCAGTAATTCTGGTGGTAGTAGATAGTCTCCCGAAATATGGACATTTCATTGCCTGTAAGAAATTACCCACCTCTAGTGAACTGGCAACTATCTTACTGAATAGAGTGGTTCGTTATCATGGACTGCCAAAAGTGATCCTCTCCGATTGGGGATCGCAATTTGCCTCCAACTTCTGGAAGACATGGTGTAAAACACTCCAAGTGACATCTACCCTATCTACTAGCCACCATTCTCAAACAGATGGTCAAACGGAGAGACTAAATCAGACTTTGAAGCAATACCTACGTGCTTACGCTGAAAAAGCACTTAATTCATGGACATCATTGCTCTGGTTAGCTGAGTTAGCCTACAACAACTCCTTCCACACGTCTACTGGCGTTACACCCTTCTTTGGTTTGTTTGGCTATCATCCTGACACCTTGCCCATCACAATTCCTCAAGAAAGTTCTCTCACTCCAGCTGTGTCAGAAATCATTCAACATTTGCATCAAACTCAGAAATCGATTCAACAACATTTACAAAAAGCCAAAAAAAAATACAAAAAGCATTATGACAAGAAACATTGTGAGGGACCGCAGTATCAACCTGGTGACAAAGTGTGGCTTTCCACAAAACATATAGACTTCAAGAAGAAGCACATGTTCAACCCCAAATTTATAGGTCCTTACACTGTTCTTCAGCAAATCAATCCTGTGACCTATAAACTACAATTGCCAAAATCATTACGGATTCATCCAGTGTTCCATACTTCCCTCTTAAAAAAGGCAGTCCAAAAGGTACACCCTCATCCAGCTCCTGTTCTAGTACAGGGGGAAGAAGAATATGAAGTCAAGAAAGTGTTGGACTCTAAACTGAGAGGGCGTAACCTATGGTACTTAATCTCATGGAAAGGTTATGGCCCTGAAAGTAATTCATGGGTTTCCGCATCTGATGTTCATGCTCCAGTACTTGTGAGACGCTTTCATCGTCTCAATCCAGATAAACCAGGCCCTAGAGCGCGCCTGGGAGAGGGGAGTACTGTCAACACCAGGACAGTGCGCGCTCTAGGGGCATCTAGAATGCAAAAACCCAACACTCGCAAGATAATGTAATTTATGCGTGGTGATGATATGTTATTGTTTAACCTTTTGCATTGCAGAATTCCATCCAAAAGATTCATTTTTAAGGTGCTTATAAATACTGTACATTTGCAATGTATTGCTGCAGACATTCAGAGTGTGTTAGGGTGTGCTCCCTTTCCAGGGCCTTCTAGAGACTTTCCCTGCAACATGCCTGGGCGTGGTTCTAGGCTGGGCCAAGACTCTATAAAAGAGAGTCAGCCCAACTTCCAGTGCTCACTATTCAGAGGTCCCGGTGCAGAGCAGCAGCTTCTTCCTGAGCTCCTGTCCCGGCGGCCTATTTGGATTTTCCAGTCTTCTGCACTCATCTCTCATTGGTGATCACTGTTTCCAGGCGGTAAGACGGTGTTTGGACATTTCCCAACACCGTAATTGAGAATTTTCATATTTTTGATTTTAATTCTTAAATGAATAACAGATTACTTGTGTGCTGCCATTTTTTGACATTTGTATGGTGGTTTGCAAATAGGGAGGACGCGCAATTTATTCCATAAAGATTTGACTTCGTTATTACATTGTTGTTCATTGCGCGCTGATATTTCTTGACATTTACATGATGTTTTATGAGTTGGCAAGACGTGCAACTCGTTTCATGAGCATTTAACTTTGTTGTTCATTGCGCGCTACCTTTTCTTGACATTTACATGGTGGCATTCGAATCGGCGAAACGCGCGATTCACTTCTCGTGTGTAATTCATGCTGTTCATTGTGCGCTACCATTTTCTGGCATTTACATAGTGGCATTTGAATCGGCAACACGCGCGATTCTTTCCTTGAGTGTTTTTTCATGTTATTCATTGTGCGCTACCATTTCTTGCCATTTGCATGGTGGCATTTGAATCGACAAGACGCGTGATTCTTTCCGTGAGTGCTTTTCATGTTGTTCATTGTGCGCTACCATTTCTTGGCATTTGTATGGTGGCATTTGAATCGGCAAGATGCGCAATTCTTTCCTCGTGTATAAATAATGTAAATTACTGGGCACTACTATTCTATGACATTTTCTTGGTAGCATTTCAAGTTGACACGGTGCGTGATTTATTCCTTGAATCTACGTTGTGTGATTTCATGGTGCACAATCCTTTATGGTGTTTAATACTCATATAAAAATCTGCAATGTGCGCAATTCACTTCCCAATGTTTTTTCTGAGATGAACACAACAATACCAGAGTTCTAGATGTAATGCTATGTGTTCCTGATATATATTGTTAAAAGGAGATTCATATGGTTGTTTAGAAATTGCTCAGAGTGTTTCCTGATTCTCATGCTAAAGAAAGTACTCGAATCTGAAAGTCCTATTTAACTTTTCCTGTTTTCTCCTCAGGCATTCGGTCATCTAAAGCCTAGTCAGTTTTAGGACTATTCTAGGGTTGTTCATGTTTTTTCGGAAAAGACGAAGCTTAGAGTTGTAGCATGGTACTGATTTCATGAGATGTAATTTTGATGTTGTGTTTTAACCTTTTGCTTCCTACAGGTCTCCTTCCCAGCTGTTCCCGTCCTAATCCCCTTTTCCCCACTTGGACTCTATTAGACTCTGTGATAAATCTAATCAGAGTATTGGAGCTGTCTTGTGGTGGAAGTGTTGGGAACGTGCACGGACCCCGAGGATCTGGTGACTTTGACAGAGCATTTCAAGAGTGCTGATGCAGCATTGCAATCGGCTCAATTATGAGCCAGGAACAATGCTGCCACACCTTTCCCACAGTGGGAGAGGTGTAATGGGGCTAGTGAGGAGACCATCAGCACCGTGAAGATAGATATTGGCTATTTTGCTAAACTGGTGTGGTGTCCATTTATAGTGTTTTCATTGTGTTACTGTGTGTGGGTATAATACTTAACACATTGCCTCTGAGATAAGCCTGACTGCTCTTTCCAAACTACCAAGGGGATGAGCAGGGGCTATTTTAGGAGTGTGACTCCTTTACCCTGAATAGAGTGAGGGTCCCTACTTGGACAGGGTGTAAACTGACTGCCAACTAGAGACCCCATTTCTAACAATGTCAAATCATTTTTTTAAATGAATAGCTTCAATGATGCATGGAGTCGTAACCAATGAATTAATAGTGTTGCTCTTGAAAAGAAATTGCTGTCATTGGGAAGTATAGTTAATACTGTGAAGTAGTTTTGTCAAATTTTCATTTATTTAAAAAAAGATACAGTTTTTGGTGTTCTGCTCATCTTGCTCCTGCTGTTTCCCTCTCCCAAACAGTGCCCCACTGCAATCATTTTCTTACATCTTTTCTGCAGAGCACCCAGTGAATGATGTCAAAGATTCAAAGATGTACAACTGTGTTAAGAAATGTGCATTGTGAGTGAAGCTTCCATCATGTACCCTAACTATAGTCTTGAAGGACTTCTGCTGGAAGTTCCATTGCATGCGTGGTAGGTCAAAGAGCATTGCTTAAGGAATGTTTAATTTTATGTGTACTTCCCCAGAGTTTCGTTACTGAGGGACCAGGCAGAACATTTCTCTAATCTGAAGAAATGGGTTAGTACTAAAGATTTAGAAAATTACATTGCTGTTTCTGATTTGCCAATGGGACCAGAACCATGCTCATATCATGCTGAATCTGCTGAATGTAATAATAGCTTGTGTGAATTGTGTATAAAAATTCTTGGGTTTTCGAATCGCAGGGGCCATGTTTTTAGTGTTGCAGCAGCTGATGCTGGAGTGACTTTTCATTCTTTTTGTCTGGGACTATGGCTCACATTATGAACATGGCGGTAAACACCGCTCTGGCAGCGGTGGCGGTTACAACCACCAACAGTCGGGCGGTCTGGACCGCCAAATTATGAACCACCTTAAAAACAGGCAGCCTGAAAACCACTCACTGCCAGCAGAGGAGTGCCGACAACAACGGCTGAGCCGGCCCACAGGTGGACAGAAAGGCCCTACCCGCCCATCAAATAATGCAGCACAAGACCGCCGTCAGTTCCGAGGTGGGAACCACCGCCACGCAAAGTTAGGCGGAAACAAAACAAATAAAAGGAAACACTCACCGGAGTCACACACAACATTCCAAAGCAGAAATGGATAGAGAGTTGCAGATCTTGCAAGCCCTGCTCCTTGCCATATACCTCCACGACCCAGACCACTGACGAAGACGACGACGGTAAGTATTGCAACCTACTAAACAAGGGAAGAAAGGGTACAGTTACATACCCACCCACCCGCAATGCACCCAAAACCCTTCACAACAGCACAAACCATACACCCCACACCAAGAGGTACTTACCTGACATAAGGCAAATCCAACCTGCCCAAACTACACACATGTGGCCAACACCCCCAACCAAAGAAACGAAGAACCACGGATCCAGAGTGTGCCATTAACAACACCGGTCACACGATTTTTAATTCAGCTCAATGAGCAACATAAGTGCAACATAAGGCCAATGGCCAGTCCATAGTTTGTAGTCCAATGGGCCAAATTGGCCCCAACTTGACTCCCACAAGTGCAAAGGTACTCCACCTCATAGGGGCAACAATGGGGCATCCAGGCACCTCAGGGAACAGAGGCAGGGGTGGTGTGGGTGGGGACTTTCGACTGAGGGGGGCTTGTCCTTACCTTTCAGAGGTGGAGGGGGTTTTGATCTGGACCTTGAAGCAGGTGGAGCAGACCTGGCCCGGGGTGCAGCAGATGTTCCAGGGCCAGCACGGGGTCTCTTGCTCACAGGGGAGGTAGCACGTGAATGGGAAGGGCAGACGGGGGCTGTGATGTGGGAGGAGTGGACAGGGCAAGGAGGTTCACACGTTTAGGGACAAGACGAGGTGGGCCAGTGGGTTGGAATAGGTCAACACAGGATAGGAAACGTTTTTTAGGGGCAATTGGGGTGGACCTGGAGGAAGGCATGGGAGTGGAGGTAGAGGGAGTGGTCGTGACAGGTGTTGGTGTGCGTGACGTGGCTGCAGGTGACTGGACGGTATGCTGAGGTGTGGTGGATGTGTTATGGGTGGGTGTTTTGGTGTGTTTGAGTGTCTTGGGAGGACGGAGGGTGGACACAGTGGAACAAGACAGGCTGGCAGTGTAAATGTATGTTGTCTGTGTGTCTGCAAGTTTGGTGAGTGTGCTGCACGTGTCAATTAAAGTTGTTGCGGTGAGTGCAGGTGTGGTGTCTGTGGTGCATGAATGGATGTCTGAATTTGTGGTGACTGCAGGAATAGGATCAGCAACATTGAATGAGGGTGCAGTGCCTGTATTGACACACTGGGGGAATTGGATGTTGGTGTGTGTGCCTGTGTATATTGGCTGTGTGTATGCCTGTGGTGGGAAGTGTGGTGCTTGTGTTTTGAAGTGTGCTTCTTGTGTGTTGAGGTGTGTGCCTGTGTGTCAGAATGTGTGCTCTGGACGGGTGAAGGGAGTGGGGTGCTGCAAGGGGTAGAGGTGGTTGGAGGGGGGACGGAATGACCAGGGACACTGGCTGCTGTCAAAGACGAGGCCAGAGCCTGAAAAGATCTCTGTAGGACAGACCCAGCACCGTGAATGCCATCCAGGTAGGCAATGGTCTGCTGCACCTCTGATGCTAGCCCCTGGATGGCATTGACAATGGTTGTCTGCCCTATAGAGATGGTTCTCAGGAGGTCAATAGCCACCTCTGTGAGGGCAACAGGGCTGACTGGGGCAGGGGAGGAGGTGCCTGGATCAAAGGAGATGCCCACCCTTCTGGGTGAGCCGGCATGGGAAACTCGGTGGGGAGCAAATGGGAGGGCGGTGATGGTATGGGGGGTGGCGGAAGATGACACAGAACGGGTGGGCCCACTAGGGTCCGCCACCGCCAGGAAGAACCCATCGGAGGAGGTATCAGAGTCACTACCTCCAGTGGTAGTTGCCTCCCCCGTGGTACTCCCCTCGCCTTCCAACCTACTGGTCCCCTTGATGTCAGACGAGTCTGCCTCCGTGGAACCGTGGGCCACTGCATCCCCACTCGCCGGTGCCACTTCCATTTGTTTCAACATAATCACAAGGGACATTGACGAACAGGTGTTTTATTTGGTGCAGGGATTACATTGTGCAGTTTACAGTGATGGAAGTGGGCCACTGGTGGATGTCCAATATGGCTACATGGTTGCACTGGTGGTATGTCCATCTATAATTTCCAGTTTTTGGGATTGTTTTTACACGGTGTGGAGGTTGGTTCAGTGGCACACTTGGAGGACAGTACTTGCTAGAGTCATTTCTTTGAGGGGGCCTTGGTCTTGGCAGGTGTTCCTGTGCCATATCTGTGCCTGAGGGAATGTTTGAGTGCATGTTGTTGGCCTGTAAGGGTTGAGATGCAGGTCTCCTGTGTGTCCTGAGATGGTGGCACAAGTCCAGTTGCTTCTGCTGATGTTGCTGGCCGGTCTATATCTGGGCCTGTAGTAGGGGTTGCCTGGTTTGTGGGGGCCTCAGGCTGCATTGGGACAAGGTGCAGCAGAGCACCTGCTATGGTGGCCATGGTGGCATTGTACAGTTTCCACTGCTCCATGGCCTCTTGGTGGTGTGCTACTTGCATCCTTCGACTCTGCTCCAGGGTGGAAACTATCTGGGCCAATCTGTCCTGGGTATGGTGGTATGCTCCCAGGACCTCAGATATCACGTCCTGGACTGCAGCATCCATCCTGTGGCCTCCCTCCTGGGCCACTGATGCCCTCCCACTGGGCCTAGCCCCCTGTGCCTGTGTCCCCTGCACAGGTCTGGCAGTACCACTTGTACTGGGGCCATCGTCTTCCTGCCTGTTGTTGGGGGTGACTGTGGCCTCTGTCCATGTGTTCCACCAGTCTGTGGCCTGGATACACAGGTGTGGGGACGGTTGCCCTGGGCTGATGTTGTTGGCTGGTTGGTAGGATTGTCAGTGGTGTCCTGAGTGGGACTGATGGATGGTGACAGTCCAGGGCTGTGTGAGGGGCCAGGGTGTTCGGCACTGTCCAGGGTTCACTCTCCAGTGTCCTGGGTGGTGCCTCTGTCTCCATGTGGGACACTGCCACTCCTTGTCCTGTCTGTCAGGATTGCATGGATGGTGCTTGTTGGGGGGAATGGACATGTCTGTTACAATTGCATGATCGGATGGGGTTGGGACAGGGAAAGGGCTGGGCTGTTTTGTGCAGGTTTGTGGGGCCATGCAGGGTACCTTTATGAGGTTTGCATTGCATTTTGCTTAGGATATGGAGGTGCATTGTGGGTGGTGTAGTGCCTTTGTGATTCCTTGCTGGGGTAGGTGGCTGTGCACTGGGGGGAGGGATGTGGGCCTGGTAGTGGGTTTGTGGGCATGCAGGGTGACTGGATGTTGTGAATGTGGGCTGGGTGGGGTAGTGGTCCTGGTGGATGTGGAGGGGTGGGGTGGTGCATGCATTACAGGTGTGATGGATATGGGGTAATTGTAGACAACTTACCTGAGTCCATTCCTCCAGTGAGTCCAGTGAGGCCTTCAGGGTGCAGGATGGCCAGTACGTTTTCCTCCCAGTCAGTGTAGTCTGGTGGTGTTGGTGGAGGTCCTCCCCAAGTCTTCTGGACTGCAATGTTGTGCTGGGATGCCATGGACCTCACCTTCCCATGCAGGTTGTTCCATCTCTTGTGGATGTCGTCCCTTGTGCGTGGATGGTGTCCGACTTCATTGACCTTGTTCACTATTGTCTGCCATAGCTCCATCTTCCTGGCGATGGGTGTGTGCTGGACCTGTGCCCCGAAAATATTTGTGGCTCGACCATCAGTATCTCGTCCACCATGGTCCTTTGCTCCCTTTCTGTGAAGCATGGGTGTTTGGCGGGGTGCCATGGGGTGTGTTGTGAGTGGTGTGTTGTGTGGATCTAAGTGAGGGTGCTGTTGTGTGGTTGGGTGTATGTATTGTGTATTGTGGCGTTCAGTGTCTGCTTCTGTAGTCCTCTGTATCAGTTGTCCGAATGTCATTGCAAAGGATTGTTGGGTGTGTCTGTGAGTGTTTTATAGTGTTGTGGATGTGTGTCAGGTGTGTGGGTTTCAGACTTGCCAATGTGTGCAGTTCTTACTGTTGGGTCCCATTGCTGGCCGTGGCTGTCTGTACCGCCAATGGTCGTTCGGCTTCCACTAACTGCTGCAGCGATTTGTGCATCATTACTTGGAGGGCGGGGAGTTTGTGTGCTCGGCGGTGGCGGGGTGGGAGGTCCTGCATTTCTGCCAACAAGGTCCTGGCAGTGACTGGTGGCTGGAATTTTTTGGGCGGATTCTGATTTTTGCATCTTTATATGGCGGGTTTCTGTTCACCGCCAATGGCGGTCTTCTGTTCACCGTCGTCACGGTTGATTACCATAGTGGTGATTTATTATTCATATTTATAAACCCATTTGAAATAGTCTTGTTAGCAATTAGAACTGAGTTGGTTCTTGGATTCATCGAAAATCCAAGATCTTGAGATATTGTTAACCTTATTTGTATTGTGGTACGTGGAGCGAGGCTCTGCTTATACATCGGTAGGGATCTTGTTTTCTAGACTTGAGAGTTTATCTTGAGTTATTATGATTGCTCTTATTTCTCAGGTTGGAGTACATTGATTCAGAGGTATAATTCTGCTGGTCAGGGTTTGCCTAACAAGAACTTTTGCAGGCTACGTAGTTTTGTTTCCTGACATTGTCTTATTCTTTTTTTACTCAAAATCGAATTTCTACATTGGTGAGTGAGTGAGTTAGTTTATTTAAATACCCACCTTTATTTTCTTTCTAGGGTACACAGACAAAGGGATTTATTGAGTTTAAGGTTTATTGTGGATCCGTAGTTGTTTTCCTGGTCCCGAAGAGATGGCGCTGTGATTGGTTATTCAGGCAGGGAGCATGCTAGTATTGGTGTGATGTCATTACTAGCTGTGCTTTGATTGGTTGTTCACTGGCAAAGTTGCGCTGTGATAGTTTGAAATTTGATAGAGCTGCGCTGTTATTGGTTGTGGTTTGTTACGTTTGTTTACAATTGCTATTTAATTACTTTAAATTGTGTTGAGCTTGTTTTAGTGTAAAACATGGGTTGAGTATTTAAAAAGTCTAAACCTAAGACAGAGAATAGGCCTAGAGAGGGTCAGAAGATGCAGAATGAGGGCATGGCAGCATATGAAATGATAGAAGAGGTTGGACATTATACGTGTCTGGATTACAGAAAGGAATAAGTATGCTATGCTTGTTGAGGCTTTACAGTTTCCAATGGAGGCTACCCTTAATATTAGGAAAATAGATTTCTTGAGACAAACCATATATGACATGGTACTAATACTGAGAACTACTGAGTATGGGGCGATTTTTAAATGGGATCTCATGGCAACAGAGAAGGAAAGAGACAAAAAAGACAGAATTATGAAGAACCTATTTAAGAGTTGTTTGGAAGGCAAAGTAGCTCACCAAGAGAAAGGAGATAGGGGCATGATGAATGTGTTAAACATTTTCTTCTATAGTTACAGAACAGAGCAAGACAAAACTTAAAATAAAAAATAAAATGAGGAGTCAAATGATGATGACGATGACCAATTCATAAATGAGTTGTTGATTTCTAGACTTCCTTCGTATACAGATAGACAGAGGAAATCGACCTATACTACTGTTGCAACAGATAGAGATGGAGGGTGAGATGCTGCAGAGGTGCGAGTTCTTACTGGAGTAGGAACAGGACAAAGGAGGATCAGGTACAGGTAATCCCTGATTGGACAATGGTGGTGAAGCCTCCTCCTAAAGAAGTTTGTATTGAAATTTTAAAAATCGAATTAGCAGAGATGCTTCAGGGCAATGTGTATTTCAACAGCCTATTCGATATACAAAGCTGATGAAGTGAGATATTTGATCAAAGAAGCAGCTAGATATGCTAAAGAAGTGCATGATAAATTGGAAGAACTGGCTGATGAATTAGAAGTTGATTTTAGTAAAATGAAAAACATAAAACAAAAGAACCAAACCTACGCCTCTCCAAGTTGTAGGGGTTAGTAATAAACACATTGTTATTCAGGTTTCAGCAAATGTTCAGGTCAAAATAGAACACATGGAAAAAAACATCAGTTTAGTTTGTGTGATTTAAGTCTAGTAAACATGCTTGGACGGAATCTTCTTTACAGGATAAATTATATTATTTATGGCACCCCGGATGGTTTTGCAGCAGAAATGCAAGATGAAGATTTGTTTTAAAAAAAATTAGGTTCAGAAGACACAAGAGTAGAAATGTATCCAGTTTTGACAAAAGAAGACTTACCTCTGGATTTAAGACATACTGTCAGAGAAGAGGTTTGTGATTTTACTGGGAGAGAAACTGGGTTGATCTAAACTTGAGAACCAATAAATAGTAAGGTGAAACCAGATGCAATATTTCCCAGAACTAGGCAATACAGGATAACTAAAGAAGTTGATGATGTAATGAACCAGTAATTGAGGAAATTGTTGAAAAGGGAATCCTTTGAGAAATGATTGGTAATCCTTGCAATTCTCTGGTGACGGGAATTAAAAAGCTAAGTGGCAAATGGAGAATTGTACAAGATCTCTGAAAAATGAACAAAATTGTGGTTCCTTATTGTCCAGTGGTACCAACTCCGGCAGTAATATTGTTTCAAATTCCATCAGAAGCACAATACTACACATTCATCAACTTGTGCCAATCATTCTTTTCAATACCATTGTATGAGGCTTCTCAGTTATTTTTTACATTTCAGTTTTTGAATACAGTTCTTGTGTGGTGCAGAATCCCACAATGGTATGTGAAGAGCCCTTCAATTTTCTCCCAAATACTAAAAAAGGTTCTGGAGTGTTTGAAATTGCCATGTAAATTGACTGTAGTTCAATATATAGACAATCTCTTGATAGCATTAAAAATAAACAAGGTTTGTAAGCTTGATACAATTGCACTCTTTAACCATGTGGCTGAAAATGGACCTAAATTCTCTCCCAACAAAAATACAGTACTATGAAAAGGAGATTGTTAATTTTGGGCACCATATTGAAAACTGTGTGCAAAGAGTCTCAAAAGAAAACATGTTGTGCAATTTTGAAATTGATTTCCCTAACCACCCAGAGGGAGGTTCAGATGTTTCCTGGAATTATTGGGTATTGTTGACGATGGGTCCTAAACCTTTCGCTGATTGCAAGACCTTTAGAAAGGCTGACATGTAATGATGTACAGCATCTGGTATCATTTGATGATGAGTTCCTCGATTCATTTAAAAAAATAGAGATGCGACAAGCACCCACACTCGGGATGCCTGATCACAATATGATGTTCTACTTGTTTTGTCATGAAAAAGATGGTTGTGCACTTTCAATTCTCACACAGAAACATGGGAGACTTATGCATCCGTTCGCGTATTTTTCAGGAGTGTTAGATCCAGTTACTGTAAGTCTTGCAGGTTGTTTGAAATCAGTTTCAGCTGTTTATTTTGCAATTGAAGAAAGTGAAGGAATTGTTATGGGTAATACTGAAATTGTGTATGTCCCACATTCAGTCAAAATCCTTTTGCCAAGAACACAATATATAAAGAAAAAGCAACTTGACACACTATGAACAGGTAATTCTCGGAGCAGGGAATATTTCTACTTGAAGATCTAGTGCCCTGAATCCAGCAACATGGTTTCCAGTTTCAGACAATTGTGAAGACAGGGAAAACATAATTGAGGATGGTTTGGAGCATAATTATATTGATGTGACCAAATAATGCAAAAAAACAAGATCAGACATAAAAGAAACTCCGTTAGAGCGGTCAGCATTGGCATTGTTTGTTGATGGTTCTTTCTTGAAGGACCACTATGGAGGACTTAAAGTTGGTTATGCATTGTGCTCTATTATTGAGAGACTAGAGGCATCATCCTCACCAGATGTAGCATCAGCACAAGTGGCAGAACTGGTTGTTTTAAAAAGAGCATGTTGCTTGTCAGACATTTTGGACATAAGAATCTATACTGATAGCCAGTATGATTTTAGTGTTGTTCATAACTATGGGAAACTATGGTCACAGAGGATTCATGAAAATAGCGTGTACATATTGGAAGCAGTTCAATAATCAAAAGAAGTGTCAGTTATGAAATGCCAAGCTCAGAAGGCTAGCATGGATTTGGTTACATTAGGGAATACATTTGCTGCCCAAATGGCAAGGATTTAAGCCTCGCAGGAAGAGTCAGTTATTTCAGAAAATATTAACAAAAATCTCACAGGTGATGAACAATGTAAACTGCTTCTTTATGGAGTCAGTGCAGATCTCGTCGAGTGAGCTAAGGGGCTTATAGGAAGGTGCTCCTAATCATGCAAAAATTAAATGAGAATAAGTAGGCTTTAAAAAGAATGATCAAAAAGTGTATGTGAATGCAGAGCAAAAATATATCCCGCCAGATTTCATGTTATAACCCATGTGTAATTATTTGCATAATCAAACTCATGGAGGAAGAGACAGCCTGGTTGTATTGTTTACATTTTTTTGGGAGAACACAGGATTTTTGACATATTGCTGAAGGTGTAAGTAATCATTGTTTAGTTTGTCACCTAAATGTTCAGGGTAAGAAAACCTTTACCATTAGGAAACACATTAATAAATCAGATGGCCCCTTTATGAGACCACAGGCAAACTATATTGAGATACCACAGGTCAATGGCTTAAAGTATACCTTAGTAGTAGTCTGCCTGTCTTCAAAATGGGTTGAAGCATTTCCCATCAGGAAAATAGATAGCCTTACAGTGGCAAGCACTAATCTGAGTGTTCCCGCAGGAGTGAGTCGAAGTCTGAGCTGCTAGGTCCCAACTCCTCCCACGCGTTTAACCTCCTGAAAGTAAGTCCGTCAAGTAGGGTTAAACTCACTAGGGAAAAGAGGAATGGAATGGAAGAGAGAAATAGGCTCTGACCTCTTCCGCACCTAACACGATCTCCGTCAAGGGGCATCTGGTGTTCTGTGGTTTACCTGCGTGGTCTTGCCGGTGCGTCTGTGGATGGGAGAGAAACAGTCACCACCTGTGTGCTAACCCCAATTTCCTGCCACCCATAGTAATATGTTCCCTTGTGTGTTCCCATTCTTTCATGTGTAGTATGAGTTTTGCCACCACACTATTGAGGAATTTGCAGGAAATCTAATCTGTAAACACAAGCACAGAATTACTGTTCAAAATGAAGCGGTAAAAACAATAATGAACTCTGTTTCCCCTCACATATTGCATTGCAGTGTCACTAGTGTTAAGCGCTCTTCATCAAGCTGTACCCAAGTGCTTTGCAAGGGTTAATTACCCATTAGCATATCCTACTGAACACATAAATTAAAAACAAACATTCAAATCCTACACTTCAATGTTGTATACAGTTCTCCGGAGCAGTGCTCCAATTTCTAGTTTGAGACAAGAACAAACAGTGTGTTCAAGAGTTCAAGGCTAGCTCTGAAAATGTCATACATTCAGCGTCTCTGTTGCTACAAAGTATGTGGCCTGTTCAGAAAACCAGTTGTTACACCGTTGCATTGCCCAGCATGTTCTGTTGCCGCAATGTACTAATCTGTTCAAGAAACCAAATGTTCCAGTGTTCTTTTTTATTCTTTGCAGGGTCTCTGCGGGTCTGCTAAAGGAGAAATCAGGTAAGTAATTAAATTGTTTTGTGACTATACGTGTGAACACACCAGTGCATTACCGCCTAATCAGTGTCTTTATTTTTGTCCACAGGAATCAATGAATCGATGCAGGAGTGTACTCCAGTGCTTCTTGGTGTGCTGATTCATGGTGGTGCCAGAGCTAACCGAGCAAGTTCTTTCACAGGGTGAGTTCCGAACAACAAGCAGCTCCATATGTTATGGCCGTGGTTTAAATGGCAAGCCTTGCCCAAGATGGCCACAGAGCTTGCATGAGCCGTAATCTCATGAGAGTTGCATCGGACGAGGACCTCACATGGAAGTGGCTGGCTCTTGGTCCTCAATGAATGTCAAAAGCACAGTTAGGCCATCTAGGAACACCTGTACTGAAATTCTGCTCATCACAGTACATGTACGGTGAAGTAGGGCCTCTTACAAACCTGGGCAACATTTTAATTGTCCTTCAAAGTCCTGATTCTGGTGTTTTTCGTCATTACCAGAAGGCCTATTGGCCTGTTACTCAGTACACCTTCAGAATGCACATTGGTCACACAGGCCCAACATACAGTTGCTAAATTGTTGTTGAGAGAACCGATCCCCAGATTTAGCCTCCCAACTTCTATTGAGCCCGATTGTGGCACACACTTTAGAAATGAAGTGTTACAGATAATCTGTGCAGCTTTTAAAATCAAGCAAAGGTTTCATTGTAGCTACGGACTAAATTTCTTGAGTGCAGTGGAACAAACTAATGACACTCTCAAGAATAAACTGGCAAAGATTTGTGCTTCAGCAGGATTAAAATCGTCTGAGTCACTTCCCCTTGTGCTAATGAATATGAGAAGTATGCCAAACAGAAAGTCAAGTCCATCATCCAATGTAGTTATCATGGGCAATAACTTATGCCATTGTTCTGGATTATTAAAAAGGTCTGGTTGATGTGGTGAAATCTGTCTCTTACTAGGTGAATGCAGCCACAGAAGACTGCAAGAATACACCTTGCTATGACCTGAACGGGGGCAACTGGGTGTTTATC
Organism: Pleurodeles waltl; assembly: GCF_031143425.1. NCBI lineage: Eukaryota > Metazoa > Chordata > Amphibia > Caudata > Salamandridae > Pleurodeles > Pleurodeles waltl. The sequence goes on from NC_090440.1 coordinate 513,879,622, forward strand.
CAGAATCATGTCCACAGGGGCTGCCACTATGAGCACTAGTGATGTCCTTTCCAGGTTATATTAAAAACCAACAGTGCAGTAAAATGTGCAGGTGGACCTCAATGGACCCCCACTGAACACATAAAGAGAGTTAGAGTAGCTGAAGCAGTGGATGAGGCAAGAACAGACGAGCAAAGTACACGCTCTGTTGAACAAGATCACAGTCAAATCTAGGGTTGCAATGTGAATCGGGGGAGAGGGGGTGAAGATCTTTCTGTAACTGATCAACATCAAGCAGTAAGCTGAATAGAACAGTTTCAGGAGAGCGAAAGTTCAGATGAAGAGCCTGAAACTCCAAACATCCAGTTACAAAGTGGTCGGTGAAGAGTTGTTGCAATGCAAAAGAGTAAAGCATGAGTGACAGCAAGTAGAGGAGTCTCTTATCAAAGAGCAGTGACAAGTTACAATTAAAGATCAGTGTGGAAAAGATCCCCTTTGAGAAAAGGACATTTCCTGTGGAAACAGATACCTGAAAAGAATGGGAGTTAAACACAAGCACATGCCCGAGTGAAAGATTTGAGTAAAACAGAAACCAAGAAGTCTGTCTCTGAAAATTAAAGGGTGGAAGAGATACTCAGAAAAAGATCTTGCAAATACTGTGAATAAGATAAATATCTAAAGGGACATTTGAACTGGGAATCTGAATTTCCAGCTCCCCAAAGACCAGCTATGAGGCAAATTCCAAATTGAAAATATGCTTCACGAGAGAGGGTGTACCTAACTACAGTATCAGAAGAAGAACCAGATAAGGCGATCACTTTCAGATGAAATAGTGGCATGCAAGTTTTAAAAGTGAATAAAATACAGAGACTGACACTGAAGAAGGACTACCACTGAGAGTGATAGACACTTTTGAAATATGGAGTTTTGATGAAAATCACAAGAACAAGGTAGTGAATTTTGCTCCAAGACTGAAATAAATGAAAAGAAAAAAAACATGATCATTTCTGATGAAGTTGATTTCTATTATTTTTACAAGAACTAATAAGTGAATACTAATTTTTAAAAGATTTTTTTTTTGGTCTATAACATGAAGATGAGAAACAGCAGATGCTGTAAAATTGTGGATGGTGCTACTAACATTGATATTATTAGTATTGTTTGGTATGTTGGTGTGCTTACTGACATCTGTGGGAAAAGTTGCAGATCATATAACTAGTGAAGATGCAAACAGGGCTAATCAAGAGGGATTTAAGCAAATGGTAAAAATGCATGAAAAACATTTGGTTAGTGGTTTTAGAAATAATGTTTATACTAAAATGATCAAATAATATATTGAAATTATGAACGTTAGTACCTGCTGTGTATGTTCTTTCCTTCCAATATCAGCTGGTGAAGGGACACCATCACTTAGAACTTTCTTATTCAGGCTCATGCAATGTATTTGTAGCTATTGTGAATTATGAAGCGTTTCTTTTCACATATCTGACTCACTTTAAAGTGACTTTGGAGAATTGATTCATTAGTAAATGAAAAGGACATTTAGGCCCTCATTATGACTTCGGCGGTCTTCTTAGAAGACCGCCAGCATATTACGAGTACTGAAGGACTTCCGCCACAATTTGGGTGGAAATCCTCCAGTAGTCGTGCTGGTGGTCTTAGGGGCATGGGCGGTTCCACCACCGGACCCGCCCCCCAAACGGACTCCACCAGTCTTATTATGACCTGTAATATGGCCTGGCAGTGTCCTGATGGGGGGGCGCTGCCGGCAGTGGAAGTGCCTGTTCCCATTCCCTGCCGGACAACCTCCTCTCCGGACAAGGTAAGTTGATCGTCTGACAGGGGAGGAGGGTGGGAGGATGGGGGGTGTTGTGTGCATGTGTGATTGGGTGTTGTCTGCGTGTATGAATGTAAGTGTGTATGCGTGTGTGTATGGGTGTTTGAATGCATGTGTGTATGGGTGTTTGAATGCGTGTATGATTGTTGAAGTGAGTGCATGTTGGAATTTTTGTGTGAATGTGAGTACAGATGCGTGTGAGTGAATGCGTGTATGGATGTGGGTGAGTGAATGCGTCTATGGATGCATGTGAGTGAATGTATGTATGGATGCATGTAAGTGAATGCATGTCTGGATGTGTGTGAGTGAACGTGTGTATGGATGCATGTGAGTGAATGAGTGTATTTAACTGTTGGTGAATGAGTGAATGCAGGGTGCGTGTGGATGTGTGTATGCGGGGAAGGGGGTGCTGTACTGGAAGGGGGTGGGGTAGGTGGGTGCTGTTCTGGAGGGTGTTGTGGAAAGGGGGTACCCTAGTAGGATGCGGGGTGGGGTATATTGGGATTGCAAGGGGGCTTGGGGGAGTCGTCTGCCGGTGACAGGAAAGAAATTTCCTGTCACTGGCAGCATTTCCGCCAGGGATTTTGTAGCAGAAACCGTGGTGGAAAGCTGGCTTGTGATACCGCTGGTGGTCTTCAGTGGACCGCCTGGTTGGAGATGCTAATCTCCGGCTCGACTGTCCAACCGCTGCTGGCGGTAGAGGCGGGGATGTAGCAGGTTGCCGAGACCAATCCGCCACACTCACAATGTGGAGGTCTAACCACCGGCCCGTCGGAGGTGAGACCGCCACAATGGCCCTGATGGTCTTTGGACTGCCAGGGTTATTATGAGTGCCCAGGTACAGTAAGTGTTTCAGAAAGATTTTATAAAACATACCTGATACTAATATGTATGAAGTTTGTTTGTGATTATTAAGTAGTGAAGAGCTGGATTTTATTAACAAATAAAACGAAAGAAGTGTAAAAGTGATAGGGAGTCCAGAAGAACAGAAAGTTGATTTAGAGGAAATTGAAGTAGAGGAGGTGTTTAGGTTTTCATGTTTCCATTCATAGTTAAAGATGGAGCAAGAGAGGAAAGGTAAGATGTGTGTGGTAAGGCTTAGTCCTATGAAAGGAGAAAAAATTGATTTTGTTGGTAGAAGTATATGTGATAAAATATGTGACGTTAGCCAAGATCTTTTGACTGGGGGGTCGACCTACCATTGTCACACCGTAGCGGACCGCGGCGCGAGCTGATTGTTGGGCTCGGGTGCGGCCGCAGTTCCTGGCGGCCGGGCAATGCCGCGCTTTTTCTGTTCTCTAATCCTCGCACAAGGCCCCAAAGTGGGCCTAGGGCCTCGGCGAGTTTTGGGGGTGGCGTGCCCTTGATATTAGACGTGAGCACCATCCCCCCAACCCTTCACTTACCTGGTGCAGCCTGTTCCTTTCTTCTTTTCTTCTTTTTTCTCTTCTTTCTCCTTTTCCTCTTTTCCTTATTTTTACACTTAGCAGCCATGTTGTTCTTTCTCCCAGCATGCCTTTCTTTTTCCCTGAATGCCTAGGACTTTTTTCCAAAATGGTGCCTTTTCTCTATATTCTCCTATGATTCTTTCCCAATCCAATATGGTGTCTTTCTTCTTCCTCTTGGTCATTTCCTGTTTTAGGGTATAAAAGGTGTGTGATTCTTGTTCTCCTTGCGCTGCAAACCTTCCTTTGGTGGTGATCTTCTCTCCTGTTGTTTTTTTCTCCAGTTTTTTCCCTCGCTTGTTCCAGTTTCTTCCAGTATTGTTTTCTTGTTGAAAGACTTACCTTTTTGCTTCTTCTTTGTTCCAAGGAGTTCCTGCCATAGAGGTTTTTCCCTTTGGGGTTTTTTCCTCTGGGACTCCTTCTGGAGGGCACGGACTGCCTTTTGGCGTTCCTTCGTCAGCAGCACCGTGGCTACCAGAAAGGGCCGCCCTTACCTTGGTCAAGGCAGAACCTACAAGGATCAAGACCACTCTGCAGTTCCAGTTGGCCAGAGACATGAATGACGAGTAGCCCGTGACAGATTGCAGTGCCAAACAAACCAGACTTTATTGAGTCGTATGGAGAATACCTCAATGACTGCTGCAGAACCAAACCAGTCGCTACTCTTAACCATTCAACAGCAAGTCCAGGAACTGCAACAACTTCTAAATGAAAATATGGCTTTACGACAAACCTGGGTACCCCGAACCATAGATGTTCCCACTGTCTCTGCTACCATACCACGTTTTTCACAAGATCCAAATAAGCTACAAGAATTCCTCAATGCTCTGACAGTTTACTTTGCCTTTCAACCAATGAAATTTGTGCAAGATAAAACGAAGGTGGGTTATCTCATCAGTGCCTTATCTGGTCGGCCTTTGCCTGGGCAACTCCGTTAGTAGCCTCTAATGACCCTGTGCTGTCTGACTATTCAGCTTTTGTCACTGCATTTAAACAAATGTTTGAACGCCCGGAATTGGAGGCGTCAACGGAGGAAGCTTTATGTGATATTCAGCAAGGTACCCAAGATGTTCTCCAATACATAATTCGCTTTAGACAACTGGCAGCAGAGACGACATGGGTAGAATGTACTCTGGTGACTTTGTTTCAGAGAGGTCTATGAGAGGATATAAAAGATGAACTAGTACAATCAGCTAGAGTGGAAGATTTACGATGATTGATGGATTTAGCGCTCTCCATAGAGTATTGTCTACAGGAACGCCGTCTAGAAAAGAGGAAAACACTTGGACCTTCTAATGCAGGAAACCCACGTACAATTGTCCATCTTTCTGAAGAGTCTCGACCTGAATTAAGAGAAGCAACAGAAGGGGAACCAATGCAAATAGACACCGTTCGTGGCCCTCTCACTGCTAGTGAGCATGAAAATAGACGGAGAAAAGGATTATGCCTGTACTGTGGAGCTGCTGGCCACTTGCTTTGTGTTTGTCCAGTCCGTCCTGTGAAGTCCTCAGGAAATGCCAATTCCTGTTCTCTTTGAGAAGGGAGGGGACGGGATTTTCTGAGATAGCTTTAATCTGTTCTTGTAAAGAAGATGCAACTGCCCTGTTTTTGTTACCTGTTACCCTGCAGTTACCTGAAGAAGAAAGGGCTTGGCATTATTAGACTGTGGAGTCAGTGGATTTTACCTGGATGACACCTGGGCCAAGAAACAAAAAATTCCATGACTACCGAAGGACGTTCCAGAACAGGTTCATACTGTGGATGGATCCTTATTAGCATCCTGTCCTTTCATCAGTACTACTCCTACTCCATGTCTCCACTTTGGAAAGCATCAGGAACATGTCTCTTATGATTTAGGGCCTGATTACAACTTTGGAGGAGGTGTTAATCCGTCCCAAAAGTGACGGTAAAGTGACGGATATACCACCAGCCGTATTACGAGTCCATTATATCCTATGGAACTCGTAATACGGCTGGCGGTATATCCGTCACATTTGGGACAGATTAACACCTCCTCCAAAGTTGTAATCAGGCCCTTAATCTCCTCTCCTAATCATACAAAGGCCCTCATTACAACCCTGAAAAAAAAAATGGGATTATGACCACGGCGGAAACTCCCAACATAGACAGCCACTTTAACACTCCGACCGCCACGGCGGTACAAACAAAAAGCACAGCGGTAACCGCCAACAGACAGGCGCAAGACAATGTACCGCCCACCCTATCACAAGATGCCAATCCGCCATGTGAATGGTAGTGGGGGTGGTGAGTGCACATGAGCGGTGTGTGGTGATGGGCGTGCTGGTGATGGAGGTTAGTGGCTGAAGATGTAGTGCATGCAGGTGTGAGTGGAGACGAGACTGGGAGTGAGGAGGGAGATGTGGAGGAGTGGGACACAGTGGAGGCAGTGGATGTTGGTATATCTGCATGGGTATGATGCTTGTGTGAGTGCCTGTGGGATGTGTGGTTCTTATGTTTGCCTGAGCCACTTTTGTGTTTTGAGGTGTGTGCATGCTGGTCTGATGGTGTGCTTGGAGTAGGCTGAGGTACAGGGGATTGGGTCTGGGTGGAGGAAGTTGGAGGGGGTAGGCTGGACACAGGGACAATGGCTGCCATCAGTGCTGAGGCCAGAGCCTGAAATGCTCTCTGTTGGGCTGCCTGGCCAGAATGAAGGCCCTCCAGGTATGCATTTGTTTGTTGCAAATGTCTCTCAACACCCTGGATGGCATTCACAATGGTAGACTGTCCAACAGTGAGGGATCTCAGTAGGTCAATAGCCTCTTTACTGAGGGCAGCAGGGCTTACTGGGGCAGGGCCTAAGATGCCTGAGGCGAAGGAAATGCCCACCCTCCTGGGTGAGCAGGCACGGGACACACGCTGAGGGGCTGCTGGGAGGGCGGTGCTGGTAGGGGGGGTGGCGGCTGTACCTGTGGATGCGGGGGCACAGAGGGGTCCGCCACCGCAAGGGAGCTCCCATCAGAGGAGGAGTCGCTGTCGCTGCTGTCATCTCCTGTCCTCGCCGCGGAGCTCCCCTCGCCCTCCGTCCCACTGGTGGCTTCATACTCCGTTGTTTCGCCCTCCAGGGCCAAGTGGGATGCAGCTCCCTCCTGCTCCGGTGCCACTGCTCCTCCGCCAGATGATGCTATTGCACACAAGAACAGGGAGACCACAAAAAGGGGGGGGGAGACAGAAGAAAGACATGTTCAGTGCATGCATTACCACTACCGTTGGCGGACACTACAGACACAGCAGACCTCTGCACTACGCCATGCACTAACAGTTCCTAGATTATTCACAAGGTCATGGGGTACAAGGCCTATGCCCGATTGCTGCACACATGGAAGTCACAGGAGCCTGACTAGGTGTAGATGGCTCTTACCACTGGTGGGGTTGGGGTGCCACATAGCCTGTCTCACAAGGGACCTTGCCTACCAACTTCGCCCTGGCCTAGGGGAACCCACTGCCCACCTCCCCAACCCAGACACCTCATAATGCGCGCAGAGTCAGATGAATGTGTCTGTACTCACCCCCTTGTGGCTGCTGTGATGCCCTCAAGCGCCCATCCAATTCCGGATATGCCACCGCCAGGATCCGGAACATCTGGGGGTCATGGTGGGACGGGCACCCCTCCCACGTTGGGAGGCCATCCACAGCTGGGCCTCCGCCGTCTTCTTGCTCCAGCGGCGAATGTCCTCCCTTCTTTTCCGGCAGGGGGTGCTCCGTCTGTGGTGGACCCCCAGGGTCCGGACTGCCTTGGCGATGGCACGCCAAATATCCTTCTTCTGGTGGGCGCTGACCTAGAGGAATAGTACAGGGGAAAAGGTAAATCTTTCACCGTCCAGACCGTCATAGTCATTGGCCCATGTTCCCACCCTTGCCCTGACGCACAGACACTCACCGTCCGCTCATGTAGGGCTCAGTCCACCATGTATCTTCCATCCACACCACTCCAAACAGCCATTGCCCATGCAGCATGCTCACAGTGTACTCACCTGTTTGTCTGGAGGACCGTAGAGTAGCATGTACTGGGGAGGACCCCATCCACTAACTTCTCCAACTCCTCCGAAGTGAAGGCAGGGGCCCTTTCCCCAGACACATGAGCCATCGTTGTTTCTAGACTGAGGTCACAGCAGCACTTGCAGTGTAGGTCCTCTCCTGTTGAAGGTCAGGTATCAAGTGAGTGAACAGAGAGAAAATGGCGGTCACGTCCACGGTGGTGCGTACCGTCACCGCCGGCGTACATCATCATTGGCTCCTCAGACCCAAAGGGTCCAATGTTAACCAATGCCGGATTGCGCTGCGGTCTTTGACCACCTACCGAGACGGTGTAGAACGCCAGCGCAGTTACCTCATATCCCCTTGTCCCACCTTACAGGTCAGGCAGCCGCCATTTCAGGGGGCCACATGGCAATATTAATAACTGCATCACACCTATATACGCCTTGCATACACACAGTAACAGGCACATTGCAGATTAATAAATGTGTGCTAATGACAATTTGTGATACCTCTGTGTTCTCGTCCATAGGGCACGTCCGCTGGGGCAGGTGATGAGATGGCGGCATCCTCTGGTGTACAGACTGCTGGTGGACCTGTAGACAATGGAAGAGAGACACGTAATAGTCACCTACAGACTTGATCGTGCAACAATCCAATGAACTGTGTGCCCAGTTGGAGCCAGACCTGATGTCAGCTATCCGCCATCCCACAAAGATACCCCCTCTAGTGCAGGTCCTATCAGTACTCCATTTCCTGGCAAGTGGGTCTTTTCAAACAACAGTGGCCATTGCATCAGGGATGTCCCACCAATGTTCTCTAACGTGTTGTCCAGAGTATTGTGTGCCCTGCTGAAACACATGTGCAGCTACATCGTTTTCCCACAGGTGGAGGATTTTCCTACAGTGAAAGGTGACTTCTATGCCCTGGGACATATCCCCAACATCATAGGTGCCATTGATGGGACACATGTGTCCTTGGTATCCCCCGCAGGAGTGAACAAGTGTACATAAACAGGAAGAGCTACCATTCAATGAATGTGCAGATGCTGTGTTTGGCCGACCAGTACATCTCCCATGTGAATGCCAAGTTTCCTGGCTCAGTGCCTGACGCTTACATTCTGAGGAATACCAGCATCCCTTATGTGATGGGGCAACTCCAGAGGCACCATGTGTGGCTCATAGGTGAGGACAAGGACCCTATACCCTGTGAATAGTTGTCCGGGTCTGGGGTTGTCCCTGCGGGTTAGTGTGTGTCTAACAGTTGTCCCTCGACATTTGCAGGTGACTCTGGGTACCCCAACCTGTCATGGCTACTGACCCCAGTGAGAAATCCCAGGACAAGGGCAGAGGAACGCTACAATGAGGCACATGGGCGAACTAGGAAGATTATAGAAAGAACCTTCGGCCTCCTGAAGGCCAGGTTCTGGTGCCTCCATATGACAGGTGGTTCTCTCTGCTACTCACCAAAGAAGGTGTGCCAGATCATTGTGGCCTCCTGCATGCTGCACAACCTGTCTTTGCGACGACAGGTGCCTTTTCTGCAGGAGGATGGACCAGCTGGAGGTCTTGTGGCAGCTGTGGAGTCTGTGGACAGTGAAGAAGAGGAGGCAGAAGAAGAGGATATCGACAACAGAAACAACGTTATCCAGCAATACTTCCAGTGAGACATAGGTAAGAAGATATCACTGCCTCACACATCTCATACTATTGTTTGAACTATCATGTCTGTCACTTTCACCCAGTGTATGGACCCTGACTTGTCACTTTGGCTTTCCATTTCACAGATGTGGGTCTCACTGTGGGACCTCTGCTATATTTCCTCATGGACTAGAGCTGTGTTACATCGGTATGTTGACAATAAAATTGACATTGCTATGTTCCATAGTTATTGTAAATACACATTTGTGAAAGCACAGATTGACTCCAGATTGTTTTGTGATTGATGTGTGTTTATTTTTGTGCAAGTAAGTGGAGGGGGTTGTAAAATGGTCAGGGGTAATGGTGGAGGAATGTCCATGGCAGAGTCCAGTCTATTTGTTTCACAGGTGCATTGTCCAAAGGGGCATAGGAAGTGGAGCTAGGGCAGTTTAAGGATGGACAGGGTGACAAAGTGGGAGAGAAGGATGACATTCAGGGGGGTCTCATTTCCTGGCGGGGTCTTGGCAATGTTCTCTGTCTTGTTCCTGGATCTCAGGGACCGTTTGCGGGGTGGCTGTCCATCTGCAGGGGGTGGGGTGCTGGTGTCCTGGTCCTGTGGTGGTGCCTCCTGTCCACTAGCGCCGGCGGAGGTGGTGGGCTGTTCATCATCCAGGCTAGTGTCAGGGGCCCCTTGTTGTGCCACAGTGTCCCTCCTGGTGTTGACAAGGTCCTGCAGCACCCCTACAATGGTGACCCGGGTGGTGTTGATGGACTTGAGTTCCTCCCTGATCCCCAGATAGTGTTCCTCCTGCAGCCGCTGGGTCTCCTGAAAGTTGGCCAGTACCGTTGTCATCGTCTCCTGGGAATGATGGTACGCTCCCATGATGTTGGAGAAGGCCTCGTGGAGAGTGGGTTCCCTGGGCCTGTCCTCCCCCTGTCGCACAGCAGTCCTCCCAGTTCCCCTGTTTTCCTGTGCCTCTGTCCCCTGAACCGTGTTCCCACTGACACTTCCCCCCAGGTTCCTGATTTTCTTGGGTCAGTGGGTTTGCCTGGGTTCCCTGTAGTGGTGGACACACTGCTGCTTGACGTGTCCTGGGGACAGAGGGATGGGCCCACTGGGTGGGTGCTGTGCTGGTGTTTCCTGAGGGGGGAGACTCTGTGGTGGCTTGTGCCAGTGTCAGGGGAACCGACTGTCCCAAGGTCCCAGATGGGCTGGGCTAGTCATCTTGATTCAGTTGTACAGAGCTGCTGTCATCACTTTGGGCCTCTTCTATGGGGGGAGTGGACATGTCTGGAATCTCCTGTCCGGTGACGTTGGGTAGGGGTCCTGTGGGGGTGTAAAGGCATGATTATTGCATCTGTGTATGTCATTGTGTGCAATGGGTGAGTGACCCTGTACTCCAGTGCTTGCATTCTTGTCTAGGTCCTTGAGTGATATTTGGTTGGGGTCTGTGTGGGTATCTGTACTGGACATGCTTTGGTGATGGGTGTCCATGCTTAGGTGTTGCATGCAGGGCTTGGTGTTGGGATGGGTGGTTTGTTATAGTGGGACATATGTGAGGTGTTGGAGTGATGGGGGTGAGGGTGGCGGTATGTGATGGGGTGCAGGTAGGGTGGGGGATATAATAGTTAAGAGTTGACTTACCAGAGTAAATTCCTCCGGCTACTCCTGCGAGGCCCTCAGGATGCAGTATTGCCAAGACTTGCTCCTCCAGTGTTGTGGAGGAGGAGGTGGGGGCCGCCGCCAGTCCTCTGTACTGCAATCTGGTGTCTTGAGACCACAGAACGCACCTTCCCCCGTAGGTCGTTCCACCTCTTCCTGATGTCATCTGTGTTCTTGGATGCTGTCCCACTGCGTTGACCCTGTCGACGATTCTGCGCCATAGCTCCATCTTCCCAGCAATGGAGGTATGCTGCACCTGTGATCCGAATAACTGTGGCTCTACCCGGACGATTTCCTCCACCATGACCCTGAGCTCCTCCTCAGAGAACCTGGGGTGTCGTTGAGGTGCCATGATGTGGTGTGGGTGATGTGTGGGGTGGTGTGTGTTGTGATGTGTGAGGGGATGTGTTTAGTGTGTGTTGTCTGAGGTGCGTGGATGTTGTGTGAGTGATGATGTTGTGTGTCTGTGGATGCTAGTGTTGTTTCTGGTGGTGTCTCTCTCTGGCCTTCTTTCGCAATTTTGGTAGTAAGGGTTTGTGGGTGATGTGGGTGTGTGTTTTATATTGGATTGGGTGTGTGGGAGTGGTGTGTGTATGTGTATCAGGTGTGTGTATTTCGATTTGTCCAATGTGGTTGTTTTTTGTAAATGTGTGTGTATTTTGAGTGCGGTGGTGTGTACCGCCAATGGAATACCGTGGTTGAAAGACCGCCATGTGGATTCGTGGGTCATGATAATGTGGGCGTATTCCTGTTGGCGTGACGGTGTTGGTTTTGTTATCGCCAGTTTATCACTGACCTTTGGTGTGCCGGACTTGTGTGGGTGTCTGGATTTTGGCAGATTCCGAGCTGTGGGTCGTAATAGCTGTAGCGGAATTCCGCCGCCGCAGCGGTGTGTTTGCGGTCTTCTGCACGGCGGTAAGCGGGATTTACCGCCAATGTTGTAATTAGGACCAATAATCTTAGGAATACCCTGGTTTACACAGCACAATCCTTATATCAATTGGGAAACCAGAACTATTTCTTTGTCTTCCAAATTCTGTCAAGACCATTGTTATGCATCCGAAACCTATTGGTCCCCAAAGAAGATGTTATCCACAGAACCTGACTTTGGGTGTTCCATAAACTCTATTCAGGGGGTGCCTAGCCATTATCTGGATTATATAGACGTATTCCAAAAACACACGAAACCAGTACTACCTCCACACAGAGACTATGATTGTACCATTCTTCTGGAACCTGGAGCCGTTGTCCACTTTGGTGGAATGTATTCTCTTATGGAACTTGAAAAGAAGATACTCAAGGACTACCTGCAAGAAAATCTACAGAGCGGTCTCATTCTTCTTGTCCCACTGGGGCTCCCCTCTTCTTCGTTCCCAAAAAGATGATGGATCTATGTCCCTGTATAGACTTTTGTGGATTAAATAAAATCACTATAAAAAAACAGTATCCGCTACCTCTCATCAAAGACATATTGGAAGCTATTAGTGGGGCACAGATCTTTTCAAAATTAGACCTTCGGGGAGCATACCATCTTTTATGAATTAAGGAAGGTGATGAGTGGAAGACTGCTTTTTGTACACCTTTTGGCCATTACGAATATAGGGTAATGCCCTTTGGTTTAACAAATGCTGCCTCTATTTTTCAAAGATTCATGGATTCAGGCGATCATTATGAACACGGCGGTAAACACCGCCGACCGCCGTGGCAACGGTGAACAGAAACCTGGCATATAATGGAACAAAAATCTGATTCCGATAAAAATCATCAGTCCACCAGTCTCCGCCAGGACCTTGTTGGCGTAAATGCTGGACCTCCCACCACGCCACCGCCGAGCACACCAACACCCCGCCCTCCAAAAAATTATGCACAAATCATCATGGCGGTCAGTGGAAGACCAACAACCATTGGCGGTGCAGACGGCTACGGGCGGCAAGTGGACCCAACAGTAAGAAGTGCACACATTGGATAAGTTAGAAAACCAAACACCTGACACACATCCACAACACCATAAAACACTCACAGACACACTCCACAATCCTTTGCAACGAAAGTAGGACAACAAAGACAGAGAACACAAGAAGCAGACACCGAACACCACAAGCCACGATACTTACACCCAACCACAGAAGAGCACACTCACCGAGATCCACACCAGACACCATCCATGACACTCACCATGGCACCCCCCAAACACCCACGCTTCACAGAAAGGGAGCTAAGGACCATGGTGGACGAGATTCTGAAGGTCGAGCCACAACTTTTCGGGGCTCAGATGCAGCACACACCCATCGCAAGGAAGATGGAGCTATGGCAGACAATAGTCAACAGGGTCAATGCAGTGGGACACCATCCACGCACCAGGGACGACATCCGCAAGAGATGGAACGACCTGCGGGGGAAGGTCAGGGCCATGGCATCTAGTCACCACATTGCAGTCCAGAAGGTGGTGTTGGGGGAGGGCCTCCACCAACTCCACCGACTACACTGACTGGAAGGAAAAGGTACTGGCCATCCTGCACCCTGAGGGACTCACTGGACTCACTGGAGGAATGGACTTGGGTAAGTCGTCTACATTTACTGCATATCCATCACACCTGTAATGCATGCACCACCCCACCCCACCCCACCAACACCCACCAGGACCACTAACCCACCCAGCCCACAGGCACCAAATCCACTCCCCCTGCATGCCCACAAACCCACTAACAGGCCCACATCCCTCTCCCTGTGCACACCCACCCCTGCAAGGAAACACAATGGCCTATAACACCCACAATGCACCTCCACATCCTAAGCTAAAAACAAAGCTAAACCCACTAAAGCATCCTGCATGGCCCCAAAGTATGTAAGCTGCACAAACCCGCCCAGGCCCTGCCCCCCATCCGACCATGATAATGTAACAGACATGTCCATTTCCCCCAACAGGGACCACCACCCATGCCACCCCGATGGACAGGACAAGGAGTGGCAGTGTCCCCCAGGGAGACAAAGGCACCTCACAGGACACTGGGGATGGAACCCTGGACACTGATGATCAGGCTGGCCCATCACACAATCCTGGACTGACACCATCCAGCAGCTCCACCCAGGATACCACTGACACCCCTACCACCCAGCCAATAACATCAGCCCAGAGCAACCGTCCCCACACCTCTGTATCCAGGCCACAGACTGGTGGAACACAAGTACAGAGGCCACAGTCCCCCCCTACCAACAGGCAGGAAGATGATGGCCCCAGTACAAGTGGTAATGCCAGACCTGTGTAGGATACACAGGCAGAGGGGGCTAGGCCCAGTGGGAGGCCATCAGTGGCCCAGGTGGGAGGCCACAGAATGGATGCTGCAGCCCAGGACGTGATCGCTGAGGTCCTGGGAGCCTACCACCATAGCCAGGACAGATTGGCCCAGATAGTATCCACCCTGGAGTAGAGTCAGAGGACGCAACAAGCACTCCACCAAGAGGCCATGGAGCAGTGGACACTGCACAACGCCACAATGGCCAGCATAGCAGGTGCACTGCTGCAGCGTGCCCAAACACAGCTTGAGACCCACACAGAACAGGAAGCCCCCACTACAGCACAGGAGACCGACCGGACAACAAGAGCATCAGCAGCAACTTCACATGTACTACCCTCTGAGGAAATACAGAGGACATCCATCTCATCCCCTGCAGGAACACCGGCCAATAACAAGGCCCCCTCTAAGAAGTTACTCTGCCAAAAACTGTCCACCAACTATCCCACTCAATCAACCACCAAACAGTGCTACCAATAATTAAAAACTCATGTAAGCATGGATGGACCTACCAATACTGACAACAGTGCTGCCCCCATGTTGCCATTTTGGATAACCACCATTACCATCACTGCAATTTGCACAATTGTATCCCTGCACCAAATAAAACACAAATCACACCTGTTACAATGTCCCCTGTCATTATGTGTGAACAAAGTGAAGTATGGATGCAACTGGTTGATAACTCCTTTATTTGTACCTGCGTAGCATGAAAAGCACCACTAGCCTTACACGTTGTTGTGCCCAAATATGTTTAAAAAAAACACACTAAATTGTAATCTGTCCTTTGCAGACCTGGACACAGTGGCAATTAGTATTAATCCAACCCCCCAGATGACAAGGCACACTGACAGTATGATGCACAGACACCAATCTCATCCAATTGTCCCACATAGTTACTGGAAGTAGAGTTGTATTAGATGTATTAGTTGGGTCCTGGAATTTACATCTTTCCCTTCCTCATCATCACCATCACTCTCGTCCCCTCTCTGAGGAAGCTGGTCTGGATGTACAGCACCCTCCTACTCCAAGAGGGGGACAGAATTTCTCACAGCCACATTGTGCAGCATGCAGCAGGCCACCACTATTCTACACACCTTTTCAGGCCATTAGGCCAGGGACCCGCCAGAGATATGTAGACAACGAAATCTAGCCTTCAGGAGTCCTATTGTGTGCTCTATCACCCTCCTAGTACGTCCATGGGCCTCATTGTAATTCCTCTCTGCATCTGTTCCAGTTCCTCACTGGTGTCAGGAGCCAACGCAAGTTGGGATAGCCAGAATCACCTATTAAAAGGTTCACAACACAACTTAAAATGACAAGCCTTTGGGGCAGACAGCCTGCCTGTCTGCAAGGTGGCAAGAAGTAACAGAAACACCTACCTATGATCCACCCTCTGTCCTCTTGTAGTTGTTCCATGTTCTGTGGCACACTACTGTTTCTCAGCACAAATTAATCACGGACTGAACCAGGGAACATGGCATTCACATGTGTGATGTACTGGTCTGCAGTACACACCAATTGAATGTTCATGGAGTGAAAGTACACCTGTTCCCTGACTCTTGGGGGGATGATAGGTTTGTGGGTGCCATCGATGGCACCTATCACATGGGTTATGTTGGCAAAGGCATAGAAGTCTGACTTGATGGCAGGGAGGTCAGTACTTTAGGGAAACCTCACATAGGACTGCAGGTATTGTACAAATATATTCAGGAATCTTGCCAGTATAATGCTAAACATTGGCTGTGAAAAACCAGCACCCATGCCCACTGTCACTTGAAATGAGCCCGTGGCCAGGAAATGGAGTGCAGAAAGCACCTGCACTTCAGTAGGGATGGCATGCTGATTACGATTTACCGGAGTCAGTGCAGGATCCAGTAATGCACAAAGTTCAAGGATAGTTGCACGGGTGAGTCTGTAATTGATAATGATGTTACGCTCCACCATGGTCCGCAAATCCACAAGTGGTCTATACACCGACGAGGTCCATCCTCGCCACAAGGGTCTGTACCTAGGAGGAGTTTGAAACACATGTGAGGAACACACATACATCGGCACACATTGTCAGTCATTGAGCACTCCTGGCTTGATTGTCTTCGACACAAATGCATAGTGTATATGACATAACAGCAACTTGACCACAATGATAGATCAGGGCTTGTCAGTTGAGGTAATGTTAATTGTCACATGCCTATAGGTGTTTGGGGAACAGTAGGGCCTGCATTGTACAGATGGGAGGTTTATAAATGCGTAGTTTTTGCCAAAATGTCTGCCCCATGTAATCTAGAACTGTCATTGTGGAAGTGACCTTATACTGCTAGCGGCTGTCGTAACAGCGTAAGGCAGTGCTTACCGCTGTGCGCAAATTCATTGGTTAACATGGATGTCAACGGGGAGTCCTAGCGTATCATGATTGCTGCCGGCGGTGACGGTGCACACTGCCGCAGTGCGCACGTGAACTCATCACCCAAAATTTACTTGACTCCCTGATCTCGTGCAAGCAGGTACTCCACTGAGTGTACTGCTGTGTCCTGCCTCTGGTCATGGAAGTGGCACGTGTTGCACTGTCCATCCCATAGTGGACGTATAGCCAGCTGTATATGATTGGCCAGTGCCTGACCTCTGTGTTACATTTCTGTGTGTCCCTTTTAGGTAAGCACCCACTAGAAGAGGGTACTTTGGCATGCCATCGCCAAGGAGGTGTGGACCCTGGGGGTCTACAATCCGGCGGAGCACCCACTGCAGGAAGAGGTGGGAGGACCTGCGGCGCTGGGTGCGAAAAATCTGCGAGGCCCAGCTGGGGAAGTCCTCCCAACGGGAAAGGGGTGCCTGACGGGCACTGACCCTTCTTATTCATACGCATCCTGGCAGTGGCGTATCCAGACTTGGATGGGCGCTTGAAGGCTGCACAGCAGTCACCAGGGGGTGAGTACACATACCATATTTTTGACCCTTGATGGATGTGTGTGTGTGCATTTGCGTTTATGCTGCTTAGTTGCAGTGACTCTGACTGATGTCCATGCACATTATGGCCCCTGTGGGGAGTAGAGGTGTTTTATTCAGGTCTCCTACACGTCGGGTCCTTAAGGTATTGGGGGAATGGCTGTAGAGCAGGGTTCTGGGCACTAGTCAGGAGCATAGCCATGGGTATTAGCGGTAGGTGCTGCCTGTTGGAGGGTCTTCTGGGTAGGTGTTTGTATGAACCACTATGTTAACTCCATTCAGCTATTTACAAATCTCTCTGCTTTTTTGTCTCCCCATCCCTGTTCTCTTGTGTTGTCTGTGTACATCAGCATCATCTGGCGAGGGAGCTGAGGCACTGGCGAGTGGGGATGCAGCGGGCCACGGATCCTCGGAGGCAGAGTCGTCTGATGCCAAGGGGACCAGTGGTTTGGAGGGTGAGGGGAGTACCATGGGGGAGACAACTACCACTGGAGGTAGTTACTCCGATACCTCCTCCGAAGGGGGCTCCCTGGCGGTGGCGGACCCTAGTGGGCCCACACCTACTGTGTCATCTTCCACCACCCCCATACCATCACCACACTCCCATTTGCTCCCCACCGAGTTGCCCGTGCCCGCTCACCCAGAAGAGTGGGCGTCTCCTTTGCCCCAGGCACCTCTTCCCATGCCCAAGTCAGCCCTGCTGCCCTCACGGAGGAGGCTATTGACCTCCTGACAAACTTCTCTGTAGGGCAGACGACCATCGTTAATACCATCCACGGTCTAGCATCAGGGATGCAGCAGACCAATGCATGTCTGGAAGGCATTCACGGTGCCGTGTCTGGCCTACAGAGATCTGATCTTTTCAGGCTCTGGCCTTCTCTTTGACAGCAGCCAGTGTCCCAGGTCACTCCGTCCCCCCTCCAACCTCCTCTACCCCTCCCAGCTCCCCACTCCCTCCACCCATCCAAAGCACACATTCTGACACGCAGGCACACACCTCAAAACACAAGAAGCACACTTCAAAACACAAGCACCACACCTCCCACCACAAGCATTGACACAGCCAACATACACATACACACACAGCAACATCCACTTCCCCCAGTGTGCCCACCTCTTCCGCCTCCCTGTCTGTACCCTCTACATACACACCCCCAGGCACTGCACCTTCATTCACTGTTGCTGACCCTATTCCTGCAGTCACCACAATAGCACACATTCATACATGCACCCCAGACTCCACACCTGCACTCACCACAACTACTATGGTTAACATGCAGCACACTCACCAGACTTGCAGACACCCAGACAACATACATTCCACACTGGCAGCCTGTCTTGTCCCACTGTATCCACCCCCCCACCTCCCAAAACACTCAAACCCACCAAAACACCCACCCATCACACATCCACCACACCTCAGCATACTGTCCAGTCACCTGCACCCACAACACGCAAACCTACACCACTTACGACCACTCCCTCTACCTCCACTCCCATGCCTTCCTCCAGGCCCAACCCAATTGCACCAAAGAAACTTTTCCTCTCCCGTGCTGACCTATTCCAACACATTGACCCACCCTGTCTCATCCCTAAATGTGCACACCTCCTTGCCCTATCCACTCCTTCCACGTCACAGCCCGCCCCTGTCTGCCCTTCACATTCCCGTGCCCCTTCCCAAGAGAGGAAGAAGCCCTGTGCTGAGTCTATTCCATCTGTCTCCACCTGGTCCAAGCACACTCCCCCACCTTCCAAGGCCGAATCCAAACCCCCTCCACCTTCCGAATGAAAATCTAAGCCCCAACCCTGTCATAGATCCCCACCCCACAACACCCCCTGCCCCTGTTCCCTGAGGTGCCTGGATGCCCCATTGTTGCCCCTCTGAAGTGGAGTACCGTAGCACTTGTGGGAGTTAGGTTGCACTATGGACTGGCCATTGGCCTTATATCCAATTTGTTTGCTCAGAGAGCAGAATTAAAAGTTAATGTGTGCCTTGTGTTTTTGGCGGCACACTCTGGATCCCTGGTCTTTCGTTTCATTGTTTGTGGGTGTGGGGCACATGTATGTACTTTGGACAGGTTGGATTTGCCTTGTGTCGGGTAAGTCCCTCTTGCTGTGGGGTGTATGGCTTGTGCTGCTGTGAAGGGTTGTGGGTGCGTTGCAGGGATGGTGGAGTGGGTGGGTCTGTGACTGTGCCCTTTCTTGCCTTGTTTCGTGGGTTGCGGTACTTACCCTCGTCGTCTTCGTCAGCGGTCTCGGTCGTGGAGGTGTATGGCAAGGAGAAGGGCTGGCATGATCTGCAGCTCTCTATCCATGTCTGCTTCGGCGTGTTGTGTTAGCCTCCAGTGAGTGTTTCCTTATGTTTGGTTTGTTTTCGCCTGGCTTTGCGTGGCGGTGGTTCCCGCCCTGGAACTGACGGCGGTCTAGTGGATCATTATTTGATGGGCGGGTAGGGCCTTTCCGTCGGCCTGTGGACGGGCTCTGCCGTCGCTGTCGGCACTCCTCTGCTGGCGGTGGGTGGTTTTCAGGATGCCTGTGTTTCAGTTGGTTCATTATTTGGCGGTCCGCACCGCACCTCTGTTGGCGGTTTTTACCACCGCTGCCGGTGCGGTGTTTACCGCAGTGTTCATAATGAGGGCCTCAGTATTTTCGAATCTGTTAAATCACACCATTGTGATTTATTTAGATCAGTGGTTCCCAACCTTTTGACTCCTGAGGACCCCCAATGAATCATTACTGCAAGCCGGGGACCCCCAGCAATTTGTACAATTTAATTTTCAAACATTAAAACAGTAATTCGCAAAACACATAACAAGTACACACCAAACAAATACTCAAATTAATAAAGATAAAATTATTTTATATTGAAAAAATATGCAAAAATCAAAACATTTTATTAGGAAGGTTGGTGCTGCATCTCGGCAACTACCTTTTCAATGTTTGGTTTTATTTAGGAAAGGTGAATCCTTAGGTCAGATTCTACATTTCCAGAGTGATTTCAGTTTTTATTTTTTAGGTATGCAAGATCTGAGAAAGAGTTTTCACATAAATAAGTGAAGGGGAAAGGAAGTAAACCATATGGGCCTCTCATCTCTCCCTAGCCTCTCTGTCACATGTACTTCATTTGTTTTATAGCACCTCTCATACCACTGTAGGGTGTCAGGGCACTTTACAGGGGACTACAAGATGTAGGATTCACATGACGTTAGCACAGTGCTTCATTTGTAAATAAAAACGTGCCGGTGCCCAAAGCCCCCCTCTTAAACTCGTGGCTGCTGCAATTAAATGTGGGTACACAGAATACTGAGGCAGCATAATCCTGAAGCCATCTCGGGCTGTTCAATCCATATAAAGCCACTCCCTGCTACTTCATCTCACTCTAGCAGCTTTCTTCTTTCTCCCTTTGTGACGCTTTTTCGTTTTTCCCTTCCTCCGTCTTTCCCATATGTGTCTATTGCTCGCAGCAAATGCTTGAGGCAGAAGAATAAGCCCCGGCCCTCAAAAATAAGTGCCGGTGCTCAGCACTGAAAACAACAACAAGCACAAATTAAGCACTGTGTTAGCAATAAGAATGTACTTCTATACAAGCAAACCTTTTTTAGCAGCATAAGGAAAACGAAAGACTAGGAAAAAAACAACTTTCTAATTTGTGCCATACAGTTTGCATGCAGCTCTTCAATGGCAGTTCACAGCTCACTGTGCTAGATTATGATTATGAACTGCATAGTAACAAAAGAATCTCTGTGACAAAAGCAATAACCCACTGTGCCATGCACAGAAAATACTGTTCTTTGCATGATACACATTCTTTACAGCAGGCATATTAACCATCTGCGCTACCTCTGAGTCGAAACTGCCACTGCACAAAACTCCCATCTCTCTCCAGCAGATATATTAATCACTTGAGTTAGCTTGAAGCTTTTATTTTAGCAGTACAAGGAGCTTTGCAGTCCATTTAAAACTGCTCAACAAAGGAAGTAATAAATATGAAAACACGCAAGCACGTGTTTGTCAGAGGCCCCAGATGGAGAAGTGCCTTCCTCCCAGCCCAGGCCTGCGGACCCCCTGGAAATGTGTCACGGACCCCTGGGGGTCCGCGGACCACAGCTTGGGAACCACTGATTTAGATGATATCTTAATATATTCGAGACACCCCAAACTTCACACCAAACACGTAAAGCAAGTACTAGACAGACCTAGGCAACATCAACTCTACTGTAAACCCGAGATATGTGAATTTGACAAGACAGAGGTCAAATATTTAGGATATCACATTAGTCAGGTCGGTACCTCTATGGATCCAGAGAAAGTTCAGGCCATTCTAGATTGGCCCTCCCCCTCGTCCATCAAAAAACTATTTGTTTCTTAGGACTGACCAACTTTTCTCGCCAATTTATTTCAGACTTTGCTCAACAAACTAGCCAAATCACAAAGACTCTTAAAAAAGAGAGTTTGCGAAACGGTTTCATCTGGACAGATGTGGCTGAAAACACTTTCCAAAACCTAAAACAAGCTTTCACCCAAGCACCTATAGTACGGCATCCGGCCACCAGCAAGCAATTTATAGTAGTCACTGATGCTTCAGAAAGAGCTATTGGGGCAGCATTATTACAAAGACAGGACAACAACGGATGAGAACATCTGACATTTTATCTGTCTCATGTGCTCTCTGATTCTGAGCAAAACTATTTGGTGTTGGAAAGAGAACTTCTAGCTCTAAAAACAGCTCGTCAAGAGTGGAGACAATTCCTTATGGGTTCTAAAGAACCATTTGAAGTGAGAACAAACCATCACAATTTACAATGCCTATGAAACTTTCAATGCCGGAACAGTCGCCAAGCCCACTGGGCTTTGTTCTTTAGCCAATTCAATTTTTATGTTACCTATCTACCAGGTTCTCAAAATATCTTGGCGGATGCTCTGTCTCGACGCTACCCTGAAAGTACTAACACCCCTTCATAGCACCTCATTGAACCAGACAAAATTATTGGTTTAGTCCAGTCTTTCCTCGATAAAGTACAGTCTGAGTACTCAGCCCTCTCAGAACAAGAGATGAAGGAGCTGCGTCCAAAATTACGCAAGAAAAAAGGGTACTACTACCATGAAGATGCATTATTCCTACCTTCTAAGATAGTGCAAAGGAAAGCACTACAAATGTGTCACGACTCCACTGTGGCCGGTCATCGTGGTATCAAATCCACACAGGAATTACTCCTTTGTTCCTTTTGGTGGCCTACACTTAAGCAAGATACTGAGAGTTACGCGGTATCTTGTCCCATCTGTGCCCAAGCAAAAATACCCCATAGAAGGCCTGCAGGACTACTTCAACCCTTACTGGTTCCACCAGTCTGTGGGCATACTATATCAACCGATTATATGTGTTCATTACCACCCTCAGCAGGAAACGAGTTATAATGGTGGCTGTAGATGCGTTTACAAAAATGGCTCATTTTACTGTCTTGAAGAAGCTAACCACATCCAAAGAATTAAGCCAGTTCTTCATCCAAGAGATCTTTTGTCTCCATGGCCTTCCTCAAGTTATTGTTTCAGATCGTGGCCCTCAATACATATCACGGGTTTTTGGAAGCATTTCTGTAAAACCCTGAATATCTTCTGGACTTCATCCTCAAACTAATGGGCAGACGGAACACCTGAATCAAGGACTTGAGCAATATCTCCGCTGTTTTTGCAATACCTCTCAGAGTAACTGGTCCACGTATTTACCCATTGCTGAATTTTCCTACAATAACACCGTACATAGTGCCTCAAAAGCCGCTCCTTTTTTCTGCTCATATGGATTTCATCCCAATTTTTTTCCTGCCAATCCTAAAACCTCTTCTACACTTCCTTCAATCACCTCTTTTTCCCAAAAATTACATAGAATTCAATGCCTTATACGGTCTAATCTTTTGTTAACTAAAAGGCACATGAAAAGAACAGCTGATAAGAAACGATGTGAGGCTCCATCTTACCAAATCCAAGATGAAGTTTGACTTTCTTCCAGGTTTTTGCCCCTCCGTCTATCACAAAGTAAGTTTAAACCCCGCTATTATGGACCTTTTTCAATTCTTGAGAAGATTAATCAAGTGTCCTTCCATCTTCGTTTACCTCAAACATGGAAAATCCATCTAGTATTTCACATCTCTCAACTGAAGCCCTATAAGCCTGACCCTTTTCATAGGCAAATCACCTGCCCTTCCCCTTTGTTGGTGAATGACGTACCCAAATATGAATTTCAAGAAATATGTGATTCTTGCATATTCCGAAACCATCTCCAATATTTTATTCATTGGAAGGGCTATCCTCGCAGTGAATGTTCTTGGGAAGAAGCTTCTTCTGTTTACGCCCCACTTTTGATCTGTCGTTTTTTTTCATCTGTATCTGCACAAACCCAGGGCTCCGGGGGGAAGGGGAACCAACTGTTGCGCTGCAGTGGACCGTGGTGTGAGCTGACCGCTAGACTCAGGGTGCCGCCGCGGTTGCTGGCAGCCGGGCGTGCTGCGCCCCTTCTGTTCTCTATTTCCTCACACAAGCCCCCAAAGTGGGCATGGGGCCTCAGCGAGTTTTGGGCACGCCGCGCCCTTGATATTAGACGTGAGCACCCTACCCCCACCCCCTCACTTACCTGGTGCCTCCTGTTCCTTTCTTCTTTTCTTCTTTTTTCTCTTCTTTCTCCTTTTCCTCTTTTCCTTATTTTTACACTTAGCAGCCATGTTGTTCTTTCTCCCAGCATGCCTTTCTTTTTCCCTTTTCCAAAATGGCACCTTTTCTCTATATTCTCTTATGATTCTTTCCCAATCCAATATGGTGTCTTTCTTCTTCCTGTTGGTCATTTCCTGTTTTTGGCTATATAAGTTGTGTGATTCTTGTTCTCCTTGCGCTGCAACACTTCGTTTGGTGGTGATCTTCGCTCCTGTTGTTTTTTCTCCAGTTTTTTCCCTCGCTTGTTCCAGTTTCTTCAAGTATTGTTTTCTTGTTGGAAGACTTACCTTTTTGCTTCTTTTTTGTCAAAGAGAGTTCCTGCTATAGAGGTTTTTCCCTTTGGGTTTTTTTCCCTCTGGGACTCCTTCTGGAGGGCACAGACTGCCTTTTGTCATTCCTTTGTCAGCAGCACCGTGGCTACCAGAAAGGGCCGCCCTTACCTTGGTCAAGGCAGAACCTACAAGGATCAAGACCACTCTGCAGTTCCAGTTGGCCAGAGACATAAACGACGAGTAGCCTGTGACAACCATAAGGGGTATTTATGATGTGTGTGGAAAGATGCTTATTTTAATCTGTTTAAGAATTGGGTGATTTCAGGTTACCTAGTTTTAGTTTTCCATAGAATCTATCATGTGGAAGAGTTAGAAGAGGGACATAGTTTGAGGAGAGTGATGAGAAAGTTGGACACCTGATTTTGGACATTTTAGGGGCTAATGTTACTCCAATGTGAATACTCATAAGTGATGTGAAGATCAGGAAATTATCTAGAGTTGTAGATAGACTTGCTGTGGATATGGCAGGGTCCTTCAAGTTAATGAACACTGAGATGTTAGCAATTCGAGCAATAGCGATGCAGAACTTTCTCTTGGCGACGGAGGACTGTGTCTGTAAAGTAATTGAGGGAAAATAGTGCTGTACGTACATACCAGATTATAGTGGAAAGACTGATTTGTGTATTACTAACATAGCTAATTTGACGCAGGAGATTAGGTTATTGGGAAAACCAGGCTTATGGAACTCATTGGGGTGCTGGTAAAGAAAGTTAAGGAGTAGTTGTGGAAAAGGAAATGAATGGCTAAGTACTTTTGGTGGTGGAGGTTTACAAGATGTTCTAACACCAATGATAATAATAATGATTTGAGCAATTTCACTTTTTCTTTTATCAAAATGAATAGAGAGTATAATTAGAAGAGATGATAGCAATAGTAGGAATAATGATGACACTACTTCAAGGAAAATGAAAAGATCAATGGACTTTGCACTAAATGGCTACGGAGATCGAGTGCTCAAGCAGATTAAATGGTTTGAGGGGAATGTTCAATTAACCAAGAAGATTACATCTTCTGAAAAGACTAATGGCTGATTATTAAAGTTATTAATTGGGTTCAAAATATGTTACTTAAAAATAATCAGAGGAGGGAAGTGGCTTTTTAAAACAATGTGTAATTATTTTTGAAAATTAATAGTTTTAATGAAGCCTGGAGTCATAACCAATGAATTAAGAATGTTACACTTGAAACAAATTTGCTATGTGATTTCGAACTATAATTAATGCTTTGATGTATTTATGCCACATTTATTTGTTAGACACTATTTATTTTAAAATAGATGCAGTTTTTGGTGTTCTGCTCATGTTGCTCCTGCTCATTCTCCCCACTTATCAGTGTCCTGCTGCAAGACATTTCTTCTCTTTTTTCCACGAAGCACCGAGTGAATGATGTCAGAGATTCAAAGATGTACAATAATGTTAGGAAATGTGTATTGTGCATGAAGCTTCCATCATGAACCCAAAGAATTATTTTCAAAGGCGTCCACTGGAACTTCTATAGCAGGCATGTTAGGTCTATGATCCATTGCTTAAGAAATGTTTCATTTTGTGTCATACGTCCCCTGAGTGTAGTTGCTCAAGGAGCAGGTGGAAGATTTCTCTTACCTTAAGAAATTGGCTAATACTAAAGATTTAGAAAATTGTGGTGCTGTTTCTGGGGTGCCAGTTCTACCCTAACCATGATCTTACCATGCTGAATTTGTAGAATCAATCAATAGCTTGTGTGATAATTGTGTAAAAAATGTATTGGGTTTTAGAATCAAAAGGGTCGTGAATAGTGCATTTATTTGCCGGACCCCATTAATTAATATTTTTGTAGTAAATCTATTCCACCTTATATTTTTTAGAACTCAGTTATTAAGGCTTTCATATTTTATTCTATTTTACTCTACTGAATTATGTAGTTCTTAAATGAGGAGTGTTGTCTCTAACCGCTAGATCATCTCAACACTTTGGAGCTGAATTGATTAGGTAAAAAGTGGGGTGTTCAAATTATTGAGGTTGAGGTGATTATTGGGGTTTGGTTCCAACACCCCCTTTTGAACTCATCAGAAAACCCCTTTTAAATTAATTTATTTTCACCTACCAGCCGCTGCCCTCTTCCTTGGATTAAGTCCTTCCTTGGATTAAGGACTAAGGTAATGGGACTCTTCCATCCCTTCCTTTTAAGTGTCTTCCTTGTCTTTATGCTCTTTGTCCTCCCTGCAATACCCTTTTAATTGGCCTCCTTGGTATACACCTGGGTAACCACGACCCTCGTGTGGGTAGTGGTCGGATCAGGACTCTGAGATGTGGACCTGATTCTCCTTGCTCTCCCTTGCCTCGGTTGTGTGCTGTTGGATCGTCAAAGTCCTCTCGTTTTGTTCGTCTGTCTTCTATGTTTAATCTTTTGCTTTCTTTTCTTCCTGCAGCCTGTGGGGTGACATGGAGAGATGGCTAACGTAGTGGCAACTGGTCCCCGAGATCAGGTAAATGTTTGTCAGAGCCACCCAAAGAAAAACAAAAGACCCAGGCTCACCCCAGTAACCTTTCTTTCACTACTAACTGTTTCTGCTAACTCACCATCATTTCCTCAACATTAACCAAATAGGAGCATGGACGTCATTTAGGGGTCACAGCTGCAACCCATGGCTTGCCCCTTGTGACCCCTGGCACTGCCTTTGCGACACTTGGCCTCAGTGGTGGCAAAATCAGTGCCATAAACACAGTAGTGACAACACACCTCTGTTAATTGTTTGTTATACAAGTTCTATTGTGATAAAAATGAAGCACAATTAGCTGGTGCCTTCTAAGCTAGGTACAAAGCTGCTTTGAGATGAATGTTGTGTGTGTCCTTGCAGGAGAGAGTGTATTTATGTGAGAAATAGAGTGTGCGCATATAGGTGAGCATGTGTGTCAATGAGTAAGCATGTGTGTGCAAGGGAAAGAGGTAGGTAGTAAGTAAGAATATGTGAGATGAAGTGGCTAAGTGTGAGTGAGTCAGAGTGAGTGATGAATGAATGAGATTAAAAGGGACTGCAAGTAAGAATGCATTAGTGCAAGAGGGTGTTAGAGAGTCTGAGTGAGTGAGTGAGAATGTGGTGTTGTGCTTGTGAGTCTATCCTTGGCCCTGGCATACCGAAGACCATTCTACTCTTACAGAAACACCCATGGCAAAATACTTGTGCTGGTATACTTGAGGCAGTTCTTAACATGACAGATACCAGGGATCGCATACTGACGCTCCGGGAGTTGCAGAAGGGTCATCACCTTATTTTAGCGTAATTTCGCAAATATTGTTGGCTCGCGGTGTAACAGACATTAATTGGGGTTTCCTCTCTGGTTAACAATCGTGATGTTACCCGGACGTGGAATTCTTCACAGGCCTCCTTCTTGGTGGAGTGAAGGTCGGGTGTGGAATAGTGTGCCCAGCAGGAGAAACCAATTTATAGTGCGTGAGGCTGCCCACAGAAAAATAGGAAAGATTTGGAGGTGATGCCGGGAATACTGTGGTCTGGATATGTAACTCTGGAATGCGACTCGTGTACTGTGGTGTTAGTGCAATGATAGTGGTGTTAATGTTTTTCTCTTGGTGTTTGGCAAAACAATAAAGTTCGTTTATTAAAAAAACATGACAGATACCTGTGACTGAATACTGGTACTTGCAGTAATTCTTGACATAATTGGCACCCATAGTACAAAACTGGGACAAGAGGTAGCTTTTGCATATGGGGACACCTGTGAAAAAAGCTGGCATACTAGAGGAAATTGTTATCATGGGGCACCCATGGCAAAATGCAGTTACTAGAACACCGGAAGTAATTCCTGTCATTAAGGAGGGCAACCTGACATGTGGGAGGGTGGCAATCATGTCAACAAATCTGACCCTGCCATAAAGAAGTATTTTTCAAAAGTTTGATAACATAAATGCCAACATTCTGACACTACCATACTAGCGCACCCATGGAACATGGTGCACCCATGACAAATCACAGGCCCTGGGACAATGGAGGAAATGTTAGACATATAAGGGCACCTATAGCACAGTTTACAGAGAGTGCCAGGTTTCAGTGGCTTGACACAGCATGAAAAGAGTTGAATATTTAATGAATGTTCTTTCAAGGTCTATGGTATTTTAGCAAATTTACATGAAAAAATGTTTTTAAAATGCACTATTAGAGTCCATCATTTTCAACATGTTTTATGGGAGCTAAAGAGGTCTTAGTGAAAGTGAGCAATGTTAATTATTGCAATGTCTTCAAGGTTAACGTCATGTGACATGATTTGCTGGAAAAAGTCATCAGAGTCATATGATGTCACTTTCTGTGATGTCATTAAGGTTAAATGGTGTGTGCTGTCACTTTTTCTACCCCTAGCATTTTGGTGAATTGATGTTTATTAAGGGTTAACCGGCAATCTCTACTTACGAAGGTCACATAGACTTTCTTAAGGTAGTCTTGTTCCCATCCCTTCACCCTTCTGTGCTCAGGGTTACACTCTCCTCCTCAGGATTGGTGGCAATACACTTCCATTGGCTGGGCCTGTATCACAACTTCTATCTTGTGCGATTTCAAACCAAAATGGATCCCACTTGTTTCAGCATACATAAGCGCTCACAAGCAGCATGGAGTCCTGCTACCATACACTATAAATGCGCACACACTCAACATTCAACCATTGTTTCTCCAAACATTTCAGGAGGTCAAAAGATAAAAACTTTTTTGTCTTGAATACACACTTTTCAATTTTGGTATACATATAATAATTCAGCTTCACAAAAGCTTCTGATTTAGTACTCTGGGCTGCAGAAGGCTACTCGTTTGAGAAGCCTCGTTTATACTATTTTGCTGTGAAAATATTCCTGGGTCAGTGTTTTATTGGTGCTTAAATATAATTTTGTTTATATTTCCGTCCTTACCTGCTCCATTGTTATTATCAAGTGTTTCTTCAATCTTTCTTGCTCTACACTTCATTCTTTCATACTCTTCTCTGAAATTGCAATTTCATGTAACTTTTCCTTATTTCTATCACCCCCTCACTGTGTCATTGCTCAGCTCACTAATTCTTTTTCCCAGGAAACCAGTCCTACTCTACACGAAAGATGTATATGTTTGAAGAAATGTTTGCACTTAAAAGGGATTTGTTTACAAATGGTAAAAATGTGTGGTAAGCAGAATGAATGTCCTTCTGTACTATAACAGCTTCCATCCGAAGGTCACTCAGGGACAATCAACCATTTGGCTAGTTCTTTTGCTTGAGGCACAACTGCTCTCAAGTGGCAACATTCAAAGATCATGCTCAAGTCCTGCCTACTTAACTTCTGCAGCGGACAAAAGGGCTAGAAATAAGAACCACGCTGCCCTGTTTGAACCAAGCCCACCTAAACCCCCACTTGAGAGACTCCTCTGTGTCAACACCTTTAGTAGCCTCACCAATCCCATCAAAAAGACCGTCTGCAACAACAGACACATACTAATCAAAGGGGATCAGACAATACAATGCTCCTTGTTCGCTTTTAAACAAAGCCAGAATTGTATGGACAAATTTGTACATACTAGGCCCCTTTCTGTCCCCACTACTAGACAGGAAACACTATGGGACTTACAACCCATAAAGGGACATTTTCCGTATGGTTCTTGTGGGGCATGTGATTTTGCACAACGCACTACACATCTAGATATTGGCACCAACACACCCTGGGAACTCAGACAACATACCAACTGCAATATTAGAAGGTTGATCTACCTTATCACTTGCCCCCTCAGTCTGAAGTATGTTAGTATGACCATGCGTAAAGTGAGATTATGCATTACTGAGCAACAGAGCACCATAAGATGCAAAAGATCCTCTACCAAGTTGACCAACCACTTTATTGAACAAGGCCACAAAGCCAATGACATACGATGGACTGTGCTAGACAAGCCCACATCTTTGGCAACAGTCTAAGATATTTCACAATTTTTTTTTTTGCAAAAGACGAGCCTTGGATTTTTAGGTTGCGGAGCCACATAAACGGTCTTAATGATGAAATACCCAGTGGAGGCTCCTGCGCTGTGGTGGAGGAGCATCGCCCCCCCCCCCACCAGCATCAACCACTGCAAATCCTTTAACAATGAAAGGATAATAAACCAGGTTTATTATCCTTTCATTGTTAAAGGGGTGGGGCATAAGGGATGACTGGGATGAGGGGAATGCACTGTGCACTCTCCTCAGTGTGCATGTATATTTGGCCGACTGTCTTGGGCCGGCCAAACACACATGTGCACAGGGCTCTCTCCAGCTCGGAACTGTGTTGATGGGCTGGAGAGAACAGGCACAGGCTCCCAGCCAATCTTAACACTGCTCTGAGCAGCGTCAGGATTGGCCGCAGGGCAGACTGGGAACCTGTGCCTGCTCTCTCCAGCCCGGCAAAACAGGAGTGGCGGTGCGACGTGGCGTGGAGGTAAGTTGTTTTTATTTTATTTTTTATTTTTTTAACCCCCTCCCACGCGCCACCGTGCACCATGTATCCAAAGCAAGCCACGACTGGAAATACCAGGGACATCTATACCCTTATCAGACCACTCCTGTGTGAGCCTGATTGCATCCTCTCCTTAGTTGTCTAAGAGGCCCACCTGTAGCAGAGGTGCACCGCACTAGCAGTACACAGGATTCATCATCACAGCGACGCTGTTCTTTTTAAAGAGGTCCACCTTTACACAAGTTCTATAAAGAGGCAAACGTATTTACCATATACAATGATGCAGTGCATTATGCCAGCATTCTTAATTATCGGTAGGGGTTATTAGACTGTCTATAGCCCCTGTCCTATGTACCCGCGAATAACTTCTGCTTTAGGGATTTCAAGAGATCCACCTGCATCAGTGGTAATTCACTCATTCACAATTACAGAATATAGCACTTCTCAACATAGTGATGCTGTTTGTGGTCACTTGAGTAACTGATTTCGACCACTTCTATAATACAAGCAGTTGACTGCCTCATGCCTATGCCTGAGCGCCGTCCCGTAGTGCTAGAGCAGCTTGCCTTCATGTTATTTACAGTGTAGGAGCGCCACAGTCGATCCATTACTTCTAGCCCCTGAGTCCCCACCAAGGTCATTTTGATCTGTAGCACATGCCGTATTTTATTTTTTAAACTTGTCTGGCTAATTCCTTACTTTTATTACAGATAAGGCTATGGCTCCACACTTCTTGTGGCCAGCTCCACTCTGCTGTTCTGATAACACTCATTTCCCGGTTCTTATGAGTGTAAAGACATGTCACATATCTGTACATTATGTGAGCCTCACGATCTCTGTTCACAATGTCATTAAGAGGCATTACTTTGCTCAGGAGAGAGTACACCACATGGCTAATAATCCTATCACATATCTGAACATCATGTGAGCCTCACAATTTCTGTGGTTACAGTCTCATTAAGAGGCATCTCATCCTCACTCAGTTTTGTCCAGGAGAGGGTACATTACATGGCTAATAAGCCTTTTTAGACAAAATGTCTTCTCATCCTCTGCTGTATCCATCATCAGATAGTACAGCTTCATCTAATTTGTTTCAGTTGTATGAATGAGTTCCCATATACTACTCGTGGTCCTTGTGACCTACTTATATTCTTCAACAGACATCACGATACAGTCAGGCCATCACTCGACTGGGCATCTATGACTTAGTGTACCAGCACTAATGACATCTGCCCTCATTTGTAATTCTTACCTATATTCCTCCCTGTAGGAGAGTGTGCACCCTGAGCCCCACACCAAGTTTCTTCGAGTTGAGGCAAGACACCCGACCATTGCTGGTAAGTTGGTGTTCCGAGTATGAATGCCATGAATGCATCTATGTTGAAAATACACTTGTGGTGGATGCATCTCACCATTCTTTTGGTTGTTTGTAGCACTATTTTGTTTAGAGTTACCCATACTGTTGCTATGACCTGCTGCCATCATATCAAGTCACTGTCACACTGCACACTGTTCTGTTGGTTGTCTCCATGTGCCAAGAAGTGCATTGGCTGAGATAGCTGTCATATACAGCAAGGGCCACATGTAGGTAAGAGAACAAAATGTATTCAGCACAACATCCAAGTTCATATAACATCAAGAACGTCATCTCCAACTATCCTCATAGCTGTTATAGAACCCCCACACTCTATGTGAAAGGTACCACAGCCAATAATGGAGGGAGGGTTAAAGTGGAGAACCTATATAACATATCTCACCATGAAAAGAAATGAAAGGAAGAATTGGAGAGATAAAAAAAGAAAAATACATCAATGATCAACTATTCTGTGAAGGAGTTCTAATTCTTTCAGAATTCTTTACTGAATCTGTAATGGACTTAGTCCACTTAGAGTCAATTTCAGCACTGCATAAAAATGTTGGATCTGTCATTGAGAGAAGATCATCCACTACATGGCTGTCACACTACAGACTCACATTGAAGTACCTATACTCTTAGACTGGTTTGGTAGACCATCAAGTACCTTACTTACAAGCTCACAAGCTCATCACAACCATCCATTCCATTGTCATGTGGCTCCTAGTCACTATTGCATTGGCAATTCTCTTTATATTTGGCATTGGCAATTCTCTTTAGATCTCAACATTGGCCATCGTGAATGGAGACACTTCTCTTGTTGATCTTAAAAACTTTGAGGAGTCTAGAAAACATGGAATATCTCTTCTCAACATTGCCTTGAAGGCTAACCTTAACAATATCCTCCACATGGATGTTTTGAAATTTTGCCTGGTGTAAATTGTCATAGAGATTTTTGGCCTTAATTTGCTGGAGCTCCACTCAAGACCTGACTTTATAAATATCTGGACTCGAGGTATCATTGTTGTACTGTGGTATTTTGCACATAAGCTACAAAAGAATTGCATCAGAAGTTGTAAGTCGACCTCTCAACACCTGGAAAGGGCTGATTTCAGTATGGCTGTGAAATATTCTGTATGCTCAGAATCGTTCCTTTATAGCCATGGATACAGGCCTCTGATTCAGGTATGCAAGATGCATACTATTGTGGAGGTAATGGTTATGTCACTCCACTGCCCATTGTTTTGGGTATTATAAAGTACTGTTCTAATGTGTTTGATTTCTGAGGAAATGAGACGTCTTTAGATGTGAGTTGCACACCATTGTCTGTTACAATGGCCTCAGTGCACCCTTCCTTCCTGAACACTAACCAGTTGACCAGTGCTAAAGTGCATGTGTTCACTCCTTAAAAGATGTTAACATTGGCTTATCCCCAACTGCTATATTTAATTTATGTATCTCGTCCCTGGTAAAGTGGTACTACATGTACCCAGGGCCTGTAAATTAAATGCTACTAATGGGCCTGCAGCACAGATTGTGCCACTCACGTAAGTAGTCCTTTGAACCATGTCTCAGGCCTGTCATTGCAGGCTGTGTGTGCAGTTTTTAAACTGCCAGTTCAACCTGGCAAACTAACCCTTTTTCCAGGCCAAAACACTCTTTTTTAATACCTATGTCACCTCTAGGGTAGGCCACAGACAGTCCAGAGGGCACGATGTAGTGTATTTAAAAAGTAAAACATAGAAAAACTCTAAAACCCGTTTTTCACTACTGCAAGGCTTACTGCTCCCATAGGATAACATTGGAATAGCCTTATTACATTTAATAAACTGTAATTTCCAAATGAGAGAAGGTAATCTGTTCATGTTTTGTGTCTTTGGAATTGTAATAAAAAATCCTCTGTTATGGTAGAGTCAGATTTTAAAATACAATTTTGAAAATGCCACTTTGAGAAAGTTGTTTTTTTTCTGCCTCAGCTATTTAGTGCATATAGCATGTCCGTGGGTCACATGACAGATTGTAGCTGACATTTGGGCTTTGCGTATTTCTCCTAGATAGCCACACACAATAGAGGTTTTAGTTATGTTTGGATGAGTCATTGCTGGCAGGGTGGGAGGATGGAGCTGGGCACAGCTCTAATTACACTTGAATAGGCTGTGTCTGGCCTCCACCCAAAGGACTGCATACCCCCTGTAGTTAGTCTGGAGCCAGGACAGTGAAGACAGGATGCCCTGGGATGTCATGGGGAAACCTCTAGAAGCTTTTCACACCTTCCAGAAAAAGGCCACCAGGTATAAATATTGGACCTCAGACACTACCTCTTCAGTACACTTCTGGACCTGTGGATGCTCTGCCAGGAAGAAGGACTGCTGTGCTGCTGAAAGGACACTGCTAGACTGCTGCTCTAAAGGACTACTGCCCAGCTGTGCTGATCTGCTTGCCGCATGCCTTGGTGAGAAGGCCTGGCCTACATCTGTTGAACCCAGTACCACCAGACTGACTCCAAAGGATTGTTGGCAGGCCTCCTGACTTGAGCCTCAGGTACAGGAGGCTCCAATACGTTTGACCCAGCAGCTGGACTCTGCTATTTATAAGTCTACCTTGCCAAGTCCAGGACCCTGGAAGTAGGCCTAAGGTGTTCTACCAGCCTCTGTTGCGTGGCACAACCCCGAGCAGAACCCATGCATCAGTGCTGCTGCATGGATGAGCTTCGTCACAAAGACCAGCATCTCATTGCATTGCATTGCAGCCATCTCCTCAATGGAACAGCCACTTTGCAACTCATCCATGACACGGGCCTTCATCTAAACATGGAAAATGCCAATGGCCTCTTCCATAGATCATCTCTATCTATTATGAAAAATCTACTACATATTCAGAACTCAGCTGCCAGGCTACTATTACATGTAAAACCACAAGCCCACATCTCCCCTGCCTTGTGAAACTACCTTAGTTACCGGTTGCCAGAAGATCCCCCTTCAAGCTGCTTTGCATCACCCAAAAAGCTATACATGGAACAGGACCACTTTTCATCAGAAACAAAATAACCAAATACAGTCAACAAAGAGACCTCCGCTCAAGATTGGCACCCCGCCTGAAAACACCACCATACAGGAAAAAGACAATAGGTGGTACATCCTTCTTTGTTTAAGCAGCCAAACTATGGATTTCATTACCCCCAAATATAAGATCCACAGATAACTATCTTGTCTTCAGAAGACTACTCAAGAGTTGTCTCTTTCCTTCATAACCACCATATTCAAACAGCAATGGACTGCATGTGTCTGTGTTGATAAATATTTATAATCTGATTAGGTGTATATTCTAGATATGTGTAGTTCTTTAAGAAATATGTATAGTGACTTTTTCACATTAATAATTTATACACATACTCTTTAAGCCTGTTTAACAAATGTATATTTACTCACAGTTAAATATACACGTGTGTGTATGCGTTTGTTTGCATGTGTGTATATCTATATGTGTGTGTATACACATATATATGTGTTTTTATTCTATGCTTAATATGTTCCTAGGTCATTGCATAGCTCCTAGATAAGTTGTAATATTAGATTCTCATGAATCCCTGCTTTCTTTTTTCGATCACAATGAAAAAAATGTTATCTTAACTATTTAGCAGCAAGCATTTCGCTATTGAAAAATTGAGGATAGATAAATGGATGTTATAAAAGTACACTTATTAATTAACATCAAATATAACAAATCTTGAAATTCTCTGTTTATACAATACAACTTTACTTCTCATATTATTTTTAGCCATTATTATATTCCTTGCACATATAGGGGGTCATTCTGACCTTGGCGGTCCATGACCGCCATGGCGGAGTGCGGCGGAAGCACCGCCAACAGGCTGGCGGTGCTTCCTGGGCCATTCTGACCACGGCGGTAAAGCCGCGGTCGGAAAAGGGGAGCCGGCGGTTTCCCGCCGGTTTCCCGCTGGCCCAGGGAACCCGCCATGGCGGCGCTGCTTGCAGCACCGCCATGGGGATTCCGACCCCTTCCCGCCAGCCTGTTTCTGGCGGTGTCCACCGCCAGACCCAAGATGGCGGGAACGGGTGCTGTGGGGCCCCTGGGGGCCCCTGCACTGCCCATACCACTGGCATGGGCAGTGCAGGGGCCCCCTAACAGGGCCCCTCAGAGATTTTCACTGTCTGCTTAGCAGACAGTGAAAATCACGACGGGTGCCACTGCACCCGTCGCACCCCTTCAACTCCGCCGGCTCCATTCCGAGCTGGCTTCATTGTTGAAGGGGCTGTCCCGCTGGGCCGGCCGGCGGTCTTCTGGCGGTCGCCCGCCGGCCCAGCGGGAAAGCCGGAATGACCGCCACGGTCTTTTGACCGCAGTGCGGTCTTTCGTCGGGAACCGCTTGGCGGGCGGCGACCGCCGACCGCCGCGGTCAGAATGACCGCCATAATCCCCTTTCTATGTATTTCAATATCTATTTATTTATTACTCTAGTCCTACTGTACTAGAGAAAAAATACATATAAAAAATAAATTCAAATCTATAAATAACATTCAAAAGTAAATCATTTAATAAAAAATAATAATAAAAAAAAATGTATGACGTTTACTCTCTCGTAAGCTTTACTCTGTCTCCCCATCACCCTATGTCTCTATCAATCTATCCTCTATCCACACCCTGACTCATCACAAACCCATTCTACTACTTTGATCTTCAAAATAACCCTGCCTAAGCTCTTCCCTCCTCTACTACATTTAGCTCATTCCAAACCTCAGTTTACTACTATGATCTCCCAAACAACCCTACTAAATTCTCCCTCATTTATCTCACCTTTGACTCATCCAAAAACCCCTTCTGCTACTATGATCTCCCTAACCGCTTTCCACAGACTCTTCCCTCCTCCAGCTCTCCTTTGCTCTTCCCACACCTCATCCTATCACTATAAACTTACAATTAACACTTCTGGATTCTTCTCTCCTCTATCCCTTCATTACTCTAGTCAATCCAACTAACTGATATATCCTCTGCTCAAATTAACTCATACTAAAACCAATATTAATACTGTACTCATAGTTCCCTATACTAATCCACCACTAATTCCTCTTGGGTTCCGGAGCAGCGTGCTACTCGCTGAAAAGCGCTTTGACCACTTGTCAGGGGTAGTAAGCGCTATACAAATACAGTTACAATTACAATTTACAGAACATTTGGACTATTTGTATTGTATTCGTATTTATATAGCGCTTACTACCCCTGACGAGGCGTCGAAGCGCTTTTCGATGAGTAGCACGCTACTCCGGTACCCAACAAGAATTAGTGATGTATTAGTATAATTTAATAAGGAGTACAGTTTTAGTATTATTATGAGTTAATTTGAGTTGCGGATATGAGAGTTTGTTAGTTAGATTGACTGGAGTAATGGAGGGGTGGAGGAGGAAAGAAATCCAGAAGTGTTAATTGGGAGTTTATCCTTCATTTACTCAATCCAAAGGCTTGAGATGAATAAAAGGGGAGCGGAGGGGAAAGAGGATGTGGAAGGGTTAGGGAGAGCATAGTAGCAGGGTGAGATGAATGCAGGAGAATTTATGTATATTATTTTGATATAGGTGGCTCAAGAAGATATTAGTTTGTGTACTGGAAGACCTTTGCTTCTATGCAAAAGAAAGAAGCTCCTTTGCCTTCCTATGAACACTATGGTCCTCATTAGCACATAGGTGGTAAATCCCACTTCCCGCCATGCCGACTGCCGCCAACATAACGCTGCCGCGGTGGATAACCGCCAACCATATTATGACACACACATACCAATCCGTCACTATACAGCCACACACACAAGTCCGCCAGCCCAAAGGTCAGTGATAAACTGGCGGTATCCAAACACACACCGTTACGCCAACAGAACAACACCCACAACATTATGACTCATGAATCACTGCGGCGGACATTCAATGGCGGTAAACCATTGGCGGTACTTAACGCTGCGCTCAAAATACACACACACATACAAAACAACATCACATTGGAAAATTCATACTACACACACCTGACACACATACACACACCACACCCACATACCCACACCACTATAAAACACACACCCA
This sequence comes from Pleurodeles waltl, assembly GCF_031143425.1. Classification (NCBI taxonomy): domain Eukaryota; kingdom Metazoa; phylum Chordata; class Amphibia; order Caudata; family Salamandridae; genus Pleurodeles; species Pleurodeles waltl. The sequence goes on from NC_090440.1 coordinate 513,917,327, forward strand.
CATTACCCACAACCCTTTACGAAGACAAACCACTGCCAACAGAAAAAGACAGCAAGAGCATCCACACAACCACAGCCACATATCACCATCACCTATAGACCACCCACGCACCTTATGTCACACACCAAAACACATCACCCCATACACCCTCACCCATACCACCCACACCACACTCATAGCACCACAACGACACCACAGGTTCTCTGAGGAGGAGCTAAGGGTCATGGTGGGTGCAGCAGATGTCCATTGCTAGGAAGTTGGAGCTATGGCGGAGAATCGTGGACAGGGTCAGCGCCATGGGACAGCACCCAAGAACAAGGGATGACATCAGGAAGAGGTGGAATGACTTACGGGGGAAGGTACGTTCCATAGCAGCAAGACACCAGCTCGCAGTACAGAGTACTGGCGGTGGACCGCCACCTCCTCCCCCACAACTAACAATATGGGAGGAGCAAGTCTTGACAATCATGCATCCTGAGGGCCTGGCAGGAGTTGGAGGAGGACTGGTCTCTGGTAAGTCAAATCTCTATTACTATCAGCCCCCGACCTGCATGCCATCACATACGCCCACCCTTACCTTCACTCCCATCATTCCACCACCTCCCACATACCCCACCATCACAACCCACTCATCCCAATACCAAGCCCTGCATGCAACACCAATGCATGGACACCCCTCACAGACCTGCATGGACACCTATCACCACAGCATGCACACTAGAGAGAACCACCTAGCCCACCAAATAACAACTCACACAAAGAAAAGCTGTCAGGGCAAATACAACCATAGAGGGCAACACACCCATGCACAATATGTCACACGCAGAAATAATAACACTGCATTAACATCCCCACAGGTAACCCACCCAATGTCACCAGTGAAGAGGTGCCAGCAACATCCAGTCCCTCCACAGAAGAGGCCACAGTGATGACAGCAGCTCTGCTCGCCTGGATCTGGATGACCAACCTGGCCCATCAAGGATCTCAGGACAGTTGGTTACCCAGGCACAGTCTCACACCACCACAGAGCCTCCCCCTTCAGGAAATACCACCACAGCACCCACCCAGCGGACCCATACCTCCGTCCCAAGGACATGTCAATCAGCAGTGTCTCCACCACTACAGGGACCCCAGGCAACACCACAAACACAGCACGATCAGGGACCTGGGGTCAGTGGCAGTGAGCACACGGTTCAGGGGACAGAGGCACAGGACAACAGGGAAGCTGGGAGGACTGCTGTGAAACAGGGGGAGGACAGGACCAGGGAACCAATTCTCCAGGAGCCACTCACTGCGATCCTGGGAGCATACCAACATTCCCAGGATATGCTGGGCCGGATACTGGACAAGTAACAGGAGAACATGCGGCTGCAGGAGGGACAGTACCTGGGGATCAGGGAGGACTTGAAGGACATCAACACCACCCTGGTCTCCATTGCAGGGGTGCTGGCAGACATGGCCAACACTATGAGGGAGGCAGTGGCACAGCACCGGGCCCCTGACACTTGCCAAACCACCGAACAGCCCTCCACCTCCGCTGCCGCTAGTGGACAAGAGGCCCTGCCACAGGAACAACAGGCCACCAGCACCCCTCCCCCTGCAGAAGGAGAACCACCCCGCAAACGTTCCCTGCAATCCAGGTATTCGTTTAACAAAGGTTCAAACATTGCAATTCAACTGTACAGCAATGTTTACATTGGAAAGACCTGTAGTTGGCTGTACTGAACACACCAGGAGCAATAGTGGGGCACTATCATCTGCAAAAAGAGATGCCAAAGGGTACAGTGAGTGGGCATAGAAGCAGGAATACAAAGCCTGCCAGTGACAATGTCACACATCAAACTGTCAATTATATGTGTATCAACACTGTCTTATCTGTGTCTCATTGGAAGTATTGACGAATAATTTAACTTCTGTTGTCGTCATCCTCATCCTCTGCCTCCTCATCTTCACTGTCCACAGGGTCCACTGCTGCCACATGGCCATCTCCAGCCTCCTCCTCCTGCAGAAAACACACCTGACGATGCAAGGCAAGGTTGTGCAACATGCAGCATGCCACGATGATCTGGCAGACCTTCTTGGGTGAGTAGCACAGGGATCCACCTGTTAGATGGAGGCAACGAAACCTGGAATTCAGGAGGCCGATGGTCCTCTCTATAATCCTTCTTGTTCGCCCATGTGCCTCATTGTAACGTTCCTCTGCCCTTGTCCTGGCATTCGTCACAGGGGTCAGTAGCCATGAGAGGCTGGGCTACCCAGAGCCATCTGCAAATATCGAGGGACAACTGTTAGCCACACACTAACCCTTAGGGCCCACATCATACCCATACACCAACATGTACTGGGTGGGAACCAGGGCTCACCTATTAGCCACACCCTGTGCCTCTGGAGTTGAGCCATCACATTTGGGATGCTGCTATTGTTCAGGATGAAGGCATCATGCACAGACCCAGCATACTTAGCATTGACATGGGAGATGTACTGGTCCGACAGGCACACCATCTGCACATTCATGGAGTGAAAGCTCTTTTGATTTCTGAACACCTGTTCGTTTCGCTGGGGGGGGGGGGGCAAATGCAATATGTGTTCCATCATTAGCCCCAATAATGTTGGGAATATGTCCCATTGTATAGAAATCAGCTTTCACTGTGGCCAAGTCCTCCACCTAGGGGAAAACAATGTAGCTGCACGTGTGTTTAATCATAGCTGACAACACTCTGGTCAGCACTATTGAGAACATTGGCTGTGACATTCCTGCTGCCAAGCCCACTGTCACTTGGAAAGAGCCAGTTGCCAGTTAATGGAGCACTGATAGCACTTGCACAAGAGGAGGGATCCCGGTGGGAAGACGGATAGCAGAGATTAGGTCAGGCTCCAATTGGGCTTACAGCTCATTGACTGTGGCCCTGTCAAGTCTATAGGTGAGTATAATGTGCCTGTCCTCCATTGCTGCCAAGTCCACCAGGGGTCTGTACATGGGGTGATTGTCTCCATCTCCTATCCATCCGCAGCGGTTGCAATCTATAGGCCAAATGAGTAAGCAGCTGGTCATTATCTCTACATTCCAACCACTACAGTTCAATGCATGTTGTGATTGTAACAGTATTTTGTTGCAGAGGTCCAAATGGTGCATTTGTGTACTGTGATGCAGTTAGGAGCGATGACCTGCACCCCTTCCTGAACTGGCGTCCGCCTGTCCTGTATGGAGGGACAGGTGGAAATGAGGTAATTCTGATGACGTTGTGCGCCGTTGCGGGAGGCGGTCGAGAACCGCCGTGCAACCCCTCATTGGTTAACATTGGGCCCTATGGGGTACAGTGGCCAATGGTGATGTACGCCGGTAGTGACGGTACGCACCGCCGCAGACGTGACTGCCATTTTCTACCTGTGCACCCACGTGCTACCTGACCTTCAACAAGAGAGGACCTACACTGCATGTGCTGCTGTGACCTGTGTCTGGAACCGACCATGGCTCGTGCTACTAGGGAAAAGGCCCCACCTGGCAGAGTTGGAGCGACTGGTGGATGGGGTCCTACCCCAGTACCGACTGCAGACTAATAGGTGAGTACACCGTGAGTACGATGCATGGGGCGTTAATGCATGGAGTGCTGTGTGTGAAGGCCTCATGTAGGGGGAAGTGGTGGATGGGCCCTGGGCAGCATGTATGGTGGGCCATGTCTGTGCTAATATGGATGGGAAGGGGCATGGTGGGCCATGAGTGTAACAGGCAGGATGGTCGGACTAATACCTTTCCCTGTGCCTATTTCCCTGCAGGTCAGCACCCATCAAAAGAAGGGTATATGGCGTGCCATCGCCAAGGACGTGCGGACCCTGGGGGTCTATGGCAGGTGGAGCACCCACTGTCGCAAACGGTGGGAGGACCTGAGACGCTGGGCACGGAAGACCGTGGAAGCCCAGCTGGGGATGGCCTCCGAACAAGTAAGGGGTGCCCGTCGAACCCTGCCCCCCGATGGTCCGCGTACTGGCGGTGGCCTATCTGGAGCTAGATGGGCGCTTAGGGGCCTCACAGCAGCCACAAGGGGGTGAGTACAGTGCCCTAATATACAACTTGCGTCTGGTGGGTTGGTATCCGGGTGGGGGGTGTAGGCCCTGTGGGTGCCCCTAGCCTAGGCCTGGCATTGCAGGGTAGGTCCCATGTTGGGCAGGGTTCTGATGTGAAAGTACTCCAACCAAGCTAGTAGGCATCCACTACTGGGCCGTGGTTTATGGGCCTCAGGTATGCTGCAATTGCCGTTAGGTGTCCCTATCCATGGGCTACTGACTAGCATTGTGACTGGTAATGCATTGCCTAGTGCGTAGGGCTGTTCCCTGTGGGTGAGTGTGTTGTGTACGCTAACGGTTGTGTTGTTGGCGACATTGACCAAGTGTATCCTTTGTCTCTTCCCCCACCCTTTTTGTTTTGTCACCCTGTCCTTATGTGCATTAGCATCATCTGACGGAGGAGCAGAGGCACTGGTGACAGAGGGAGCTGCATCCCACAGGACCCAAGAGGCCGAATCCACCGATGGTGAGGGCACCAGTGGGACGGAGGGTGAGGGGAGCACCATGGTGGAGACTGGAGGGGACAGTTCGGACACGGATACCTCCTCCGATGGGAGCTCCCCGGTGGTGGCGGACACCTCTGTGCCCACCCCAGCTACAGTCGCCACCCCCGTACCAGCACCGCCCCCCCCAGCAGCCCCTCAGCGAGTTTCCTGTGCCCGCTCACCCAGGAGGGTGGGCATCTCCTTTGCCGCAGGCACCTCAGACCCTTCCCCAGTTAGCCCTGCTGCCCTGAGTGAGGAGGCTATTGACCTCCAGAGATCCATCTCTGTTGGGCAGTCAACTATTATGAATGCCATCTAGGGGCTGGCAGCCCAAATGCAACAGATAAATGCATTCCTGGAGGGCATTCACACTGGCTTGGTGGCCCAACAGAGATCAATCCAGGCTCTGGCCTCCTCTCTGATGGCAGCCATTGTCCCTGTTTCCACCCTCCAACTTCCTCTTCCCAATCCCATTCCCCTCAACCCCTACCTATCCCAAGCACACAGGCAGATGAGCAGGCACCCAGGACAACACACAAGAGTGGACATTGCAAACACGGGCAGTCACTCAAACATCCAGAACCAGACATATCAACATCCACTGTGTCCCCCTCCTCCTCGTCCTCCACCCTCCCCCCAGTTGCGTCTACACTCATACCTGCATGCACCACATCCTCATCCATTGTCACCATCACTAGCACACCTATCAGTACACACCCCTCACTGGCAGTCACCACCCCCACATCCATGCACATGTCCCCTGTGTCCTCTCCCACTGTGTCTGTGCCCCCTCCTCCCAAAGTACACAAACGCAAGCACTCAGACACCCAACAGCCATCCACCTCACAACAGCTTCCAGCCCATGCACCTGCACCCAAACACAGCAGACTGACACCTCCTACCACCACTCCCTCTTCCTCCACTCACAAACCATCTCCCTCTTCCTGCCCCAGTGTCCCTAAGAAGCTTTTCCTCGCCAACGTTGACCTCTTCCCTAGCGCTCCCCCCCTTACGTCAGGCCAGGGTGGTCAAAACCCAGGCAAGCACCTCAGCCACCCAGTCCACGGGCACAGTAATGTCCCCAAGTACTCCAGGTGGGAAAGGATTCCGGCCACCAGCCAGCCAGACGGACAGGGTGCCAGCCCCAAGTGAGACAAGGAAGGTCAAGGAGTCAGCCCCAAGTGTGTCAAGGAAGGGCAAGGAGACAGCCCCAGCTGCAGGAAGGAATGACAAGGAGGCAGCCCCAGCTGCAGGACGGACGGGCAAGGAGACAGCCCCAGCTGCAGGATGGAAGGGCAAGGAGGCAGCCCCAGCTGCAGGAAGGAGGGGCAAGAGGCCTGCAACAGCAGGCAGTAGAGACAAGGGGCCTGGTGCAGGGACTCAGTCGAAGCCCCCACCATCAACCATGGTGGTGCAGTCATCCGAGGCTGCAGGGGATGTGCTGGAGCCTCCCCCCACCACTGCCAGCACCGCCACCAGCAGCAGCAGCCCCAGTGGGCTGCCGTCCGAGGCTGCAGGGGATGGGCTGAAGCCTCCCCCCACCACTGCCAGCACCACCACCAGCAGCAGCAGCCCCAATGGGCATGGTCCGAGGCTTCAGGAAAAGGGCTGGAGCCTCCCCCACCACTGCCACCTCCACCATTATCTGCAACACTGCCACCACTGAACAGCCGTCACCGCCGGCGGACAGTGTGTAGTCCTGCATCCACGGGCTGTTGTACAGCCTGGCCCCTGCAAGTCCTGTGGGTCTGACACCCAGGTGAGAGACTTAGACCTTGCACTCCCCAACATCTGCATCACTGGGCACAAAGCCCCCTCCAGAACCAGTGGATAAGCTATCCACTCACCCCATCCTCCCCTGGATGAAGCTCACAGGGCACAATGCCCCCTCCAGAACCAGTGGGCAAGTCACCCACTTGAGAGACTGTGGCCTTGCACTCCCCAGGACAAAGTAATGGGCATGGTGCCCCCTCCAGAGCATGTGGGCAAGTCACCCACTTGAGAGACTGTGGCCTTTCACTCCCCAGGACAGATTAATGGGCATGCTGCCCCCTCCAGAGCATGTGGGCAAGTCACCCACTTGAGAGACTGTGGCCTTGCACTCCACAGGACCGAGCACAGGGCATGTTGGCCCCTCCAGGACCAGTGGCATTGTACCTTCTTCCGGCTGAGGTGCCCCCCTGTTCTCTGTCCCCCTGAGGTTCCTGGCTATTTTCGACCTGATGCCCCTGCAGTGTTCTCTCTCCGTGTTGTTGCAGGAGTGAGGTGGGGCCTTGGACTATGTGATGTGGCCCTGTGGTCCACGGACATTGAGGACTGGGCAGTGTCTCTACATTTGTTAAGTATGTATATACTTGTTGATTTGGTAGCTTGGGCACCATGGGGCGTGGTTCTTCCTTGAGTCTCCAGAGGTGAGTTGTTTCCCTTCTATGCAGTGTTTCCGCCAGGCTTTTGATGTCGTTGGTACCGGCCCGGAAAAGGTGGCGGATTGGTGTGTCATTATACAGTGGGTGGAACTTGGTCTTCTGCCTGGCTGTAGGCGGTTACCGCCGTGGTGCCTGTTGATTTCGCCCTGGCGGTCGGTGTGTTAAAGTGGCTGTCTAAGCGTTTTTTTGCCGTGGTCATAATTTCATATTTATTACCACCGGCCTGTTGGCGGTATTACTGCCACTACCGACTGCCAGGATTGTAATGAAGGCCTATATATTTGAATTGTTCATGTGAGATAAGTTCTGTGGCACACACCGGATTGTGTCTGCTTGCAGCCTAGCCTCAACTCATTAAGCTCTTCACATTCCATCGTGGTTGGACTGAACTCATGACTTTGGGAGTCAATGCAACCCTGGTGGATGGCAGAACACTGGCAGTAATACCACCAACAAACTGGCGGTGTTCCGCTGGCGTATTATGACCGTGGCGCATTCGCCACGGTCATACCCGCTGTTCCCGCCAGGACACCGTCAGGCTGCAGCCGGGCAGTTGTAATCCGCCAGTGCAGCGCTGCCCTGGGGATTATGAGTCCCCAACCGCCAGCCTTTCCATAGCGGTAAACACCGCCATGGAAAGACTGGCGGTAAGGGGTACCCGGGGTGCTCCTGGCGGCCCCTGCACTGCCCATGCGACTGGCATGGGCAGTGCAGGGGCCCCCAGGCACAGCTCCAGTGCGCATTTCACTGCCCGAATTATGGGCAGTGAAATGTGCGACGGGTGCTGCTGCATCCTCTGCACAGCAACATTGCCGCCGGCTCTATTACGAGCCAGCTTCAATGTTGATGTGACTTTTCCGCTGGGCCAGCGGGCGGAAACGCTGTTTCCGTCCTCTGGCCCAGCGGAAAAGTCATAATAGGGTGCCACACATACTACCAGCACTGGTGGTATGTTGGCGCTTGCGGCTTCGCGGTCTTGAGCAAAGACCGCCAAAGTCGTAATGAGGGCCTTTGTCTCAGTCCAGCGCAACCAGATAGCCACAGTTAGGGCTTTGTGCTTTTTGGTGCTATTTTCACTGACATCTTCAAAACAGACAGGTCTTTTGTTGCCCGCCAGCGCTGAACTCTTCGGGTTTTCCCGCCAAGTTCGTAATGAGGGCAATGGTGTAGGATCCTCATATTGGTGTTTCACTTTATTATTGTTTGCAGTGTTGCACAAATACTTTACACATTGCTTCAAAGTAAGCCTGACTGCTCTGTGCCAAACTACCAGAGGATTGAGCACAGGGTTGCTTTACCCTGACAAGGATTATGGTTCCTGCTTGATCGCTCTCACCCCAGTCATCCAACAACCCAATTTATTACTGTAATACTTTGTGGCACGAGCCCAGTTTGCACATTTTTGGCTACATTCTACAGGTCTATTGCCATTTTGAGGCAGGGCTGGCTGCTCTTACTCCACTCTGCTTCGCTATCCTGTTTAAACCATGCTGATCCATCAACGAAAATCATACATTAAAATGCATTCAGTGGCATGGGAGAGGCTGGCTGCCTTAAAGGGCATAAATTACATGTATTCGCCTCATCTCACTGTGACAAAAAACAAAGCTGGCATTGATTAAAGAGCCCCGGGTGCTCAGACAATTTTATGCCAGGGAGCAGTTACATTTGTGTGACCTGTTTATAGTATAATCAGTTCTTCTTAATCAGTCCCAGCCAACCCTATGCATGTATTAAAATACTAATATACCTGTAAGCTCCCTGAAGGAAATATACCCTGTATTACCAAATGAACCATCTGAATAGGAATTGCTCACCAAATCCTAGCCCTTGTCAACTGTTAGATGCATGTATAACCAACTGTTCCATAAAAACTGTGAACAATGTAAATCTGAATATGAAGAGTAAGTGGGAAAGTGATTTAGGGCATAACATCACAGATGTACAATGGTTATATTGTTATAGCTAAATCAAAGATGTTTCCTCCAATGGCAAATTCAGGCTTATACAGCTGACGTATATACACCAGGCCTACTGCTCCCCTGCTGCTATATAACATTATGGAATGGCCACCAATTCCAATGCTGGAGATGTGAAATGCCAGATGCACACTTTTCTAAATATTGAATAGTCCTGTCTGTTGATATATACACATACTTGCAGAAACTCTTGAGGGAGCTACTGAGGATTACTGCCCCATACCGGAATGCCTCCCCACTAACAGCTATATTGCAGTATGTCAATGGGGTTCCTAAGCCTTGTTAGAAACTTGTTGCTATATCATTGATGTTGGGCAAACACAGAGTTGCTATGCACCGCAGAGCCGGAGAGGCTCCTAGTCGTGCTCACTGGCTGCATGACCTCACTACGTTCTCCAGAAATGCTGAAAGGTATGGCTTACTTTTGCCAGAGAGGTCCTGCCCAAAAGGCCTTTTGGGCTCCATAGCAGGCTTGCTGGGATTAGGGAACAAAAGTAGCTCTATGGAAGAATGACTGTAAATGATAGTCTATGATACCCCCGATATGTCTGATGTGTCATAATGTATGTCTGTTATACTGTATGACTCTTAATTTGACCCTGTCCATATATATGACGCTGCGTTCTTGCTCAATATCTTGCATAATACATTATAAGTATATCTTTATTGCGTGTAGCTGTTCAAAAATTGACAAAAATTTTGTTTATTGAGCAAAACGTATTACATCCTTTGTGTCCTCAGATAACCAAAGTTCGACTGTCAACCTTTCATTTTCCAAAGTACAGGCATCACTCTGCAAGCCACCACATAAATTTCCTCCAGAACCAGTGCAACTCCATTTTCCTCATGGCAGGGTAAGTGTGACAAAATCAGCAGGTTAATCTTTCCTTCCAGGAACATACTATACATCAAGCAGTATTCCTGCAGTTTGAAAAAGAGCCTAGCTATGACAAAATGTGCACCAAAGGCTTATGATCAGTGTGCAAGCTGAACCTCCTCCCCCAAATGAAGCACTAGACGTGGTTGGTAGCCCATGCACATGCCCGTAACACATGCTCAATTAGAGCATACTTCCTATCAGTCTCTCTCAGGGTTCTTGAGGCAAACGCCACTGACCATTCTTCATTTCCAGATCTCTGGGACCATATTCTTTCAACCCCATAGCAATTGCATCAACAGTGATAGTATACAATTTCTCAATATGAAAAGCTTTTAAAGTAGGAGCATAATTTGTCTACATATTTCTTCAAATGCTTCCTGTTTTTCTTTTGTTCCATGTGAATTTGTCTTTCTCACATAAGGGTTTTCATACAAACTTGGAATAATATTCACAGAGTCCTGTCAAAGACATCAGTTTCTCGTTGTTGTCAAGTGATGGGGCATCTTAAATTGGTTGGGCTAGAAAATCCTTGGGAACTACTCCTTAAGCAGATATGGCATGTTCCAAGTAGTCAAATTGCCTTTGAAACAGTCTATATTTCTCTGGAAAAAGTACATAACCTTTATTAGATAATCGTGCACAGACTTAGGCCTTCATTATGACATTGGCGGTAAATCCAACTTACCACCACACTGACGGCCGCCATCTTACCGCCGCGGTTGCGGATATCCGTCCAGCATATTATGACACACACACACCAATCCGACAGAATACAGCCACATACACAAATCCGCCAGCCCAAAGGTCAGTGATAAAGTGGCGTTCCCAAAACCCAGACTGTTATGCCAACAAAACAACGCCCACCACATTATGACCCACGAATCACCACAGCGGACATTTAACGGCGGTACATACCGCCACGCTCAGAATGGACACCCACATACAAAACAACACTACATTGGCCAATACGAAAAACACACACCTGACACTCATTCACATACCACACCCACACACCCAGACTACTATAAAACACACCCACATTACCCACAACCCCTTACAAATAAAAATTGCTGCTTGGAGGCTGAGAAGAAGAGCATAGAGACAACTAGACACACACACCACTTACACCCATACACCCCTCACGCACTACACATCACACACCCCAACATATTATCCAACACACCCTCACAAACACACATCACACAACACCCATGGCACCACAAAGGCACCCCTGTTTCACTGAGGAGGAGTTAAGGGCCATGGTGGAGGAAATTGTCAGGGTAGAGCCACCGCTCTTTGGAGCACAGGTACAGCAGATTTCCATTGCAAGGAAGATGGAGCTATGGCGGAGAATCGTGGACAGGGTCAACGCTGTGGGACAGCACCCAAGAACAAGGGACGACATCAGGAAGAGGTGGAACGACCTACGGTGGAAGGTACGCTCCATAGCAGCAAGACACCAGCTCACCATACAGAGGTCTGGCGGTGGACCCCCACCTCCTCCCCCCCAGCTCACAGCATGGGAGGAGCATTACTGGCAATACTGTGTCATGAGTTGCCGGAGGACTGGACACTGGTAAGTCAATATTTATTACCTATCGCCCCCCACCCCCAATACCTGCATGCCAACTCACACCCACAGCCTCACTCCCATCAATCCACTCCACTCCATCCCACCCACTCCACCCACACATCTCACTAACCCCAATGCCAAGCCCTGCATGCCATATCAATGCATTGGCACCCCTCCTAGCCCTGCATGGACACCCATCACTAAAGCATACACAGCATAGGGAAACTAACAAATCCCACAATACATCACCATTCACAAGGAAAAGCTGGCAGGGTAACACCAACCATAGAGGGGAAGCTATGTAAGTACAAATGTCATACACTTGAAGCATAATGCACCATTTACATCCCCACAGGTACCCCAGCCAATGTCAGTGGAGAGGAGGTGCCACCACTATCCAGTCCCCCAACAGAAGAGGCCCCCAGTGATTACAGTAACTCTGGACTTCAGGATCTGGAGGACTACCTGGCCCCTCAGGGACCACTGGACAGTCGGTCACCCAAGCCCACTCACAGACCACCACAGAGCCTCCCCCATCAGTATCCAACACCACAGAACCCACCCAGCGTACCCACACCTCTGTCCCCAGGACACATCAATCAGCAGTGTGCCCACCTGTACAGGGACCCCAGGCCACACCTCACCCAAAAGACAATCAGGGACCTGGGGTCAGTGGTAGTGGGCACACCATTCAGGGGACAGAGGCACAGGCCAACAGGGACACTGGGAGGACTGCTGCGCACTAGAGGGAGGACAGGACCAGGGAACCGACTCTCCAGGAGGCACACTCCCAGATTCTGGGAGCCTACCAACATTCCCAGGACACGATGGGCCAGATCCTTGACAACGTGCAGGAGAACAGGCGGCTGCAGGAGGGACAGTATCAGGGGATCATGGAGGGCTTGCAGGACATTAACAACACCCTGATCTCCATAGCAGGGGTGCTGGCAGACATGGCCAACATCATGAGGGAGGCAACAGCACACCAGCGGGTCCCTACCACTAGCCAGTCCATCGACCAGCCCTCCACTTCCGCTGCCGCTAGTGGGCAGGAGGCCCCTGCCACAGGACCCACAGGCCACCAGCATCCCTCCCCCTGCAGAAGGTGAACCACCCCGCAAACATTCCTTGCGACCCAGACAGAAGCCAGAGACACTTGCCAAGACCACCGCCAGGAAATGGGACTCTCCTGGTTGTCCCCCTTGTGTCCCACTCAGTCATCTTTTCCACCTTGAACTGCCATTGCTCCCCTTCCTATGTCCCCATTGGACACTGCACCTGTGCTACAAACACACTAGACCAATACCCTAGGCTTTCCTCCATCATCACCCCATTCCATTGAACCTTCCCCTCAATATATTAGTACTACAATAAACACCCTTGAACAAACTTCGACTACTAGTATTTCATGTATTGCAAATTTGTATTCATTGAAACAGCTACAACCATTGCAAATGAACTGTACATAGTGAGAGCATAGAATGAATGACCTGTTGCTGGCTGTTGTGATCACATCAGGACATTGTTGTCATATCACCAACATCTGTAAAATGACAATCCATAGGTAACAGTAAGTAGAGGAAACAAACGAGTAATGCCAGCATGCTAATGCCACACAGAGTACAACAATAGTCATGGAAATGTGAAGTTTCACCGTCTTACCTGTGTGTCATTGGATGTACTGACGGATCACTAATGTTCTGTTGTCCACATCCTCATCCTCTGCCCCTCATCCTCACTGTCCTCAGGGTCCACTGCTGCCAGAGGGGCATCTCCAGTCTCCTCCTCCTGCAGAAAAGGTACATTGTGTCTGAGGGCCAGGTTGTGCAACATGCAGCATGCCACTACTATCTGGCAGACCTTCTCGGGTGAGTAGCACAGGGATCCACCTGTCAGATCAAGGCACCGGAACCTGGCCTTCAGGAGGCCGAAAGTTCTCTCAGTTATCCTTCTGGTTCGCCCATGTGCCTCATTACAACATTCCTCTGCCCTTGTCCTGGCATTCCTCACAGGGGTCAGCAACCACAATAGTTTTGGGTTACCAGACTCACCTGCAAATATTGAGGGACAACATTTAGCCACACACTATCCTATTTGGCCAACAGCATAGGCATACATCAACATACACTGGGTGGGGACCAAGGCTCACCTATGAGCCACACCCTGTGCCTCTGTAGTTTGGCCCTCACATTTGGGATGCTACTATTCCTCAGGACAAAGGCATCATGCACCAACCCAGGATCCTTAGCATTGACATGGGAGATGTACTGTTCCGCCAGACACACCATCTGCACATTCATGGAGTTTAAACTCTTACGATTCCTGTACAACTGTTCATTCTGCCGGGGGGAGACAAACACAATGTGTGTACCATCAGTCGCTCCATTTATATTAGTGATATGTCCCATTGCATAAAGCCAGGCCTTCACATGGCCAAATCTTCTACTTGGAGAAAAGCAAAATAGCTGCACATGTGTTTTACAAGGGCGGACAAGACTCTTGCCAGCATTATGGAGACCACTGGCTGTGACATTCCTGCTGCCAAGCCCACTGTCACTTGGAAAGAACCTGTTGCCAGGAAATGGAGCACTGTTAGAACTTGCACAAGAGGGGGGGATCCCAGTGGGATGACAGATAGCTGATATCAGGTCAGGCTCCAACTGGGCACACAGCTCTGTGATTGTGGCCCTGTCCAGTCTATAGGTGAGTATTATGTGCCTGTCCTCCAATGTAGCTAAGTCCACTAGGGGTCTGTACACAGGGTATGTCTCCATCTCCTATTCATCCGCAGCGGTAGGTTTCTAAGGGACACAAGAGTGTGTATGCTTTCACAATTTGAACAGCTATACCATAACAGCAGTCCACATCATGCAATCATGTTTTTAGACAGTGGAATTTAAAAGTATGTGCTTTTTATCCTGTGATGCAGCAATTATCGATAGGCCTATTCCCCCCCCCCGAAATGGCGACCGCCTGTCCTGTGTGGAGGGATAGCTGGAAGTGAGTTCAGTCCACTGACGTTGTGCACCGTGGCTGTAGGTGCTCGTGAACCACCGTGCAATTCCTCATTGAATAAAATTGGGCCCTATGGGGTACAGTGGCCAATGGGGATGTACGCCGGCAGTGACGGTATACACTGCTGCGGACGTAACTGACATTTTATTTCTCAATCATCACTTGTTTCCTGACCTTCCACAGGAGAAGACCTACACTGCATGTGCTGCTGTGACCTGTGTCCGGAACCTACCATGGCCTACGTGATCGGGGAAAGAGCCCCAGCCTTCACTTCTGAGGAGTTGGAGTGACTGGTGGATGGGGTCCTACCCCAGTATGGATTGCTGTATGGGCCTCCAGACCATCAGCTGAGTACACTGTGGGCACGATGCATGTGGCATTAATGCATGGAGTTGTGTGTGAAGGCATCGTGTATGGGTGGGCGGTGTTTTTTTTCCCCTGGTGGTGTACATGTTGTGAGCTGGCCTATGTGTTTTGCAGTGTTGATGGGATCGGGTATGGTGGGCCTTGTGTGTGACAGGCTGGACTGTTCGTTTAATGGTGTTCTCCTGTCTGTATTACCTCTGCAGGTCAGCACCCATCCAAGGAGGTGCAGACCCTGGAGGTCTATGGCAGGTGGAGCACCCACTGTTGCAAACGGTGGGACCCAAGACGCTGGGCATGGAAGACCGTGGAGGCCCAGCTGGGGATAGCCTCCCAACAAGGAAGGGGTGCCCGTTGGACCGTGACCCCCTTGATAGTCCGCATACTGGCAGTGGCCCACCCTGAGTTGGATGGGCGCTTGGGGGCATCACAGCATCCACAAGGGGGTGAGTACAGTGGGTATAGTTACAACTTATGGCTGGTGGGGTGGTATCTGGGTGGTAGTTGTGTGTTAGTGGGTGCCCCTAAGGCCAGGCCAGACATAGCATTGTAGGTCATCTGAAGGGTAAGGGTTGCATGGTAAATACAGGTAACCTAGCTTGTTAGTATTCACTTCTAGGAAGGGCTGCGTGGGTCCCAGGTGTGCTGCAGTTGGTGGTGTGTGTGCCTCCTCATGCCTTGATGACTAGCCATAGCACTGGTAGTGTAATGTATAGTGCGTAGGCCTGTTCCCTGTGTGTGAGGGTGCTGTGTATGCCAACAGTGGTGTAGGTGCAGTCATTGACCCAGTGTATACTTTGTCTCTCTCCCCCCCTTTCTTGTTTTGTCATCCGGTCCTTATGTGCATTAGCATAGCAGAGGCACCAGAGGCAGAGGGAGCTGCATCCCACAGGACCCAGGAGGCAGAGTCCACAGATGCCGAGGGAACCAGTGGGACGGAGGGTGAGGGGAGCACCACGGCAGAGACTAAAGGAGACAAAATAGACTCAGATAGCTCCTCAGATGGAAGCTCCCTGGGTGTGGCGGACACATCTGTGACCACCCCAGCTGCAGGTACAGCTGCCATCCCCCGTACCAGCACCGACCTCCCAGTAGCCCCTCAGCGAGTTGCCTGTGCCCGCTCACCCAGGAGGGTGGGCACCTCCTTCGTTCCAGGCACCTCAGGCCCTGCCTCAGTGAGCCCTGCTGCCCTGATTGTGGATTCTATTGACCTCCTGAGATACATCGCTGTAGGACAGCCAACCATT
The DNA here is from genome assembly GCF_031143425.1 of Pleurodeles waltl. NCBI lineage: Eukaryota > Metazoa > Chordata > Amphibia > Caudata > Salamandridae > Pleurodeles > Pleurodeles waltl. Next base: position 513,933,357 of record NC_090440.1, read on the forward strand.
GTGAATGCCATCCAGGGGCTGGCATCCCAGATGCAGCAATGCAATGCATTCCTGGAGGGCATTCATGGTGGTTTGGCGGCCCAACAGAGATTGATTCAGGCTCTGGCCTCCTCTCTGATGGCAGCCATTGTCCGTACTGTCCCCCACCAACTCCCACTTTTCAGTCCCATTTTCATCAACCCCAACCCATCCCAAGCACACAATCAGACGAGCATGCACACAAGGCAACACCCAAGAGTATCACAGGCAAACACAAGAACCACACTTCATCCCACAGGCACTCACACAAACACCGTACCGTTGCAGACACAACAACATCAACAGCCTCCACTGTCTCCCCCTCCACCTCCCTCCCAGTTACGTCTACACTCACACCTGAATGCATTACATCAACATCCACTACCAGCATCACCACACCAAGCAGAACACACACCTCACTTGCAGACACCCCCACAAAATCCATGCACGCGTCCTCTGTGTCCTCTCCCACTGTGTCTGTCCCCCCTCCTAATGGACACAAATGCAACCACTCAGACACCCAACAGTCATCCACCTCACATCAGCATACAGCCCATGCACCTGCACCCAATTCCAGCAGACATACACCTCCGACAACCACTCCCTCATCCTCCACTCCCATTACATACTCCTCCTACCCCAACGTCCATAAAAGGCTTTTCCTTGCCCAATTTGACCTCTTCCTTACCCCTCCCCCCACGTCCTGCACGTATGGGCAGGGTACCAAGGACTCAGCCCAGCACCTCAGCCAAACAGTCCACAGGGACAGTGGTAGCACCACCTACTCGTGGTGGTAAGGATACAAGACCTACGACACTGAAGGGGAAGGAGCCAGCACCACCAGGGATTAAAGGGAAGAGTCCTGCACCAGATGGGTGGAAGGGGAAGGGGCCTGCACCAGCTGTGAGGAAGGGGAAGGAGCCTGCACCAGCTGTGAGGAAGGGAAAGGAGCCAGCACCAGCTGTGAAGAAGAGCCCATCCACCCCTGCCAGGAAGGGTAAGGGATCCCCGACCTATGAACAGAGGGAAGAGGCTCTCTAAGGCAGCGGAAGCTGTCAGGCTAACACCGCCACCACCACCAGTTGCCAGCTGTGGATGTGCAACCATCAGTGAGTGCAAGGGCTACCCAGGAGCCTCCCCAACCACCACCACAATGCAGCCATCACTGAGTGCAGGGCCTGCCCATGAGCCTCCCCCAACCACCACCACAATGCAGCCATCACTGAGTGCAGGGGCTGCCCAGGTGCCTCCCCCAACCACCGCCAGCCATCACCGCCAGCAGACGCCATGTAGTCCACCCTCGAGGGGCTACTGTGCGCGATCCCCCCTCCTGAAACAGTGGGCAAGTCACCCAATCGAGAGACTGTGGCCTTGCACTCCCCAGGACAAAGCAATGGGCATGATGCCCCCTCCAGAATGAGTGGGAAAGACACCCACTCCAGAGACTGTGGCCTTGAGCTCCCCAGGACAAAGCAATGGGCAGGTTGCCCCCTCCAGAACCAGTGGGAAAGAGACCCACTCCAAAGACTGTGGCCTTGCACCCCCCAGCACAATGCAATGGGTATGTTGCCCCCTCTAGAACTAGTGGGCTTGTTCCTGCATCTGGCTGAGGTGCCCCCCCCCCCACTCACCCTGAGGTGCCTGCCTATTTGCAAACTGATGCCCCTGCAGTGTTTTATCCAGATGTGGTCAGGATTCGAGTTGGGCCTTAGACTGTGCCCTGTGCCATATTGGCCCTTTGAACTTTGGACTAGGCAGTGTCCCTTTTTTGTACATTTGTATATATCTGTTTCATTGCCAAATCAAATAATTCATTTTGATGTTGATCTGATTACAGTCATTTTAGTCAATTACTGTTGTCCTTGAATTATTCTGCCATTTTTCAGAGACAAATTGTTTTTCTTGTGCAGCTGGTTGTGTGTCAGGTGTGTGTGGTGCGTGTGTGTGTCACTGTCGTTTTCCTCCCTCCCTCCCTTGTGTGCTAGGCGGCTGTACTCACCATCGTCGTCTTCGTTGGCTTTGGTGTTGCAGGTGGAGCATAACGTAGAAGATCATCGGGAAAACTTGCAGTTCGGGTTCCATGGTGGCGTGGTTCTTCCCTGTGTCTCCAATGGTGAATCCTTTCACTTCTGAGCTCTTTTTCCACCAGGGTTTTGTTGGCATTGGTACCGCCATGGAAAGGTGGCAGTTTCCTGTGTCTTAATATGGTGGGTGGTACTTTGTCTTCCGCCTGACTGTTGGCGGCTACCGCCGTGGTGGCTGTTGTTTCTGCACTGGCGGATGGTGTGGTACATTGGCTGTCTATGGGAGATATCACTGCTATGGTCATAATTTGGTGGTAATTACCGCCAGCCTGTTGGTGGTATTACCGCCACATTATCACCCACCGTCAGGGTCGTAATGAGGGCCTTAGTGTAAAACCTTTTTTTGCTCCACCATATCTTTAGTAAAAACAAGTATGTAATCTCTGAAGCATTTAATGTTGTCTTTCATGTGCCTAAAAACATAGACCATGACACGCTGGAAGATTGTTTCTGCCACTGCAAGGCCAAACTGCATACTTCTTTACTGAAAAATACCAAGAGCAGCAATGAATGCTATGAGGAGTCTATACTGTAGATCAAGTTCAGTTGGTAGGCCTGTCTTATGTCAAAACACTGTGGTTCTTCCAACAGAGCTAGCATCTTGTTTACTTTATAAATAGGTGCTTGTCTATAATAATGGAGGAGGGTAAAGCCCTTAAATCAATGCAGAGGAGCAACTTGCCATTGATGTTTTTTGCCATTCAGAGGATTCTGTTTCCACAATTTATTCCTTCCTTTTATAGTTCCTCCAGCAAGGATTGCATCATCTCTGAGTTTAATGTGACGGACAAATCCTTGAAGTCTTCCAAATGTTTTTTTAAAAACACTGGGGAATGATTTGAAGATGTGGTGGCTGAATTAATGACAATGAGTACGTGATCTACAGCACATGGGTTAAGGGATATAGACCCACCCTCATTACAACCCTGGCAGTCGGTGTAAAAGCAGCGGTAATACCGCCAACAGGCAGGCGGAAAAAAAATGGAATTACGACCATGGCGGTTACTGCCATGCAAAACCGCCACTTTTACACACCGACCGTCAGGGTGGTAACGACCGCTGGGCTGGAGACTTCGGTCTCCAGCCCGGTGGCTGTCACTAGACCGCCCGCGGTATCAGGACCCCGCATACCGCCATGGATTTCGTGGGGTTTTGTACTGCCACGAAATCCATGAATTTGTTCCCTGGCACTGATTGGGGTCTCCACTCCCCCCACGCCCTCCCCTGAGTCCTCGCCCAACACCCACAACCCCCCTACCACCCTCCAAAGGTCGTAGGACCCCCTGCCCCCCCACACCCACAGAAACCCCCACACCCTCATACACCGCACGCTCACACCACTCATACACATACACGCACACATACATGCACACATGCACACGGACATACACGCCACATTTCCCACACAACACTTACACCCCGCATGCATACATGCACTCACACAACCCCTCTAAACATTAACATGCACACCACCATGCACGCACACACCAGACACCATCCCCCCACCCCCTCCCCCAACGGACGATCACCATACCTGTTCCGGTGATCCTCCGGGAGGGAACGGAATCCATGGGGGCTGCTCTGCTGCCAGCACCCCGTCACCAGAACATCGCCACGCCGAATACTGGGACGTAATTGGGTGGGCGGTGTTCTGATGACGTGGCGGTGATGATGGAGCAGCCTCCACTTCACCGCCGACCGCCAGGCGGCTCTCCGTCCGAAAAAGGGCAGAGGGCTGCCAGAAGTCATGATGTGGTTGGCGGAAGACCGCCACCACTGACGGTCTTCGGCCCGGAGGAGCCACAGCGGTCTTAGAAAAAGACCGCTGAGGTTGAAATGAGGACCATAGGGCCTTATTACGAGGCTGCCTGTCTTGAGACCACTGGCCTCGTGGTGGCGGTTGGCCATCCGCACTCCTGGTGGTCCGACCACCACTTAACGACCCTGGTGGTTGGACTGCCGCCACCACCAGGAACATGGTTCCTTGCAGCATGGTGACGGTCGGAGTCAGCCACAGCGACGCTGAGGTCAGCGCAGCTATGCTGATCACGAGTCCACTTTCCAACAGACTTTTCATGGCACGTACCCTGTCATAAAAAGGCAGGCAGAAAGCCAGTGCTGGGGGCCACAGGTGGACCCCTGCACTGTCCATGACAATTTCATGGGCAGTGTAGAGGCCCCCCCTGCCCAGCACCCTCAGGATATACACTGTCTGCTACAGCAGACAGTGTGTATTCCAAGGGTACAGGGAGCACCCTCTGTGAGATGACATTGGCCTCGGCTCCCTGAGGAGCCAAGGCCAATGCCGGCGCATGGTTTCCACTGGGCTGGCTGGCGGAAACTTCTGATTTCAGAGGTTTCGAACATCAGCCCAGTGGAAACCTCATAGTTGGCCCGCCAGCTTGTAATGAGGCCATAGTCTGCAATCTCTGATCCCTTTTCTCCAGAATATACACTCCTTTGATGGCTATGTAAATCTTGATCCATGCAGTTTGTGCTTTGAATTTCGCATTGCTGGGAAAATAACCTATGAAATCAGTTTTCCTGACAACGAACATGGTTGCTTTCACGTATGATTAAAGAAGACTCTGAACTGTGTGTGCTAACAAGGTTTCAAATCACACTTTGATCATGATGGTAAATGGACAGTCTGAATCTGTGTCACTTGCAACTCCTCCCCCAACAACTTTAATATATACATCTGTGGTTTATCAAATTCATCTCCACCCATGCTGTTAATTGTACGAATCATTAAACCCATGGTCCTGATTTCCTCACAAGATTCATTATTATTATTTTTTACAGAAGCATGTTCATCAGACACCATTGCAACCCTTGACTTCATACTGCGTTTGTTTTCATGGCACACTCTGGCAAAGTGACCCATCTTACCACAGAGGAAGCATTTCTTGTTAATTGCTGGACTTTTCTGGTTAATTTACTACTCAAAACAAAGGGCCTCGTTATGAGTTTGCGGTCCGGGGACTGCCATGGCGGCGTTGGTGGTCTGACCGCTGTTGGGTTGGTGGTCGGACAGCTGTATTACACGTCATATGGACCTATGGAGCAAAGACCGCCTCGGTCATACCGCACTACCAGGTCACAAGGTCACGAAGCTGCACAAACAGGCCGGTGGAGCCTGTGTTGCCGCCAGACACATTATGAGGTTGCACACTGCCAATATGATTGTGGTGGTCCAACCACCACATCTCAGTAGGTGGAAATGAGCAGTATGAAGGGAGACACCCACCTGCAGGCAGCCTTACAGGGCTAGTGCCACCATGGAGCCCATCACACATATCCTGCCGCTGCTGCTGATCCTCGATGAAGCCCAAAATCCACGCTGCTGTGGACACAACTGACCATAAGTACACACACCTACTTGTATCATTACACTCAACAATAGATTGTTTCACCATCAGCCGCATTATATGGGGGTCAAGCTACGGGCACCAAGTACACTTGTCATTGTGTCCTGCGTCGGAATCAGAAACAAGGAAGGACACATTCACAGTCACAATACACTCCCTCAAGGCAGGCCAAGCACACTGCATCGCACTACACAAAAACGGATCATCTCAGGCACAGGGACAGTGAAGTGTATACATTGTGTCACACAACACCAAAAACACAGCAACATCCCATCTCCAAATACAACTCACACAGTCACATTACTCACATGCCATGGACTGTCATCACATTCAACAAATATATGTATAAATGTGGCATGGAACACAAACACCACTCCCATTAAACAGCCCTGCAAAATGGACACACACATCACGCACATTGCAACGCAATGGAAGGTCAATGGGATGCAAAATAGAGAGACAAAGATACAAAGCTCACTATGCAAACAATACCTGCACAATAGGGATGGGGTACCAGGAACACTCAGGGAAAGAGGCTGCACTAGGACACCTGCCTCTTAAACAGCATTTGCACAGGAACTGGGCCTACATCTATCTAAGTGACAAGCAGTACTAGACCCAAATGACATGTCTATCTGCACAATGTGGAAGTGCAAGTTAATAAAGCACATACAACTCCAGCTGCATGGAACATACCTCTGCATGAAGTAGCTACAAAATGCACACAGCAAAATGGACATATGCACAGTCAAAAGCAAAGGAAACCATCACAACTGAACACACTCCATGTCTGTACAAACAAAACTCAAGCTCCCACACATTAGATTAATCTATAATCCATATCAGGGGACTAACACCATACTTGCAAACATTGGACAACAAAAAATGAAATACTTACCATGCCAAACAATGCACAATGCCATGACACCACCTTTGCATTTACACCCACATATCCATACAGTCAACACATACTCTTGCCTTGGGAACACCAGCACGGCCCACAATGTCATATACTGCAAACAACAGCGAATGGATCAGCAAGCAGGCTGAAACAAACATAGCTGTAGACAGAAAACACAAGTCACTCAGGGGCAACATTAAGGTAGAAAAGGAATTGTAGGGACAAATGTATACCCAAAAAACAACTGTTTGGGTTTATGAAATTGTAACTTAAAAAGTCCTAGGCCATTGGCCAGTCCATCTCTAAATGTTCAGGCACATCACTTTGCTGCCACTTGACTAATTACTGCCAGGGAACTTCCACATGAAGGGGCAGACAGGCGCCTCAGGGATAATCTTTGGGAGGGGCAGATTTGGGATGGGTGGGTTTGGGCTTGGTAGGATTGAGCTGCTTTTTAGGAGAGGTAGGCTTCTTCCTGGTGGGAGGGGTATGGGTGCTTGCAGGGGGGCAGGTGTGACAGTGAAGGACTTGGAGGTGGAATGAATGGGTTGGTATGTGAGTTGGGGCTTCTTGGGTTTGGGACGGGGTGGAGGGAACAAGGGAAAGGTCAAAGTCCAACAAAAAAACTTTATTAGGAACACTGGGATGGTTAGCAGAAGGGGGAGAGGATTTGGAGGTTGAGGGACTGCTGTATGCTGTGTCTGTGTGGATCTGGTGGGTGTGTGCTTGTGGGAGGTACACTTGTGTTTGGGTGGTATCTGTTGTATGGTTTAGTGTGGGCATTAGTGTGTGATCGGAGCTGGGAGGTGGAGGTGCTAGGAGATGGACTGGGTGGTGTCTGCGGGTATGGTGGATGTGATGGGTGTTCGTGTGTCAGTTTGGGTGGTGTCTGCAGGTGGGGTTGTGGTGGATGTCTGTGTGTCTGTTGGGTGGTGTCTGTGTGTATACTGGGTGTGGTGGGTGTATCACTGACTATTGTACTGGTGCCTGTGGGTATGCTTGATGTTGTGAGTGGGCAGTGGCGGTGGTAGGGGTGTCTGGGGAAGTGGTGATTAATGTTGTGTGTGTGGGTGTCTGCCCCAACCCAGTATAAATCTTTATTCTCTCTTCTGGTCTCCAGTCTGCCCCCGTCATAAGGGAATTGCCCCTGTGGTAAGTGTCATCTAGGCCTCTTAGCACATTGGTGGTTCCATTGCCCCAGAACTACTAAGAGTAGTTAGGATGCGGTGCAGGTGCATAATGGGGTAACATGAAGAGATATGCCTGTTTGGCTCCCTGTCACATCCTGACTCTATTCGCTGCACTCAACCACCTTTTTTTTCCTTCTTCCTTTTTTTAGTATGTGTGTAAGGGACTACATGTCCCAGCTGCCCTGGAGGGGATGGCCATTTTGGGCGGGCCAACTCTGTTTGGAGCGGCCCCACCCGGTGGAAGCTGCTCACTATTCCAAAGCCTTACACAAAGCAAGATACCAGATATGAGGTCGGTGATCCTTCTGGTAGCCTGGCGATTCCTCTGATGGTCCAACAATTCTTCTGGCAGCGTAGCTATGTCCAGGCGGCGAGCAGGTGCATGTCTTTCATCCCAAGGTTGCAATACTTAGGCCGGTTCCTGGCATCAGTTGTTAGCCTGCAGCCCGCTCTGAGCTATAAGACGGAGAGCGTCCTGTATATTCCATCTCCTTGATACTAAACATTGAATACTTAGGCTCTGCGCTCACCAGTTTCTTTTGCCTTGACAAGTGTAGTTGTTGCGTTTCCATTATAGCTACTGGCTATACCTGATCTCCAGATCAAGATCGTTTGTTCGTTCGACAATTACCATACTAATGGTAAAGGTTACTCGCAAAGAGGAATGCGAGTATTTTTGGTGGCACAACTTTGTGTGACTACAGAAGGAATGTGTAAATTAGCACATGACTAAAGAACGGTGCACGTGTGCATTCATTCCAGCCCCAGAACTTCTTTCAAGGGAAGGATAAAACATACCCGCTATCATAAGTACTATCTCACTTCTCACTAAGCATAAAGTCAAGAATTGTAGTTCAAATTTGTTGTGCCGTCTATCAGTATTTTGTGTCTCACTAAGAGTTCAGCAAAAAACAGTTGTCTATTTTTCTTTGTGCATTAACATTTTCCTTACAGATCACCTTCTCTGCTGTTTCCTTCCCCCTCCCTTCTCCTTGCCTGGTCATTCCAATACTTAGTGCTGTTATAGCATACTGAGTTTGAACTACCTGGAGGTGAGTGTTAGAAATGGGGTCTCTAGTTGGCAGAGGCACCTTTGTCCAAATAGGGATCACGATTCTAGTCAGGGTAAGTCACACACAATCCAAGTTATCCTGTGCCCACCCTCTGGTAGCTTGACACTGAGCAGTCAGGATTCACTTAGAAGGGCAGTATGTGAAGTATTTGTGCAATAGATCATACAGTAAAACAGTGAAAACACCACACAAATATACCACAAAGGTTTAGAACAATATAGGATATTTATCTGGTTAAATTAAGGTCAAAATGATAAAGATTCAATAAGCACAAGCTGAGATATCACTTTTGTAAGATTTAAAAGAGTCTTAAATCTTCGAAATCAACAATTGTCTCTTGATCACACAAAGTACCTGGTTTGCATAAAAAAATAACATGTACGGAGACCGCAGAGGAGAAGATGCGTGGACAAATAGGGTTTCCGTCAGAATTTCTGACACAGCACAGATGATGCGTAATTTCTTTCCATGCTCCAAGGGGGTTTGCGTCGATTTCCGGCGCAGTCTTGGTTCCTTACTGCGTTGCAGGGATCTTTTTGATGTCAGGGGACGATACGTGGAAATCCTAGGCATTCGGGACGAAGTCACAGACATTGAGTCGATCCGGTATTGCGATGCGTCTAATTTTCTGTTACATGGCAGGCACTGCGTCAATTCTTCACTCGAGAAGTCGGGCTGCGTCGTTCCGGTTCGGCTGAGCACCGATCCGGTAGGGCTGTTTGTTGAATTTCCGGCCGCAAGGCAGGCGCTGCATCAAATCTTCCCTCAGGAAGACAGGCTGCGTCGTTCTGGTTTAGCTGTGCAGCGATTTTCTCATTGCAAGGCAGGCTGTGCGTCATTTCCCGCAGACTGTGCATCGATTTTCAGTGCACAAGGAGTACTTTCAAGAGATTTGGGGCCAGATGTATCATTCTTCACAATAGCGATAACTTAATTGTGATTTTTAGCGAATCGCAATTAAGTAATTGCTATTGAAATGTATGAAACTCCATGAGTTTCATACTGCGATTCGCAAGGGCTCGCAAATGGACCGAACTCATTAATATTCATGAGTTAGGTCGTAAATTTGCAATCCATTGCGAATGGCTACAATCACAGGGATGGTGGCCTGCTAGGCTCAGCAGACCACCATGTCTGTGATTGCTTTTCATTAAAGTAATCTTTTTTTTTTTTAAATGCAGCCCGTTTTCCTTAAAGGAAAATGGGATACGTTTAAAAATGAAAAATGAAAAGTTTTCTTTTCATTTTCTAAGAGTGGGCAGTGGTCCGTGGGACCACTGCCGGCTCTTAAAAAATGTTTTTGCATGCATTCACAAAGAGGAAGGGATCCCTTGGGAACCCCTTCCTCTTTGCGAATGGGTTACCACCAATTTGAAATTGGTGGTTACTGCAATTGTTTTGCGACTGCATTCATGGTCACAAAACAATCATAGATAGCTCTGCGATTTGGTATTAGGAAGTGATGCCCTTGACATGCCCCTTCCTAATACCGAATCGGTATTTAGTCGCAAATCCAATTTGCGATTCAGTAACAAGTTACTGAATCGCAATCTAGACTTGTTACATACCAAAATACATTTTTGTGATCGCAAACGGCCCCTTGCGCCATTTGCGATCACAAAAATGTTTGATACATCTGGCCCAAAGTCTTTTTGGCCATGGGACTTCAGAAAACAGGAGGCAAGCTCAATCCAAGCCCTTGGAGGGCACTTCGTAGCACAGTCAGAGGGTAGCCAGGCAGCAGGGCAGCAGTCCTTCTCTGCAAAGCAGTCCAGATGAGTCCTTTGGGCAGCCAGGCAGTTCCTCTTCAAAGGTTGCAGGTTCAGGTCCAGAAGTGTCTGGTTTGGTTGGGTCAGGGACCCAGTTTATGTACTCAAAAATGCCTTTGAAGTGAGGGAGACTTCAAAGAGTGGTTCTGAAGTGCAGAAGGTCCCCTTTCAGTACATGTCTGTCTGCTAGGGTCCCAGTAGGGGGTTTGGCAGTCCATTATGTGAGGGCAGGCCACTAGCCTATGATATGTAAGTCTCAGGCACTCCACCCTTCCAGCACAGGAAGACCCATTCAGTATGCATATGAGTGCAGGTGTGACTGAGTATCCTGTGCTTGTGGTTGTTTGGGTGAAATGCACAAGGAAGCTGTCAATCAGCCCAGCCCAGACGTTGATTGGAGACAGGCTGTAAGGCACAGATGGATTTTAAGTGCAGAGAAATGTTCACTTTCTAAAAGTGACACTTCTAAATTAGTAATATAAGATCCAGCCTTACCAATAAGCAGTATTTTCTATTAACATTCTGGCCATACTAAACATGACCTGGTTACTCCTTTCAGATCAGAATCTACCACTCAAACAGTCTATGAGGGTAGCCCTAATGCTATCCTATGAAAGGACCAGGCCTCACAGTAGTGGAAAACTAATTTAGGAGTTTTCCCCTCCCAGGACATATAAAACACACATGCACATGTCCTGCCTTTTACCTACATAGCACCCTGCCCTATGTGTTACCTATGGGTGACTTATACGTAGAAAAAGGGGAGTTTAAGGCTTGGCAAGTACCTTTAATTGCCAAGTCGAAGTGGCAGTGGAACTGCATACACAGGCCTTGCAATGACTGGACTGAAACATGGTTAAGGGGCTACTTATGTGGGTGGCACAACCAGTGCTGCAGTCCCACTAGTAGCATTACATTTACAGTACCTGGGTTCATGTAGTGTACTTTACTAGGGACTTACAAGTAAATCAAATATGCCAATTAGGTATGAGCCAATGTTACCATGTTTTAAGGGAGAGACACATGCACTTTAGCACTAGTTAGCAGTGGTAAAGTGCCCAGAGTCCTAAAGCCACCAAAAAATGAGGTCAGAAAAAGAAGAGAAGGAAGGCAAAAAGTTTGGGGGTGACCCTGCAGAGAGGCCTTTCTAACAGTGGGCCTACTGAAAGCAACGTGCAGACCCGGAGAACCGGCCACTGAGACAGAATAGTGAACCCATGAATTTATTACCTCCTGTCTGGGTAGGAGTTCTATATAATGGCCACCTTAGACGACCTGTTAAAGGTCAAAACCAAAATGCAGCAAGATCTTGTAGAGTCAAAAAACACTACTGCAGCGTTAGCAGACAAGGTAGTGCAGTTGCAAGACAGGGTTGGGAAAGGTGGGCAAATCCAATTTGGTACTACCTGGCCAAAAAGGCAGGTTTCAGGTTCAACTCAGCCCACTAACATTTACCTCACAGTACTGACACTGATTTCCTTAGCTTAGCTAAGCGCTTTCCAGGACACCCAGGCAAGGTACCAACCATTCTTACTCAAGTAGATCTACATTTTACATGCAGACCAAGTGCATTCCCTAATCCACAGTCTTGTATACCTTTTCTGATATCATCCTTGTCTGGAAATGCAGCTACTTGGGTAGTATCGTTGGTGTGTCAAAATAGCCCTTTACTTTATAACTGGAAAACATTTGTTCACAAATTTGAAAACGTCTTTGATCTAAGAGCAGTTATCCTTTAAGCAGATGGAGAACTGCTAGAAGAACCTTTACCATATAATAGAAGAAACATCATTGACTGATGAAAAGAGGGCATCATTGTTCTATCAGGGTCTGATAGACAATTTGAAAGAAATATTGGCACAAATTGACCCACAACCAACCACTTGTTCAGACCTTATTAACCTCACATTGAGATTAGATCATAGACTTGCAGAGAGAAAAGGTGAACAATGGAAACCAGATAAATCAAATTGGCAGTACGAAAGAGGCAAGACCCAGCAAGTATCCCTCGATAATGCTACAGAACCCATGACAATTGTAGCAATATGAGAACCACTACCTAAGGAGGAAAAGGAACTGCGGCAAAAGAATGGTCAGTGCCTTTATTGTGGTTGTAAAGGACACTTCGTGAACAAATGTCCGGTGAAACCAAAGAACAGGCCTCACTTGACCAAGAAAGCCTTAGCAAGTCTGGAGATGAGAATAGTAAACTAAATAGCCCAAGTAGTAATGAAGGTGTACTCTGGATATGTTAGCTACCCCTTCTCAGGAAAGAGCTCTCAGTGTACCACAAAAAAACATGCATTTTCATCTAGACCTGGAACTTTGTTTTTCAGAAAGGACGCATATTATAAATGCTTTAAAAGATTCAGGAGCCACTAGCTATTTTCTTGCCACACAAACAACTAATTTCTTAAATATCCTTTGTGTAACAAACACTCTAGAAGAGTAGTACAAGCTGTTGATAGAAAAGTGTTATCTGGGGGTCCTGTCGCATTACAAACCATATCATTGCTTGTCGTATGCATGGACTAAGACACTGCAACAAGGCACTCAGAGCAAATCACGTTGAACGTAATAAATGTCCCCAGTTTTGGGTTTCATTCTGAGGATGCCTTGGCTAAGTCTCCACAATCCTCGTATAAACTGGAAAGTGCATACCTTGAGCTTTCATTCCTCTTTTTGCCACAAAGTGTGCTTTCAAGTAAAAAAGCATGAGCTTCCTTAATGATTACGTTGCCACGGCTGCAGAACAAGATATTGATTTGCCATCATAACACTCCCACTTCATTAATGTGTTCGATGAACAAGAGGCTGAGGTGTTACCTCCCCACCCCCCCACAGGGAATATGACTGTCAGATTGATCTATTACCTAGTACTCCAATCCCTAGCTGTGCCTATTTGTACCTTATCTGAACAGGAAAATCAATACCTCAGAACCTATTTTGATCGATATCTCGCCAATTAGTTAATCCGTCCTTCCAAATCCCCCGCTGCTTCACCATTATTTTTTGTTAATAAGGCTAATGGAGCCCTGAGACTCTGTAGAGACTACATAGCCCTAAACAAAATTACAGTAAAAAACAGGTATCCTTTACCTCCTATCCCAGTTCTCCTGGATAAAGCTAAAAAGGCAGTTATTCATGCACAATTAGACCTCGGAAGAGTATACCATTTAGTTTGAATGAGGGCTGGAGATGAATGGAAGACAGCTTGTATGGTATGGTATGGTTTATGTGAATATTCTTTTAAGCCCTTTGGTCTCTGCAATGCTCCCGCCGCATTCCATTTTTTTCTAGATGATATTTTGCGTGATTATCTTGACCTTTTTGCAACAGTATATATAGACCATATACTAATATAGTTGAACACCGAAACTGAGCATGAACAACACATGAAAACCATTGTACTGGCCCTCCGCAAACACCATTTATACTGTAAATTAAGAAAGTGTGAATTTCACGTAGCAACTGTGGAAGTTTTGGGTGGAATACTGACTCCTGCAGGAATAAAAATAGCTGACCAAAAAGTGCAAGCGGTAGCAGAATGGCCAACTCCCAACTCAGTCCATGATGTACTGTGTTTCCTTGGCCTCTCAAATGCTTGTCCCCAGTTTATTGATCATTTTCCACAACAAATGTAAACATTATCTGCAGGGAGCAATACACACCATCACAGTCTATACAGACCACTGTCATTTGCAGTTTATGAGTGTGATTTGTCTCTTAACACCTAGACAATTACAATGGATGCTGTTTTTGCAGAATATGACTGTATAGTAGCTGTCCAGCCAGGAACAAACTATCAAAAAGCAGACGCTCAGTCCTGTCAAGATTCCACAGCAACACATACAAAGGGGTCTCCTCAAGCTATAATAACCCCAGAAAAGATACAATACCTTTCCACTACCTAGACATTCTTTGATACCATTTGAGATCATTTTACTATAACAGAGTGGCAGCACTGGGTTTAAGAGCATCCCAAAAGGACAATCATTGAAGGCTTGCCATGACATGACTCCCAGCTGTTTGTCCCTACTGTTGATCTACGCCAGACAGTGTTCCAGTGGTTGCACGCTAATCCTACTGCAGGACACCCAGGTTTCCCAAAGACAGTTGAACTTGTCCAAAGGTACTTCTGGCTGCCAACCTTAAAACAAACATTTGCAATGCAATAGGTCTCACATTAACGTGAGTTGGAGCTATTGGCATTGTGAATTTATAACTGAACTTATTTTGCCATATTAATTGGTCAACCCTGTTGATGGAGCTTGTGCTACTATTCTGCGCTGTTCCTGCTGTGAGCCACCTCTACGAGACCAACACTGCTAGCACCACACCAGTTTTCAATGGAATAGAAGGTGAAAACCTACCCGCTGTGTTACAACAACTGAGAAAGTGCTCGCCCTCACCCACTACAAAGTGACAACACCTTTTTTACCAGAATCCCGGTCTCCACATTAGCCGATGTGAAAGTCAGCTCTGGCACTCATTCCTGACTGAGTCATCAAAGCACTGAAACATACAATCTCATATCTCTCACTCTGAAGGGCTTGCCCTGATTGTCTCCCCGAGCCAACTGTAAAATATGAAACTACATGTCCCAAATTGCAAAGTCATATACCCCACCCCCCAGAAATAAGCTGAATCATCTGAAAATGTCACATGACACCGGTGGCACTTGGCACATAAGAAACCATATGTTGGATGGGCCTTTTGGGTGGAAATCAACTGTAGACTCAGGAAGAAACGGGTCGCTTGGTTAACCCTGCAGTTAATACTGTTTAAAACTCCAAAAGGGCTCAAGGATGCCAGTTTTCAGGAGAGGGTAGCCCCGTGGCATGGCCTGCAAAGGACAGGGCATAGGCGAGCCAGGCACTCATGCAGTGTACGAGCACCTCATTAGGGGGCCACAGAGAGACATTGTTTAAAGTGATGGCTGCACTGATGAAGTAGGAGAAAAATGTAAGGATGTGCAAAATGGGATGAGAGCCCACAGCTGAGAGCGTGGAGCAATGTCAGACGTCTGCTGGCACAGATTTATTCAGATTCATAGAAAGAACGATTTGTGAACACTGCTAGTAGTTAAAAATCGTCTGCTGGGCTCCCTTCCAAAGGAAATCTATCTTTCTAGTGCTGAATCAGGGTTTGCAGCTGCACATGAGGCAATTTCTTCTTCAGTTCCATTGTTCTGGATACCTAACACTGCAGCAAAACAGAGGCAACATTCCCAGGTGGAATCGCGTATATTTCATCTTTGTTTCTTTAAGTTTGTGCGTTATATAATTATGCTTATTTTGTTTTGCTAGCTCTCACTATGACTTGGAAATAGGATGCGGCATTAAGATCAGAGTCACCTTCTTAGGAGGTAGGGTGAATCATGTTTGCGTCTCAATGTCCAATCAACATCCTGTGATTCTGAGCAAATCGCTAAAGCTCCCTGTACCTTAAAAAATAAATATAACTTTTAGAAACGTAATTGGTGCTCAGGCAAAGCGTTCGAGCTGAGTCCAAATAAAATTGTCAAGAAACAAAGTGTGATCACACTAGAGGACGTGTGGCAATCAGTATGTGCAGCGGCTGCAAATCTCAAGGGGAGGGGCGGGCAGAGGTGGGGATAGGAATGGGCAGAGGTAGGGGAAAATGTAAAAAAAAAAAAAAAAAACGAGTTAGAACTATTAGCGTTGTAAATTCATAACAGGACTTTTCTTGCCACAAACGAAAAATAAAAAGCAAAAGTTGATTCAAAGCTCCACAGATGCCATCAGTGCAAAAGAGAGATACAAAAGGAAAAAGAAGCAGTCAAACATATCAGCAAAAGCGCAATTATCCTTGTAACAGGGTCGGTCCCCAAGGTGGTAACAAAACTGCCCAAAGGAGGGACAAACGTAGAGCATATACCAATGTCATCAAAGGATTTTTGAAAGGCAAGCCCACGAACGAGTGAAGGTGATGGGCGTGAGGTGGGCCTGGTTAAAACCCCAAGTAGGTACCAACACATCAGAAAAGTAGAACTATGCTCAACCTAAAAAGACATTAAAGTAATGGTCACAATCTGTGATATCTGTGCAAGAGCTAATACTAGCCATTCAAAGTCACCAGGTCTCTTGCAGCCTCTCCCAACCCCAAAACAACTCTGGGAACACATTACGCTGGAATTTATCACTGGCTTTCCCACAGTGCAGCATTGTTCAGTAATACTGGTGGTAATAGAAAGCCTTACTAAATGTGCCCACTTCATCGCATGTGCAGAATTGACAGCTTCTGGCCAATTGGAAACCCTCCTTTTACAATATGTGGTATGCTTTCATGGACTGCCTAAAATGATCCCTTCTGATCGTGAGTCACAGTTTTCTTCTCATTTCTGGAAAACATGGTGCAAGGCCCTGCTGATCTCTTCTACGTTATCTACCAGTCACCATTCACAAACAGATGGTCAAACAGAACGCCTCAACCAGAATTTTAAGCAATACCCATGGTATTATGCAGAGGAAGTCACAGAGTTGTGGACATCATTGCTTTGATTAGGAGAAATGGCATATAACAATTTGCATCATGCATTCACTGGCTAAATGCCGTTTAATGGGTCCTTTGGCTATCATATGAACATTTTCCCGATTACTGTACCACAAGAAGCTGAACCTACATCTGCAGTGACACATGCTTTATCACATATTCACCACATGCAAACACAAATCCCAAAACATTTGGAGAAAGCCAAAGCAACCTATGAACAACAATATGACAAAAAGCATTGCACTGACCTTAAGTAGCACAAGGGAGACAAGATGTGGCTCTACAAAAGTCATATAACCTTTAAACACAAGCACATATACTATCCAAAGTACATTGGCCCGTACCGCATTATCTGACATGTTAATCCTGTAACATACAAACTCCAATTACCCCGTGCCTTACGCATCCATTCCATGTTTCAAACTTCCCTATCGAAGGCTGCCCCACAGCATAGTTGCTCTCGTCCTCCTCCAGTCTGAATGCGTGGTGAATAGGAATATGAGGTATGAGAAATCTTTGACTCACGACTCGGTCACAATGCTTTATGGTATTTGGTGGCCTGGAAAGTGTATGGCCCGGAAAATGATTCCTGAGTTACCGCACAAGATGTCAACCCACATCGTTTACTTCGGTGCTTTCATCTGCTCCAACCTCATGAGCCAGGCCCTGGAATGTACTTGGGAGGGGGTAGTACTGTCAGTGCTACAGCGGTGCCCATTCTAGGGCCTGCCCCAACCCAGCATAAGACTTTATGCTCTCTCCTGGTCTCTAGACTGCCCCTGTCATAAGGGAGTTGCCCCTGTGAAAAATGTCATCTAGACCAGTGGTTCACAACATTTTGACTCCTGAAGACCCCAACTCAATCATCACTGGAAGCTCGGGACCCCCAAGCAATTTGTACAATTTAAATTTCAAACATTAATTTATTCGCAAAATATACACAAACAAGTACACACCAAACAAATACTCGAATTACTAAAGATATGATTATTATATATTGAAATGAAATATTGAATATGCAAGAATTAAAATATTTTAATGGGAAGTTTGGCGCTGCATTTCGGAGACTAACGTTTCAATGTTTGGTTTTATTTAGGAAGGTCAGATTCTACATTTCCCAAGCGATGTCTGTTTTTATTTTGTAGGTAAAGAAGATCTGAGAAAACCTTTTCACATGTAATTCATTTTGTTTTATAGCACCTATCATGTCAGTCTAGGGTGTCGGATTACTTTACAGGGGACTGCAGGGGGTAGGATTCACATCATCCACACTGGTAGGCATTTCGTGCTTGGGACCTCAGTAGAAGCCATTAGTCCCTGGGATGTTGGAGAGGCCCAGAGGTTAGCAAGTACTTTTTGAAAGCCCTCAACATGTTGCCCAATTGGAAGCTTCAATATTGTTTTTATTATAGTCATGCGGACCCAGATGTCTGTGGATGAATGATTGTACCCAAACATATGCAAATCACTCCATGATATATGCCGTCAGGTTACATACCTTACCCATTTCACATGTGCTAAGCACTTTGATACATGATTCTACTTCAATGGCATGGAAATGCACATTGCGGCTAAAGAATCTAGGCCTACCTGTAATGTCCCTCATTGCTACTGCAGTTGTACATGCCAAATGACATGCTATGATACATGAGGGTATGTGTCAGCCCATAACCAATGGTGACATACTCCTGTATGAAATGTACCCCTGTTGTAAATGTCTTATTCCACACACAGGTTGCAATGCACATATGTGTAAGGGAATACAGATATCATCCCATCAACACAGGTAGACCATGCATGAAACAGCAGCTTACAAATGTTTTGCTAATGAGAAAGGGACACATGTTGACATGTAGGCACAAGGAATGTTGGCAACAGTAATGGCACATAAATCATGTCAATGGACATTTCCCACTTACCAAGGGAAAGTATTGATCGGTATCTGCATCCAAAGTAAAAAGTATGCTCTGTCACATGTATGATGGGCATCTTCACATTAAAGACTGTATGGAGGCACCCGTCATTCGCTGAAGACAACTAGCCTTTAGGTGGCAGATGGCAAAATACTAATTTACCAGGAACATGACTGAGGACAATGAACCATCACTTCCTTACCTTTGTCCTGTAACATTGAGGAGTAGTGGTCTATTGCATAGAATTTACACTCACTTTAACAACAGACAGTACTTGATTGATCACTGTGCACAACCATATACTGTCCCTGGAGAGCAAGTTGTTTGTGGATTGTACACTGCTGTGTCCTAGGTCGCTGGGCCAATAGGCAAGTCACATCAGTATACAACACATGATGGGCCTGATTCACAAAGGTAAACGTAGACCAAAAGTCTACGTTTAGACCTACTCGTAGTAAAGTTAGACTTTTGGTGTAAGTTTAGACTTTTCGTCTAAGTTTAGACTACAAGTCTAAACCCAGACCAAATGTTTAACTTTTGGTCTAAGTTCATTCCCTTCATTGCTCTTCAGTGATTCTGAGCCATTGTCAATCAAAGGCTATAACTCTGCCCCTCTATTACGCAAAGCTTTTGGTTGGTTTGACTGACTGGCTTTTCTAACATTCAAACAAAAATCTCAGAGCGATATTTTTGACAGAAGATTCTGTAATGGTAACTGAACTATAACAATGTATTGCGTTTGCATTTTTTATTAAAAAAATTAAGAATGGGAGGTGTACCTGGAATCTAAATACTGTATACTTTTCTTTATAGCCACACCAACCAGTGGAGCTGGATCCAGTTCTACCACTGCAGGAGCAGATGGAGCAGGGGGGACACGCGGCAGCAGGGACAGTCGATGGTAAATCACATTGCTTGCTATTTGACAATTACTCTAACTCACTAGCTACAAGGGCATTGTCGTGATCAGATTCATGAACACCCCCATTACAGCTACAGTGGTGGTTGGGTTACTAATGGCCTCTTCTATCTGCACCTCAACAAAAGCACACATAATGTACGCTAAAAATGATGGCTTGATGGAAACGTGAAAGAAATGAAGGTTGAAAGAAAGGATGGGTGAAAAGAGTGAAAGGAGAGGATGGGTGAAAAGAGTGAAATGAAAGGATGTGTGGGTGGATGAAAAAGGATGTGTGGTTGAGTATTGGTATTGGGTAAATGGCTGAAGGGGTGAAAGGATGATTGAAAGAAAGGGTGGATAGTGTGGGTACTGAATGGATGGATAAAGGATTGTGAATTTGGGTGAAAGACTGGATGAGAGAAAGTGAAGCTTAAATTATGGTGGCTACGGTTGTATATAGGGTAAGAATGTAAGGATGAATGAATAATTGCTTGGACGAATAAAGAAGGGAGCATTTCTTCTGTAGAGAGATCAGTGACACTCCTCTATTCTTCTACTGCAAACGCTCTGCCTACCTGCCTAATCCATCTGCCTTACTCTGCAGTAGAGTAAGTCAAGTTTCTTTACTTTCCTTATTGCCCAGCAAATCAATTTGTTGGAAATAATTTGTGATGGTGGGTGAGACTAGTGAGTAAAGTGGAACTAGTAATTGCCAGATTTAATTTCAAGTTTGGCATAGGGGATAGTCGGTGACGAACGTGCAATACAATCTATAAAGCCTATTCCTTCAACTGTAGCGCAGTGCATTGTTTTCCCCCAAGTCTACTTACGGCAGACAGGAGAAATATATACATATTTTATACATGATATGTGTGATGTATCTTATTTATTCATCTATCTCTTTGGAGTCAGGGTAGAAACTAAACTAAGTGAAAGGCATGTGGGGAAGAGCAGGGCCAATGGAATTACAGATATATAATTGTCAGCTACAGCTGCCCGCTTTGCAGACAGTTGCAAAATACTTGAAGCACTGGCTAGCATGCTTCCAGTTATTTGGCACAACAACTTGTACTCCATAGTGCATAATGCCTTGTATATCATAAATGAGAGGTCCTTCATTTTCATTTTTTCACTAAATGTGTCTGTTTAGTTACTAGAAAAGCCTTTAAAAGAAAACAAAATGAAATCATTGTTTTTTTACTCTGGTCTTATTCTGCCTTAATTATTTTCTACCAGACAGTCACTGCTTTTCATGAGAGGCTTGTGCAGGTAAACAAATAAAACATTGGCCCTGCATAGTGGCTGGTGCTTTTGAGGAGGAAGAGGCCAAAACAGCTGCCTCAAACCCAGGACCCAGCAGAGCCGAACCCCAGCCCTCCAACCCCCAGCCTCCCGGCCAGTACATCGCCAGCACCGCCGCCAGCAGTCAGGGTCCCTGACTGTGGCCTCTGTACTTGTGTTCCACCGGTCTGTGGCCTGGATACACAGGTGTGGGGACGGTTGCCCTGGGCTGATGTTGTTGGCTGGGTGGTAGGCGTGTCAGTGGTATCCTGGGTGGGGCTGCTGGATGGTGACAGTCCAGGACTGTGTGAGGGGCCAGGGTGATTGTCAGTGTCCAGGGTTCCATCCCCAGTGTCCTAGGAGGTGCCTCTGTCGCCCTGTGGGGCACTGCCACTCCTTGTCCTGTCCGTCAGGGTGGCGTGGGTGGTGGTGCCTGTTGGGAGGAATGGACATGTCTGTTACATTGGAATGATCGGATGGGGTGCACAGGACTGGCAGAGTTTGTGCAGGTTTCACACTTTGGGGCCATGCAGGTTGCTTTTGTGAGGTTAGCATTGCTTTTTTGCTTAGCATGTGGAGGTGCATTGTGGGTGCTGTCGGCCATTGTGATTCCTTGCAGGGGTGGGTGGCTGTGCACAGGGGGAGAGATGTGGGCCTGTTAGTGGGTTTGTGGGCATGAAGGGTGACTGGCTGTAGTGATTGTGGCCTGGGTGGGGTTGTGGTCCTGGTGGTAGTTGGAGGGGTGAGGTGGTGCATGCATTCCAGGTGAAATGGATTTGGGGTAGTTGTGGATGACTCACCCGAATCCATTCCTCCAGTGAGTCCAGTGAGTCCCTCAGGGTGAAGGATGGCCAGTACCTTTTCCTCCCAGTCAGTGTAGTCGGGTGGTGTTGGTGGAGGTCCTCCCCCAGTCTTCTGGACTGCAATGTGGTGCCTGGATGCCATGGACCTGACCTTCCCACGCAGGTCATTCCATCTCTTGCGGATGTCGTCCCTGGTGCGTGGATGGTGTCCCACTGCATTGACCTTGTTGACTATTGTCTACGATAGCTCCATCTTCCTCACAATGGGTGTTTGCTGGACCTGTGCCCCGAATAATTGTGGCTCGACCTTCAGGATCTGGTCCACCATGATCCTTATCTCCCTTTCTGTGAAGCGTGGGTGTTTGGGGGGGTGCCATGTTGAGTGTTGTGGATGGTGTCTTGTGTGGATCAAGGTGAGGGTGCTCTTGTGTGGTTGGGTGTATGTATCGTGGATTGTGGCTTTTGGTGTCTGCTTCTGGAGTTCTCTGTATTAGTTTGCCTAATTTGGTTGCATAGGATTGTGGGGTGTGTCTGTGAGTGTTTTATAGTGTTTTGGATGTGTGTTAGGTGTGTGGGTTTCAAAATTACCAATGTATGCATTTCTTGCTGTTGGGTCCACTTGCCACCTGTGGCGGTCTGTACCGCCACTGGTCTTTCGGCTTCCACTAACTGCGGCAGTGATTTGTGCTTCATTATTTGGAGGGCAGGGTTTTTGTTTGCTCGGTGGTGGCGGGGTGGGAGGTCCAGCATTTCCGCCGACAAGGTCCTGGCAGTGACTGGTGGCAGGGAGATTTTTGTTGGTTTCTGATTTTTGCATCTTTATATGGCAGGTTTCTGTTCATTGCCAATAACGGTCTTCTGTTCGCCGTCGCCACAGAACTCTAACACCTGCTAAACAGCGACAATCATATACATTAAATCAACATCCATATTCACCTACATTACCAATATTGCCCCTTAAAAACACAGCCCAAACTACACTACCCCTTAACCTTTTTCCTTCAGGATGGAGTGTGAGAATAAGAAAAACCTGCCTGACACTTCTAGGTAGCTAACATGCTGCTCACTTATCCTAAAAGAAGATCAGGCATCCTCACTGTATGCTCCAGTATGTAGTTTACTGTAGCAGAGATAGAAATGCCAACCCGCAGTCATGCCAGGCACAGCTAGCAACTGAACTGCAAAATTGAAATAAACTTGAAGCCCTGCTGATGCTGTACCACGCAATGGCAGTCCAGGAGCAGCAACGACGTAAGTACAGCTGCCTAGCTCACAAGGGAGGGAAGGGAGAGTGACACACCCACACGCACAACACACATCATACACACATACCACACACTAAGAACAATCAGCTGATAAATCCAATAACAACATAAGCCAGAAGTAAAGAAAGCCAGGACACATACCTTTGGTCCAACCACTGCATTCCGGTGGACTTGCACCCACAAGAAATGAGGCAACCATATACAAAGGGCCATTGGCCAGTCCAATGTTACGAATAACCCACAGGACAACGTACAAGGCCCAACTTGACTCCTGACAGCCCAAGTCACTCCACTGGGCAGGGACATAATGATGGAAGGCAGGCACCTCTGTGGGTGTGGGGGTTTCTTGGGGGGGGAGTCCTTGGGTTTGGGTTTGGGAGGGGGCAGGTCTTTGCACTTCTGTTTAGGGGCAGAGGAGTGGGTTTGGAGTGGGGGTTGGAGTGGCAGTCTTGTGCCCCTTAGTGGGAGGTGTTGCTGCAGGGGGAGGGACATGAGAGGACTGGGAGCTGGAGGTACTGGGCTGGGTGAGCGGGACCTTTCTTTTACGGACAGGGCGGGGTGGGGGTGGAGGAGGGAAGAGGTCAAGGCAGGCAAGGAAATGTTTTTGGGGTACAATGGGGTGGGCTGTGGGAGCAGGTTTGGGAGTAGAGGTAGAGGGAGTGGTTGTCGGAGGTGTAGGTGTGCTGGACTGGGTTGCAGGTGCATGTACAGTGTGCATGTTTGAGGTGGATGGCCATGAGTGTCTGAGTGGGAGCGTTTCTGTGTTTTGGGAGGGTGTTGGGCAGACAGGGTCGGAGAGGACAAACAGTTCGTGTGCATGTATGTTGTGGTGGTGCCTGCAAGTGAGATGGGTGTGCTGCATGTGGTTGTGATAGTGGTGGTGGTGACTGTGAATGGGCTGCTAGTTTGCGTGTCTGCTGTTATGGTGACTGTTGGCAAGGCTGTACAGGTGGCAGGATCTGGGACTGTAGAGCCAGTGCTTGCAGGTGTGAGTGCTGATGTGACTGTGAGGGAGGATGAGGAGGGGGGGACAGTGGAGGCAGTGGCTGTTGTTGTGTGTGCTTCTGTGTGTTAGCTGTGTGTGTATGCTTGTGGTGTGATCTGTGGTGCTTGTGAATGTCTGTGCAAGTCCTGTCTATTGTCTTGTGTGCATGGTGGTTTGGGTGTGTGCTTGGGATGGGTGGGGGGAGAGGGCTTTGGGACTGGGAACAGGTAGTTGGAGGGGGGACGGAAGAACCAGGGACACTGGCTGCCGTCGAAGAGGAGGCCAGAGCCTGGAATGATCTCTGTAGGGCAGCCAAGCTACTGTGAATGCCCTCCGGGTAGGCATTGCATTGCTGCATCTGGGATGCTAGCCCCTGAAAGGCATTCACTATGGTTGACTGCCATACAGGGATGGTTCTCAGGAGGTCAATAGCCTCCTCAGTGAGGGCAGCAGGGCTGACTGGGGCAGGGTCTGAGGTGCCTGGGGTGAAGGAGACACCCACCCTCCTGGGTGAGAGGGCAAGGGCAACTGGGTGGGGGGCTACTGGGAGGGCAGTGCTGGTACAGGGGGTGGCAGAAGATGATGTAGCTGGGGTGGAGGAGGAATCAGAGTCAGTAGTATTACCAGATGATGCTGATGCACACAGGGACAAGATGAAAATAGGACAGAGGGTGGGGGAGAAAGAAAAGGAGCATAGGGTCAATGTCAGCAACAACAGCACATATGGCATACACATCACAGTTACTCACTGGGACTAACACTGTGCAGTATGAACCACAATACTAAACAATTGCCTGGGAGCAACAGCAGAAATGTACTCAAACACTACTGGGACTCACTAAGCTATGTCTGCCATGGTATACCAGCTACTTGTCAATACGAAATGTACATACCACTCTTCATTGCTAAGCAGGACTCCACAAGATTAGCTAAATGGGCATATTGGACCACCCATTGACTTGAACCTTGCACCCATACAACATGTGAGGCATCAAGAAAGATTTCCACACAGTGTTTCCACCCCCCCTTGTGGCTGCTTTGCTGCCCTCAAGCGCCCATCCATCTCCGGATTGGCAACCACCAGTATGCGGGCCATTAGGGGGGGTCAGGGTCTGACGGGCACTCCTCCCTTGTTGGGAGGACATCCCCAGCTGTGCTTCCGCAGTCTTCAGGGCCCAGCGAAGCAGGTCCTCCCACCTCTTTCTGCAGTGGGTGCTCCGACAGATATGGACCCACAGGGTCTGCAGGTCCTTGGTGATGGAATGCCATAATCCTTTCTTCTGATGGGCACTGACCTGCATGGGAGACACAGACAGAAGGACACCATGAACTCCACACTAAATTCTGTTACATTCTATTAAAGCAATGGCTTCCATACTGCATAGGTCCCACATTGACCTCACACTTTGCTCGTACCTCTGCGTACACATTGCATGCAGCAAAAATACACTCCCCAAATGACACACTGCCAGCACACACACACACCTACATACAGCCATGTTGCATCCAAAGTACCCAAAAGGGCTCATCTGTTGACCTGGAGGCCCATACAACTGTCCATACAAGGGTAGGACCCCATCCACAAGCTTCTTAAGTTCCTCTGATGTAAAGGATGGGGCCCTATCCCCTGTAGCATGGGCTATCACGAGTTCCAGACACAGGGCACAGCAGCACAAGCAGTGGAGGTGTTGACGTGTTGAGAGTCAGGAATCAAGTGAAGTCGGATAGAGAAAATGACGGTCACATCCATGCCGGTGAACACCGTCACCGCCGGCAGTGATCATCATTGGTTCCTGTACTCCATAGACTACGATGTTAACCAATGAGGAGTTGCACTGTGGTGCAGACCGCCTTCTGCCATGACGCCAAACACCAGCGAGTGAGGTCAATTCCACCTGTCCCTGCATACAGGACAGGCGGTTGGCAATTCCTAATGCTGGTACTCATGCCAGTCAATTTAATGTGCATCATAGGTACCGATGGTAGATACCAATGCAGTTCCAGTACGCTACATACTTTAGTTTGCTTGTAGACTCTGACACTCAAATTAGGTCTCATACCAATGCACTGCTTGAAGAGGAGTAGTTGACAGTACATTTTAAATAGGATGCTACTAATCACGACGCACGACTCTGACTACATCTGTGTGACACAATGGCCAATGAACAGTATTGGTATTTTTGAGGAAGCCCATTTGCATGTAGAGGACACCAATGCATATTACAATCATTGTTGGTCTATATTGGATGTGACTGCTCTGTGTACTGTGATGTTGTGTGTCCAACCTTTCTGTAGTCACACACTTCTGATGTTTGGTTTACTTAGATACCAACCACTGTAGAGGAGGAGGCAAGCACCCGTGTACAGACCCCTACTTGACTTCGCTACACTGGAGGAATGCCACATTATAATGACCTATCGTCTGGACAGGGCCACAATCACTGAACTGGGTCAACAGTTGGAGCCAGATCCGATTCCTGCTATTTGTAGCACTTCAGCAATATCCCCAGAAGTACAGGTTCTGACAGTGCTTCACTTCCTGGCAAGTGGTTCTTTCTAGGTGACTGCTGGCTTGGCAGCAGGAATGTCACAGCCAATGTTTTTGAATGTGCTTAAAAGAGTTTTGACTGCCTTGATGAAACAAATGAGCGGCTATATCGCATTCCCCCAAAGTGAAGATTTGCCCACTGTGAAGGCTGCATTCTACACTGTGGGTTTGCTATGACACATGTGATTGGGGCCATTGACGGGACCCATATTGCCTTGGTCCCTCCCAGGACAAGTGAGCAGGTCTACAGGAATAGGATGAGTTAGCCCTCAATAAATGTCCAGATGGTGTGCCTTGCAGATCAATACATCTCTCACGTAACTGCCAAGTTTCCTGGATGGTGCATGATGCATATTTATTGAGGAATAGCAGCGTCCCACAGGTGATGGCACAACTACAGAGGGAGAGAGTGTGGCTTATAGGTGAGCTTGAGTTTTCACCCAATTTATGTCACTGTATGCCACCTGATGTTCTACTGTGCAATTGTACATGAGAAATATGTGTCTCTTACTACTTCCAGGTGACTCCGGCTGCCCAAACCTATCCTGGCTGTTGACACAAGTGAGGAATCCGAGGACAGGTGCAGAAATTCGGTACAATGAAGCACACAGTTGTACCAGAAAGATAACTGAATGGACTTTTGGGCTACTGAAAGCCATGTTCTGGTGCCTCCATATAACCGGTGGATCCCTCCTCTACGCCCCTGGGAAGGTCTTCCAGATAGTGGTGGCTTGCTTCATGCTGCACAATTTGGCCCTTAGACGCCATGTGCTGTTCCTGCAGGAGGAGGGTGAAGACAATGCACCTGTGGCAGCAGAGGACATTGAAGATAGTGATGAGGATGAGGATGAGGAGGATGTGGACAACAGGACACATCTGATACATCAGTACTTCCAATGACACTCAGGTGAGACTTAACTACTGTACATACCTCCATTACAGTTAAGTACTGTGTGGCTGTTGTGTTGTGCCTAGCAAAAATGTGTGCATTATGTGAGCTGACACTGTTCCATCTGTGGTCAGTCGTGCCAGTGTTATGGTGATGTCGTACAAGCTTATTCTGCCAATGCAATGTGCCAGTAGTTTAGCTTTCTCAAATACATCGCCAATGCAAACTGTGTCCTCGTCCCATGCAGTACTTAGCATATGTTGCTGGGAATGCCATGTGACTTACAACATGCTCACACAACTGATCTGTGACTCCTATTTCCCTAACAGTGCTGCCCAGACTAGGTGGTCCAGAGGAGGGATTGGCATGCTGACAACATGTCATAACTAATACTGCAGCATCTTGTGTGAGAGCCTGAAATGGGTTGTTTCTCCTCAACAATGGTGTTTGGAGTCTATTGGTGTGCAAATTACTGGGTAGGAGTGAACAGCTGAATGTAGGTTGGTATGTTACAGGGGCTCCTGCTGCTCTAATACCTTTACTTCTCAATTGACTGTCACTAACGCCTTCCTTTTTTCCAGATGTTGGTGTGGTCACAACTGAGAACTAATGTGATGACTACAGACTGCTTTCACACATGTGGTGGATGGATTCACACTTTACATGGCATTTGCACAGGATAATACAGGACAAGATATTGCATATTGTAAATAAAGCACAGAAACTTCAGTTGTGTTCAAGGGTGTTTATTGGAGTGACAAAAAGGAAGGAATAGTGCAATAAAGTGGGGTGATGGTGGACTAAATCTTCAGTGTAGTGGCCCAGTTGGGTTGTAGCACAGGTCTAGTATCCATGGAGCAAGGAGCAATGGCAGTCCAAAGTAAACAAGGTGTCTCAGTGGCACACAAGGGAGACATTCAGGAGAGGCTCATTTCCGGGAGGTGGTTTGGGTCTTGGCTACAGTCTCTGGTGTCTGTCTGTCTGGGTCACAGGGAACGTTTGCGGGATGATTCTTCTGCTGCAGAGAGAGGGGTACTGGTGGCCTGTGAGTCTTGTGGGAGGTCCTCCTGTCCACTAGCTGCACCAAATGTGGGAGGCTGGTAAGTGCACTGGCTAGTGGAAGGGGCCCGCTGGTGTGTTGTGTACTCACGTGTAATGTTTGCCATGTCACCCAGCATCCCTGCAATGGAGGCCATGTTTGCATTTAAGCCCTGCAACTGCTGCATGACCTCCTGGTGGTGTTCCCCCTGCAGCTGCTGGTTCTCCTGCAAGATGGTAAGTACCTGGCCCATCCTGGGATTTCTGTTAGGCTTTCAGGACATGTGTGAGTGCATCCTGGGCAGTCGGTTCCCTGGGTTGGGCCTCCCCTTGGTGCACAGCTAAACTCCCATCGGCCCTGCTCCCCTGTGTCTGTGTCCCCTGACCTGTGTGCCCACTCCCACTAATGCCAGGACCTTCATTGTCTTGCCTGTGTGGTGTCGACTCGGGTCATTGCACAGGTGGCCACACTGTTGATCGATGTGTCCTGGGGACAGAGGTTAGGGGATGTTGGGTGGCTGCTGTGGTATTGGAGTCGGATGGGGGTGAGATATGGTGGACTGGGTGTTGGCTGTGGTACCCGACTGACCAATGGTCCCAGATGGGCCAGGGAGATCATCCAGATCGAGGCATCCAGAGTTGCTGTCATCACTGAGGGCTTCTTCTGGTGGAGGACTGGGTTGCTGTGGCACATGGTCGTTGCTGACATTGGCTGGGGTACCTGTGGTCATGCATGAGATTTGTCATTTACAGTCATTGTCAGTTACATATTAAGCATGTCTTGATTTCCCTATGGGATGGGTGTTGTCCTTCCACCTTAGGTTAGTGTATGGTGAAGTATTGTGGGATTGGTAGTGCTACATGCTGCCCATGCGTTACTGTTGTGAGTGCCTACAGAGCTTGGAGGGGTGTGCTTGCAGTGGGTAAGGCATGCAGGGATACACAGTTGAGGGTGGTAATGGGGTGGTTCTCTGCATGGGATGAGTGGGGTGAAGGGAGCCAGGGTGAGGGGGTGACATGCCATGTAGCTATCGGTGGTGGCGGGGTAGTAATGTTGACTTACCAGTGTTCAGCCCTCCAGTGATTCCAGTGAGGCCCTATGGATGCAGGATAGCCAAGTCTCCTCCTATGCTGTCAACTGTGGGGGAGGAATGGGGGTCCATCACCAGTCTTCATGATGGCAACGTGGTGCCTGGAGGCCATAGCACGCATCTTCCCCGTCGGTCGTTCCACCTCTTGCGAATGTACTCCCTTGTGCGTGGATAGTTTCCCACGAAGTTCACCTCGTCCATGATCCTCCGCCATACCTCCATCTTCCTTGCAATAGATATCTGCTGGACCTATGCACCGAACAGCTGTGGCTCTACCCTGACGATTTCTTCCACCATGACCCGCAACTCCTCATCAGTGAAACGGGGATTCTTTTGTGGGGACATGCCTATTGTGTAGTGGGTGTGTTGTGCAGAGGGTGTTAGGTGTTGAGCTGTGGTGTGTGATGTGTGACAGGTGTGTAGGTGGCTGTGGTTTGTATGTACAGTTCTAGGGATATGTGGGCTAGCAACGTGTTGCAGTCTTTTCAAGTTTGCAAAGAATTGTGGGCTGTGTTGGGGGGTGTTTTATAGTGCTGTTGGTGGGTATGCATGGTGTGTATATGTGTCAGGTGTGGGTTTTTCAATCTGGCCAATGCTGGCTTCTGTTGTTGTGGAGTGGCCAAATCTATTGCGGTAGTCTGCACCACCAATGGCTGACTGCCGTTTGTTTCCACTGTGGTGATTCATGGTTCATAATTTAGAGGGCGGTGTGTTGCAGGCGTAGCAGGGAGGGTGGTGGGTCCGACAGTTTTTCGTCTCTGTTGGGTCTGGCGGAATTATTGTTGTGACTGCTTTCTGTCGGTTTTGTGCTTGTATGCCATAATGTGGCGGGCAATTGCCGCCTCAGCGGTGGTCTGTTGGTGGCAGTCATCACGGCGGTCTTTAGAAAAATCTGCCAATGTCATAATGAGGGCCTATGTTTTTTTTTATCTTGCCATGAATTCGGGCTAACTCTGCTCCTATCCCTACCACAGTGGCATCCACTGTGAGAATGGTCTTCAACCCAGTCCGATAGGAACCAACACTTCTGCCTGTGCAATATTATCTTTGACCAAAAGAAAGGCTGCTTATTCTTGTTCACTCCATATAAACCTCCTACCTTCCTCAACAACACTCTCAGTGGCTCTGCCTTATGAGCAGAATCTTGCACAACTTTGGAGTAATACTTCACTTGGCCCATAAAAGACCTAAGTGTATCTCTGTCACTTGGGACCTGAGCATTCACTATAGCACTCACTAAATTGTGTTTGGGCAATATCCCCTCCCTTATGATAAGGTAGCCAAAATACTCAACTTCTTGTAGAAGAAACACACTGTTCTCTTTTCACAAGATTAAACATGCCTTTTCAGTTCGGGCCCTGTCTTGTGCATGTATGAACGACACAGCGGGTGCTGAACTGCTTCGAAGAGACGCATAGTTCAAATACGCTGCTTTGGCTCAAGCTGCCCTCTCTCATGCTTGTAAGAATGAACTTGGCCAAAGAACGTGAAATTAACATACATTTGCGCAGCGGCAATTACCTGCAGAAAATTTAGCAGGCCCAGAGTTATATTTGCTGCAGTAGCTGCTTGAGATTTGTTGGTTTACTGTACGGCCATTGCGAACAAAGAAATGCAGCCGTGTTATGAATGCTTTAGGGTCTCGGCAGTCCTTGTATTGTGGTTTATCACTGCAGATGGTAACAATCAGCCTGTGATAGTTGGCAACAATACCACAATAAATCTTCATTGCAGTTATATCTCTCTCTGACTTCACTTCGCTTCGTAGGGTTCTTGTTTGGGGTTTCTTGTCTCTGGATTCTCCCTGGAACTTCTCACGTGCCTGGTAGGATCATCAGCAAAATTATGATAGTGAAAGACAGCTCCTACACTGGATGCTCTTGAATGTAATTTATTGTAGCAGAGATAGAAACCCCAACCCAGAGTCATGCCTTTCACGGCTAGCAACTGAACTGCATAATTCAAATAATAGAACCCAGAAGTGTTACATAGAATGTAAATATCTCATAAGGCAATGCACATCTTAACATAATACTAAAGAAGGCATGAGAGGAAATGCTTCCCTGTCCGACCTCCCACTATATCAATCACTAACACTACAGGACAGGAAATTACCAGTGTAAATGCCCCAGAGAGGGTGATCACCAGTATGAAAAAACTGCCCTCACCCACAAATTGTGGCACGCTTCATCATTGGGTTACTACTAACATACTCCTTCATTATCCCAAGTCGGAGTGGAGCAGAAAGGGCAGGGAAACATAAAGGCACACAACATACAAACAACATGAAAAACGGGGACCAACGATGAATAGAATCATAAAACTGTCTCAGAACGGTCATCTAAATTTTATTACAGTGCCGCCTGGGCAGGATAAAAAATTCACCACTGGTGGTGATCTCAGGGTATAATTACCTGTTCACCCCAGTTTCTGTAATAAGTCAACATGTTTCGGCCATTCTTTGACTGCCCCTTTGGATCACTCGACCTTCATCAGGACCTTTGTATCACCGCGTTGTAATTATTCCCCTACCTGTCCTTTGATCAGGGTTCTCATCATACATGTACCTGAGAGAATTTCTCTGTCTGTATACACACTGTCGGTTATCGAGTTTTCATTGGTACTCGTATTTACCAGCGCCGGGTGGGACCACCACCCTGTAGTCACACATTTGTCAAGGGACCAGTGCTGCCTCTCTCATTGCCGCCCGGCTCCATGTGTAGACCCTATGCCCTTCTTTCTCCATCCTATCTAAACCTCACCCCCTTGCCACCCTTGCCCAATGGGTACCCTGCAGTCCCAGGACTGCACCTGCCCAAAAAGCCCAGGGGGCACAGCTCTTGTGTCATCTGCCCCTCAAGCCCCAGTTCAGTGGGAAAGAAAATAGAATTGCTGCGAGCCTGTTCCTTTCTAACTACTGAATCATAACTCAGAGATATAGCAAAGAGTGGTTGGAGTACATAGGCAATCCAGTGTTTGGTAGAGATTCAGGAGGAGAGATGTGATATTATCTGTGAAAAAGGTCAGCTTTGATTAGACGTGCCTTGTGAAATACATTGGCAAAGGATTTGATTGGCAATTGGTGTGCTTTGATAAAGAGAGACATAGCTGGTGAAAGGCACCTAGCGGGAGGGTTTTGGAGTTCCCCGGAAAGAGATCTGCAGTGATGTACCTTGAGAGAGAGAGTAGCAGCAAATTGTGTGCCCAAGGAGGGAACATTACATGGGTGAGGTCCTGTGAGGAAAGGGGCAAGGAGTGATGTGCCCTTAGAGTCATGTGCTAGAGATGAGACATGTCCTAGGAGGGCGATCCACAGGGAATGAAATGTGCGCTGGGAAAGAGATGTGCAGTGGGTTATGTCTTGGAGAACAATCTATAGACATTGATAGGAAGATGAGTTACCATGCCTGGATTAAACTTTGCTTTGTGGCCTGCCCGCAGCTTTTCACTAACTATCTCATCAGTTCTGTGATTTCTCATGAGGTGTGTCATGATTTTGTGGACTGTTCACTAGCAGTACACAAAGCTGTCCTGATCGGTGGATGCTCTCAAAGTGTATGTCCACCCACAGTTAAGGGATGCTACTGCCATTCTATGAGTTGACTGATATTTAAAAACAGTTGGGCTTAGGTGCAAGGGCACAGATATTTTTTCCTCTGCCTGTGGTGCTCTCTTTGTAAAATTAGTGCACTGTGCCTTTAAAGAGGCACCTGCAGTGTAATATCAATGAACAATTAAGGCAGAAATTAGGCTTCTGATTCTATATGTGATCAACCCAAATATAAGGTGAACCAAATCAATTTAGTAACAAACTTTCTTCTAAATGAGTCTCAAAACGGTGTTGAGACTCTGAACTTCTTTCCAATCAGCAGTTTGGAACATCTTCTGCAGATCAGCTTTCGTCCATGGAAGGTAAAAATAAAATATTCCCTGGTGGCACCTTTCTTTGTAGCTACTATCCTCTTTACATTCCCCATTTTTTCTTGCGGTTACAATCTCGCTCCCTCTATGGTGAGGTTTGGGGATATTCTTCTAGTCATTTGGAATAATGTAGTGTGGAGTGACCAGGAGTGTGGTGACTCAGGTAGAGGTGGTGCTATTTCAGTCATGCTTCTTCCTTTGCCAGGAAGACACTGATATGCTGACAGGTGTTGTGCACAAAGGATATGATGATTTTGGGTCTCTCCAACCTCTGTTTTGGTTTCCAGATTAGAGTCACTATGCTCTGTGCTCTTCTGTAGCTGGCTTCCACTCTTACTGATCACTGTTGCTCCACATTTTTTGATCGGGGAGGCAAGAAAAGGATTGCCTCTTTCATGTTTTTTCTCAGTTGGTAAGCCCTTTCCTCTGAGTGGAAAGGGCAGTGGCATCCTTGAATGAGGGCTTGTCTTGAAACCTTCTGTGTGGTGTTCCCTGATGCTTTATAGCACCCCGATAACTGGGGACTGTAGTGTGTGATGTGTTGAATGCTAAGTTTCCATAGCATGCCTGGGATACAATGCAGATTTGATGGTGTCCTACTAAGAGCACAGTGTAAGCTGCTTTATTATGGTGGAGCCTCTGCAAGTTGGCTTTCCATACTCTGGAGCCAGTGCAAACGCTTTGCCTGAATAGCAGTCCACCTCTGGCCTGCCAGATCACAGTGATGGTAGCCCTGCTCTGTTCAGGGCAGGGTGACAGAAATTCAATTTCTCTGCTCAATTCACCCCAGTTAGAGGAGGAACTGCAGCTGATTGATCTGAGAAAACTGGGCTGATTGCAGAAGCCCCCTATTTTTTTGCCCCATTTTTCATTTTTGGCTGGTATTTTCTTGACTCTGACGGTGCCCTTGGTACTGCTAATCAGTCACAGGGCCTGTTCTCTGTGTAAAATTAGTATGCAAATTAGGCTAATTATAATTGGTTATGTTAACCTACCTATAAGTCCCTAGTATATGGTAGGGCATGTAGGTTTAGGGACCCCAGCATAGGTAGTGTACTCATAGGTGCACTGCTTAGGTGCCAAGGGTCATTTTAAAGGCAGGCCTACCTTGCTGGCTGCTTTGAAATTACAGTTACATGCAAATTCTACTTTGGAATTAAAAGTACTTCCAAAGTCTTAAACTACCTTATTTTTACATATGGGTCACCACTCCGGTGTGCCCTAAGTGCCCCTAGCGCTGGGTGCTATTTAACTATAAGCAGGGACCTTATAAAATTGTTTTATAACCCCTGGTGAGGTAAAATAGCCAGATTTATTTTCCCTCACTGTAGTGAATAGGGTGTATAGGCTAAAATGGCGTTACTTTATTTTAATTGACAAAGCCTCCAAAAGAGCAGAATATGGCAAGTTTGGTCTCAAACTGACTGTTATAATAAATGCAACAAATTGCCATTGGATTTAATATAGCTAGTTCAGGGAAAGAGTTTAAGAACTCTTCCTAAAGATTACCAGTTTCAGCTCTGTAGTACCCTTCTCTTTTTGGCCTGGCCAGGCTGCCTTGATGAGGTGTGACGTGGCCTGGGCTGAATACAAAAAAAGTACCTGGGGGAGGATTTCTGCCTCAGCAGATGGTGACACAGGATGGTGGGTGACTTTAGCAACACAAAAGGATGATGGACGGAGTGCTGAACAATGCAAACACTCACAGTCACAGATCTGGGTTTAATCCATCGTTCTTTTGCTCACCATGCCACCCCAGTTTGGACCCAACCATATGCAAATCAGTCTTGACCCTGTTCCTCATGGGAACAGTCCAGCCCGAACTGCCAAGCCAGGTCCTCCCTGGAACAGAAACAAGCAACCTGGGTCCGGTTTCAGGGTTTCACCCTTCATCAGCCAGGCTAGCTTGAATCCAGTGGCACAGTGAGCAAGGGACCCACGTCTGGGCATAACCGGTGCACTTATGGCGACAAAAGTCAACAAACAAAAATGATGGATGGAGGGATGGTGGGTGAGCAGCCAAACTGGTCTTCAAAGGAGGGAAGGACATTTG
This sequence comes from Pleurodeles waltl, assembly GCF_031143425.1. Classification (NCBI taxonomy): domain Eukaryota; kingdom Metazoa; phylum Chordata; class Amphibia; order Caudata; family Salamandridae; genus Pleurodeles; species Pleurodeles waltl. Next base: position 513,968,967 of record NC_090440.1, read on the forward strand.
GAGCAGCTCACGACCTCCCCCATTTCCTGCAAACCCAGACAATCAGGTGTCCTCTTGATTAGATGAGCAGAGGGCAGGAGAAGGATGTGTGAAGGATTTTTAGCCACACCAGTGGGTGTGCTCAGACAGACCTAACCTCCAAAATTCAGTTTCTGTCATTTTGGATTTTTAAGGAATGTTGCTCGCTGGGATTCATTTTTGCCACACTTCCCAGGAAGTGGTCATCCAAGAGGGTAGTGGTCTGCCTGTGATTGGACAGTTGCACCTCCCTGCTTTTCACCCCAGGAGCAATCATAAATATGGCAGAGCTGCACACACTTCAGAGCCCTCCAAGGAACAACAACAGAAGAAGGATTGCCTTGTCGGACCCCTGACCTGCACTTGGATACTGCACTCTGAAGGACTGCACCAGCTGCACACTTGGGATTCACCACTAACATGACTTTGCCTGTCTTCATCTGGTTCAAGAAGGGGCTCCCTGCTTGCTACAGGTGATCATTAACTAACCAGAGTCCCCTGAATCAAAACCTTAAGGAATTGACCAACTGACCAGTGGCTAGTGGTCATTTTTGGATTTGAACCAGGTGCATTCTGGGATTTGGAGTCCTAATCCTCAAGGAGCAAATCAGAGCTTCTGGAATCTTGGGGTGAGGTGTGGACTCCTAAAGGACCTTCAAAGATCTTCTGGAAGAAGATCCAGAAGTTTGCAGAACTTTTGGAAAAAAGCTCCATAAAGGGACTGACCCGCCGTGGTGAGCCAAGCCGGCTTACCTCAACTGCGACCTGGCCTGACTTGCAGGTTCGTCCTGCTGAAAAGCTCAAGAGCCCCAGACTTCCAGGATTTCACCAGGGGGTCCTGGAAAGGTGACGCAATGACCTTGCATCAAAATTGGCTTGCTGTGGAAGGTCAACCCCCATCGGAAGGAAAAAGCTCCAAAAAGTCCAAATGTAAAAAGTTGACTGGGACTTCACGTGCAGCGTATCCGAGTAGGGCTCCAAGGACGTCGGAACAAGATTCAGCTTTGGCCCGGACGTAGATTTCCGTCCTGAAAAATCATGTAAGTCCGAAGGTAGAATTCTTCAACAAGGTCTCCTGCAATGCGTATCCGAAGAGGGTTCGAGGAAGGTCGGATCAGATTAGTGACTTTGTCCCACTGAAGAAAATCTTCAAGAAAAAGACTAAAGCCTTCATTATGACCCTGGCGGTCTCCTGACCGCCAGGGCCACGGTGGCGGTTTCACTGCCAACAGGCTTGTGGTGAAGACCGCCACATAATGTGGCAGGTTGGCCTCTGCTAACCCGCTACAAACCCACTCATAACACCAGGGCGGTGTGACTCACCGAGCTGGAGATGAGCATCTCCAAACGGCGGTCTACAGAAGACCCCCAGTGGTATTTTGAGCCGGCTTTCCACCAGGATTTCCAAGGCGGTAGCAATGCCATGAAAACCCTGGCGGACGACTATCACCGGCACCTACTCTCCAGCAAGCTCAATACACCTACTCACACACGCAGACAAACATGCATACACACACGCAGACAAACACACATACACACAAACACCCACGCACACAAAACACCCTCCACCCCTCGGACGCATGACTTACCTTATCCAGTGAGGAGGTCTTTCGGCAGGGAATGGGCACTGCCACCTTCAGCAGCGTCCCCCCATCAGGACACCGCCAGACCGGATCACAGGTTGTAATACGGCTGGCGGAGTCCTTTTGGCAGGGCGGGACCAGTGGTGGAACCTTCCATGTGCCTCCGCCTGCCAGCATGACTACTTCTGGATTTCCACCCAAAATGTGGCAGAAATCCAGCAGTACTTTTAATATGGTGGGCAGAAGACCGCTAGCACTGACGGTCTTCTGGCGCCCATAGCTTTGATAGTCTTTGAAAAAGACCGCCAAAGTCAAAATGAGGGCCTAAGCTTTTGACGGAGGCCTCCTGCTTGCCATAGCTGAGCAGGGCTCCCTTGGGGCTGGCCTCAAACTTTGACTTTGCCCTGGTCTAGTGCGACCAGATTACCAAATTGGCACTTTCAGTTTCTATGCACTAGAAAACATTAATTCTTTAAAAAATCATATCTCCGGTTCCCCTTATCAGATTTTAATTGTTTTGGTGTCATTTTAAAGATAAAAATATAATCTATTTGTATCAATTGGTGTTGGATTTGTATTGTGTTTTATGTTTTACTTATTTGCTGTTTTGTGATTTTTAAATGCTTTACACACCTGTCTCATTAGTTAAGCCTTGTCGGTCATTGCCAAGCTACCATGGGTTGAGCAGGGATTAATTGATTGAGACCTGACTGGACTTAGTGGGGGTTAGTTGTCTATTGGTATAATCCACTTTCCAATAATCGATTGCTGGTGGCCCCTCTGCTGGATCTGCTGACTGTCTATCAGACTGTAGCAGCATTCCATATGCACCATCACTTCTGGAGTTGATGAGTCAGAAGCCCACACAATTCATGATAGGGTTTCCTGATGCAGATTTTTCCTGCCTACAGCATAGCAAATGTGGGCCGGAAAAATCCATTAAGGTCCCTTCACTATAGGCCTCGTTATCACTTTGGCGGACACAGACAAATAATGGCTTTGGTGGCGGTGCATACAGAAGACCACCAAAGCACCGCTGGCACTGCCAGGCAGGACAAAATGCCGATGTCGAATGGGGGCACAAACAGTCTGTTGGAGACCATGTTTCTGCCGGACTCATTACGAGGTTACACTCCATCAACATAACCGCCACGGTCGAACCACCACGGAACACCAGGCGGAAACGAACAGTATAAAAGGAGACACTCACCTCCAGGAAGCCATATATGTCTGGAGCCGCCATGGAACAGCAACTAGAAGTCATCCCGCTACTCCTGCTCGCCGAAAGACAAGAGTATCATTGCCGACGAGGACGACAACAACCGCAAGTACACACACTCACCTGTTACATTTGTAAATTGTCAAATTCTGTACAGTTACTTAATATACCATAGGGTTGGGGGTGCAAAAGCTGCACATACATGTACCAGTACAGTGACACACACACACTCACATACTGCATCAAAGACACCGACACATACACATCATGCACACTGCAGCCAGCACACATACAAAACCCACATGTCCACAACACACATTTACGCACAGCAACACAGCACAGCCCCGGGCTCACACATTCCCATACAATATACCAACACGTCACAACAATACTCCAACTTCACAAATGGCCAGGTTCTCGACACACATACAACACAATGAACAACCATCTATGATGGAAAATACACATCCATCATACAACCTAGCAATCAACACACACATCACACACAGCATATTGAACACATCATACCATGCACAATGTACACAGATTCAAACAGCCGAAGTACACAAAGCCACACAGCACAACAGCAAACATATATCAGCACAAACACAACACAATAGCATGACCACAACATATGTTTCGACAAAAACATAACCCACAGAACACACACCTTATCCCTGGGGGACAAAAGCACTACACACAACCTCACATACTGCTTTAACAATGCATGAAGCACAAGCAGCACACACACAAATACAGGCACACTCCCAATGACAGCCAGTAACAACGCAAACCTAGGAAAGGGAATGCAGGATAAATATAATGTGGCTTTAATGTGTTCAGACTTGCAATAAATAGGAATGTCCAAAGCCATAGGCCACTTCATAGTCCAGATGATAAGCACCAAAGGCACATAATGGTGCACCTACTTGACTCCTGACTGCCATTTACCCTCCACAGGTAGGGGCATCAAGGGGGCAGGCAGGCACCTCAGGGATTATTGGGCGGGGTGGGCTGGTGAAGGGGAGCTATAGGCATTGGTTTGGCAGGTGGTTGGACCTTTTTGGAGGGGATGGACTTATTTTTGCAGGAGGGGAGCATGGGTGCTGGCAAGGGTGTTAGAAGAGGCCTTTGCGGTACAAGGGATGGCCTTGTGGGGGATAACAGTTCTTTCAGGGATGTTACAGGGGAAGACTAAAGAAAAGGAAAAAAATAACGGGGACAGTCATCAGAAGGCGTGGAAGGTGAGGGAGTGGTTGTTTGATGTTTATGTGTGGATGTCTTGGGTGCGTGTTTGGGGAGGTGTGCTTGTGTGTGGTGGGGGTCTGTTGGGTGGGTGAGTGAGGGTGTTTGTGCGTCTTGGGCTGAGGGGAGGTGGAGGTGCTGGGGGATGCCGTGGTGGGTGGGTGGCTGTCTTTTGGGTTGATGACTGCAGGTATGGTGGATGTGCTGCATGCAGGTGTGCCAGTGACTGTGATGTGTGTGGGTGTGGTGACTGGGGTGGATGTCTGAGGGTCTGCTGGGGTGCTGTTTGTGGTTAGGATAGGTGTAGTGGCTTGATCACTGAATGTTGGTGTGGTATCTACAGTGTGTCAGGTGTTGTGTCTGTGATGCTGGAGGTGGTGGGGATGTCAAAGCAGGTTGTGACTGTTACTGTGTCTGCAGGTGGATTATGTCTGTGTGGGTGCCAGTGGTGTGGCTTGTGGTGCTTATATTTGTCTGCACTACCCTTGGATGTTGAGGTGGATGTATGTCTGTCTGTTTGTGTGCTTTGGCTGGGTCAGGGATGGGGGGCCTTGGACTGGGAAGAGAAAGGTGGATGGGCATCGGTAGACAAAGGGTGACTAGATGCCTTCCGTGTGGAGGCCAGAGCCTGAAATAATCTCTATAGGGCAGAGATTGCACTGTAAATGCTCTCCAGTAACGCATTCCTCTGTTGGATCTGGCTTGCCAGTCCCTGAATGGCAGTCATGATGGCCATCTGACCCACAGAGATAGACCTCAGGAGGTCAATAGCCTCTTCACTGAGGGCAGCAGGGCTAACAGGGGATGGAGCAGCGGTGCCTGTGGCAAAGAAGATGCTCACCCTCTTGGATGGGTGGGCACGGCCAACTGGGTGGGGAGCTACAGGGAGGTCGGTGATAGAAAGAGGATGGCGGAAAGAGATGGTACTGGGGTGGTCCCAGATGGGTCCGCCACCACTAGGGAGATGACACTGGAGGAGGATTCTGAAGAAGATGTAGTGGATCTGGTCTCCCCGTGGTACTCCCCTTACCCTCCGGCCTACTGGGTCCCTCTGTGTCTGTGGTGTCGTGACTAGAGGTCCCGTGGCCAGAAGCTTCCCCACTCGGCTGTGCCCTGTCTCCTTCGCCTGCCGGTGCTGATGTTGAAAATTGATAGTGAAGTAGGCTCATCACATTCACAAGATAATACTTACATCATACATTACACATAAGTCTCATAACATCCTGTTCACTAACACCAGGAGGAAGTACCAGTGTAGTGCCAACATCATGTCACGGCAAAATATAATGTGTGTCCCTCATAATCTACATTGTGACACACCAGCAAAGCTACCTAACACACACCTACAATACCATGATTTAAGGAGACCAATCACACTGATCATACCATGACAAGGTGACTATGCCACTTGAGTCAGCTTCTCTATCCAGAACAAAATAGTCAAGCACCAATCAAGCAATAGTTCAGAAATGTGAAATAGCTTTCCACAAATCCCAAAAACATATTTAACACACAAATACTTTACCCTGATGTTATGTACCAGGCAATGACACATGTTGTAAAGTAAAGGCAAGCAAACCTTGTGCAAACAAGCCATAGCTTCTTCATGTCACATAGTTACTACCATACACTGTGGACACATGCCAACATGTAACACCTCAAATTGTCACACATGTCAAATTTAGGTCAGGGAGTAAGAACACATGTCACACACACATGCACCAATTGTGATGTACCAAGGAGTGAAAATACAGTGGGGACCAAGGCATCTAGGACATTGGTCTCCAGAAAACAAACATTATCAGCCATGTAAGGACCAGGGGCCAGATGTAGCAAAAATAAAAATTGCGACTCGCATTTTGCGAGTTGATGCGACTCGCAAAATGCGAGTCGCAAATTGGAATGTCAGAAACAAAAGCGATCCGATTTTGCGACTCGAGTCCGGACTCGCAACGCTGTGTGCGAATCCGCAGTTTGCGAGGTCGCTGTTTGCGAGTGTGCAAAAAACTAACTCGCAATTAGCGAGTGGGTGTCGCAAATTGCGAATACCTTCAAAATTGCTTGCAGGTGCAGCAGAACACTCCAGAAAGCATACCAGAACATTCTGGAAACACTTCCTGGCACATGATGATGACATCACAGCCAGGAAGTTAACAAATACACCTGGGAGGAGGGCTCAACAGTGAGCAGTGTCTCTGCCACTGACAGTAGGGTGCTGAGGAGTGGTAGGCACAGCACCATGGACGCAGCAGGGACCAGCCAGGCTGGCAGGAGGGGCAGGAGATCATAGATAACAGCCAGGACAGATTAATGTGGCACATGGCGTTAATGTGCCACATGACTGGTTGGCATTTTCCTGCCCATGGACAATTTCAACTTGTATATAGTTTCTTCATGACATTAATAAAACAGTTATTTTTGTTCCACTTAACAAATGGTTAATAGGTGAGTATGGTGGGAGTTGACACGTACCGTCCAAAATATTGCGTTGCAATGTGGTCCCGTCTCAGTCTGCCTTGATTAGCTAGACTCCTATCCCCATGATGGCGATGTGGTTGTTCTTGCTCTTCATCATCAGGATCTGGGTCTGCAGGGGTGAGAGGTAGCCCACGTCGGGTGGCTATGTTGTGGAGGATGGCGCATGCGACCACAATTTTGAAAGCGGTAATGGGGGTGTATTGGAGGGCGCCTCCACTGCGGTGGAGGCATCTGAATCTTGCCTTCAGCAGTCCGAAGGTGCGCTCGATCAGGTTCCTGGTCCTCTTATGCGCACTGTTGTATTGCCTCTCTGATTCAGTTCTGGGTGATAAAAACGGAGTCATGATCCAAGGCCTGAGAGCATATGCACTGTCACCTGTTGGGCACAAAAGTACACAGTTAGGAAGTCCAGATTGTCGTGCACAGTGACCTGTGTGTATGTCTGCAAGTGTCTGTGGCTCTACCTAGGAGGTAACCGTCTCCAAATTCCCCACGTTCCAGGCGTTGATGTATCCCACTATGCCTAAAAATGTATGAGTCATGGGTACTGCCAGGCAACTTAGCTACGATGTCCGTGATGACATAATGGGCATCACAAACAACCTGTATGTTGAGTGAGTGGGTACACTTCCTGTTGCGGAAAATGTGTTCCAGATTAGCAGGGGGGCCTATTTGAATGTGTGTCCCATCTACACACCCTATGACATGAGGAAAGTGGGCAATGCGGTAAAAGTCCAGCTTGGTGCTGTTAATTTCTGCCTCATTCCTTGGTAAGTATATGAAGTGAGACATGTGCGTTACTAAGGCATCTAGGAATGCCCTGAGGAACCTTGACACTGCACTTTGGGATACCCCACCTGCCACGGCAATGACCCCCTGATAGCTCCCTGAGGCCAAGAGGTGCAGTGCGCATAGTACTTGCACATGCGTAGGGATGGCGCAGCCACGCAGAGTCTTGTGTTCTAGCTGTGGTTTCAGTAAATCTATTAATTCTAGAATGGCTGCGCTGCTAAGGCGGTATTTGTCATAGATCTCCTCTTCAGTTTGCTGAAAAAGAGTCTGCCTGGTTCTATATATCTTCTCCTGTCTGTGGCCCCTCCTCCTCCTCTGCTGGGCTGCGTAGACTCTCCTCCTCACTGCTATCAGGTATATCTCCGCCATCTTGAGTAACCCAGATGCCTTCTGGGTCCCCTTTTATACTTTGGTAATGGTTACCACCTGCTCTGAGTTAGTGGTAAATGGGACATGCAAACTGGGCTTTTTGCGATTAGTCGCAATTTGTGAGTTGCTATTGCATATGGGTTGCGACTCGCAAATTGCGACTTGCAATTTGCGGGTCGCAAAATGGGGTCGCACCGGATGCGACTCGCAAACGGGTCCCATCGCTTTTTGCGAGTCGGAAATGGGCTTTTTGCATCCCATTTCCGATTTTGCACTGTCGCAAATTGCGATTCGGCCCGTTTGCGAGTCGCAATCGTTTGCTACATCTGGCCCCAAGTCAGCTCAGACCAATGTCCCACACACAATCAAAAGTTGTCAGTAAAGTGTATGGAGCAAATGGAGTACTGTACTGTGCAGGAAGGTGTGAACCAGACATAGGTAACCAAGCAATTAGTCCATACATATGCCACTGACTGAGTGACAACATCACTACCAACAGATCAGACATGGCATGTCTGTGTCGGAATCCAGAGCCAAAGCATATGTGATACTAACATGACTGCTACACCAACCATGATGCAAGCCAACAGCCTGGACATACTTACCAACCTACTCACATTTGTATATGAACTACCACAACTGCACCAAATAGGTGTCATGGAAAACATGAGGTTCCAAAACAGCCTAGCCTTGTTTGACATATCCTTCATAGCAACAGCAGGTACAAATAACAAATACCAATGTTGAATCATGACTGAACCTTTCCATTGACACATGATGTAGACAAATAACTGTCTGGGCCATAACTGTGAATGGACTACTATTGCCTATGTATCATACCTACAAAAGTATGTCTATGGAAAAAGCAGTGTGGCCACTTTCTACTATCAGAACATTAGCATGGTAGTTACATTCCTAACTCTGATACCAACATATGTCTGCCTATAGAAATGTTATGTATATTTTCTACTCTGATGAGACATCACAAATGCCTATATACATCCTTCACTTACCAAGGGGGATTACCTTGTAACAGGTGTGAAGATGTCAACCTTGTATGTCATGTGACATGTCGAATGGACATCACAGCCTCACATGATGCTGTCACTTCTCAGAAAACCTTAGAAAACTAGAGATGACTTCAATATGTCGGACTCTATGTTCCATATAGACATGAATCTTGAGACATTGAAGAGGACAGAGAGCAAGGACCTACATACCTTACCATTATGACATTGGGAGAATTGACCTGTTGGTGGAAAGTAACAATCACCAGGGTAGAAGAAACTGTATATTGGTACATAGATGACATAGTCGTATGTCCACCATAATGTGCCATTGTAATGAGGGGACAACATAGTAGAATCACATGTCTCAAAATACATTTATATGTGTACACCTGGCTACTGTACATCAATGTGTTGACAGGGGATCTGTGACACTTTGCACTTACCATGTTGACAGAGCTAACATTTTCTTACATCACCCAAACACCTGCTAAAGGGACAAACATGCGTTATCTCCGTGCTTACTGCCTTGTGGCTGCTGTGCTGCTTTCAAACGCCCATCCAACTCAGGGTAGGCCACTGCCAAAATGCTTGCCATTCGGGGGGTCATGGGCCGACAGGCACCCCTTCCTCATTGGGAGAACATCCCCAGCTCGGCTTCTGCAGTCGTCTGGGCCCAGCGTCTAAGGCTCCCCAACCTCTTCCGACAGTGGGCACTCTGCCAGCGGTGGACACCCTGGGTCTGCACTGTCTTGGCGATGGCACGCCAAATCCCCTTTATCTGATGGGCGTTGACCTGCATGGATGACATAGACAATAAATATTGTCATGTCCACATGTAGTACACAAAAACAGGCAGAGTTATCTCCAACTTAGTACAGCAAGCCAAATGATCTTGTACATCCTCTCCACTGATAAAAGAGCATATACAGTTAGGACATATGTGAGCTCGAAACAGGCAGACAACATGCATCTACAACACCAGCAGTCATGTTATCACATATGCCCAGACACCAAACACATATGAAGATGACTTTTTCTGGCGGAGTATGGCATACAACCTCCTGTGCAACAGTCACATGGTGGGTCAGGAAACATACATGACACATTCTCCTCAATGGCTCAGGACTCTAACTCACTCACCAAACATAAGTACATGCCCAGGAAGTCACCCATTCTAACACACGTTTAGCAAGTAAACAACTTTAAGGACACAATCAGGAGCCTTGCCAATCAGCCTTTGCTTAGCATATCAAAGAATAGTTGAGGTAATGAGACATATGTGCACATGGTGCACTTACCTACTCCTCTGGTGCACCATAGAGCTGTCATTACAGGGGTAGGACCTCCTCCACCAGCTTCTCCAGCTCCTTGGTGAGGATAGGGGTCCTATCACCTGTGGGACATGGCATGATTGCTCCCAGAGACAGCAAACAGCAGCTCTGGTCGTGGAGGTTTGGCTGCAGCAGTATCAGGAGTCAAGTTAGATAGGAAGTATGTGATAACAGTCACATCTGCCACGTACGAGATTGTCACCACCACCGGCCATTGCATTTGGCCCTAGACTACCAAAGGCAACAATGTGTTCCAATGGCAATGTCCACCGCGGTAGTATCTGTCTGCAACCATGACGACTTCCGCTAGCAGTCGCAGGTCGTTTCCTATTGTTCACTGCAGTAGGTCAGGCAGTCGCCATTTTAAGTTCCTTAGAGGCTCAGAAAAGTTAACTTAATGATGCCTCACAAGATGGGAAACATATCTACTGCATGATCTTTAGTGTTGGAATTGACCAACCATGTATGAATTGTCAGAATGAAGAGACATGTTGTCATGCTGATAAAATAAAAGTAAGGTATCTTTAGTGGCACAGTCAACACCCTCTTGGCAATTGGATAGATAGTTTTTGTGGCGTTTTAATTAAAAGCATAGTCAGATGTCAATATCACAGAGACTCGCTGAGGCATGCGTTTACATTTCCATGTTAAAATTTAGGGAAGAGGGTGAGATTTCACTAATAATCCATTATTTCCATAGGTATGTGCTCTGTACCATGTTTCTACTGCATCAAATGGCATGTCTGATCATTATGTGAGGCATATAGATTTTGACTGTTACAAGGGACAGAATGACTGATAGACATATCTTCCTATTTCCTCTCACATAGTTATCCAGGAATGAGAATGGGCAGACAACCTCCAGTGTACCGTCCACTAGCAGACCTGCAGACCATGGACGATCGACATATCATTCAGATCTACCGCCTGGATAGGCAGACAATCATCGATCTCTGTCGTCAGTTGCAGGCAGATCTGATGCCTGCCATTCATCCTCCAATTAGCATACCACCCATTGTAAAAGTCCTGTCAGTGCTGCACTTCCTGGCCACAGGCTCCTTCCAAAATACAGTGGCCCTAGCTGTGGTCCCAGCCTATGTTCAGTCTGGTCTTGAAGGATGTACTGTTTGCACTGTTGAAACACCCACATCAGATTTCCAAAATGTGAGGATTTGGCCCATGTGAGATTTTTATGGATTGGCACACATCCCACATGTAGTGAGAGCCATACATGTTACCCATGTAGGCTTGGTTCCACCACATGACAATGAGCAGGTGCATTGGAACAGGAAGAACTTCCACTCCATAAATGTCCAAGTAGTCTGTTTGGCGGACCACTACATTTCCCAAGTATGTGCACGGTACCCAGGTTCAGTCCATGATGCCTTCATCACGCAGAACAGCACTGTCCCACAGGTAATGACATCACAGTGAGGGCCTGGATGGTTGGTAAGTCCTATATGTCATGTGTGTCAGTGTCCTATGTCTGCTGCCACATTTCCAAGATTTTATTTTGCACACTTGTTACGATTCCTTACAGGGGATTATGGCTACCCAAACCGACCCTAGTTGTTCACATTAGTGAGGTACCCAACCACGCCAGGGAAAGTGTGCTTCACTGAGGCCTATGGAAGGACATGGTGTGTCTTGGAGCAGACTTTTGGGCTCCTGAAGGCAAGATTACGTTGCATTGATAAGTCTGGCAGAGCCCTCTTCAACTCACCCACCAAATTGTTTCAAATCATTGTGGCTTGCTGCATGCTTCACAAACTCGCCCTGAGATGTCAGATCCCATACATCCCAGATGAGGGGGAGCCAGCAGTTCTACTGGGTGAGAATGCAAAAATGCTAAGTGAGGATGACAGTGATGAGGATGAAGGTGGAGATATCTGGGCAGATCTCATCAATCAGTACTTCAAGGTATGTGTTGGTCTGTAAAATGATTGACTCAGCGGGGTATTGGGGGTTAGGAATGTTTGAGAAGGGTCTTTGTATGACCATCAAACAGATTATTAGTTGCTTAGCAGTACATGTCTCAGGTTTTCATGCAAAATAGTACATGGAGTTGTGACAAATGTGGTGATCTGCTTTGTTAGTGTTTGTTACAATGCACAATCAGAGTTACCATTGTATTTGGGACATGTATTTCTAGTTCATTTTTACCATTACCTTCCTACATTTTTTGTTCTACATTTTCAATTTCCAGATTTCTTCACAATGTCATCCTCACGTGGACATTTTCTGAACTGTGTCACTGGCAGGTGGGTTTAGCAGGTCTGACGTGAAAGGGACATGGATTGATCTAGGTACTGTATGATATTGAATTGGTGGTGTCTGAATGCCATGCCTAGGCTGGCAGGACAGTGGGATGGCAGTGTTCTAATCCATACAATAGACCTGTTTGCCATGGAATGTGGCTCCGTCACGTGTGTGGTCTTGTGTCTATGACACATGCCTTCCTGTGCAATTCATTCCCTCAACCTTCTCATTGGCTTGATAATTAGAATAACTTACTTGTATGTAGCTGTCACTGTGTTTCCTCATTGCAGGCCACTGTGCATGTGTGTGAAGACTGACATAAGTGAGTAGCATGCCTACAGATACCGGACCAAGGTAAGTGGAAGGCTTCCTGACTAGGGACAGTTGTCAGACCTCTGTCTGTATTATGGGGTATGTTCATTTGGTAGGTCTGGTATGGGTATGTGATAAGGGTTTAGCTGATGGCACATTGCATCAATCGGTTTGCCTTATCAGAGAGACAAAGTCTGACATGTCCCTTACTTCAGTGGTTTGTTGGATGTTAGTTAACAACACCAATGCGGAAGTGCAAAATTGTTAAGATGTACTTCACTGCGCGATCATTGGCATGTAGTTAGCCTATTGCTATAAATGGGGATTGATGATTGTCCACTTTACTTGTATCATTGTGTATGCCTTGAACCCAGATTCAACAGTGGATGTGACATGTCCCTTTGCATATTTGCTACATTTATGTATATCATGTGTCAGCAAGAAATTTCACAGTTAACTTTTCAAAATAGATGAAATATGACTCTCAAACATGTGTTGTGGTTTAGTTGTGTTTATTTACAAGTGCACAGGATAATATCATGAATGGGATCAAAGCAATAAAGTACAAACAGTGAATGGGTCAGTCATGGTGGGTGAAATCAGGCTAGCTGCTACAACATTTGGAGTCTCAAGTCCAGTATCCTACAATCCATGAAAAATGGACAGTGGTTGTAGAAGAGTCGACAGGGTGTATCAGTGGCACATAAAGGGAACCAGTCAGTAGAGAATCACTTCCTGGCAGTGGTTGTAGTCTTGGCATCTGTTCCTCCTGGTTGTTTGGGTGGATGTCCATGTTTGTGGGGGGGGGTTCTTGAGCTACAGAGGAAGGGGTGTCTGAGGTATGCCCTTCCCCTGGCAGAGACTCCATTCCACTGGCTGACACATATGTAGAAAGGGCTCATGTTACCTGGCCAATGGAAGGGGTCTGGTGTTGTAGACATGCCCTGCTCAGGGTGGTGATAATTCCTCTCAGCACCCCTGTTAGGGAGGCCATGTTGGCAGTGAGGGCCTCCCACTGTTGCATGGCTTCCTGGTGGTTGTCCCTCTACAGCTGCTTGAGGTCCCCCATCATGGCAAGTACCTGGCACATCACGCATTGAGACTATTGGTAAGCTCCCAATACTTGGGGGATGGTGTCCTGGCCAGTTGTATCCCTAGCAGCCTCAAGATGCTGGCTCCCACTGTCCTTCCCATGCACCTTACCCTGTCATGCCTGTGCCCTGGGCACAGTTTGCCCACTGCTACTGGTGCCAGGTCCTTTATTGTCAGGGTTTTCTAGTTGTGACTCCAGTACCAGCACTGGGGGCGGGCACATGATGTTTGTAACTGTCCTTAAAACAAAGGTTTAGATACGGTTGGTTGACTGAGATGTAGATGCAACAGGGCTGGGAGGAGTCGATGTAGGCAAGATGAGGCTGACAGTTGTAGACTGACCAGGTATCCCAGATGGGCCAGAGTCACCCTCATTGTCCAGACACCCAGGAGTGCTCTCCTCACTGAGGGCTTCATCCAGTGGGGAGGTGTCTGTCTCAGGTGTCCTCTCTATGGTCCCAATGCCAAATAGACCTGTTGAAGAAGTGGAACAGACAGTTACAGATTGTATTGCTGTTTGCGGTTACAAACTTTGACAGGTAGATATGCATGTACACAAAGACTTTGCCTAATCCCCTGATATGACAGTGACACCTGCTTTCAATTCTGGGGAACAGCTTTATGGGATACAGGGGATTCCTATCTCATACACCGTTATACAGGATGTTAGAGTATCTTGGCTGTTGGATGTCTGTTCATAGAATCATATCTTGTCTGTTGTGCATCAGTCTATTTTTAATGTTACTTTCCAGTTAGCAATAGTTCAATATTGAGTCACCAGACAGCTGCACAATGTAAAGTGGATACTGACCTGTACATCAATTTAGGAGTAGGCATTCCACCTGCCCATATGTGTGAGATTACACCAAGTGCAGCACACTGCATATATGTGTGTTACCCCCAGGTGAGTATACCTTAATAGGTGATGGGAGATAGTAGGGCCATTTTATCTGAGGACATAGCTGTAGCTGTGTTTTGGTGGTATTATACTGCCAGATGCCCATAGCATTGCTGTCATTGCCATAGACTGTACAATTGTGGAGCATTCAGGTGGGTTTAGTCGATAGTTTAGTTGACATGCAAGGCAATTGTCATTGTGGTACACTGCTCTGATTTTCTTAAAGGTAGTGCAGTGCCTGCTGGAAGTTGTAGTGCTGTCAGTCCCTGTACTACCCATGCCATACACAGACACTGTGGCCCCAGGTGAGTTTAGTTGACATGTGGGATGCCAGACAGGGATATTCGGACAGTTGGACACAAGAGGGGTGAGTGGTTTGGCTGTTAAGATATTAAAAGGTGATCAGTGAGCATGCAAAAGGTGATCAGTGAGCTTTTGGGTGTAATTTTTGTTGTGACTTACCCCGACTCCCCTCCCCAGGTATTCCTGTTGAGCTCTCAGAATGCAGGATATCCAAGACCTTCTCCTCCCATGATGAGAACGTTGAGGGAGGAGGTGGGGGCCTACTGCCAGTCTTGATGACCACTAGCTGATACCTGGATGCCATGGAATGGTCCTTCCCCCTGAGGTCGTTCCACTATTTCCTGATGTCCTCCCTTGAGCGTGGATAGCTGCCCACAGAATTCACCCTGTCGACTATTCTTTGTAACATCTCCATTTTCCTGGTGATAGACGTTTGCTGGACTTGGGCTCCAAATAGGTGTAGCTCTACTCTGATGATTTCGTCCACCATGACCCTCAAATCATCGTTAGTGAACCGAGATGTTTTTGTAGAGACATAGTGGTGGTGGACGACATGAAAAGGTAATGAAAACTGGTGATTAGGTGTGGGTGCTGTGTTGTGAGTGGGTGACGGTTGGTATCTGATGTGTAGGGTACTAATTTGTGTATTGTGCATGTTGTGCAGGTGAGGGATGAGTGTTTTTTTAAGTGTAGCAGGGTGCCTAATCTATGGTTCTTAATTTATATTTGGGACCTCTGTCCTGCTGTGTGTGGCGTTCTGGTTGTAAAGGACTGTCAGGTGTGAAGGGGTGTGTTTTATAGTGCAGTTTGTAGGTGTGTGGGGTGTGTGGATATGTAAGCTATGTGGAATTCAAGCTATCCAATGTGGTGTTGTGTATTACTGTGGTGACCGCCGCTTTCCATGCGCCATTGGCTTTCCGCCATGGAAGGACCTCTACTGTTATTTGTGGGTCGTAATAGGTGCAATGGAATTTTGATAGGCTGCCGGTGCTGGTGGTGGAGCTGCCTCTTTGCAGCCCTACCGAGTCCTAGCGGTGTCAGAATTTTAGCTGTCTTTTGGGGGGCTTGGCTGTGTAACTCATATTACGGCGTCTGTATGACTGCCAACATGGTGGTCTTTTGGCGGCCGCCACCATGGCAGTCTTGCGTTCAGACCGCCAAACTCGTAATGAGGTCCTATGTGTCAGGGCCATTGATTTTTTTTAATTCAAAAATATCCCTGCTTTGGAGTAAATTTCTGAAGAAAGTGTTCTAGTTGTATCCCCTGGAGCACTCTCATGAGAAATAATTTGCCAATATGGTAGAAAACCGTACTTAGGGTGGGTGGTCAGTTCAGAAGTGGGAGAAGAAGGAGCGTCTAGTGCCCTGATGGCCTAGGCAGACTGCAAGTCTAAAAAAACCTGTACAGACTTGGGCTAAAAAATATGATGCTTTTCTCTTTTAAACTATGGGTCATCACAGATAGGAATACCTGGCAGTTTCTGAGGACAGAAGAAGTACATTATTGACTGGGTACCCTGAGAACTCCTGATAGACAACATCTTGTGAAAGGGGTTTGGCCTCTAAGGGCCAAGAGCAGTAATGAGAAACAGACTGTCAACTTAGTGGATTCATCTAACACATCCAGATCTGATGGCTAACACTGGTGAATGGGCCTGCTGCTACAAGGGCCATTGTTTTCTGGGGAGCTGGAGGTCCAAGAGGAAAACTGACACAGGCAATATTGATGCAAATGCTTAAAAAAATCAGCGGAAATCTGGTTGAATTGGAGTGATGACTGTAGTGTTTGCATTCCAGCTAGTCTTGACTACAGTCTTTATAGAATGTGTAGCGTTCATGAGTTCTATAAGAGCCGTGGGTGAAGAGGAGTGGCAGTTGGAGTCAGCTGGTGTTGGAGCCGTTACCTACTGGGTTTGCTCCTATAAATAAACTGGCTTGGCGCTTAAATATTCCACCATGCCTGGAGATTATTCCTGGTGGACATTGGAGGCAATACTATTTGTGGGGATGAACGCAGTACCAGAAACCCTAGCTATTTTACTCTCTACAGATGTTAACCAGGCTTAAAGGACCATTTCGGTTTGGCTGCCGCATTCAGGCATTCTGGTACCATGTTTCATGAGGGGTCAGTACTTTTCAAATTCTTCTCCACAAATTGCAATGTCATCCATCACAGCTTTTACATTTGATCAACGTGCAGGATTTACTGTTCTTGAACCATGCGCTGCCCTCCAGCTGCAAACAGAGGATATGTGCAGCGCGACTTCCAACAATTGCTATGCTCAGAATCTGCACAGCTCACCTTATGATGTGTCTTGTTCTGTCCAAAATTCAATGTGGTAAGGCCACAGCATAAGGAAACTCTAGATGACCCACGTGCCACTATTGTGTTTCGTGACAGAGGGTCCATGGTTTTGGTACCAGGGTCTGGCACAACAATCTACATCTGCATCTTGTAATGGAATTATCGGTGTTGAGCACACGTTTATCATTTAAGAAGCACTGTAATGTACATTAAAGCTTTTTTGAACTGTGCATTGTGAAAGTGCATGTTAAACCATTTGTGCTCCGGATTTTGCCTCAGTGACAGGCACAATTTACACCCACCTAACTCAGCCACCTAACCCAGCCAGTACCCAGTGACTGGCCCACCTTACTGATTAACTTTACTTACTGTTTATACTTTATGTTTCTTTTCCATTCAAACTTGTTTATGATATTTTATACCTATTTCTATCCCACTTTATTGGGAATTATTTTATTGGTATTATGCATTACATATTTCATGTGCAACATATACTCTTACTTTATCATCAGACTTGCCATTTCTCCCTGTCGAACCTACAATGAAATGGCAAGAATGGAAAGATTACTGAAAGCTTCAAATCCAGTAAAAAGAAAGGCATTCTTTTACACTCTCTGGGCCCAGAGGAATTTAAGACAATTCAAATGTAAAACGCCAGGCATCCACATGAAAGGGACTCATTTAGAAAGCACATGGATGATCTCAATAATTAATCTTCTCCAACAGTGTGTATATCGATTGACAGGTTTACGTTTTTCCAGAGACAACAGAAAGACTGAGAAACTATTGACAATAATGTTTCCAACCCAAAGACACCGACCCCATTATTAGTTTGTGAAAGACTAGATCATCATACACACGAATAAATCATCTGTGCAAGAGAAATTATGGGGGGATGTAGATGCTATTGTAAAGGATGTAGTGACTATTATGTGGAAATTTGAACTTTCTGGGAGGTGTGCCAAAGCAGTTATAGAGAAGGCTAAATTGAATGATTCAGTCTGTTCTATTTTTTGAAACAGGCATTGGAATAAGTAAACCTAACAAGAATAGGGAGAAGAAACACCTCAAGAAAATTGTGTTGAATGTCTTAATAAGGGAAATACCACTAAAAATGCAAAATGTTGAAGGCGCAGCAGCAGGTACCACCTTGCAAACAACTGTTCAAGAATTGTTCAAACCTTAACAATGTAGGACACTTTGCTGCTGTATGTAGAAGGCTGCACAAAGAACAGATGATGGACGGAATGCTGAACAATGTCAAACATTCACCCCAGTCAGAGTTCTGGCGCACTGGGGGATGAGGAATTACAAGAAGGTACTATCTCACCACGTATGGTGCCATATGTTGAGAGACGTTCCGGCCGCGACATCCAAGAGAACAAGAATGGGTAGGATTAACATCTTTATTCTTCAAGCCGGTGATATTTTACAGGTACACTCCAAATAAGTAAAAAGCCCCGGCTGCATCCGGACCTGCCGCCTCTACTCCCGTCACCTCCTTCTTAACCGTCCTGAATCCCGTAACATTCATTCCCAAACATTCACACACAACATTCTACCGTTCGCCGGCTCGTGCTTATTGCACGAGCCCATTAAATCTACAATACAACACATCTTCCCCTTTACACAATTTTTTTTTTTTTATAACAATGTGATAAGAAACATACACTATATACCTATCGCTATGTGATAAGATACATATACTATATGCCTATCGCTATAAGAGACTTAAATCTACAATGTCAGAAATATCTACTTAATAAATCCTACACACATTTCATAAATTCATAAATTTGTTCCAGAATCTTTACGGAGACTCAGTTACATATATAGTCATTTAATTTTCCTGGTCTCATGATCCTCCTGCCACATCGGCTAAGATTATTCTTCACACTTGTCATGTCACCGTTCCGTGCATTGTCGCCTTTTTCCTTCATTTCGGTTCTGCGTTCCTCTTCCGTAGGACTAACACTGCTTCTACAAACCTGCGCAGTCTGTGCAAAATTGGCACCTTGCAAACACATTTTATTCCCAGTATCGTCACACATAAAACAGTCAGTTCCAACCAAACTTCCCCCACCCATGCCTTTGTATGGGGAGACTCTGCTTAGATGCCATACTTTTCCGTTCTCAAGTTGTACAGCATTACACAAAAATTTTGTGACCTTCAAAGGAGGATAGAATTTTCCCTTTTCACACTTTTTGAAACCTGGAACCTTCACCCTAACTAAATCGCCCACCTATATTCTTACACTTTTGCATTTATGTTTTGCATCATAATACTCCTTCGAACGGATTTGCGTCCTTTTAATATTTTTCCTAACACCCTCACTAGTCCAACTGCTTTTCCTACCATCAATCATCCAACCAACATTATCTTTCCTCAATGGAACCCTTCCTCTCATTATCTCAAATGGGCTGTGACCAGTAGAGCTACATGGTGTAGTTCTGTATGACAAAACCGTTTTCCAAACTTCCATTTCCCAATCTAAATTTGCGCACTCAGCCAATTGTATACTATTCTTCAACACTCTGTTGAAACGTTCCACAGCACCATTACCTGCTGGATGATAGTTGGAAGTTGTAATGTGTTTAATACCACACCTCATTAAGAAAGCCTTGAATTTGTCAGACGTGAATTGCACCCCATTATCAGTAATAATGGTCTTGGGTAGGCCCTCCCTCAAAAAAAACAGTATCCAAAAATTCTACAATGGACCAGGAATCCACCTTAGTCACCATTCCAATTTCAGGCCATTTAGAGAAATGATCAAACAACACCACAATATATCTGTAACCATCCTCCACCTGTATTGGTCCAGTAATGTCCAGACCAATCTTCTCCCAGGGCATGTCCGGACACCCCACTGGAACCAAAGGTGGTTTGAACGTGGATAACGTTTTTTCTGACTCATTACATAGGACACAATCTCTTACTGTCCTTTCTACAGCTAAATCAATCCCTGGCCACCAATACAATTGTTTAACTTTATTTTTTGTTTTTGATATGCCCAAATGTCCATCATGGCATAAATTCAGAATTTTCCATCTGAGTATCTCTGGGGGAACTACCCTACCATTGCGCAATAACCTATTGTGTTCCACAGACAACTCCTCCTTGACTTCCCAAAATCCCTTCACACCTTCATCTGGATCTTTTTTATGGGGCCAACCCTCTCTTAACAAGATTTGAACTTTATTTAACGTTTCGTCTTCACCCATGGCCTTATCCCACTTGCTTTCGGAGATGCCCTGAAAGTCTGAGGGTATAACATCAGCCACACAACAGTCCCCCAACTCCTTCACTCCTTCTTCAGTATTCGCTAAGGGCATTCTACTTAAGAAATCAGCAATCTTATTCTTGATCCCAGGTACGTAACGTACTTCATACTTAAAGTCTAACAGTCTTATGGATAACCGGGCAATGCGTGGCGAGGCTTTGAATAATCCCTTAGTCGTAAGCACTTTGGTAAGCGGTTTGTGATCACTACGCAAGATGACATTCATACCCCATACAAATGATCTGAAATGTTCCAAACCCCACACGCATGCAAGGGCCTCCCTTTCGATAACAGAATATTTTGCTTCTGTATTGGTTATAGAACGAGAAGCAAATGCAATTACACACTCCTTACCATTTGCATCCATTTCTGTAAGGACAGCTCCTAAACCGTTGTTACTGGCATCTGTTGTAACAATACATTGTAGATTAGGGTCAAAACCTTGTAAAGCAGGTGCACTAATAATGTCATTTTTAATTAATTCAAACGCTGCTTCACACTCTTCACACCACTTAAATACGCACTTCCCTTTTAACAATTGTCTAATAGGAAACGTTTTATGGGAAAAGTTATGCACAAACTTAGCATAATACTCCGCTAGACCTAAGAAAGCTCTAACTTCATCCTTATTAGTAGGTGCAGGTGAATTCTTTATGGCTTCAACAAGGCTAGCTTTTGGTTCAACACCCTTGCCGCTAATCTCGTGTCCTAAATAAGTGACACTTTTCCTGGCTATCTTACACTTGCTATGTTCAGCCATAAGTCCATTATCTTCTAGTACTTGAAGAACATTCTTGACTCTAGTGTCATGGTCATCTTTCGAATCCCCCATAATTAAAATATCATCTTGGAAAAACAATACGTCCCGCATTTTACTAAAAAGCTTATACATTAGCCTTTGGAACATAGCCGCTGCAGAAGCCAACCCAAATGGAACTCTGACAAATTGATAACACCCGAAGGGCGTAATAAATGCGGTTAATCTACGGCTGTCAGGATGCAATGGAACCTGATGATATGCAGAAGTAAGGTCTATCGTGGTAAACCATTCCTTGCCTTTGGTTAGCGCGACGACCTCATTGATCTTCGGCAATGGAAATTGATCTACCAAAATATTCTTATTAAGGTCCCTCAGATCCACACATAACCTCAATTTGCCATTAGAACGTCTAGCTACCACAAGTGGAGAAATCCAATCAGATGACTCAACCTGTTCAATGATACCAGTCTGTAGTAATTTATCCAACTCGTTGGAAACCTCATTTCTGATACTAAAAGGAACATTTCTCGCCTTATGAATAACAGGAACGGCATCCTTTTTAAGTATTATCCTATGTTAGAATCTTTTTAACTTTCCCACAGTTCCTGAAAATACTAGAGGATACATGCCCTTTACAGTAGCATCACACACATCACCTCCCTGAACCACCGATACGGATTCTGAACCATTTGGGTCTAAAACCATTCCCAGTGCTCCTTGGTCCCACCAACCTAAAACTGAGGGCCCAGATTTTGACACATACATCTTACATTCTGCTTTACGATCTTTGAATGCAAATGACAATTTTTTGTAGCCAAGAAGCTGGATTGATTCCCCCATAAAACTTTTAGGTGAGATATCAGGTGTGTCCAAAACCCCACCCACAGTGCGTTTCAGCTTTTTTAACCAAACCTGTTCATTAACAATTGTATAAGGTGACCCAGAGTCAGCGGTAATCGTAATGGTAACACCCTCTATAGATATGTCACACTTTGGTCTTTTCCGTTGTCCCGCCGGCATTCCCGTTCCGGCATTCCTTATATTAAGCACCCACATATTCTTGTCTTCACTATCTGAGGAGGAAGCTGATTCAGTAGCATCCTCTAACAACTTTATCGCAGTTCCTTTTTTTTTCTTGCAAACCTTGATAAAATGACCAATAGTACCACAACCAGAACATTTCTGATTGCGTGCCGGACAGCCTTTATCATTCGCATAGTATCCCAGTAATCCACATCTGAAACATGTAACCTCCGCCTTTGAAGTGTCTCTTTTTGACTTCCTGTTTCTATAGGAATTGGTCTTCCTTGAAAATCCATCTGATGCCGATGAACATTTCTTTGTCTCTATGACTCTATTCACCATCTTATGCGACTCTGCTATTGAATCATCCACTTTATCATTCCCCTGTAGGACAGCTTTTGCACATCTCCCTGTAAGTTCTGCTTTTTTGACTACTTCTATTACTTCTTGTAAGGGCGATTCCCCTTTAGTCCATAAGCAGTCCTGTATATTCTGGTTGGCCGCGTGCATTACTATCTGGTCCCTGATGAACTCGTCATGTAAAGTGCCAAATCTACACGTTAAGGCTAAATTTTTTAAGGCTGAAACATATTCTTCAATGGTTTCCTCTTTACTTTGTTTCCTGTGGAAAAATTTGTAGCAATCAATTCCCACACAAACCGTGGGAGAATAGTATCTGTCTAAATCCTCTGATGCATGAACAAAAACATCTCCTTGCTCTCTGTGTTTCTTTTCAATCCTATTGTAAATTTTAAGACTGTGCGGCCCTAAACAGTGCAATAAAATCTTCTTCTTTTTTTCTCCTGAAAAATCATTATCTTCATCGCATGCAGAAATGTAGTTTATAAAATACTCTCGCCATTCTTGCCATTTAATGGAGACATCACTACTACCAGGAATAAAAGGTTGAGGCGGTGGAAGATTCAAATTACTGGAAGCCATTAGTACGTGCAAACAAAAGTAAAAAAATATATATATATATTTAATATTCCACAACTTCAAATATATATAAACATTAATGTCTTTATATTCGGAATGAAGTGTAAGTTCACTTGAATCAATATTAATGCTTGGTTTATCCCTTAAACCTCAGAGAATTAGGTTGCCGGTATAGTTCCTGAGTCCTAAAAGGTTATGTAGGCCGCATGAAGGTTAGCGGTCTAGTTGTTTTGTAACTGGCTAAACGTTGCCATGAGACGACAGGAGACACGCACGCGTAATGCGGAGCACGGAGCGCGCGTGTACAGTCTCTGTTTCAGCACTTTACGCTGAAAAAAACCCAATAATTACTCACAGGCATCCGAAGGTTACAGAGGTCGAATTGTGTGGACTCGTAGGAGTTCAAAATGACGATGGTGATCGTGAGGATCACAATTCTGATGCAGACGGGGCTACCTGGTCGCCAATTTTGTTGAGAGACGTTCCGGCCGCAATATCCAAGGGAACAAGAATGGGTAGGATTAACGTCTTTATTCTTCAAGCCGGTGATATTTTACAGGTACACTCCAAATAAGTAAAAAGCCCCGGCTGCATCCGGACCTGCCGCCTCTACGCCCGTCACCTCCTTCTTAACCGTCCCGAATCCCGTAACATTCATTCCCAAACATTCACACACAACATTCTACCGTTCACCGGCTCGTGCTTATCGCACGAGCCCATTACATCTACAATACAACACCATAGTTAAACTGATACAGATAAAAATCCTCATAGAGTTCACTAAATAGGTCTCGCCTTTATGCCAGCGAGCTTGTGCCGACGCCTGAAAGCCTCAGACATGGAGGGTAAAGGGACCTTTCTCCAAACCATACGGCGTTGCTCAGGTCCAACTACTGGGTCTTCCCAGGACCAACCATATGCATTCAGGTGGATGCGGAACTCACTGAAGTTTCGGTACTAGAGGCCTAATCCCAAGGAGGCGTCACTTTGAGCGTGGCGCAATTTGAATTCACTGAGACACTAAGTGGCCCTTTATGGATTTGGGAGTGATGCTGGCACGGTGTGGTATTGCCAGTTAGGGGACAAATTGTAGAACGTCTACTCTCACAAAGACACAGAGGAGAGGAAGCTCTGACCTGCCGAGAAGAGTATGTACGAGAGGCCCTGTTGCTCAGACAAAAATGTTAAAATATGGCCTACCTGGCACGGATTACTACAACCTTCACTACCATGAATGCTTGTGTTCATTCTTGGTCTAATATCTGGGAACGTATGCTGCTTCTTTTTACTTGAAGCTGTCGCTCTCAATGTTATTTCATTTTATTTTGCATGACCACATGGCTCCTATTGCTTTGGAATATAATCCTAGGATGTCCTTTCTTGTTCCCAGAAGATAAAAATGAAAAGGTTACAGGGGATTACAGGAGTGCCCCTTGGCAGTTTACAATGAAAAGCAGTGCAGTATTGAAGGATTTCTTCTTGGTTCGTGGATCAAAACAGTCTAGATGTTAACGCCAATCGTTTAGGTCCAATACCGCTAAGAGATTCGAGATGTAAATATGTACAGTTTAATGGTCTTCTGAGTTATTTGCAAAACTATGGAATTACATCTAACACTATTCCCCGGTCGTTTCATACTTTTTATTAACGACATGAACGGTACTTAAAAAAAACAACTTCACCTCACACCATTTTATTAGAAACAACAAAAGGAATGAGAAATAAAACCTCTCAGCCACCTAGCCCACTTTGACAAAAGTGTGCATTTGGGTTAGATGACGACATCTCACAAGTATGTATTACTCATGCACTTGTGATTGTAGCCAAGTGTACATTGAAATGAACTAAGAAGAACATGTAAAAACATTGCAACCATCAAGTAGCTGCAAATGAAAATTAGGCGCCAGTTAAGAATAACATTTGTAAAACAACAATACAACATTTTGAAGTTCATTGTTTGTCCCCGTGGACAGGTGCGAAAAGGCAGCATCAGCAGTGCCAGATATGATAAATGCTGTTGATCAGGGCGAGAAGTTATTTGTGCTAAAGTTATTTGAGGTATTATTTACAGCACACGTTTGCTAAAATAATGGGGGTGTTAAGATGAAGGATTGCAAATCTAGCTAGCAAAATCTCCCAGAAAAAAGTACATGTTAGGTCTCGCTTGAGAAGGCTTCAGTTGTGTTTCCAGAGCACATTTCATCCAAAGAAAAACTACATGCTTCTGTGCAATCTAGTTCTTGCCCCTGACGTTTTTTTATTCCCTACTCAAGAAGTGCTTGTAATGTTAACAGTATTGTAAGGTGGATTTGTAGAGCACTGCTTGTCACCCGTGAGGGCATGCAGGCGCTGTCACCCATGCATCATCATATGTCTGATGCTTGCATCATCAGAAGTTTGGTGAAAAAAAGCAGAGGACCCCCAAATATGAGGCACAGAGAGAGACCCAGGTTACAAAGGGGATAGCAGAAATAGTCAGTGCACATGTTCGCCTTTCTGTGTACTCATATGGTGGCACATTAATGCCAGGCCTAGTAGATCAAATACCCAGTTATCACTTTTAATCATGCACTCTCTCAGCTTCCTTAGAGCCCAGATGCCACAGAAAATCTTGGCCTGTTTAGGGATTCCATCCTATGTTAACCTTGGCTTCTCAGAAGCAGTGCTGCATTAAAGATACTCTGAGGGCTGTCTTAATATCTGGTCTTCGCAAGAGCTGGGAGAAATGTTTTCTTTCTGCAGTATGCAGATATGAATTACAGACCAAACCTGCACTTTGCACTGGGTATGCACCCACCTGCAAAACACAAAAACGCGAACTATTCTTAAAGTTTATAGTCTCTCTAATGTGTCACTTTTATTCCTTACTACAGCATTCCTCACCATACCTGATAGTACCACTCAGGACCGGCTTTAGTGCTGGTGGTGCCTTGTGCAACGCTCTTTTTGGCAACCACAAATGACATCCTCCTAGGATTCCCTCATTGTCACCGGCAAAAGTGCCCCTCATCTCTCCATAGCCCCTCTCTCACATACATTTCATTTGTTTTAAAGCACTGGTGAAGGCTGGTTTGACTAATCCACTCAGCTAGCCACATAAAAAACAGATCCGTTCTTTGCAGCAGGCATATTAACTATCTGTGCTACTTTATGGTAGCACAATTTAGTCAAAACTGCCACTAGACAAAACTCCGATCTCTTTCTAGCAGGAACATCAAACACAAGACATTTTTATTGCAGCCTGAAATCTGGACACACAAGGAACTCTGTAGCAGGTGCTTTCAAATCAAAGTTACTGCTCAACACAGCGACCGCTCCACCCTCCTGAGGTCACTGTCCCCTATCCAGGTCAGCGTCCAGTGCAGCTGCACCAGTCACGCTGCCCTAAAACCAGCCCTGATGCTACTTATTACAGCATGCCAAACCATCTTACACCTAAATGCCATGTATTAGAGCCTTATTCCTCTAAGACAACCAGTTCCCAAAGCCCACTTCCAGTAGCACTGATTCTGCTTTCTAGAATACATGAGGGCAGATTTAAGAGCCACTAGCGCTGTCTTGTGCCACATTAGCCTCATTTCTTTTACGCTGTGGCCCAACGAGGCCAAAATTGGCGTGCCAAATTTACAAAGTGGCGCAAAGCATGAATTGGGCTACTTTGTAACCCTTTGTATTACATTACGCATGTGCCAGTCATAATGTATACAAAGGGGGTGTTCCCCCATTAAGGAGGGCCGAAAAAATGGCAAAGTCATTTTTTGGCACTTTTAACGCCTGCTCGGACTTTGCGGGATTAGCGTTCATCCTTTTGATGCTAATTCTGCAAAGCGCCGAACCAGTGTAAAACATTATGATGCTAGTTTCCTAACTACCGCAATGGTGTGCCGTATATTAAATACAGCGCGCACATGGTGGCGTTAGCGGGGGTGCTAAGGGGTGCTAGAAAAGTAGGGCAGCACTAGGTGCAGCGCCACTTTTCATAAATCTGCCCTGTAATGTCCGGATGGGAATAGACGAAGTAAAGAATTGTCTGCTGGGAAGGGGATTTGAAATGACAGGTGGGGACTGGTTTCTTTAATGGTGAGGTAAATACTCATGTAAAAAGCAGTATTTTTATGTGTTATTACTTTTTTGTATGATAGCCATATCTGATTCGTGACTAGGCAATCGCACATTGGGTGGTGAACTCTGCAAGGTCAACACACAGATAAATAAGTACAATTTGAAGATCAGATACTCTATATAAAGCTGGCCCTACCTCTACCTATAGAAATAACTGAAGGTTTACAAGGAATTCAGCAGGAAAAGCAAAAGCCACAGAACACCAATTTGCTTGAAGCAATCACCCTGCTTGAGCATCCAAAATTTGGGTGCTCATACATGACAACCAATTGAGCCCTCAGTCAGAGTGTGCCACAGACACTGTACCTTCCCAAGAGGTCAAGGCACTTTACACACAAGGGTTTGAGATACAAGTCTCACAGATGGGTTACAAAAATATTATCCCACAGATGCAATAATTACTGAGTTATATTAGATTCATAGACCCCTTATTAAGGGCCTCATTTTGAATGTTTCTGTAATCCCGTGGCACCGTAAGGGGAGTTATCATCTCCATTGGGATTACAAATTAATATAATTCACATTGTGGGACACTGGCACCTAGTTGCAGTACCCTTCCCACCCCCCACCACACACACATTTTGCCTGGTTTCTGGATGCAACTTGGACTGGAGTGCAGTGGGATCCTGCTAACCAGGTCTTCAGTGCTAGTGTTCTTTCCCAAAAAGCTGGCCTTTAAATCTTAAACTCCCAAAAGGAGTTGTCCCCCCACACCAAGAAAGAGACAATATCATGAAGTGGTTCATTGCCTTTGAAAGAGCCTGCATTGGGAGGGAAATCCACAAGAAGCACTAGGGAACTCTGCTATGAAAACTATTCTCAGGCAAGTGTAGGGATAGGCTTGTGATACTGAGTAAAACAGATGCTAAATCCTATGACCTCATGTAAGGTACCCTGATTGAGGGCTTTGGACTAACCACTGAGGAATGCCACATAAAATTCAGGGGGACTCAAAATCCCAGAGTCAGTCCTGGGTAGAATTTGTGGATTTCTCAGTAAAGATGCTAGGCTATTGGTTAGAGGACAACACAGTACATGATTATGAAGAGCTGTATAATTTGATGATGAGAGAACACCTTTTGAGTAATTGTGTCCATGAAAAGTTGCACCAGTACCTAGTATATTTAGGGCCAGTCTCCCCCAAGAGTTTGGGAGGAAAGCTTATCATTGGGTGAGAACTAGGGTGCCCAGCAGCACCAAAACCAGAACAGGAGGGGGTGACCAAAAGAAAGAGTCAGGGTACCTCCCCCTTCAGGAGAAGGAGGTGATCACCCTGGAAATAAGGAAAATGAGTCCTTAGGCCCCCAAAAATCTGTCCAAGAGGGTGGGCCCAAATACACCTCACAAAACAAAGGTAGGTACCATGGGGAAAAGACAATGCCACTAATGCATGGAGCCACACCTATCAAAAGATAGGGCACCACATCCAGGACACTTCTTGTCCCCAAAAAAACCCACTAGTAAGCCCCCATAGAAAATCAGTGTAGCCACTGGGGATGATTCCTCAGATGAGGATGTCCTCATAGCCTTTAATTGGAAAGTAGGCTCCACAGGTGAGTTGGAGATTGCAGAGGGGAGAAGATACTTCCACCACCTACTGGTGAATGGAAACCTAGCCACTGCCCTGAGAGACCTGTCCTAGTCACACAGTTGTGCATGACAGGCTGTTGCTGCCAAACCAGTATATCCAAGGAGAGACTGCCAGGGTAAGGGTCATCCTAGGGAAAGCATTAATAGAGCAGTAGCTGTAGAGCCTATATAGATAGATGGAACCCTTAGCTGGTGAAGAGTGGTAGTCATTACAGACTTCCCCCCTGACTGTCTCCTTGGAAATGACCATCCAGAGGTTGTTCATAGCCCAAAGAAGGAAGGGAACTGGTCCAGTGCCAGTCCCCTTCCAAGGATTCTAGAGTTACTGCACCTGCAGTGACTGTGAGTAGGCCTCAGAAGAAAAAGAAAAAGCAAAAGAAAAGGAAAGGTGGGCAACCTTTTAATGTTGGCACCAGAGAGCCAAGAGGTTTCTGCTCTAGTAGGGAAGAACTCCAGTATTGGAACTGCTAAAGCCCAACCTGAGCCCCAAGAAGTCCTGTCTAGCCAGGCACCTGTTCAGCCTGAATATGCGGCTCCTCAGCTGACAGAGGGGAGAGTGGAATAAGGGTGTTGTCTGCAGGATGTAGATACCCCTACTCCCTTACAGCAGACAGGCACCCTGAATCCTAAGAAGCCTGTAAGTTAGCCCTGAACCCTGTGGGTGTGGAGCTAAAGGCGTGGTTCTGGGCACTGACAGCTGTCAGTGGCCTCTGCTGGGTGTTAGCCTTTATGGTTGCACTGTCCTTGGCATGGTGGTCTGGACCCATACCAAATGGTAAGTTAGGCCCCCTGGTGGGGTTACTGAAGGTGTGGGTGACCTTTTTAGGTAAGCCAGTGGTTGCCTTAGCTAAGGTAGGGATAACAGAGGAGGACACCTATGACTGCAAGACAGAAGGGAAACATTCAGACACTGGTGCTACAGGTGTAAGACATTCATTTCAGATTGGATCCTATAGCTGTTGAGGTGGCTCAGTTCACCAGAGGGAATGATCTGGACAGTAGGATGTGAGGCAGAGTAGGCCCTGCAGCTAACCCACCTGACAGACTAGGAAGTCTCTCCCAGATGTTGGCTGAGTCTCCTGGCCTGTGGGCTGGGGGGTGTTGTGTGGGAATCTGCCACCCTGTGGCAGTACCTCCGCATACTTTCTGCCTGGTTTCTGGATGCAACATGGACTGGAGTGCACTGAGATCCTGCTAACAAGGTCCCTAGTGCCAGTGTTCTTTCCCTAAAAACTGCAAAGGTATTGATACAATTGGAAACACCTTTAGCTACCACTATAAGTCCCTAGTAAATAGTACTTAGGTACCCAGGGCATGGGGTACTAAGGGTAGGTCCCTGAGTGCAGCAGCACAGATTGTGCCGCCGTCTAAAGTCAGCCATCCAGAAACATCCAGCACTGCCATTGCAGAGTGCGTGTTCTGACACAATCCAACATGGCACACAGCCTGCGTGCCCTGCCCACTACACACTGCATGCACTATTGGTAAGTCACCCCTCTGGCAGGCCTTCCATCCCCAAGGCAGGGTGCACTACATTGTATGTGTGGGCATAGATGCACAAGCAATATGCCCCTACTGTGTCCTTGACAAACCTGGGACATAGTAAGTGAACAGGTCAGCCATTTTAATGCAAGTGCTGGACACTGGTCAGTATAGGTTTCACAGCTACATGATGGCAACTCTGAACCCTGGGTTGTTTGGTATCAAACAACTCAGAATGATAAATCCAAACTGCGAACAGCATTGGATTTATTACAAAATGTACCAAGATTTCACCCTAGAGGTGCTCCCTGAAAAAACTACCCAGGCACGGTTGTTGGCTGTTCACAACCAGCCTGCCACCACCAGACTAGATTCTGGAACCCTGGGGTGAGAGATCCTGCTCTCTGGGTCCCATAACAAAGCTCTTCCTGGGTGGAGGTGCAAACACCCCCTGCCCCCTGCTAGCGAGCTTCACAGAGCTTATTGTCCTTGAAACTCGACCTGCAAGCATACTGCTAGCAGCTGATGGCCACCCCCATTGCAAATCCTCACTTTTGCCAGGAGCAACAGTGGGAAACCACACAAAGGACATGAGGAGTAGTCACCCCCAGCTTGCATCACCCCCAAGGTGTTACATGTGAGGTGACACCTCTGTTTCATTTTCCTCCATCTTGCATGGGAGGACAATAGCCAATCAGGTATAAAGAAGTGACCTCTGCCCACAGGAAGTGGTCACTTAGTGGGTGTAGCCACCCTAAGGTAGATGACCCATTGACCACTACCAGGTAATCCCCTAAATGCCCACTAAATACAGTAGGCATCCCTAGACCAAGAAAATGAGATTCCAAGGACAAAAGAACACCAGCAACAAAGAAGACCCAAGGCTCAAGAACTGAAAACCTGCTGCACTAAAAAGTGACAAGCCCTGCCTGCTGCACCCAGGACTTGACAATCATCACTGAGGGGTTGCTTGGACACTGGACGGACTCTAC
Source organism: Pleurodeles waltl (assembly GCF_031143425.1). Lineage (NCBI taxonomy): Eukaryota > Metazoa > Chordata > Amphibia > Caudata > Salamandridae > Pleurodeles > Pleurodeles waltl. The sequence continues at coordinate 514,000,373 of NC_090440.1, forward strand.
AAACCCCCAGAAGACCTCCATTGTTTGCAAATCCCCAAAGAGCTCCCCCCAGAGTGATGGCATTACTCTACTGCAACAAGGAACCAAAACCAAGTGAAAGCCACTTGGCTGACCGGCTGCTGACCAAGGAAGTGGATGCTGCAGCCAGACCAAACTCCACCTGACAGACCATGAGGACAAACCTGCAAGCGTGCCAAGATTACTGGCACTGCACCCTCCGATGGTCAGACCGTGCAATAGCCCTAGGTATTGGTCATCTCACATCGGACACCAAGAAGGGCAGTCCATTCCGGACTGCAAAAGGACCAGGAGGAATCCCCCATCAAGGTTCAAGGGACTTCAGAAACCACCAGGATCTCCCACCAGAGTACCCCTGCTGACTTGCAAGTGACCCTCAAAGAGACCGACTTCCTGCTTCTAAGGGCACCTTTGCGCACTGCTCCTGGCACCCGGCCACCCTACGCTCTGCACTGAAGAACCAGCTGTGCCCCAAGGGTCCCCCTCCTGTTGCGACCTCAACACTCCAAAGGAACCCACTGGTCTTAACTTTAAGCCCACCTATGCAGTGTTGTTCCAAGTGGTCCCCTGCAGTGGCCTGGCACCAGCTCCAACATTTTTCTGCAGCTGCTCCAACTGAAACTGGGAGCCACCCAAACTTCTCCAGCTGGTCCATAGTGCCCACGACGACCTCGACATACCTGTAAAAGGAGACATTGGTAAACTCATTGCCTGTTTGTATGTGCATATTCAAAGTATTTTCTACATTGATTCCTATGGTGCATAATTACGCACAAAAAGACTATTCTTATTAAAACTATAAAAATCCATAACTTGAAAAGTACTTACTGATTTTGGTTATCTTGGTCTTAAAATTTGTAAAGAGTCTGAAGTATTTTTGTGAATTAGTCTTGAGTTATTCTTTTGAGTATGTGGTCTAATATATTGATAATGTGAGTACAATAAATCCTTTGCACCTCTCCAAGATCAGCATAATTGCTCGACCAAGCTATCATAAAAATTAGTGCATTAGGGCTCTCATTCTGAGAGTGGCGGTGTTAAGACCACCACACTTGTGGTGGCGGTCATACCGCCACAGTCCCAGCAGTAAAGACCGCCCCATTACGAGTTGGCCAAAGCCAAACCACCACAATGCCGCCAGTCCCGCCAGTGCGGTAGGACCGGCATAGCCGGCGGTGAGCTCCTCTGGGTGGCGGCATGCCTAAGACCACACGCCGTATGACGAGGCAGGAATCGCCAGGCTTTTCGCAGCAGTCACCCCATCATGAAAACCCTGGCGGTAACGCACCCAGTGACAGGAATCCCCATTCCTGTCACCGGCACATGCATCCCCAGATTTCCACACACGTCCAGACACACACCCCACTCGTCCACACACTTCCTGACATTTACCCCCACTCGCCCCCACACTTCCTGACACACTCACCCACCTGCCCGGATGCATACATGCAAATACTCCAACCAAACCGCATGCATACATACTCACACCCCCACCCGACCACATGCATACATACAAACACTCATCCAACCGCACGCATAGAAACAAACACACCCACCCATCTGCACGCATACATACAAACACCCCCACCCAACCGCACACAAACGACATGCACCCCCACTTGCTCACACACAGGCAAGCATCCTCACTCGCTCACACACAAACAGACATGCACCCCCACTCGGTTACACACAGACATGCACCCCCACTTGCTCGCACACAAACAGACTCGCTCACATGCATATGCACCCCCCTCCACATTCACACACACACCCACCCTCCGCATACATGTACACACCCCCTCCACAAATATTTACACCCCACCACCATTCACACATACAGTCACACACACACGCACGCACACCCATTCCGACACACATGCACCTACCACCCCCCCTTCCTGCTGGCCTACCTACCTGTCTCGGACGCACAGCAGCCCACATCGATGGGGTCGTCCGGGAGGGAGTGGATGTCAGCGGTTTCACTGCCAATCTGCACTGCAGTGGAAGGACCGCAGGCCCACATTACTGCTCTTAATATGGCAGGTGAAGTCCTTCTGGCATGGCAGTGCTAGCAGTGGAACCGCCTCTCACCCGCCGTCTGTCAGGCCGACAGTGTCAGATTTCTGCCTGTTTATGGGTGGAAATCCATAGATGATTCGTGATGCGCTGGTTTTCGGACTGCCAACACTGGCGGTCTTTTGGCATCCGCTTCGACAATGGTCTTCGCAAAAGACCGCCAAAGTCAAAATGAGGGCGTAAGTGGTGTAGTTTTTACCTCTGTAAACCAACATGTGGTTGCCTGGACTCTCTGCACAGTGTACCTAACTTTGCACACTACATAGAGAGACAGCCTCCTACACACATGATGCTGCCGAAATCTCTGTGTGAAACCCCATTGTAAAACATACAGGAATCAGTGTGAAACACTGATTCTTACATGCTCTTCCCGAAACCATGTAATCCATTTTATGTACTAGTCCCAGGAATTACCAGTCCCTTCTGTTTAACTAAACAAAACCAGCTCCCTGTCCTAAGGAGATGGCAGACAATTAGAAGTCAAATACCCAACATTTCCCTCGGAGGAGAAAGGACTTGTTGCAAAAGTCACACTATGCTGTAAATTGTCCCTCAATTGCAAGATTTTGAAAGAGGAGCCAAAATTAAACCTCGGTCCTCATCCTTGGATAATGCATTAAAACAACCAACAACAACACAATGTTGAATGAATCATTCTCAAATGCCACAACCTGATTTATTCTACTTATTGTGTAACACTTGAAGGTATCTGGAAGAGGTCCTTTATTAAGGCATTTCATTGTTATAGATAAAGCACAGTTTTACCCACTGTGGTGCAGATGCACTGTAGAAAATCACATAAATAGGGTAAATAAATTAACACCACACAACGCATTACAACAACCTACACCACATCACAGCATCAACAGAGCAAACCTACAACACCACTGAACCTCAAATGTCTTTGAACCTCATGAGAAAAGGACATAGAGAAAATACATAGGCTCAGGAAGGTAGTTGGCAAACTGTTGTCCAAGCTTTTTTCTAAATGTGCAATTTGGCTGCCAAATTATTTATCAAATACTTATGCTTTTTATGATGAATTTAGTTGTAACCTATGACTTATTCATGTTGCATTTGAAACAATTTTATTTAGATGCTTAGAAGTGTGTTTCTTAATGTAGTATAGTCAGTGCTTTAAATGGAAAAATAGAAGTGCAGGTACTCTGTAATAGAGTACCTGCTTGTTTCTGAGAAGTGCCGGTACTCTCCAATTAAAAGTATTACGTTTTTCTTGAGATATGCCGGTACTCTCCCTCTCAAAATAAAAAAGTGCTGGTACTCAGTACCGGAGAGTACCGGCCCATTTAAAGCTCGGAGTATAGTTATTCCACATTTGATACCATTTTATTGATATGGATGCTGTTTTGGTGTTCTGTTCATCTGCTCATCACCCCACGCAATCAGTGTCCCCCTGTGTGCCTTCTCTCCCCATAGTCTTTGCAGAGCACAGGACAATGTGATGCAATTGGCTATTTTTCTTAGAGAGCATATATTTTGAATCAAACTTTCTTCATATATTGAAAGAAACACCAGAGGTTCTGAGGAGGCCTGCTATAATATCCTAGTGTATGAGTCTCTGTCTAAAAATGTTGCACTGTTGCTGAGGGACTTTTCCCTTCCTTAGACATGTGTTAGTGTTATATTTATGCTTATGACAATTATTATTCTGATTTGCTCAGTATGTGATGTGACTTGTTATGCTATGCTGAATTTTCAGGTTTGTTTTTGCTTATTACCTATTCATAAAATTTGTATTGAAAAAACCCTGGTTTTGGGGGTGAGCCAGAGGCTTTTTGTTTTCTTCCACGGATGCTTTCCATTTATGGAGGGAAATTTCCTTTTTCTACTAGAGATGCTATTGGTTTCCTTTGTGATTCTGACAGTTATAGTGAGTTGACTTTCCTTTTCCTCCTGAGATTCTGTCTGTTCCATTAATGATTTTTGTTGCTTATTGGAATTTAGAGTAATTCTGATTTCTGATTATGTATTCTGTATCTGAGCCTTTGTGGCATATACATTTTGCATTTCTCTGTAATGCTGATTTTGAGATTTTGTAATAAAACCCTTTAACTTTTACTGATCTAGAAGTCAGTTATGGAATGCTCCAGTCACTATTTTTATTACTCTGCTAATTTTGTTGGGGTGGATGTTGAGGAGAGTGGTGACGCAAGATTAAGGGTACAGGAGCTGATCTGTCAGAGGTAAATTACCGGGTGATTAAAATATTGGGGTGCAGTAAAACATTTACGTTTGGATCCCACAAAAATGGTAGCAATGGATGACTGCATAAGAGCACTTTCTCTTTATTAGGGGTTCCTTGAATAGTTGTGAAAAATCCCAATGATTTCCATATCTCATATATCCAGTCATAGGAAGAAAAGAGGTTTTGGAACTCTACCAAAAGTGCGGTGTTGAAGACGCCTGAGAAGTGATTTTCTGTGTGAATATGAACAACTTGGAGTGTAAGCATGAAGAGGGCCCATTGATTTGTATATAGTGTATGTATTTGGGATGTATGTTGGACTATGTTTTTGAGAAATAGATTTCTGGTGTGAGTTATTTGGATATTTGATAATGATTGTGGGTTCAAACGGTGGATGATTACTGTTGAACTGATTTATTATTCATATGTGACGGGCCGGACCGTGCCGACCCGCACACAACTGGGACTAGTGCTGACTCTGCCCATAGCGTCCCGGACACAACCCGAAGAGCCGGCCTCCCTATTGGCTCCCTGCAGTGCCCGCAGGAAGGAGGGGCCATAATAGGGAAGGCGCAGAAATGCCGGCAGTGTTCGTTCCGGAGAGGAACACTGGAGGAGCCGACCTGGAGAGGACCAGAGAGACGGGAGGAGATCAAGGAGGAGCCGTAGCGGGAGACGTCAGGAGTTCCTGGGAGGAAGGCAGTTCGGAGGAGCCGACACCCTCACAGTCCCAACCCTTGGACGGAGACCGCTGGCCCCGGGAAGCACACGCCTAGGAACTGCCACGCTTCAGGAGAAGCGTGGCCACGTCAGGTACGGAGTTCAACACGGGGAAAGGGGCGGGAGGAGGAGAGGTTTCACGGGCACAAAACAAACGAGCACGGATGGGGTTGGAATTGAGATAGGAAAGGAGGGGAGGGAAGATATCACGAGCACAGACTAGAGAGAAAATGAGAAAAGAGGAAACAGAGACAGACCCCACAAAAGTGAAGAGGGCAAAGGTCAATGAAGAAACAGACCACTCGAGCATCTAAAGAAAGACACAGGAGGAGAGAGAAAGCAGCTAGCAGAAACAAGCTTAGAAACAGGGGAAGAAGAGTAAGACAAGGAAAACAAGGCTTTTGAAAACCCAGGATGAAAAGAGGAGATAAGAGCTGAAGAAGAGAAGAAAGAAAGAGAGAAAAAGTGATGAGACACTAAACTGAAGAGAAGAGATAGAGGAGAATAGAGAAAGAGAGAATAAGTGTTGAGACACTACAGTGAAGAGAAGAGACAGAGGAGAAGAAAGAAAGAGAGAGACACTAAAGTGAAGAGAAGAGATAGAGAGAGAGAGAGAGAGAGAGAGAGAGAAATGTTAAAACAACCACTTACCGTACCTATTCTTCTGTCCCCACATGCTTCCCGAGAGGCCTATGAAGAGGAAAGAAAGAAGAAGACGAGATTAGCGCCCAGACGAGAGAAGACATTTACAAACTAACAACCATAGACTTACCTACCAAGAAAAAACTACTCTGTAAAAGAACAATAAAACATACGTACCTAAAGAGACCAGAAGCCTGGTGTGCTTAATTGGCCATCCTACGACATCATATTTATAAACAAATTTGGGGTGCTATTGGTTTGGTTTAGTTTGGTTATCGGATTTGTCAAAATCTAAGATCTCAAAATATGTTGGTTTTCATTGTTTGTAATTGTGGTGTGTAGAGGTTGGTGATTCTTGTTCTTGAGTGCATGGGAGCAAACTCATTGACTAAAATGGGTTGCTGCTTGATGGGAGTTTGCCTCGTGTGAATTGTAATACTTTGTGAATCGTTTACTGGTTTTCCATTCTTGAGTTTGGATTTTGTTCTTGTTTAAGTTTCATGGTTTCGATTGAATTGTCTTAATTGATTTACTGAGGGTTCCTTCCTTTCTAGGGTGAATAGACAAGGGTTGATTCGGTTTATTGATTTAAAAGAGGTTTTGCTTTTGTTTTCCTAGTCACAGGTAAGTCATGCTGTGATTAGCTGGTCAGCCAGGGGAGCTGCATTTAGATGGGTGATACGTCACCACAAAGCAATGCTTTGATTGGTTGGTTACTGATGAAACCATGCTGTGATAGTTTGAGCTTTGACAGAGCTGCACTGTAATTGCTTGTTGTTTGGTAGTTCATTGTGAATTTGATGTTTGTTTGCAGCGAAAACAATTGAAAACAATAGGAAGTTTGTTAGTAAAGTCGAATGTTACTGTGGTACTGACGGAGGATCACAAATTACCAGCACAGGGAAAGTCAGCCTACAAGATGATGAAAAAAGATTGAGTACAATACATGTACGCAAATTTCAGATTGGAACAAGCACACTCCATATGATGAAGTTTTACAATTGCCATTAGAGGGTAAAAACGTTGATTTTTTTTAGATAAACCATGTGTGATATGAAGCCAGTGCCTAAACCTACATAGTTTGAGGCGCTTAATAAGTGGGATCGCATGGCAACAGAGAAAGCGAGAAAGAAAGCAACAAAGCAGGGGAAAAGTTAATTTAAGCATTGACTTCAGTGTACAAAAAGAGCAGCTGGAAAAGAATCGGAGGGAGGATCTGATCAAATGTGTTAAATCATTCCCTGCCATAATTAATGAGAATGATGACAAAAATAACACAAATAAAACAAGAGAGGTATCATAATGATTCTGATGAGGAGAATAATTTTATAAATGAGCTTTTGAATTCTAGGCTTCCTTCGTACACAGCAAGGTCTGCAGGAATAATTGGGACTAGCTCAGGACCTGGTACAAGTGCTGGGGGAGATTGCTGTATAGTTGCACAGAGCTCTTTATCTACTGGAGTGGTACCAAGAGCACCAGAGGCCACAGTGATGGCTGCTGTGCATAGCTCGAGCAAAGATGCACAGTCAGGAGTAGAAATTCAAGCTGCTACACCTGAAAGAAAAGTGGTAGTTGGGGAAGTTCCTAAACAAATTAATATTGACATCTGGTGAGCTGTTACAGGGAAATGTTGACTTAAATAGATGGTTAACCTACAATACTGATGAAATTAGATATTTGATTAAAAAATCAGACAGAGATGCGTATGATAAGCTAGAAAAACTAGAACTAGAGACTGACATCAGCAAGATGAAAAATGTGGAATGAAATTATAAAATGGAAATGACACGTGAGAGAACAGGGCTGATTGCAGAGGCCCCCTAACCTTTTGCCCCACTCTCCACTTTTTGCTGGTGTTTTCCTGACTCTGATGGTGCCCTGGGTACTGCTAACCAGTCCCAGGGCCTGTGCTGTGTAAATCAGTATGCAAATTAGGCTAACTATAATTGGCTATGTCAACCGACCTATAAGTCCCTAGTATATGGTAGGGCATATAGGTTTAAGGGATTAGGTGCACTGCTGAGGTGCCCAGTGTCATTTTAAAGGCAGGCCTGCCTTGCTCGCTGCTTTTAAATTAAAGTTACATGCAAATTCAACTTTGGAATTAAAAGTAGTTCCAAAGTCTTAAACTACCTTATTTGTACATATAAGTCACCCCTAAGGTGTGCCCTACGTGCCCCTACGGCTCGGTGCCATGTAACCATAAGCAGGGACCTTATAAAAATAGTTTTATAAGCCCTGGTGAGGTAAAACAGCCAAATTCGTTTTTCCCTCATTGTAGTGAATGGCCTCCATAGGCTAGAATGGGGAGACTTTATTTTAATTTTAAAAATCCCCTTAAGTAACAGATACCAGAAGTCTGGTATCAAATTAATTGTTATAATAAATTCCACAACTCCCAGTTGTGGGATTTAATATAACTTGATCAGGTAAAGAGTTTTAAACTTTACCTGAAAAGTTGCCAACTGGCCAGGCTGCCTTGATGAGGTGTGAAGTGGCCTGGCTCCACAGAAAGAGATGTCCCCTCAGCAGATGGGGAAGCAGGAAGGGGAGGGCTGCCAAACGGGTCTTCAAAGGCAGAGAAGGACATTTGGAGCAACCCAGCATCACCCTCACATCCTGCAAACCCAGACAATTAGGTGCCCCCTTGATTAGATTAGGAGAGGGCAGGAGAGGGGTGTGTTTAGGATTTTTAGCCACACCAGTGGGTGGGCTCAGCCAGATGTAACCTCCAAAAATCACTTTCAGCCATGATGGATTTTTGAAGAATGTTACTCCCTGTGATTAATTTTTGCCACACTTCCCAGGAAGTGGTCATCACAGGGGGAAGGACCCTGCCCCTGATTGGAGAACCAGGACACCCCTGCTTTTCACCCAGGAGCAAGGATAGAATTGGCAAACCTGCACCCACACCTCAGATCCCTATCAGATTCCAACAAGGAAGAACTACAGGAGAAGAAGTACTGACCTGCTGGACCCCTGACCTGCACCTGGATACTGCACTCTGGAGGACTTCACCAGCTGCACACTTGGGCTTCACCACAAGAAGGACTTTACCTGTCTTCTACTGCTTCAAGAAGGGACTCCCTGTTTGCTACAGGTACAAAGGAGCTTCCCAGAGTCTCCTGCATCAAGTCCTGCAAGCAGAGCCCAGCTGACCAGCGTCCAGTGGCCATTTGAGGATTCTGACCAGGTGCATTCTGGGAATTGTAATCCCAACTGCCAAGGAGCAACTCAGAGCTTCTGGAACCTTAGATCAATTTGTGGACACTATAAGGACACAAAAAGGACATCTGGAAGAAGATTCAGAAGCTTGGAGACGTTTGGAGCAACTCCATAAGTTGAAGATATGCATTGTGGGAGTTGTAGTCCCAGACTCCAAGAGGCACACCAGAGCATCTGAACCCTTGGCTGGTGCTGTGGACCACTTTCCTGAATCAGACATTTCTGAAAGTAAGTATGACAGTGTTACCTCGTGGGTGGCCTGTACTCTGGACTTTGTTCCTTTCCAGTGTGATCTTTTTTTAACCCTTAGAGCGCTAATTGCTTCTATGTGCTAGAAAGCATTAATTCTTTAAAAATCCATATCTCCGGTTCCCCTTATCCGATATTATTCATTTTGGAGTCATTGTAAAGATAAAAATATAATCTATTTTTATAAATTGATTTTGGATTTTTAAACTGCTTCCTGTGTTTTATTTAATTACAGTTTTGTGATATTTTAATGCTTTATGTTTTGTCTCCTAAGTTAAGCCTTGTCGCTCGTTGCCAAGCTACCAAGGGTTGAGCTAGGTTTAATTTACTGAGACCTAACTGGACCTAAGTGGAGGTTAGTGGCCTATTGCTAAGTGTAGGTACTTACCTGCCCTTACCAATAACCCATTTTCCAACAACACATGTTGAAATTAAAGAGATGGGTGTAATAACATATAGAGCCCATATTAAAAATTTGATTGAGAAAACAAGGGATAGGAGGGATTTGAAGAAATATCGAGACAGATGGAAGAGAGGGACAGCAAATAAAAAGACAATGAAATGGATTGAAGGTAGAGTTAGAGGTGTTGCAATTAATTTGGAAGTTGGGACAGTAGGCTTTTTAGAGTTTCCCTTTAGAAAGGTTTATGCAGGGCACCAAAAACCATTCTTTTCTGCAACTAATTCCCTCCTTCTCTTTCCTCACGTAGCTCAAGTTGTTGTTAGCGCTGGGGTGCCCCAGGGTAACTATGCGCTCTATAACTCTAGAAAACTAAACTAAACTAAACTTTGTGTATGAGCCATGGACTTGAGCTGATTTGTAAGTATTTTCTAAGAATTTTCCAAAATTGAGAGTGGAACCAGGAAAATGGTATAAAGAGATGCAGAAATTTGCACACATTTACCAGATTAAAATTGTGATTCCAAATGATTTGTGGGATGAGTGTAAAAATGTGGATGGATGACCTACACATGAACCGGCACAGATTACACCTAGTGGTGCTCCTTCTGAAGAGATAGCTACCAAATATGATTGAGCATTTGAAAAAACAAATTCCTGAGGAGGATATAAATTGGAATACAATTTTGAGAGCATCATAAAAGCGGAAAGAGCCAGTGCGTGCTCTTTATGAAAGGCTTATGCAAATTTTCAAGAGACATAGGACAGTCGATGGCCCTGATAGAGATGAGGCATGTTGGTTTATGTCTGCTTTTGTGACTGGTTTGAGGCTGGATATTAGTTATCACATTCAACAGAATGAGATGCATTAGCAGACAAAAAGCATAGATGAGATTTTGAAATTGGCAAAATAAAGTAGTGAATATCTTAAGATGAAACAGAAAGGGATCAAGTAGTAGTTGCTGATTGCCCAAACAAAGCAGGTGGAGAAGGGGTCTCGCAATCAAATGGGTTCAAATATGAATTTTGTTCAGTCTGGTATGATTGGAATGCATCAAGTATAGATGCAAGGTGGTGGTAGATGTGATGGTATGAATATGAATGTAGAAATGATGAAAAATACAGCTTGTCACATCTGTGGGAAGATTGGGTGCTGGAAGAGGAAATGTCATCAGAATCCTAACAGGACTCAGGGGAATGTCAAACAACTCTCACAAATGCAGAAAAATAATGTGATGGTCCCAAATACAAATGTCAGAAAAGAATGTACATAATCAGAAATTATTTTGAATGCCAATGCCTTTAGCTCCAGTAGTGCAACGAAACATGAGAAACAATGTGCCCTATAGTGTAGGGGACCAGTAGAATGCATTCACTCTGAATGGTGAGTTGGTAAGGAATAGTTCACAAAAACAGTGCCTGAGGGAAGAGAGAGAAGGATTGCATGCTTGGAGTGGTCCTGGAGATGAAAGTGGCACATATGTTGACAGACAGTCAATGTCTATCAAGTTTAATTTTTCATCGATACCATGCTTACAATTCATTCTGTGGAATTCCCAAACCTGGCCCTCCTGGGAAGTGAAGCCCACATTATAGGGATTAGCATCAAACAAATTGTCAATCAGGTTGCAGCAGACGTTCCAGTTAAAAATGGCCAGCTGGAGAATAAGCACCAGTTTATTTTGTGCGATTCAAGTTCTGAGAACTTATTGGGAAGGTACTTGCTCTGAAAAATGAACTGTGTGATTCATTGCAAACCGGATCATGCTATGATTGAAACACAATATGAAGATTCTGTGTTCAAGATAAATTCATCAGATTTGAGAGTTGAATTATTCTCAGTTTTAACCAAAGAAGACCTGCCTCTGGATTTAGGACATAGAGTCAAAGATGACGTATAGGAATTTACAGGAAAAAGAGATTGGACTGATTAAAAGAGCAAAGACAGAGAGAATGAAAGTCAAACTAGATGTAACATTTCCCAGAAAAAGACAATACATACTCACAAAACAGGCAGAAGAGGGAATGAAACCAGTGACTGAAAAGATGATTGATCAGGGAATTCTCTGGGAGGTACATGGTGGTACTTGTAATTCTCCTATGATGGGAATTAAGACGCTGAATGGCAATTGGAGAATCATACAGGATCTCCGTAAGATTAAGAAAATTGTTGTTCTGTGTTGTCCAGAGGTACCGAAACCAGCAGTGATTTTGTTTCAGATTCCATCGGAGGCAGAATTATATTCAGTCATCGACTTATGCCAATTGATTTATGCCAAATGTTCTTCTCAATTCCTTTGAATGAGAAGTCGCCATTTTTTTGCGCTTCAATTTTTGAATAAAGTTCTTGTGTGTTGTAGAATCCAACAAGGAAAGTCCTTAATTTCTTACTCACTTCTTGAAGAAAGGTATAGAAAATGTGAAATTGTCATACAATTCAGTCTAACTGCAGTCTATTGTTGACCTACTGGACAGAAAACTTGATACGATTGCCTTCATCTAGCTGAAAATTGGCATATGGGTTCTCCGGCTAATATGCAGTATTGTAAGAAGGAAGCCATATATCTTGGGCACCATATTCAAAAGGACGTGAGAAAATAATGTTTTTCTCCAGTTCTGAAATCGGCCACCCATAGGGAGCTTTGGATGTTCCTTGGAATTGTTGGGTACTCTCATCAGTGGAGTCCAAACTTTTCCTTGATGACAAAGCCTTCAGTAAGGTTGAGATGTAGTGATATTCAGTATCTGGTACCATTTGATGATGAATACATTAATGCATTTAAGAAACTGAAAGAGAGTTTATGTCATGCGCTTGCACTTGGGGTGACTGATTACAATTTGGCCTTTTTTCTGTTCTGTCATGAGGAAAATGGGTGCGCACTTTTGACTCTTATACAGAAACATTGAGGTTTAATGCACCCAGTAGCCTAACTGTTGAATCCAGTAGCTGTGAGTCTCCCAGATCATTTGAAACCAGTCGCAACTTTTTGCGTTGCCATTGAACAAAGTGAAGGGATTTTTATGGGACATACTTCAATTTTATATGTTCCACATTCAGTCAATCTTCTTTTTACCTGAACGAGAACAAAACATATAACAGCAGACTGACTCATTATGAGCAGATCATACTTAGAGCAGGGAACATCTCTATTATGAGATGCAATATTTTCAACCCAGAGACACTGCTTACTATTTCAGATAAAAACTGTGAAGACAGAGAAAATGATGAGATTGATGACCAACCAGATCACAACTGTATGGCAATGACTTAGGTATGTAGAACAATTAAGACCAGACACTAAAGAGACAACTTTGGAAATGGCTGATATGACATTGCTTGTTGAAGCTTCTCTTTTGAGAGACGGATATGCAGCATTGAGAGGTGTAAATACAGTATGTTCCTTTTCTGAAACCTTAGGAGCATCATCTTTGTCAAATGTTACTTCAGTACAAGTGGTAGAATTGGTTTCATTAAAGAGAGCTTGCTGCTTATCAGAGACTTTAGATGTGAAGATGTATACAGACAGCCAGTATGATTTTAGAGTTGTCCATGAATATAGTCAACTGTGGTCACAAAAATATTTTATGACATCTTCAGGAGCCCCTTTAAAAATGGTGCTTACATCCTGAATTTGTTGAAAGTGTGCACACATAGAATACTACATTTATAAAATACTCTGTGACTCTTAAACACTCAGGAGGGGACCCCAGTTATATGCTGAAAATTAATAGCTGCAATTCACACATTACAATACATTTACATATTCTTTTGTGAGTCAAAAATGAGAGTTTTAGTTAGATTTTTAAAGTTTTATATATCTTAAGTATTCAATCTTTCTTTATTAGTCAATTTAAGGTTTTCAGAACATTGCATAAAGTGTGTGCTGGTCCCTATTTTAATATTCCAAGTTAGTGAAGTTGAAACATTTTAGTCACAAAATGTTAAAAGAGAACAAACATTCAAGACGCAGTCTAGTCAGTGAAGCTATCAATACTCACAAAAAATGCTGTAAGAGGCACTGATAGAGGATAGTCTAGGCAGATAGCAAAGTCTGTCCAAGTCAGGAGCTCTGATAGAGTCTGAGAGTGAAAGTGCTCTGTGTATACATATGCTACGCTTTCTGTTCTTTCACACTTCTTTTACACTTTATGTTATTACATGTGTTTGATTCAGGATGGAAAGCAGCCAATCATCAACAATTAAGCCATGAGATGAGGACAGCTTCTGCGGAGATGGCAACTTCTAACAAAGAAGGTACTACTAGAAGATACATTCAACAACATTTCCACATTTTCCCACCGCCTTGGTTTCTGAAAGAGAAGATATACATGTAAATGTTTTGCACAAATAAACTTTGGTCATACTCATTCCCATACACCTCTACACCAGAGCCTATTTATAAAGAAGCACGCTTCAGATTAGTTTCACATGTTTTGAAATTCCAAAGTGGGTCAAGTGGTTAAAACAAATAATATAGATTTGTTTAGCACAGGAAGTTTGAGTCATGCAACGACCAAGCAAGAGTAAGAGTTACAATAGAAATGTTTATGCTGAATTAAAGTTTGTTGGAATCTGTTAACATCAGCAGATCAAGCAAGTAACGCAAATATCGATCATGCAAAGTGAGAAGTGCACATTTAAATAAAGCTTTTGGTGAGGCCTACATTTCACTGACGTAGTTCATTAACACAATGGATTTTAATTTTAATGAGATCTCTAACAACTTTCCCCATCTGATGGTCTGGAACAATCACTACATTTCATTCACAAATTTATTTCTCAAAGTTCATTTTCATCTTTATCCTCAGTATCTAATCTTTTCTTTTCATTTTCATGTTTACTCTCTCTTTCAGTCTCGTATATTCGTCATTCACTCTGTCACTTAATTCCAAATCCCTTTTCATTCTTTTATTCATGCCTCTAGTTCTTTTCTTTATTCAAATCAGTTTTATTGCCTTATGTATTGCTAGTGTAGAGAGAAAGCAAGCTACTAATATTAATATAGGAACTAATATTGTTTTAAGAACTCTTCCTCCTCCTATTGACATAAGCCAACTAATTACTGCAGTGGATCCTTTTGGCAAAGCTTTGTACTATACTTGTGGATTCTAGAGTTTCAAGATCAAGCTTTAGATCAGAAATATTCTTTGCATACTCTACTCTTGTCAGGTACAGATGTACAACAATTCCTAATTTCCAGCATCTTGCAGACTCCGCCTTTCTCTTCTAGTAAGATATCTAATGCATACTGGTTCTACAAAACCATAGATCGAACTGCTACAAGCTCAGTGTCTTCCACTACTAAAACTCAAGAGGTACTAGTTGCAAATCTATTAACTACTTTTGAAAGTTTTCTGATTTTCTCATCATTCGAAACTGCTCCTATAGCAAGTATGATTGCCCCAAATATGTCTCCCACTAACTGTGTTCCCTCATTCACACTGTTTGAATATCTTTTGTGTGCTGGTGTCATTGTTAATTTATTTAAACTCTGTATGTGACACATTTCGGAAAAAGTAAGCCTAAATAGCAAATACCCTCCAAATAAACAGGCAGTCTAAAATGTGTATTCTCTCCACATATAAAGTATACTCCAGGTATTGGTGGATCATCTTCTTGGAAATTTTGCCATGTTCCTCCAGACAATTCAAACACATGCTTGCAATTTCTATTTCCCACTGGTGTCTTTCTCCCACCATTTCTCCTCTTGAACACACATATTTTCCCTTTGTGTTTTGTGGCTAATTTAAGCTTGGGAACAGACATTTTGTTTCTAAATGTATCTTCTTCCTTTCTGCATACATATTTCTGAACGTCCTATTTTTTATACACACTTCTTGCAAATTGCTAATTTCTTCTTCTAACATTAAAATAAAAGCCTTTTCTTGTGACTTCATTAAGCATGTTAGGTTTGTCTTGTGCTTTAACAGTGTTTACAGGAAGAAATAGTCTAAAGTAATGCCAGGCAATCTCCATTTCCTTAGCCTGTGGGAGTAAATTCATAGTTTCCATTAGTGGAACTTTAGAATGTACCATGTCAAAGTTTTAGTAATAGTATTCAAAATGTTGTTGCTTATACACTGGGACATATACTACAGAAAATAGCATAGGAAAGTGGAATATGATGGTTGAAAACCTGTTCATCTGTAGAGGATGTCATGTGTGCACAAACATAATAGTTTTTAATATAAATAGCGTTAGTGTATTCTTGAATCAATCTAGAGTAAACATTAATTGAATAATCTTCATTCATGTAATCTACAAATTACATGAATGAAGATTATTCAATTATTCTCTTTCCCATTAATCAGATTTGAGATATTAATACAAAAAATAGATGGATTTTGGACAGAGTACAGTAGGACTGCTAAGACATGGGGGGAATTAGTTGAAATCATTTTAAGATTACATGCCAGGCTTAGATTTCCAAGTGTGATTAGACTATTATGTTTTCAGCTCTTCTTCATCTGTACTTGGCTCAGATGTTGCATTCAAATATTTTACTACAGCATTTTCTGTGTCAGGTGTGAAGTCTATAACACGTGCTATTGCTATTCCTACTAAAACTATTAGGGCCATATTTATGGGCAAGTGGCGTAGGGCATCGCTATACAATTTTGTGAAAAGGCAGGAATGCACCGGAAATATGAAATACAGTGCATTCTTGCCCTTTTCCCCTGCGCTAGTGCACAATTGGCTGCCTAGAGTCAATGCAGGCACCCTTTCAAGGGTGCCAGCATTGCATGCAGGATTGCATTTGTACAGGAAAGAACACGATCCCGCACAACAACAATCCTGGAGGCATTTTCCTTTTTCTATGTGTGCTGCAGAATGCTGCACACATGGTAAGAGGAAAAAATGAGAAAAAATGAAAATATATATCCTCGTTATGCCTACTCTGGGGAGGAATAAGGTGTTGGTGCTGCCCCAGGTGTAAATGATTAAGTAAATCTGGGGCAGTGTCAAAATCCATGGGTATTCCATGGGAAAACACACGCAACACCCTTGGAATGCCTCCTTGGCGCAGAGTAAGGCAGTGCAGTGACTTGGGCTGCTTTGCCTTACTCCATATCTATGAGGCCAAGCAAAGCCATGCAAAGTTGCTTTTCGTGGCCTCATAGATATGGTTGAGAGGCTTGCGCCACCAGAGCGTTAAACAAAGTGATGCTCCGGCAGTGGCAGCCTCTCATAAATATGCTCCTAAGTGTAAGTAAAGTGTCTAGTAAAGTCCCTAAAAATATTTTGCACCTGGTTCTGTTAGCATTACATATGTTGTCTCTAAAACCAGATCAACTACCAATAAGTCATAGTGACAATTGAACAATATCTGTACGCTCTTCTTAAGGTTGGTTTTCTTCTTGCATTGGTCTTTTTCTTTTAATTTAGTTTCCTTTTTTTAAAAATTATTTTAGGCTTGTTAATCATAATATCTTGTACAGACAATCCTTAACCCTACTCCGTGTTCTAAAAAATTATACCTAATCTTCAGCTGCTCCTTCTGACCTTGGTACTCTTGTTATCTTCTTGTTCAATTAATTATGTTAGTCTTTTTATTTCATACACAGTTCAAATAAGATCTTAGTTTTTTTATTTCTCAGTTTTGAATTTTCAGATCAGTAAGTCTTTTGTAATCAGGGGCTTTCAAGGTAGCTCTAGCAGTTCCTTGCACCAATCAAGCAAGTCAGAAATTGGAACATATAAAACTTGACTGGCATAATATGTCCATTCAGGTGACGTATATCTTCGACAAGGAACTCTAGACCTTTTTGATCTTCTGAGTGTATTTGTTCTTCTTCTGTGTCACTTATACCACTGAACTCTGCTTCTTCTCTGATTGCCGGTGGCATTGATTCAGCTGACACACTCAATCTTGATTTCTTTCTACTGTAAGCTTTGGGCCATCTTTTATTATGTGGATCACTTCTTGTCTCTGCTCCAGAACCTGTACCATCTCCTGGATCATCAACATTCTCTACTTCTGGAACAAGAATTCACTTCAGTAGACTGTATTATCAAGTCTTCTCCAGTGCCACTTTGTGAGATGTCAGTCAGTTCGACCTCTTTATCTGTCAGATATTTTTCACTCCTTACTTCTTCTCGCTGTCTCTGATCACAGTCTTTTTTTTTCTTGAGTCTATTCTATTACAATGTGCGGTGGTATGTACACCAGTGCTCCTGGTTCTGGCTCCTTGAACACTATGGGGGTCATTTTGACCCTTGCGGTACGGGTCCGCCAGGGCTAAAACGACGGAAGCACCGCCAACAGGCTGGCGGTGCTTCCAGGCGTATTACGACCGTGGCGGTATTCTGCCACTTTTTCCCCGGCGGTGTTAATCCGCCTGGGCAGCGCTGCTTGCAGCGCTGCCCAAAGGATTACGAGTCCCCGACCGCCAGCCTTTTTCTGGCGGTTTGCACCGCCAGGAAAAGGCTGGCGGAACGGGGAGTCGTGGGGCTCCCCGTTCCGGCATGGGCAGTGCAGTGGCCCCCTGACCGGGCCCCATGCAGTTTTCACTGTCTGCTATGCAGACAGTGAAAAGTGCGACGGGTGCAACTGGACCCGTCGCATGGCCGCAATACCGCCGGCTCCATTTGGAGCCGGCTCCTATGTTGCGGCCGTGATCCCTGCTGGGAAACCAGGTTTCCGCCCGCCAGCCCAGCGGGGATCTCCAAATGGCTGCGGTGGGGGTGCGGCTGCATGGCGGTCAGTTCTCTGGGTATGTGAAGCATGTACTCAGTTTGGGATTCCAGCACATTTAACTCCCGTGTTTGTGATCAGAATCACTTGATAGGGGCCTTTCCAACGTGGCTCTAGACAGCACTTCCACACATGCTTCTTGACTAAGACCCAGTTACCAGGACTAAGGCCATGTCACTTCTCCTGGTTTGGATTTGTGGTAACAGCTTCAACCTGCCAAGAGACAGAATGTACCACATCACCCAATCCCTTACAGAACTGAGTACCATGTCATCTCTAATATTCACAAGTGCATTTGCTGAAACTGCAGGTAATCTCATTGATCTGTCCATAAGACTCACATGCGGCAATAAACCAGTTTTCCTGTCAGGTGTATTGTGTAGGCTCATCATCACCAGAGGCAAGGCCTCAGGCCATTTCAGAGAAATTGAAGCACAAACCTTTTCCAATCTTGATTTAGTAGTCCCATTTAGTTGTTTGACTATAATCGTTTTGAAGCATTGACTGGGCTGAATCAGAAACATTGACTGGGACCTGAATGAGCTAATTCTGCTCAGGATAGTGTGTCTGGTAGCAGGACCACAAGATTGCTGAAGGTTCTGAGCTGAAATATCGCTGGGATCCAGGGAAAATCAGGAGTCTCTGAATGAGAGGGTCTAATAACACTTGGAAATCTAAGCCTGGCATGTTATCTTAAGATGATTTCAACTAATTCCCCCCATGTCTTAGCAATCCTACTGTACTCTGTCCCAAATCCATCTATTTTTTGTATTAATATCTAAAATCTGATTCATAGGAAAGAGAAATCGGAGACCCTGGAAGAAGTGGACAGGTTTTTAGAAGCCTTTTTTCTCTCTTATCCTACTCAACATATTGAGCTGATTGTGACTTTGGATTTCAATATACACCCATGTAAGGACTGTTTTCTGTATGGCCCAATGATACAGAAGGGCTTCCTGTTGAACAGGTTCATGTTAAGCACTCTCACTATGGGAACTTCCTAGATGACCTGGCAGAAAATTTTAATCTATGTAATCTTCTTTCCTTACAAGCATATAAACACCCAGATGGAATCCCAAAGGGGTCCTGGGTGACTTGTTTAAATCATAAGTGAATCTCTGGGTACCTGTCCTAACCCATTAAAGGTTTGCATCTTGAGGCCTGGAAGCAGTCAGTAACAGTCCCTATATTTAAAAAGGGAGATCGAGAGGATCCCTTATGTTATAGGCCGATTCCACTGATTGATGTGGAAGTGAATATTATAGGGAAAGGGATTCTGGAAAGATTCACTATCTAGCAAGTGAGAAGGGAATTCTCTCCAACTTATAATATGGGTTTAGACACAGCAGAGGCACAGTTGAGCAGAACTTAAATTTGCACCTTTTGATATCTAAATACACTAGGACAAAAGAGGGCACTGTCCACATGGCCTTTATGGACCTCAGGTCAGCCTTTGATTGTGTTAACAGAGATAAACTTTGGTTGGAGCTGGGCTCTTTGAAGGTGGATTGTACACTTGTCTCCTTTTTGAGAGAACTACATAGCGGACTAATGGGGGTGGTCAGATACGGACCTATATGTTAATGTTCCTAGTCTTTTGTACTCAAAAAAGGTGTTTGTCAGGGTTGAATCCTCGCCCCTCTTTCATTCATCATGTATATAAATCACCTAGAGCAGGGCCCCGTTGATACCATCTGTGATGCCCATAGTGATGATGGCAGACCAATTCCAGTACTCGTATATGCTGATGATGTAGTCCTAATTGCCCGTGCAGCTAGAAGCCTTTAGCGACTTTTAGATACATTTATTGATTTTATGAACAATTTGGATTTATCTACGAATTTTAA
This sequence comes from Pleurodeles waltl, assembly GCF_031143425.1. Classification (NCBI taxonomy): domain Eukaryota; kingdom Metazoa; phylum Chordata; class Amphibia; order Caudata; family Salamandridae; genus Pleurodeles; species Pleurodeles waltl. The sequence goes on from NC_090440.1 coordinate 514,020,455, forward strand.
GAAGTCACATCTTATTGCGGTAGGTTCCAAGAGTCCACAATCTTGCAAACTCTCAACAAGAGTGGAGAATTTTTCTTGTTTGGGTTTGTTACTTAATTCGAGACTTAGCTGGAAACCTCAGCGTTTTAAAAATGGAAGGGTTTAACAGAGAGCCATCTCTTTATGATTTTGCCAGACGCACCGGACATAATACCTCAAAACTTTTATTAGACATAAATAAGGGTAAATGCGTCCTGATGGCTATCTCTGGCTGTGAGATTTGGGGGTATACTAATATTGATTGCATTTAGGTGATTGAAAATAAGTTCCTGATGAACTTACTGGCAGTCTTCCAAGGAACCCCATTAGAAATGCTTCATGAAAAACTGGGCATGCCTTTTATCTCAGATTTTATTTGAGCTCGTCCACTTTTATTATGGTGTTCTAGCTGGCACAAGGAGGATTTACATTTTAATAGGCTTACAGTCCAGGATTGCCTGTCCCTAGATAAAGCAGCCAAAATTCCCTTGTTACAAAATGTCAAGAAATCTTTTCATGAACTAGGGTGCCTAGGACTTTTTTCCAACCCTGGGGATGTAGTGAAAAGTGATCTTGCATGGGTTAAACAGACTTTCTCACAGAGGATGGCAGGGGAACGGGAGAATTCCATCTTAACAAAGCAGTTTATGTGCAAGTATGTCATGGCTAAATCTGTTAATAAGATAGAGCCCTACTTCCTCCTGAATAAATCAAGCAGACATTGCTGTTGTCTGACGTTCTTCAGGTTGGATATTTTCCATCAGTTGTCTCCGAAGGGGGCCTGGTACAAACGTTCTAATTTGCCTTTTTGCAACTGTGATAATATTTCTATTTGTGACACCATGCATATATTACTACTCTGTCCAAAGTTTTCTAATCACTGTCACAAGTATATCAGGCCTCTTCTGTTCTCTGAACATTTTATACAAATTAGACCTGCATATCTTTACTTACAGCTGCTACCGAAACCCAAGTTGCGTTTCTTCATTTTTCCCTTTCTTTCATGTGTCCTATCTGTAAGCTTTTAAGTATTGACATTATATTATATGAGGATAATGATGATACATTTTTAGTCTTATTTTAATGTTGAGCTATGGTTTTATGATATTTACTTGTCATATTTTCAACTGATGTGTATTTAACTGAATCATGATTATTGTGACATACTGTTATTGTTTTATAAGATGCATACTTATATGATTTTTATCAAAAATTGAATAAAGTTTGTTATTGATTGATATTATTGATTCTTCCACTATGCCAGAAGCTTCTGGTTGATAACTGCAATGGAGCTTCTGTTCAACTTGTAATGCTGCACCCACTATTCTTATAATCTCACTGTTAAAGTGAGTACCTCATTCTGATTCTAGTGAGATAGGCATACCATAACTGGGTACTAACTCCCTCAACAGTAACTTTGGTCAGTGAAAATATAATTTCTTCAGGTTGGATATATTTTACCCATCTATAGAAGATGAAGACAATCACTAAAACATATCTCAATCCATTGCAAATGGGCATTTCTTTGAAATCCATTTGCATCCTATTGAAAGGACCCCCTGATCTTTCTACATGATGTAGTGTATCGTGTGTCCATTTGTCTACATTAATTTGCTGACATGCTACACATCGATGAAACAGGTCTTTCACTTGGGCTGTGAATCTCGGATTAAACCAGAACCGCTCGAAAGTATGAATCATTGCATCTCTACGTAGGTGAGTTGGGCCATTGAAATGTCTTGTGATTGGAGATAGCAGACTGTCTGGCAAAACGAGTCTTTCATTCACTGAAAGCCAACCACTGTACTCGTCTATTCCATATCCAGCTCTCATCCAACCAGGTTACTCTAGCACATTTTCTTGCATTCATCTCAACGCATCCCAATTAATAGCCATTCTCATTAACATGGAAAATATGTTTTTTCCTGTATTTTCATTGGTAAATGAGCCATTAAATGTACAGGCACCAATTGCACAATAGTGTGGCACTTCATCAGTGTACCTGTTGCCGACTGTGACATAAGTATTGTCACTTCTGGTTGCCGCACACTTCACAACTGCAATTTTAGTAGAGAGTTGTAGAGCTTCCAATAGATTTTTTACTTGTTCCCCATTTCTAATGGGTCGAACTAGATGAGGTCATAAAATCTGGCTGTGACCACAATTGCCCAAAATCATGGACAACACCAAATCCATGCTGACTATCTGTAAATGTAGTCACTCTCATTTCTGCTGTCAAGCTGCAAGCTCTAGTAAGGGCAATTAGTTCTACACCTTGCGCTGGAGAAATTCCTTGAAGCCATGATGCTTCTATTACTTCTTGAATTGTTCAGACTGCATAAGCTGCTCTCAAAGAATCTTCATTTGTTCCCAAGCATGAGCCACCAGCAAACAGAATATAATCTGGATTTATTAAAGGCTCGTCTTTTATGTCTGGTCTTGGTTTGGTATATAAATATGTGACATCAAGATAATCGTGTTCAAAATAATCAGATTCTTCTGCCTCAGGAATGGGTAACAATGTGCTAGGATTCAGTACTTAGTGTGACAAAAGCAAACAGACACAAATGATGGACGGAATAGAGAACCAATCAAACATTCACCCCCAGTCACAGATCTGGGTTAATCCATCAATTCTTTTGCTCACCATGCCACCCCAGTTTGGACCCAGCCATATGCAAATCGGTCTTGACCCTGTTCCCCATGGGAACAGTCCAGCCCGAACTGCCGGGCCAGGTCCTCCATCCAAATTACATTCACCTGATACACTTTGTGTAGTTAAAACAAATTGCCTTCCTTCTCCTAATGTTTGAATAGTTTGTGGTGGTGTCCATACTACAATCTGTGAATTTTGTGATGTTGATATAAACCCATTTACTGGTTTACCCCGTTGTTTCCTGAGCCAATGGAGCTGGAGCATGAATAATCTGTGCAGGCATTGTTTGCGGTGTAATCATTTCAGTAACCTGTGCTGGAGTTCTAACCACAGTAACTGGAGCATATATGTGTGTCACAGTTTAAGCTGTACTCATTGGTGCCGGAGCACTTGCAACTGCTTTCTGAGTTACAGGCTGTGTAATAACAGGATGTACAACAATCGGTTGAGCTATTACTGGTGTGTTACAAGTGGTTGAGTCAATACAAGTTGTATATTCTTAGGCTGTACTTCTTGCATCGGACAAGTAATTTGGGAAACACCTAGATCTGTTGGAGCTGTAGCTATGGTCACATTATTCACTAATTGAGTTCCATCATTTGGCCTACGACCTCCATATGGTGGTGGATGTGTAGCCAAGAGTTCACCTAATATTGTCTTCAGAGTCCGAATCAAATTGTATTTCAGTTTTTACATCCTTATCTCCTTTAATTATTTTCTTACAGGCTTTTTATATTCTTATATTCTTGTACTCTCTTCTGCATGTACAGATATAGGGGGTCATTCTGACCCTGGCGGTCCGAGACCGCCAGGGCAAGAATGACGGAAGCACCGCCAACAGGCTGGCGGTGCTTCCGTCCTCATTCTGACCGCGGCGGTACCGCCGCGGTCGCACCGCCGGGGCCGGCGGTCTCCCGACATTTTTCCCCCGGCAGTGATAATCCGCCAGCCTGTTTCTGGCGGTTTGCACCGCCAGGAAGAGGCTGGCGGTAAGGGGTGTCCTGGGGCCACTGGGGGCCCCTGCACTGCCCATGCCACTGGCATGGGCAGTACAGGGGCCCCCTAACAGGGCCCCGGCCAGCTTTTCACTGTCTGCATATCAAACAGTGAAAAGCGCGACGGGTGCAACTGCACCCGTCGCACGGCCGCAACACCGCCAGCTCCATTAGGAGCCGGCTCCTGTGTTGCGGCCTCATTCCCGCTGGGCCGGCGGGCGCAAACTTGGTTTGCGGCCGCCGGCCCAGCGGGAATGTCGGAATGGGGGCCGCGTGAGTGCGGCCGCATTGGCGGCCGCATGGCGGTTTCCACCTGGCGGGCGGCGGTAGCCGCCCGCCAAGGTCGGAATGACCCCCATAATCTAGTACCTTCCACTATAGTCTTCCTCCATACCTGTGCTCATTCATCCCAAACTGCATCTGCATAATTTCTCAGTGCTCTCTTAGTTCATTTTTGAAATCTTTCACTTTCCCTAATTTGTGCCATCTTCTCCCATGCTGTAAGTGCTTCAAATTGTGTAGATCTAGGAGGTGACTTCTTTTCATGTAAAACTTCTCATAATCTGACAATAATTCCTAAATTAAATGTCTCCCATCTAGGAAGACTCAACTCCCCTTCTCTTTCAGTGATCTTGCACCACTGATGAAGCCAAACACATGTATGGAACCCTTTTTCAAAATATATGCAGGCATATCCTCAGAAAGTACTTCCTCATACTCACTAACTGGAACCATTATGTCACCTCTCATTAGACTCCTCATAGCTTTGAAAAACTTCAAGATCTCAAATGTAACTAAGCAATTTAATAATCACAATTACAGTGTTTCAATGTTTTGAATTTGTTCCACATTCACCAGAACACCGAACCCCTTTATCAAATCACAATAGAGCTTAGTAATTGAATAAACCAATGCCTTCACAGGTTTTGCCGAGATTCAATCAATTACAGCGCAGCATTACACCAACTGACCACTACCAGCATAGCACAACATGATGCAACAACTCGCTCCTTGCAGTGGTTCGCCCTTCTTTACAATCTTCTTCTCTAATGAACAAAAGAGAAATCTAATAACTAAGCAACATATGATGACATTAATCTTTGTTTCTTCTAAAGAAAACCAATAGTATAAACCAATAATCAGACTAGGTTTTACACCTTCCAATTCCCATTGAAACCTTTTCTTTTGCAACAATAAGTTTTCGACCTGCAGGAAATCACCTAATCGGTGTTGTGTTACCTTTGCACATTAGGTTTCACAAGCACCAATTAAAATTAGAACAGTCCCTAACTATGTGTAAAGTTGACAACATCTCAAGAATAACACTTCGTTTAGCAGACAACAAAACCTTATTTTTCTCTAAATATCTTCATCTCTATCTCGGGATCTTAGACTACTTCTGAGGCCAATAACCTCTTTATCAAAGCGCATAAAGCCTAAACCATAATAATTGGAAATCAAATGATCATCAGAGCATTTTCAATAAAACCACAAATCACAATATGCACAATTTTGACGCATCACCCTATTCCCCAATTCTTCAACTGCAGTCTGCAATCTCTTCAGAAACCACACCTCATCAGTCCTTGCAGTCGGCTTCTGGGCACTCAGGTTTTTATCTAAATTTGGGCACTTTTTAATTCTTGCAGCTTACCTCTGCCATCCAACTTTTTGGGAGTGTGGAGAACCCTAAATTTATAAAACACTCTGCAACTGGTAGACACCAATGAGGGGACCTCGGTTATGGGCTGAAGAGTAAAATAAGTTTAAATAGACTTTCAGGAGTTAATCATTAGTCTCTTAGTTAGATTTTAAAGTTTTATTTATCATAAGTCTTGAATCTTTATTAGTCAATCTAAGGTCTGCAGAACATTGAATAAAATGTGCCCGCAATGTATCCCTATTCTAGTATTCTAAGTCATTAAAGTTAAAACATTCAAAATTTTCAAAAGAGAACAAACTCTCAGGAGGCAGCCTAGTCAGTAAAGCTATCAGTGCCCATAAAGAATACTGTGATAGGCCCTGATAGAGAATAGTCTAGACAGAGAGCAAAGTCTGTCTAATTCAGGAGCTCTGCTATTGTCTGAGTCTGAGAGTGGGTGTGCTCTGTGTGTGAATGCTATGCTATATGTTCTTTCCCTGGGACACTTTTATACAAAAAATCCAAAGATATACATTTTATTACATTTGTTTCATTCAGGATGTAAAACAGCCAATCGTCAACAATGAAGCCAAGGGATGAAGATAGCTACGGTGGAGATGGCAATTTCTAACAAAGACAGTACTACTAGAAGGTACATTCAACACCATTTCTACATTTTACCACCTGTTTTCGTCTCTGAAAGAGAAGACACTCATGTAAATGTTTTGCACGAATAAACTTAGATCATATTCATTCCCATACAACTCCACAATAAAGCCTATTCATATAGAAGCAGGTTTTAGATTAGGTTAGCAAGTTTAGAAATTTCAAAGCGGGTCAAACAATTAAAAAAGAATAAGATAATATAGCTTTCTCTTAGCAAAGGACATTTGTGTCATGCCCAGGCCATGCAAGAGTTACAATACAAACATTTCTGCTGAATTAAAGTTTGTTATAATTTGTTAGCGGTAGCAAATAAAGGAAGTAAGAAAATATGGGTCTTGCAAAGTTGAGAAAGAAAAGAAAACTAATGCCACTGTGCTAGATTATTCCAAAGAGGATCAGGCTAATATGGTGACATATGTCTCTCATCTGGTGAATGTGGCAAAAGAAGAATGCCAGGATATTGTATGCCGTAGCCTTAATCCTTAACCCACGCTTGCAACCTGGGCTTCATCCTCGACTCCTCCCTCACCTTGTCTAAACAGGTCAACGCAGTTTCCTCCTCCTGCTACAACACACTCCGCATGCTCTGCAGAATCTACAAGTGGATCCCGACAGAAACAAGAAGAACAGTGACACAGGCCTTCGTCAGCAGCAGGCTGGACTACTGCAACGCACTCTACACAGGCATCCCAGCAAAAGACCTACTACGCCTCCAACGTATCCAAAACGCCTCCGCCCGGCTGATCCTCAACGTACCCCACCACAGCCACATCTCCCATCACCTGAGAAACCTTCACTGGCTCCCCGTGGACAAAAGGATCACTTTCAAGCTTCTTACCCACACTCACAAAGCGCTCCATGACACCGGACCAGCCTACCTAAACAACAGACTCAGCTTCTACACCCCCACCCGTCAGCTCCGCTCCACTAACCTCGCCCTCGCCGTCGTCCCCCGCATCCGAAGAAAGACCTCCGGCGGCAGATCCTTCTCATACCTCGCCACCAAAATCTGGAACACCCTCCCCACCAACCTGCGACAGACTCAAGACCTACTCAACTTCAGAAGACTCCTCAAGACCTGGCTCTTCGACCAGTAACACCAGCTCTGCCCCCCAGCGCCTTGAAACCCTCACGGGTACGTAGCGCGCTTTATAAATTCAATGACTGATTGATTGATTGATAATCCTGGTGACTGGATTGTAATCCGAAAACATGTCCAGAACGGATGTTTAGACAAGTGCGGGACGGAACCATAACATGGGACCATTTGACGACAAACACAGCCATGAAGTGTGCTGGCGTACCATAGTGGATCCACACTGCTCACACAAAGAAAGTGAGAGTACCTAGAGCAAAGGATCAATCATCTGACCCAGGGTTAAGCACACAGAGTCAAATGCAAAGTCAAGCTTGAATCCATGCCCAGGTTTGCAGCATGAATCCGGAGGTGTGTGAATAAAAAATTACAACTGCGAATGGTGAAGACAACGAGCAAACACAAAATGAAGGAGTGAAGTTTCAGTTTAGTGAAAGATCTGACATAGAACGTGAACTTCCTGAAGTCCACTTTCAATATAGAGATCAGAGTGAAGAACTGCAAAAGGCAAAAGCACAGTGGCAGCAAGAAGAAGTATTCTTTGATTGAAGCAGTGAGAAATTACAACAAAAGATCAAAGATACAAAGACCCCCAAAGGAAATAAGACGCTTACAGTGAACAGAGCAGGAAAAGACAAAGATGATCAAAATTTAAGTTTAAATTGGAGTCTGAGCTCAAGTCAAAGTTCCTTGAAGAGTAAAGAACCTCTTTCAAAGACTGTGGTTGAAGAACAAAAGGTTGAGGAAGATGTTCCAAGGAAGATAATTTGTGAAAGAAACTACTGAGAAACAGAGGAGAAGCCTGAGAGACAAATCGATTCTGAAACTTGTGGAAGTGAACCACCAGTTGCCAAGAGATCAAAGAGAAAGAGTGTGCTGAATCAAAAATATGCCTTACCTGAATTGGTGTATTTATCTAAACTGTCTGAAAAAGAAGATGAAACTCTGTTGGATGACTATACTTTGGTGAGATGTTATGAGTGAATCTGAGACCGAGAAACAGAAAAAGAGCCATCTTGAATTGAATAAAGAGGCCTTTTTAGATAAATCATGATTCAAGCCACCTCATGGTTGGTGAGAGTTCTCATCCTTAAAATATTTGTTTTTTGCCTTTGTTTTGTGACTGAACCAACGTGACAACCTCCTGACAGGATGCATTTATTGTATGGTTTGGTGACTGATTGGGAGTAATGCATCAGTGCTCATTAAACACCTCCAGGATTCATTTTGTGTTGAGACTCACATACAATGCACACAGAATGCCAGTGCGAGGACGCAGATATAGCTATTTGGTGAAATTTTACAGAACAAGGCCTGTAGGCTACTCATATGTCACCAGGACAAGGAAAATACCCCTGTCTGATGCTAATGATTAAAAACCTGTATGCTGCCATCACCATCAATCCTCTAAAAGCCAGTACATGGTCATTAGTAACATGTAGTATGGAGGGCATGCTTGGTATGCACATCCATACCACAGAAGTCCACCCTCGATCTCAGTACCTTTACTCATGCCAGGCCTCTGTGTCTTTGCAGCTTGTTGTGAACCATCACATCTAGCACCCAATTTATCTTGCAGACAAGCTCATCACCTCTAGTGGCACATCAGCAGCCAGAACATCATTGCACTATACACTAAGAATTGTAAAAACTTCAAATCAAAGCAGCAGGCCTTTTTCATCTGTGCATCCAGGATCAGGAACAACATCCCTGTCTCCGTCAAAACCTCTCCAACACTTCTCCAATTTAGGAAAGAGTTGAAGATGCACCTCTGTAAAGAACACTATATCACAGCATTAATGGGCCACAAACAGCTACATTTTCAACCACCCTTTAATTTTATGATTGTGTTTGACTCTTTACAGTGCTCTGCTGCCTTTGCACTGGAAATATACAGGCCATCAAACCTAAGACATACAGTGGATACATGGAGCCATAGCAAATGGTCTATATAGTTCCCCCAGAGTGACAGGTGAGTAACTAACCAGCACACTTTTGGATTCAGGTATCCATGGCAAATGTTTTCACAACCAGGAGACTACAGAAGGAAGATCCACTCATCAAATTCGTAAGAAGCGAGAATAACACCTATATTTGGTGCCATCAGTAAGTGTCATCTAATGTGATGTATCTAACATCCATGTGATTGGCTTCTCTTCATTGAACACACAACACTACTGATAAACAGCCGCTAATGAACATTGTGTGAAATTCCTAAACATGTTTCAGGTCAGTCCACCATCTTTAATGTAAATGATTGACTCACACATGGTTAGAACATGTCATGTTTAAGACCTGTGTGAAGGACTTGCCAACATGTTTCACTGTCTTGTTCCATGGTAACTTTTCAGGGCCAGAGTACCAGATGAAAAAGCATGTGCCTTCCCTTGATCTAAACGCACATTAAGAAGCTACAAATGAGCAACCTACAGGAGTGCACTGGTGGTTACCGGTAGTTAGGTTAAATGCTTTGTATGGTGTAGATAGGAGTGACAGGGCGGTGACTTAGGACTTGCACAGGATAGTGGCGAGAAATAACCCACAGGCAGGCATACACAGAAGAAATGTAGCCACAGTAAATGCTCTTAAAGGTAGCCATAACAAATGCTCTTAAGAGACTACCCCACAGTGATATAGGAGCGACCCACAGGGATGCACTAGCTACAAGCAATCAAGATAAATGATCTATAGCAGTGGTTCCCAACCTTTTGACTTCTGTGGACCCCCACTTTATCACTACTGGAACCCGGGGACCCCCAGAGAATCATTATTGGAATCCAGGGACACCCTCTCCCCCCTCACTGATACATTACTGAAAGATGAGGACCTAATCTGTTAATGTTTTTTAATTTTCTTAGCAGTTGCGGACCCCCTGAGAAGGCTTTGCGGACCCCTAGGGGTCCCTGGACCACAGGTTGGGAACCACTCATCTATAGGGTCCATTCAGGAGTAAAAGGAGAATGACTCACCAAAATGCACTACATACATGCATGATCTCAAGAGTCCTTTCCAAGGCGATGAGGAGTAGGTCACAAGCAATGAAGAGCAGCCAAAGGCGTGCGCTGGTTGTAATAGCCAGGGTAACACATTCTACCAGCCACCTATGCGGGCTCTCGAGTAAAAATGTTGGTTATTAATCTTCGGCTGTGAAAAGAATACGATTAGTACATTAAATGACGTCAAGCAGGGGGGTAGTAGGTGTCGGGGGAAGGTGAACGAGCAGGGGGTCTGACCCTAGGCTCAGAAAAGGATGCAACAGGAATATGTCCTTAACATCCCCGCCCTATAACTGAACATCTGAGCTGCACACCCCAGAAGAAAATGTTAACAAGGGAAAGGAGGAGAAATGTGGAGAGGTGCCACAAACCCTCAGTTTATATACTGAGAGAGTCTGTAATAAAACAGCAGCAAAAGCGCACAAGAGGAAAACAGTACACACAGGCTTGCATACAATAATATAGTGCTCAATATGTTAAATTAGACGAGAAGAGCCTGGTCACCTGCGGGGGTGTGAATCCGGAAGTCTAGATAATTTGGGGCACAGCAAGTCACATACGTCACCTTGAGTCCAGTTTGTAACTCAGAGTGGTAGCAGATTAAATTACTACATATATTTACTACAACATGAGGGTGAAACTGCCTCCAAATTTCACCTTACCTTGATAATTGTTGGGGGGGGGTGGGCTAATACTTTTGCTGTTATCCAAACCACTTCGCCTGTCACATTTACGTCTCCAAATCTCATCGTTTTAGGGTTCATCATGCAGATTTTGTGCGAAGTTGCCAACTACTTGCTTAGTGTCTTAGATTTTTTTTTTACTGCAGGTCTCTTCGCCCTAAAGGCTCTTTTAAATATAAATCCATTGTGGGCCAAGTAGAAGCAGACATACCATAAAAATCTAGTGGAATTTCTTTTGAAAAGCAGTGATAATGAACTTGGCAAATGCGGGTGGAATATGTTTTCGTCCACTTTATAGTTAGGAATCTGTTAAGTACATTTCAATACCCAGATATCCTGCGCATGCCACATTTTCCATCTTTTTCATTAGTTTGTTTAAAATATCATATTCTTCGTTTCTCACTGGAAAACAGTCTGGGTATTTTTGTTAATACAAATTTTCCTATTGTGGTTGAAAATTAGCTTTGGTAATCAAATATTTGGCAGAGACTTTCCTAACATCAAAAAATTGCAGATGGTCTATTAAGTCGCCATTCTAACAACGAGGTCGGGGTTCTAGCCTCTATAATGTATTCCGGGGTCAACAGAATGCAATTCAGTTTTGCATTGTATTGACATTTCTACCATAGAATAACTAAAGCAAACATATTTTCCTCTCCATAAATGCTCGAATGTGTCAGAAATCGTTCCAAATTGGCTTGATCACTTTGAGGCACAAGAAACCTACTTGTTATATATAGCAGATCGTATTATTTTTAATGTTCGTGCCTCATCTTTCCAATGTAGTTCAGGGTTTTGGCTAACCCTTAATCGAAGAGAAACATAGAGAGAGGAAGAGAAAGGGAGAGAGAGGTGGTCGAGTAAGTCAGAATGGTTCTCGTTCAGAAATTGAATAGCTGCAAATTATTTATATCACTCAACTACACTCATTTAGGTAGTGGTGCTGTCCTAGTTTCCACAGGAAGGGTGCTGGTCATTGGCATTACGGGGAGATCAATGGTGCAAACTGGGAAGGCATGGTACGGTATTGTCATATGTATAGAGTGAATGGCCCATTAAAACTGAGTCTCGGTCATCAAAAAATCAGTTTTATTTGGTTAAGAATATTTTCTTAGCTACCTTTCACAAATTTCCTTGGAATATTTTAAATAGAGACCAAGAAAACTGATATCAGTCTGGACGGTGACATAGCACCATGCTATAACCCTTCCTTATCTTGGTAAAAAGATCCCATCCTATAGAATACCATATGTGGTCCATGTACATCCGTGAAAAGACCAAGGCAATCTCAGCTAACTCCTAGTTGCTGTACCATTTTGATATTAGTGTGACATCATCAGTTTGGCATGACCAGATATGAACTGATTGTGCCTGAGAGGAGAAACAGGATACCAGGATATTCCCTCTCCCTACCTCCTTTCCTCCCCCTCCTTCTCTCTATTCCCATATCCCTCTTCCCGCTGTCAAATGTTCTCCATTCAAAGAACACATGGCTAAAAATACAGAAGTAAGTGAAGATTACGGAAAGAGATTTCCATAATTCTGTTGGTTGAGGTGTCTTATTTCTCTGACCCTACTTTATAGTTTCTCTTCATATTGTTTCATATTGATGCTCTATGCTGCTCTATGAAGTAATATCCCTAAATACAGTACCACTGAACTGCATTTTCAGAATATTGTGTGACCACACCAGGAATTGAAAATATATTTTCCATGGGCTATTCCAACGGTGGAACTTTTGTGAAGTATGGTAAGTGATGCTCACTAACTAAGTTCACTAAGTTCAGATCACTCCATGTTTGATTTTGAGCCAAGTGGTACGTTTGAGACCAAATTAATAATAATACAACTAATAGAATGCATTGATTTGTTAAATGAAATCCCACCACCGAAAACATGAGTATGTGAACAAGGAGAGCTACCTAGTAGTTGTATCAGTAACACGACAGTGCCAGGCAAAGACGTTAAGGCCATAATCATTGCAAAGTAGAGACCATGTTGAGCATCTCATCACTAATTGTCCTCACTGCCAGCCAACCAAGATTGGAGCGTGAAAATGTCAGAGTGACTACGTAGCTGGCGCCATCCCCTACAGTCACACAGAGGAGCTGAACCCACATCTGACCCTATCTACCAGCCCTTGGAGCCTTTCAGTCTCTCAAGTGAGTTGTGATTAATGTGTTTCCATTGGTTACTATTACTTTGCGCTATTTAGTAACTATCTATAATGCACTGGGAACTTGTGTTACCTAATATTTGTTGTGTGAATGTGCTACTTACTAATGATTCTGATTTGATTTCAATTGCGCTTACTGATGGGTACCCATAAATATCACTGTTATTTTAAGGAAATGCTTGTTTATATTTAACAAAGTATTTCTTTAATTTACAAAACCAAATATTACATTTGATGCACCCAAAGTTGTTTTATTTCTTTATAGCCAGTGTGAAGAGTTTGGTAAGGATTTTGGCTTTTCCATTTGAGTTTGAAAGAACCAGAGCTCCTGCCCTGCCGAACTCAGAGTTCCCCAGCGTTAGAGGAACTACAGGTTTCTGATGGCAGAGCGTCAGTTGTCCCTGCTGTCAGAAAACTTGACTCTTAGACCTGTCTTTTTTCCTTTCCTAGTCTCCCATGTGAGGCATGGCAGACCCAGGCAAGGAAACAGTGGACTTATGCAGAGGGAGAACACTCTCTGTGAGGCAAAGTCGTTGCTATTTTGTTTTTCACATACAAAATGGACAGTGACTGTAGGAAAGGACCTCTTTTTGTATGATCACCGCCCCCAAGTTTGTGGTATCTTGGATTGGGGTATAGAGTGGTATCCTGGATTGTTTGGTAGCTAAAGCTTCAGGAAGTGATGTAAAGCAGAAAGGGTAACCTCATGGAAACTACTGCCTCATTGGCTAGTGAGTCCTTCCCTCCCACAAACATGAAGATGGTCTAAAAGTGGAACTGCATTCCCACAGTCCTCAGATCACTGCTGGACTGGAAGAAGAAAGAAGAAGACCTGCCTTGGTCCTCCCTGGACCCAGCAAAGAGAGGCTAAACCAAAGACTGGACTGCAAATGCTGCGCCCAAGGGACCCGCAAAGAGGATTGTGCCTGTTTTGTTCACTTGTAGGAAAAGCTCCACTTGTGCCAGGATGGGCTAGGTGGCTAGCCATGTATTAAGCATTAGAGCCCCCAAAACCTAAAGAAACCTGCACCTGTCAAAAGCCCAGCTGCTAGGAACGCCTGCCTGAATGTTCTTGAAGTGTCCTCAAGCCAGGGTCCGACGTCAAAGAGGACTAAGGTTGCCCTGCAAGGAAGAAACACTTGCCAACAAGTAACCACTGAAGACCACTGGAACCAGGAGACCAAGTGACCAGTGGCAACTAGATATGCACTGGACTCCCTCCGTGCACTGTCAGAGACCGAGACCTGAGACTCAGTCTCAGACCTGACACTCCTGGATGCTAGGATGCACAGGAATACTTACTGCATCTCTGCAGCATCTCCAGCATTTTCAGCATCCTCAGCATCTCAGCATCATCAGCATCCTCCATTCCCAGCATCAGGACCACTTCCTGGGTAGACCGCCTTAAAGACTGCTGAAACGTGACAGGTAACTGTCTCCCCAGATCTAAGTGGTCCCCAGACTGGCCCACTCTATGGTGGCCCATCCAAGATAAAAGGAGTAACCCTATTAGCCAAATGCATATGAACTGCTTACCCAATTACAATTCATTTAATCTTGTAAAAAAGAATTTACTTACCTTCTGAAAAATCAAATCACTGGTTTCCCTCGATAGATGTTTGTCATTTTGGTGTCTAATATAAATTTAAATCTATTTTTTTAGATTGGTGTTGGATTATTTTGAGTTGTGTTTTTTACATACCTGTTGCTTTGGTATTTCTAAATGCTTTACATATATTTATTTGATTAATCCTGACTTCTTTTTGCCACAGCAATAAGGGTTTCTTAACCTAACTGGATCTGATAAGGACTGTGACATTATTACACTGTGAGATCTCACAATCACACCACATTATAATCCACTTTCCTACAGTGACCTGCTCAGGATTCCTCTGAGCCTTAAGTGCCATGCTGCAACTGTAAACGTGCGGATGCATTTAAGATTCAAAGATTTCCACCGGGCAAGTGGGGATCTTAACTTTTTGTGGGTGTTCAAGCCTTAGGTAGGTTGTAATAGGTCCTCCATGACACAGCAAGCTTGGTGGGCTGCCCACTTTTCTTTAAATAAGGCCCTTTATTTCTGAAACACTATTTACAGCACAATCTAAACATAGGACTGAGGAACCAGACGTGAACTGTTAACAGCACTTAAATACCGTTAGTTGACAAATACTATTACATAAGGTTGATTAAAGTAATGTAAACATCCACAACACAAACATGCAAATTCAGAACATAGTAGTAAATCAGGGTGTAAAGACTGAGCGAGAACCTAATGATTTCGTATGTCTTTACTTTGCCATTTTTGCTACAAGTTTGAGCTCAGCAGAGCAGAATTCCAGTATGAATTCTGCTTCACTCAGTCATGAGCGGGCCATCTTCCTGCACTCTGATTTCCTAGGTCGGGAACAATGAACCCGATTGTAAGTCTGGGAAATCCTGCTTTTAATGCTTTTGGGAATGAGCTGCAGTGCAGTTCAGCCACATTTCCGTGCCCCTGTCTGAACACCTTTGTTATGACAAGTTCATCTCTCATGGAACTTTAAGTAACTAAAAATTCTGTTGTTGCTGTTTGTATTTTGGAATGTGGGGAAGGTTTGACTCTGGGAACTGTCAGTTGAGACTTGGGGTTTGAGCAGGCATCGTCTTGTTGATTCACCTCTCTTATTCTACAAATAAACCTACCTATGGCATCACCTCAAGACTTTTCTCATTGAGAACAGAGCAACTTCTGTTGGCAGTGAGATGAAAGTGAGGCGAGTCACAAAACCTATGCATGTTTCAGTGGTTCTATTTCACACTATCTACAACACAATATGTTTGCAGCTCAGACATCACAAATACTGACAAAAAAGAGGTAAGGTGTTTTCATAAGGAACTGACATTCAGAGTCAAATTTAGCGTTGGCGTTGCACACTGTAACAAATCTCCCACCAGTTACTCAACACGCTTAACTTTCTGTTTTCGTCAAAAGAAATCTTCTGTTTAGCTTACAACTCCTGAACTCTCCTCTAACAAACTCATCCAAAATTTCTATGGACACATCATTACTTAACCATGTGCACATCCATGCCAGACAAACTATGGAAGTAAATATACTTCCCCTTAACAGTTCAAAAGGAAAAACAGTGGTAACTCAATGAGTGGTACAGTAAAACCATAGCACCATTCTCACAGCTTCATCAATGGCACAATGATTGTTTTTAGCCCACCAATCACATTCTGACAAGACACTGTTCATGTGTTCTACCATCCCATTGATTTGAGGGCGGTATAACAAGTTTTTCAAATGTTTGACTGCAGAGAACTCAATAACATTAACAGTTCAAAAGGAAAACATAGCGTGTTCAACTTCAGGTCATGTGCACCCCAAGAGGGGTTTTGGTCAACATAATTTCCTGTCACCAAAATGCACATCAATGAAATGCATCGCACCTCCTGTCTGACGGTGTCAGTCAACGTGTATATTTCATGTCACAAGAGTCTCCGATGCATTGCTCCACCTTGTGGTCCCATGCCAGACCTCTACAATGGTCCACATTGTGATGCTTTGTCCCACCTGGCAGCCCCACAACACAACTTCTCATTGTGTCACAGGAGACACTAATATTTTGCCTGGACCGCATTACAGTTTCAAGTCATGTCGCAAGCTCAGCTTGCGGGTCTAGCCTCTCACAGGGTTTTAATATGCTTTGCCTAGTGCTGTGGCTTTCTCGTCACCTCTGGACTTCCGAACTCAGATTTTTCAAAGTTCCCTGTACTTTTTGGTCTTGTTTCTGCTGGTACATTTTACCTTCACTCTGCCTTGATACCATAACACACATACCTTAAGCACTTAGAATTACTATCATACTGTGTTTCCATGCTGCGGTTTTGTTTTTCTTTTATGCAATTCACCTTGACGATGAAAGATTTATGTTAGCAATTATATTTATTGCTGTCACATTACATTCCCCACTTCATTGTAATATTTGTTTTCAGGAATCATATTTTTACTGTTGTAATATGCAGTCTGTCAATTTTCCTCCACCATTCTTAGAAACCACTGGGCAACCACCCATTACAAGGAGACAAGGATATAATGTTTTTCAAATGTATCTTGGAGCAGTCGGAGCTTCACGATTCACCTGGAAGGAAAAAATATATTTTACTTCACTCATAAGTTTGTGAAGGAAGAGAAATTTTTAAACATTTTCCAGAAATGAATTTGCAGAATGAAGAAGAAAAGGATGAAACCGAAGAGGTAGAAACAAAGCTAGAGGAACAATTTGATCATCAACTTAGCATGGTAGCTATATGTCACAAATTTACCAAAATAACACAAGAAGGAGGAGAAACTGTTCACACCTTTATAACAGTGTCATGTAGCCAGAAACCAATGTATCACTCAATGCAGAAACACTCAGCAGAAACTGATTACCATGAGAAATCCTTCACTTTAGTTAAGCTATTATAATGGCTAAAATTATTGAAATATCACAAGCCTCAGTCAAGGAACTTGGTACCCAGGGAAAAATATAGTAGCTGTCCAACAGTAAGTGAATTCAGGTTTTAAATATCATAAACAAACAAACAATAGTTTTTATAAACAACACAATATATTTTTTAGGCTTAACACACGTGTCATATTAAGAGTGGCAACCAGTGTCCAACAAAGAATGTTACATGTAGAGTGCGTGGCAATTTAGGTCACTTTGCTGAGGTATGTCAAAGTTCCAAGACCTGCTACACAAAAGTATCTAGTATTTTCATTAGAGAACCATGGATGTAAGCAAGCAACAGGTTTAGAATGACTTTCAATTATTGGTAGTCACCGATGAAATAATCTCTAAAGGGGACCTACATGAATACATACTTCTGTATATTGATGTGGTTGTGAGAACAAATATTAAAATCTACTTGTGGATTCTGGGGTTGGAATAGCTATGATTATCCAACACCTGAGGTGATAGGAATCTGCCTCCTGGTATCGTACAAGGGAAGAACAACTGAGCTGTTATGGTTCTTTAAAAATGTAATTCAATTTAAAGTATGTAAACTCCAATGTAAAATTTACATTGGACCATCATGGTTTCTTTGGTATGGTTTTGAGACTTGGAGCTACAAAAACAGGTGTTGGTCATCAAAGAGAAATCTGCTTTTGAAGAGGGTTTCAAATGATGTATTAAAGTTAAGGATAATGTTATTCCTGTCAAATGGATGTTAATGGGGGTACCATTTAGTTGAGATCAGAATTGGACAGAGAGTTAACCAGATTATGTGACCACGATATCATTGAACCTGTGGAAGTAACCTTATGGCTGTCTCTTTTAATGATAGCCTACAAGTGCAATAGTGAAATTAGGGTCTGTCTTGATTTTCACTGTCTCAACAAATCATTCTGAGTTGATGCTCATTCTCTCCTCAAGATGAATGAACTGCTAGACAGGATGGGTCGTACATAGTAGTTCTTAACAATAGATTTAGCAGCTACATGCCATCAAGTGGAGCTGGAAGTTGAATCAAGGCACTTCACTGCATTCAACTCGCCCATTGGTAATTTCAGGTTTTTTATGCTCTTTTGGTTGGTGTCAACTGCATCAGTATTTCACAGAATCATGTTCCAGTTATTAAAACATGTCAATGGGATTGTTGGCTTCCAGGATGGTGTTTTATTACTCGCTAAAGATCTCCAGGTACTCAATTTGATTATGGATAAAGTTTTCAGTGTGTTTGCGGAAAGGGAATAGTTGTGAAAGAAAACAAGTCTGAGTGCTTGTGGGAAATTTGGTTGTTGGTTGGCTGGGGTGTGAGCCCTTGTCAAACAACAGCCACAGTCCCTTTCACAAAAAGTCACTAAATTAATCTGTGCTCAATCCTTTGTAGCATGACACAAAAAGCAGGCAGGCTTAATTTACAGGCAATGTACAAAGTATTTATGCAGCACACAAACAGCAACAAAGTGAAAACACAACACAAGGAAAATCCCAAACCAATTTAGACAAATAGAGTAGATTTTCACACTATCAACAAATAATTTTGAGTTGATGTTTATTCTCTCCTCAAGATGAATGAACTGCTAGAAAGGATGGGTACTATATATTAGTTCTCGACAACAGATTTATCAGCTGCATGCCACCAAGTGGAGCTGGAAGTTGAATCAAGGTACTTCACTGCATTTAACTCACCCATTGGTAAATTTCAGGGTTTTTTAATGCTCTTTTGGTTGGCATCGACTGTATCAGTGTTTCACAGAATCATGTTCCAATTATTAAAATATATCAGTGGGATTGCTGTCTTCCAGGGCAGTGTTGTATTACTCGATAAAGATCTCCAGGTACACAATTTGATTATGGATAAAGTGTTCACCGTGTTTGCAGAAAGGGAATAGTTGTAAAAGAAAACAAGTGTGAGCTCTTGTGAGAAATTGGGTTGTTGGTTGACAGCCACAGTCCCTTGCACAAAAAGTCACTAAATTAATCTGTGCTTAATCCTGTGTAGCATGACACAAAAAGCAGACAGACTTAACTTAAAGGCAATGTACAAAGTATTTATGGGGCACTCAAACAGCATCAAATTGAAAACACAACACAAGAAAAATTCCAAACCAATTTAGACAAATAGAATAAATTGTAATAAACTGTCTGACACCCAAATGACAAAAATCCAATCAGTAGAACCAGAGTTATGCATTTTTAAAATGTAAGGTTCCAAATAGCATGTAAAAGATAAAAGCACCAACCATAGACATCTGGTCACCTTTAGTACCACAACCAAGGATCCAGCATTGTACGGACACCTCTTCAGGACTCAGGCAGGCTGGGTCCAGGTGCATGTTCTAGATGGTGGGAGTCTGTTATGTTTCTGTGGCTCTGAACAGGAGTCCAGCACACTAGCACTGGTAGTTATGTGTGCAGGTATAGATACAGGACTCAACAGCAGGGCTAACCTCTAAGTGTTCAAGGCAGGCTCCAGGCAGCAAAGAAGTCCGTTCAGGTACAGCAGAAGTCTGGCTGAGTGCACAGCAGGTCACAGAAGCAGATAGTCCTCTAAGGTTTCCTCCACAGGTCCAGTAGTGAACTGAAGAGTGGGTCTGAGAGTCCTATTTTAAACCCTGGTGCCCTTCTCCCAGAAGGTGGGAGAAATTTCTTGAAATGTTCTTTGAAGTTCCTAGAATTTCCTGACTTCCCTGCACAGGCTCCAAACTGGCTGCATTGAAAATACATGGTAGTTAGGCCTGTTGTGAGGAGACAGGACACAGTCTATTAAGGTGCAAGTGGGGATGTGCTCAGCTTTGTCCCCCCATCCTCCCAGTTGATGGCCCATTGATGCTCAGCTAATCCCACTATTGTGAGATTGCCCTGGAGGAATTCACAAAATCTGTCTGCCAGCTACACCCAGTCATGTAATCCAAGACCGGCTGTAGGCACAAAGGGCTAAGGCAGGGAAATGCCAACATTCTAAAAGTGCCATTTTCAAAATGTGAATGATACTTCTGACTTTACCATTAAGGAGGATTTACCATTACAATTCCATATGTACCAAACACGGCATATCTACTTCCTCTCGTTTAGGAATCACAGCTTATTAAGTGTAATAAAGAATCCCAAAGGTTAACCAAGAGGAGAGGTAGGCCCCACAGTAGTGAAAAACAAATTTGGGAGTTTTTCACTATCAGAACATGTAAAACGTAAATGTACATGTCCTACCTTTTAATTATGCAGCACCCTGCCCTATTGGGCTACCTAGTGCATACCTCAGGGGTGACTTCTATGTATTAAAAAGGTAGTATAAGACTTCAAAAGGGGGTTTAAATGCCAAGCCGACATGTCAGTGTGGCACTGCATTCATGCTGCAATGGCAGGGCCCTGGGTATATGGCATACCATTCTACAAGGAATGTACAAGTAACTTAAATATGTCAATTGGAGACAGTTTTAGGGAGCACTGGTTAACAGTAGTACAGTGCACAGAGTCCTAAGGCCAACAAAAACAAATTCAGCAAAACATAGAAGAAGGAAGGCAAAACAATTGTGATGACCCTGCAGAAAGGGCCATTTCCAACAATTCTGGAAGGACATAATTGAATTTCTAGGAGAAGTAATGCCCAAAGAGGGTATCAAGCCTCACCCTGGGTTAATTAGGGAAGTGGTGGAATGTTCGCCACCATAAGACAAAAATGAACTTAGATCCTTTGTTTGATTGTGAGAGTTTTATTCTAAATTTATAGCTCAGTATGCTTTAAAAATAAAGTATCTATCCAACATGTTTAAGAAGAATGTGCCATATGGTTGGAACAAACACCCTCAGTATATATTTGAGCACATGAAGTGTGGAATGACCTCTGCTAGAGCTCTCAAATCATATGACCCTAGCTTGCCATGTGTCATAATGGTAGATGCCAGTTTGTGGTTTGGGGGTGTGCTAACTCAGAAGTCAACCTGTGATAAGGCAGTTCGTTTTGTTTACAGGGGGCTGAGGAATTCAGGACTTAATTATTTGGTAATCAAAAATGAATTTTTAGCGTGCTATTGGGCAGTACAGAAGCTCAGGTGTTATGTGTGGGGTAAGAAATTTGCTCTTCGGGCTGACCACAAGTCCTTAGTGTATAACTTGAAAGGTGAGAATGTTAAAATAAACTCCATTCCACGTATCTACAGACTAGCTGCCAAAATGTTGCAATTTAAGTTTGGTATATGTTTTGTTTCTGGAGAAGACAATTGTAGAGCTGATTGTTTGCCCTGTTTACCCATTAATGAGGATTCTTTAATGTCTGGCAATAATAATGTCAACAACTGTTTTATGTTAGTATTGGAAGCTGAAGAAACTAGTGCTTGTTTGCAGTAGGAGTGGAAAGAGGCAACTATCCGTGATAATGTCTTGAAAGAGGTCGTCAAGTTTGTCCAAACTGGGCGGCCTAAAGACAAAATGTGCACTTTAGTGTTGAATCTTTTGTAAAGATTGCTGAGGAACTCTCAGAGGAAGATGCTACTTTAATGCAGTATGACAGTTTAGTGCCACCATTGGGTGTCTGAGACAGGTTAATTAAGAGTGTGCATGAAGGACATTAGGATTCTACCATGACAAAAAAAGACTTGGGATGGTATTTTGGTGGTCAGCTATGGATAAAGATATAGAACAGTTAATAAAGGAATAATTTGTATATACAAATAAGTTCAGAGAAGAATTTCAAGGTTAGTGCTCCTCCACTACATCCTACTAAATTTCCGTCTAGTCCTTGGAATAATATTAGTATCATCATTGTGGCCCCTATCCTTACTCTTCCTACGCAGTATCATTTTACTTTTGTTCTTTTTGGCTAATATAACATACGCCCTGAGGTCTGATTTGTGTCAGAACCTAGTTCTAGAAAGACTAGACTTTCTGAGAGATGTGTTCTCCAGAGAGGGTTATGCAGAATCTCTTACTTCAGATCATGGAAAGCGATTTGGAGACTGAAATGGAAAATGTTCTTGAGTATTCTGCATTTCAAAATTTGAACAATATGTTATACCACCCTCAATCAATGTGCCGGTAGGACACATGAACAGAGTCTTGTCAGAATGCGTTTGGTGGGCTAAAAACAATCATTGTTCCATTGACGAAGCTGTAGTTGTACTGTGCCACTCCTCATTCAGTTATCAATGTTTCTCCTTTTGAACTGTTAAAAGGAAGGAGGCCTGCTTTCATAGTATGTCAGGCACAGTCAAACCAATGGTTAGGTAAAGATGTGTTCTTGGAAATTTTTGATAAGTTTGTTAGAGGAAGAGTTCAGGAGTTGCAGGCTAAACAGAAGATTTCTTTTGATGAAAAAGCGAAAGTTAATTGAGTTGTTGTTGGGAGACTTGGTACATATTTGCAAACCTGGCATTGTACAAAATGGACATAATGTTATGACAAGTTTATCTCTTCATGGAACCTTCAGTAGTTTAAGGTTCTCTTGGTGTTGCTTGTAATTTGGGATGTGGACTGTATTAAAAGAAAAGTGGATATTTTGGAGAGGTGCTTGTGAAAGGGAAGTGCCATGGAAGTTAAGATGAATCTCATGTTGAAGGTTGATTTCATTTTTCCTTATTGCTTTGTTTTTATTATATATGTTTTTATTGTTTATTTATATTGCGTTTA
Organism: Pleurodeles waltl; assembly: GCF_031143425.1. NCBI lineage: Eukaryota > Metazoa > Chordata > Amphibia > Caudata > Salamandridae > Pleurodeles > Pleurodeles waltl. Next base: position 514,043,486 of record NC_090440.1, read on the forward strand.
TTTGCATGAAGGGTGGATTGGGTGGTTTTGTTCTGTGTATATAAAAGGGGCATTTGTTATGAGAAGTTTATCACTCCAGAGAACTTTAAGTGATTGAATGTTCTCTTGATGTTGTTTGTACTTTGTTCATGGGGAAGATTCAAATCTGGAAACTGTCATTTGAGGCTTGGGAGTTGAGCTGCCAACACCTTGTTTCTTCACCTCTCTTATTCTACAAAAAACACTTACTTGTGACATTTCTTTGAATCATTTTTTCATTGAGAACACAACACTGTGCTGCTGCTTTCCAAACAACATCCTCCTCTTCCCTCAAACCCCTCTTCATCCACATCCCCACAGTACACCCTCTCACACCCCTTTAACACCTGCTTGTGGCAGGTGGTGAATGTGTGTGTTAAACTACACATAACTGGTAATACCAAGCAGAATTCCTGCTGGAAAACAGATCCTCACATTTATTTCCCATTCCGTAGGTTTCAACTCATAATAGGAGTAAATATGTGCAGAGATACCAGTCCAAACTGGAAATTACTGCCATCCAGATTCTCTGTACATATTTACTCCTAACTTGTAATCAGAGCCTTAGTGCTTTTCCAACAGTATCACATTTCTCTTCTTGCTTTTGGACATATTTATTATAAGAATTTTGGAGAACAGAATTTGAGCAAAGGCTTTATTTCTCTTGAAGTGTTTTTACCTTGTCACTGATACTGTAAAACAACATATCAAATACATTTATACTGCTAAATTAAGATTTCCCACAAACAGAAATATGTGCAGGCATCTAGTTTTATTAACTATGGCTACATTACACAGAGTAAAATTAAATGAACGCTGTTTGGTTTCTTTTACCCTTCTACAATACTGCTTTGCGACAGAGAATGTTGCTACATTAGTATGTCCCAAAATGTTAATATTTTGGAATACTTGTACAGTATAGTTTACCAAGCAACTATGTTTATTTGCGTACGTGTTAGAAATCCATTAGAGTTCTGCAGATTCATGCTTTCACCTTCACCTGCAGCCTATCAAAAGTGTCACTAGCCTTAATTTATATTATGTCTCTTTGCAGTGACAAAAGGTAAAAATAAAAACACGCCTTCCATGTCAAAATAATTAGCAGTAATTTATCAGAAGTTAAATATCTTGTCTGTTGACACAGTAAATGTTGTAGAAAATAAATGAAGAACCATCTCCATTGCTCATTCTTCATCTGACTCCTCAAGAATATGCTGCTGCAGCACCTCCTACACTCCTAGTTCCAGCCTCTATGCATTATGAGTGAGTCCATGTATTTCACAATTGTATGCTGTGTCTCATCTGTGGCACACATTCCCCTTTCTGCGCTTAGTGCACAAGCACAATACTCGATTCGATACACCAGTGGCGGTTGGTAAATTTAGGAGAGAGGGGGCGGGACACACATGCACACTCACACTCACTCATTCAGTCATTCACAAACACGCACGCACACATACACACATCCATTCACAGCACTCATTATCAAATATTGCAAACATACATGCATGCACGCACCAAACATTCATTTTGAAAAACACACACACTTACCTTCAGCTCTACCTCGGAGGTCCCAGGAGGGTTGGGACTGCTGCCTAGGGTCAGCCAATGAGGGAAGGCAGCAGTCCCAACTTCGTCACAGAGTGGGATGGGGTCAGTGAGACTCCTGACCCCACCCCACTCTCTGTCGAGGTGTCACTGATTGACACTTGCCCTGGGCGCTTCAGGGCTTAAACCTGAAGTGCCCAGGTTGGAGTCAAAGGGTGACGCTTCTCTCATCACCGAGGGGGAGGGCCTTGAGGCACCTTTGCTAAGCTGAGGAGGTCATTCCCAGAGGAGCTGTCACCTCTTCAGCCGAGCAAAGTTTAGCCCAGGCAGCCAAGAACCTGTGCAAATCGCACATTTCTAGCTCCTGGCTGCCTGACCTGAAGATGAAGAGTCTGTCAGGCTGACTTTTGCTCAGCCTGACAAACACTCTTCTTGAGGGGCAAAAGTTGGGGGGCGTGGCCCCTCCACCCCAATGGATGGGCCGTGGCTGCAGTACACGTAAGCACAAAACTCTAACCTCATTAGAACCACACTCGTTCTGGGGAAGAAAAAGTTGCCAGTGCCCTCTGACTTTCGGAATCACTTGATGAAAGGCTTCTCTTCTCTTAAAGAGGCACTACGCATAGGCACCTGAAAGCAAAACTAAAAAATCTACTTTTCCCATGAAACTATAGAAATCTCATGATGTTTGGAAATGCTGGCAGCCATTGTGACAATATCAACTATAGGTTTTCTTCTGGTTCAGAGTGCCCTTGCAAAGCAATCAGCGTCTTTTGTTACTGCATCCAAGATCTTGTTATCCTTTTGTGTTACCTTTTGAAAGCAAGTTTGATGTCAAAGCTGAATTCAGAGAAGTAGTCCGAGCAACTAATTGTGCTTTGGAAATGTATAAGGATTAAAAACTCATATCTCTTGCTCATTTGGATACTATGGGCCGAATTTAAGAAAGGAGGCGCTGCAACAAATGCAGCACCACTTTTCTTGCGCCCCCCTGCCGCTCCCTAATGCCACCATGTGTGTGCCGTATTTCTGATACAGTGCACCATGGCGTTATTAGGAAAAATAGCATAAAAAAGTTGCCGCTATTGTGCTGCTTTGCTCCAATAGTATCCTAAAGTTTGACGCTAATAGAGCAAAGTGCAAGGAGGCCCAATGATTACAATGGGTGCGCTCTTTTAACAAAATGACGCCAAAAATGGTGCAATGAAATCTCATAGATTTTATTGCACCATTTTTGCGGTCCTTCATGCCAGTTGAGGCTCACGGAGCGGTAAAGGGCCGGGGCTGCGCAAAGGGGGACACAAAAACGTTTAATTTTACACACAAAAAAACGTACCTGCTCCGCCGCCATGCCGCTCCTCTTTCCTGGTCACTGTAGGCAGGCACAGGCTGCCAGCCTGCCCTGCATTAGGATTGGCAGGAGCACCCAGCCAAGGTGCTCCCAGGCAGACTGGGAGCCTGTGCCTGCTCTCTCAGCCCAGCAACACATTGCAGGGTTGGAGAGAGAATATTATACATGTGTATTTGGCTGTCCCGAGATGGCTGGCCAAACACACATGAGCACTGAGGGGAGTGCACAGTGCACTCCCCCTCATTAATCCCCATGGTCCCTCCCCTTTAACAACAAAACAATAATAAACAAAGTTTATTATTGTTTTGTTGTTAAAGGATTACAGCGACTGCTGCTCACGGGGGGTGACGCTCCTCCACCACAGCGGAGGAGCCACCTCTGAACTTAAGGCTACAGACGGGTTGACAATATGTACCGTAGTCTGTTTTCACCTATCATTACAGCCAACCAGCACCAAAGTGGCACTCTAGGACATTAGCGATATTCTTTGTCACCATGAGAGGATGAAACCAAATTCTGTGATCCCATGCATGTGGCTGGGCTATTTCGCAGGTAAGCCATCTGCAACTGAAAGTAGTATCCAATAGAAAAGTTATTTTGTCCAGGTTACGATTGGTTTGCAGCTGCCAAAAACAGCAGACTTATTTTGGATCGTTCTGGTTTTGAAATGATATCAAACCGATGGATCTAATAGTCTTGTAAAGTAGTTTTGTGATGACACTTGTTATGGAGTGTGAAATAAATTTACAAGTCTCTTCTTGTAAGAGGCTGATTTTCTACAAGATAGAATACAAGAATTCAGATTATGTTTCAAGATAGCATTTTATTCACTGCAGTGGGTCACTTCCAAAGAGTGTCAAAAAGGACACAGTCTGGCCAAAGCAACTGACCTTGCCCTCAGCCTTTGATGTCTTTTATTGCAAAAAAAACAAAAACACTTTACCACACTATACATGCATCATAATTTCCAAACACGTTCAAGCAAACATTTCCTGTAACACCTTTGAACCACAAGAACAGGATGTTCAAACACAGAGATAACATTTCTAGGAGATAGGGCGGTTTAACCCATCTGCAAACTTTTGGAAGCAACTCTAAGAAACCAGCACATCTGCCAGAAATGAAATTAAACAGGGCTAATGAAGGTAGCACCGACCAAATGGAACTGAAAGGTTGGACAAAATGGAGCCCTCACCCCCAGTGAAGAAATCCATTTTCGACAAACCGCCCTTTTGGCGTGAGGCGAACATTTTGTACCATTCAAGTAATAGAAATGTCACCAATATCAGTAAACAAATAAAAATCAGTGCAGCAAATATTATGATACCCGACTTTTCTTTGTTCATTACCTTTTTCTCCTCAGAGATATTGTCATACCTAGTCATTTTCCCTATCTACTCCAAAAGACAAAAGATATCATAATCCTCAGCGTCCTTTATTTCCAAGCCTTACTGGCAAGCTTATGTACTGGTTCAGACGTTGGCGTCTTGACCACAGACATATGGTGCAGTCCCTCCTGGGACTGTTTCTTCCTTTACGTCTCTTTATCGTTCAACCGTACCCTGTTCCTCAAATCATATCTATGTCTATATATATCTCAGAATCAAAAGGTTCAAGGAGAGAAGATGAATTGTCAGCTGGTGTCCTCATTTCACTATTTAAAATCACTTCCCCATTCCCAAAAGGATCTTGGTACGGAATGTGCTCAGTCGCAGTATCTGGACATTTGATGCATAAATCCAGTTCTTCTTCCCAAAACATTTCACAGCAGTCTGGGTGGCCAGGAGAACTTGCAGGGGGCCCTTCCACCTGGGTTCAAGGCTACTTTTCCTTTGGAAATTCCTTACAAAGATCCAAACTCCTGGCTTGATGGAGTGTCCAGAGCCCTCAAGTCTCCTGGGCAGGTCCTCTTTGACCTGTTCATGGATAGAACCCAATTGTTCAGTTAACTACATAAGGTACATATTACCGCCAGCATATACCTTTTCTTGTTCACTGGTTCCATTTCTACAAATCCATTCACAGGACTTTAAATGGCAAGTCCGGTGGTGCAAAATTTCCTTTAGGGACGAGACTGCCTTTTCCTACATTGTATGTCTGGCATATGATGCACCTTTGTACATGAGAATGTGCATATTTTGGTATGTTCTTGTTATGCCATACTTGATCCAATGGATCCACTATTCCTTGAGAGCTAATATGTACATGTGCTGAGGAAACTATGGCATTCACATAATCATTAGGTAACATCCATCTCCTTTTCTTTGTCTTGTCTATTCAACATCCTTCACTATATTTCTTCCAGAGTAGATGGGTCCTGAATATCCTTTACACAATCTATTGTCTGGTTCATCATGCCAACTTCTGGTAACCATCTAACTGTCCCTGACACTTACATGATACTGTACTCAGCTTGTGCAGTATTTTTTGCTGTCCTGTTTTCATTTTCCTACATTGTTCTCAATTTTCTTGTGAACTGAACATTTTACCACAGCCAATTTCTCAGGTAACGTTAAAGCATTTAACAACCTTACAATGAGTTCAACATGACGTATTTGTGTTCCATGAGAAGTCATAAACCCTCTCTTCTTTTACAATCTGCCAAAAGAATGTACTACACCAAAAGCATACTATCTGTCAGTGTACACATTAACCTTTAAACCATCACTCAAATCACCTGCTTGCATCAAGGCTATCAATTCTGCAGCCTGCGCAGAGTTGTAAAGTATCTTCATGTAGTAACAGCATACGCTACAATTGTGGTCACATCAGATCATTTTGAGCAGGAACCATCAACATACAATTCGCCATCCCACTCTCCCAATGGCCTGTCAGTGAGGTCCACTCTACCTTTGGTCTCTTGCTCTGTTCTGACAATACAGTCATGCATTTCTTCTGGTAACACTTCATTAAGTAAAACTAACATAGTTGCCGGGTTCAAAACATAACATTTACATATTGAGATATGCAGCGAAAACAAAGTGAGTTAGTAGCCTGTCAACCTAGCATTTATCAAATGTTGTGTCTGTGTTTTATTCAGTAGGACATCTACAGCATGGGGTACCATCACTGTTGATGGATGTCCAAGTACATATACTTCACTCTGTTTTACTGCTATCACCACTACTGCTACAGTCCTGATACAACGTGGCAATGGTTGTGCTACTGGGTCTAAACTGGACGAAGAAAAGGCACATGGTCTGTTTTTGTCTCCGTGTGATTGTGTCAATAATTCAAGACTGAAACCTTCTTTTTCATGTACAAATAGGGTAAATTGTTTCTGATAATCTGGGGTGGCTAACACAGGTGTATTACTCAAAGCCTTTTTCAATTCTCAGAAGGCTCTCTCACATTCATCATTCCAAGTGGTTGGTATATGTACATCTTTGAGAGTGAGGGCAAACAAAGGTTTCGCTATGAGGGAATAATTAGGTATCCATTGTCTGCAATATGAGGTAATACCTATAAAACTTCAAACATCTTTCTGTGTTTGTGGGCGTTGTAAATTGCAAATTATTGATATTCTTAGTGAGTCTAGTCTTCCACCCCCCTTCGACAGGAGGTTCCCTAAATAGAACACCTCCTGTTGACAATATTGCAACTTGGATAGGGAGACCTTTTTTTCATGTGTGGCTAAATGTGACAGCAATTCTGATGTGGCCTGGTCACATTGTTCAAGTGTGTCAAGTGCAATGAGGAGTTTATCAATGCATTGTAAAAGAACATTGCCATCTGGTAATTTTAAAGTGTCCAATTTGCTTTTTAGAGCACAATGGATATACTAAAGAAAACATTCTTTAAATCTTTTACAGAGAAAAAGTTGGCAGTGGGTGAAATCATGTGAACAGTGTAGTGACATCTGGTGTAAACTGGGTATTGTGGTACTACTATCTTGTTAATAACCAATCTATATTCTGTCTGTTGTCCAGTAGGAGTTTTCTTGATGACGGGAAGTATGGAACTATTACAGAGACTACCATAACTCTCCTTCACAATACCCTTATCAAGGAGGTCCTGTACTATGGAAAAAGTCCTTCCTCAGCTTCACAATGTGTATTGTGGCATGAGGGGTAAAGATACGCCTTCTTTAATACGTATCCTGACTTGTTCCATGTTTATGAAACCCAAATATTTTTTTTTCTGTAGCTCAAAGAGACGGATCTATATGTGACAACTGTTGGGGTAAATTAGATGCGAAAAGAACATGGTAACTCTTTGAAATGGAAGTATTAACAATTGTCACAGATACTCCATCAGGGGAACAATAAATATGAGCATGCACTTTCTTTAATAAACCCAACCATAACAAATTTTAGTCACAGGCTTCAGTGAAAATCAACGAATGGGGAAAACTGTAAGGTCCAATAGTAACATCCAAAGGCTTTGATATGGGGCTTCGTACGGGCATTCCAGCAAATCCAAGTGAAGTATTAATAGACCCAGAGAGGGGAGCCCCAGGAAAATGGCTGTGGATGACAGAGGTGCGGGTAACTCCTGTGTCTAACAAAAAGGCTGCTCTTCAACACACACCTGTATGTCTACATATGGTCCTCACTGATCTACTGGAATTGCCAATCTCACTTCTCCCTCTCGTGGGCATCCCTAGTCTATATTTTCTATATGGTCATCTACCACATATGATCTGTCCATGTGTGTTGTATCAAAGTAATTAGAGCGCATCCGTTGTTGAGAATGTGCAGCAAAATCTTGTCTAGAGTGTTCACCTCTTCCTCCCTGTTTTCTCCTATTTCCCATTCCTCTTTCCATTCCTTGGCCAGAATTTTGTAGGTCTGGACAAGTGTTTTTCCAATGCCCTTCTTGTTTACAAAATGCACAGGTATTATATCCTATGATTCTCATTCCTTGTTTCGCAGGAGTATTTGTTTGTACTCTGCCAACCCACCGTCCACGTCCTCTTGCCCTCTCCATCTGTCCTGTACCTTGGGCCTGATTAGGGAAGCCTGTGGAATTAACGCTTTTGTTTTCAACAAACCTCTTTCTTGTTTTTGAACAAAATGTGGCCATAACTAGGAATTCTGACAAGCTCTTACTTGCCCATGTATTTTCAGTATTTTAAACAATCACAGAGGTCCTTTTGCATGTTATTAATGAATTTATCTGCAAACATTTGTTGGCCAGTTTGCTCCTCGACTGCCATTATTCTGTCAATAGGGGCCATGTTAAACATTCCCCCTTGATCAATTTAGACATCTAGTCCAAAAGACAATGTTACCGAAAATCATTATACTTTTTTAAATTCATGTAAAATGATGGCTGAATTTGTATATGGAGTATCCATCATTCACCTGTTTACAGTGACCGGCAAGGCCACTCCATTTGTTCAAGATCTACTTATTCTTTCTCCTTCAGAGAGGAGACCATCTTGCAAACTGATGCGAGAAAACCTCACTGTGGGGACATTCCAAACACTTCATGGAGTGGCGTCTGAAGTGTGTCCCACAGAGGAGGGCCTGTGTCCCTTCTTGTATTTGTTATATTTAACATTGTTAGTAGTGTATGGTGACTGTTGTGGAGTATAAGAACTAGTTCCTTGTTGCATATTAGAATGAATCTGTGGAGTCACCATTATACTTTGAGTACTATTCAACTGAGGTATTCCTCCCATTGTAGTGTTTGGTATAGCAGCATTTTGTGTAGTTTGTATGGGGACGAGGTTTGGTAGGAACTTATAGTCTGGGCCAGATTAAATATTTGAGGACCAAGAACCTGATGGCCAACACTGGGGAAATTAGGGGCAGATCCAGGGGGAGAAAGAATAGTAATATGAGGAAAGGGATTAGGGATATTAACGTTAATATTTTGCACTGGAGCATTGGGCTAGACGGGAACATAAGGTGGAGTACTGTCCAAAATATTCTCCAACAATTCGTCCTATGTAGTCCCTTGTCGTATGTCATTTTCTGACCGATACATTTTACTTGTAGTCATTCTAAATTCCCTGTCTCCCTCTTTTAACGTCACTATATTCTTTCAGTTTCAAGGCTGACTGTTTTTTTTCTTCATATTTCTGGCCACTCTCATGTCCCTTTTTCTAGCCTTTTTTTCCCAGGTCCAATAACTGTCCCACATTGTCTGCCTAGCATTTTTCTTAAATAATGTCTGTTGTAAAAAATGTAATTTGTCATCGTCAAAGGATCTATTTAATGGCTACTGTCTGTCTCCCCCTTTCTTCGTATACTTGTGCCAAATTGGGCCCGAGAGGGTCGGGCCCGCACTATATTTTTTCATTACTATCCAGACTGGACTACCTTTGGCTGGCATGGGTATAGACTCGTCCAGGCGAAGAGTCCAGAAACAAGAACAACATTTAGAAATGCATTCTTGAACATACTCATGGTTGTCCTAAATGCAGTTTACCTATCAAAAGGTCACAAACAAGTACCAAGATCAAATACCAAGATGAATATGACGTCAATACCAAGATACAAGTTTACAAGTTACGAGTGACATAGAACAGTCTCACCAAATAGGTCGGGCACGGATCCTCGTATTCTTGAGGTCAAATGTCTCCTCGGCCTCCTACTGGGTTTCAGTGGGAGAAATTCTATACAGGGGATGGAAGTTGGGGACGTTAGATGGCAGCTGCAAGAAACTTGTCTTTTAGCAGGGGCCCCCACGATCCACGGTCTCCGGTCTCCTTCTTCTGTCACAGCCTTTTAGTCTGTTGAATTCCTCTCCATAAGTCCCCGTCCGGCCACCAAGTTTGTGAAATAAATGTACGAGTCTCTTCTTGTAAGAGGCTGATTTTCTACAAGGTAGAGTACAAGGATTCGGATTATACTTCAAGATAGCATTTTATTCACTTCAGTGGGTCACATCCAAAGATTGTCAAAAAAGACCACAGTCTGGCCAAAGCAACTGACCTTTCCCTCAGCTTTTGATATCTTGAATTGCAAAAAAACACCTCACTTTACCACACTATACAAGCGTCATAATTTCCAAACACATTCAAGCAAACATTTCCTGTAACACCTTTGAACCACAAGAACAGGATGTTCAAACACAGAGGAAAAATGTCTAGGACATAGGGTGGTTTAACCCATCTACAAAGTTACGAAAGCAGCTCTAAGAAACCAGCACATCTGCAAGAAATGAAATTAAACAGGGCTGATGAAGGCATACAATTTTGCTCGTAGCACAGAACAAATCAAACTGAAATGTTAGACAAAATGGAGCCCTGATGCCAAGTTGAGAAATCCATTTTCCACAGGAGAAGACGAATACAAATCCAAATTGCATGTTAAGAGATAGAGGGCCTGATTCTGACCCCGGCGGTCACGGACCGCCGGGGCCAGGGTCGGCGGGAGCACCGCCAACAGGCTGGCGGTGCTCCTCAGGACATTCTGACCGCTGTCCTGCAGAATCCTCCATGGCGACACCCCATACCGCCATCCTGTTCCTGGCGGGTCGCAGACACTGAAATTTGCGACGGGTGCAACTGCACCCGTCGCACATCCTCCACTCCGCCGGCTCCATTCGGAGCCGGCATCCTCATGGAGGGGTGTTTCCCACTGGGCTGGCGGGCGGCCTTTTGGCGGTCGCCCGCCAGCCCAGTGGGAAACCCAGAATCACCGCAGCGGTCTTATGACCGCGGAGCGGTGTTCTGGAGGGGGAACTCTGGCGGGCGGCCTCCGCCGCCCGTCAGAGTTAGAATGACCCCCAGAATGTTTTGTATTTTCTGAAACTCATTAGGCCCATTCATGTAACCTGTTGGGGGCAGGAGAGGGGTCCACGGAAAGCTCTGAAGTCAGCTGTGCTCATTTACACCTGTTTATGACCACTTAGAATACCTGGTAATGTATGTGGTAAAGGGCATGGGACAGATGTTTCTATGCGGTTTTGACCATAATTCTGGTAAAGTTGTGGACTGGGACTGTGTTGCGAGCAGGGATAGGCTGGTTGGTTGACATGGGCGCACAGAGGCATGCGGTGCAGAAGAGCATCTGTTCTCGTGTTCGAATGGCAGCTGAAGTATGTTCTGTTTTTGTATAGCACATTGCATGCAACCAAACAGATTGTTTCCGACAATGCATGCTACAGGATGGCCAAATGAAGGCAACGAGAGAAAATCTTAATTGTTTATGTTACACACGACTAAAAGGTAGGTGTGATGGACAGGCAGTCTTCAGCTCTCCCAGCAGAGAACAGCTGTAGGAAGACGAGGTTCTTAAGCTTCTCCCTGGATTTTTTTTGCAGTGCCTTTAATATGGGTTGGTAAGGAGTTCCAGTCCTTTGCATAGGAAATAATGGAGTGTGGAGGATGCATGGGCCACTAAGTGGTTCAAACCAACACAGCTAATTATAAAGGTAAAAACATTGTTTTCGAGTTGCCAAATGGCGCCTGTTTGTTTACATTGAGTAGGAGTTTGTGCAGTAAGTGGGTGTTCCAAAAGGTAATATGGCCAACACTATGTACACTTCCCTGCTCACCTGCAAGTCTGAGATAATACTTTGATGAGATGTTCTATTTAATCCCTGAATAAGAAGAGGCATATTTCTTCCTGGCTAGTAGTACAAACTCAGCCTCTTGTGACCTGACACTTTCAACCCTTAGAACCCTTCCTTGATTTTGCATTGCCACATTTAGATGGTGTATGAAGGCTGATTTGATGATTGGAATACTCCAAATGTTTGAGTCTGAAATGAGCTTTTTGGAAGTAGTAAAATTAAAATTACTTCATTATGTTATGGTCATCGTCTTACGAGGCAGAAGGAATGTTTGTCATTCCTAGAATCACATTTTCAGTGAGACCTCCCAAGCCTATGAATAAGCATTATGCCTTCACCTATAGTGCCAGTACAATTGGTGCAGGCCACCTCATGGCTTTCATTACCTCTATGATCCCCTTATTACATCATTTCTTAATCTCAATGTTAACTATGTCCCTGTCATGTCCTGGTCATGCTCATGAGGGTTTCTTTCCAGGAATGTTCGTGAGCAGGATTCCAGGGTGGGTGATGGTTAGGAGCTAGGAGTTGATTGGAGTGTGTTGGGAATAGAAGCTTACATTGTTGTCTCCTGTTCTTACCACATACTTGCATTTAAATAATATGTACTTTTTGATTAACTTACCTGCTCTCTTCCTCTTGCATTACTAGCGACAAGTGACGTGGAGGATCTTTGCTGGACTAATATGCTCAGGGACATGCTGACATCTTGACGTTCACTTAGACCTCTAGGTTGAAAGCGGAAGTGGAAGCTGGGGCGTTTCCTCAATTACAGCTAGAGGCGGAGCCAACTCACTACTGCTGGTAACATTTGCACAGTGTGGGTGGAGTTTTCATGTTTGCTCCACCCCACTTTATTTGTATTGTATCTCACAGTGCTAGAGGGCCATTTTACTTTGGTCACTTTGGCGATATGCACACCAATGAGCAATCAATTGAAAGTGCTTATTTGCATCGCGTCTCGCAGTACTAGGCGGCCAAATTACTTTGGTCTCTTCGGTGATAAGCACACCTTTGCGCAACCATTTTGAAGCGCTTTATTTGCATCGCGTTTCGCAGTTTAAGCAGCCATCTTATATTAGGCATCTTTTAGGCGATACACACACCTTTGGGCAGCCATTTTGAAGTGCGCATTGCTCATCGATACGCACAACTTTGAACAGCCATTTTGAACTGCACATTACTCAGGGATTCGCACACTTTTCGTCTGCCAATTTGAAGTTCGCATTGCAGAGCTCTGGGACGTTTGGTCAAACGCTCGGCAATACACACACCTGTATCTTTAACATTTTAAGTACATTGCGCATTGCAAGACATTGACTATTACTTTGCTGACATTCCATTTGAGCGATACACACACTTTTCACATTCTAGTTCATGCTCTACAGGGGCAATACGCACAGTAAATACAGTATTCAGCAATTTATTTTGTGCTGTGCCTTCCACTACAGTAGTGGCCATTTTTGCGATTGTTTCTTGTGCGTTTCATGTAAAACTATGGAGATTTGCACACTTTTAAAGTATATAGCACCGAGGATCAGCTGCATATTTTGAGGGCACACTTCTTACATCGTTTTTACGACAAAGGTGTGTGAATTTTTCTCAGAAGTGTCAAGTTCATAGTCATAATTAAACTGGTGGTGGGTTTGTGCATTCCCCTCTTTGTGTAAACACACAAATTAATATTGGTTGTTTGTGTACTACTGTTACTTTATTTTATAATATTTTGTTTTGCTGTCTACCTGTAGTATCATGCAAGCTATTACACCATCTACACCGTTCTTACAACTTCCCGGTGAGCCACCAGTGAGATGGAAAAATGGATTAGAGCATGTAATGAATATTTAGGAGCAATTGATGGTTTAAAATTCATGCCTGAAAGAATGGATTTTGGAGCACTCTTTAGGTATAGAAGGACAGATTATATTTGAGCATTTCGTGTGCGAGGATTCTGAAGAATAATTAGATGACTATGAAGAAGCGGTTCAACGTTTGGGGATACATTTTGACAAACTACCTAACTTAATTGTCAGAAGGCACAAATTATTTTCAGTCGGGAAGCCCGGTATGTGGCGTCTTTAGAGGTATCAGCAGCAAAATGTGAACTTGGTACCTTTACAGAAGATGCCATCAGAACCATGCTTTGGGCACATCGAAATACACCTAATAAGGAAACAAACATTACCCTTTATGTGCTTAAGAGGGCAGTAACCTTTAGATTTTCTCAGGGCCATGTGGTTATCCTGATCTGGTGTGTTGGTGGACAATGAAGTATCAGCCAGTTTTGGAGAGATAAAAGTTCAAGAAAATATCACTTTCAGACGGGAATAGAGTAAAATCCGATTCAATACTGTGCAAAATAATTACAAATCATTAAAGGGGATTGGGTGCGATTAAGGTCACCCAAAGTTGATGTAAGAAAGGGGGGAGTGAGATTCAGACAACCTCATAAAGTTCAAGAGGTTAGTGAGAATTCAAGTGCTGTAAGGTTGGAGAATGGTCAGTGGTGGAATTGTGGTAAAGTTGTGAAAGCGAGCAGAGAATGTGCAGAAAAGTTATTGGGACCCAGATACCACAAATCCTGACATTTTCAGAAGGGCGAATGTAAATATTGTCGTTCTTCACTAAGTGCAAGCAAAGGGTCAGCTCAACAAATGATTCAAGTTAGACCACACAGAGTTACATTATGCTGACTAAATTCCATACCTACGAGATGCATTAGTTTTTTTCACACAGTGTATCACTTTTGTGTTATTGTTTATTTATTATTTCTTTATTTAGCAAAATCTTAATATGTTTATTAATATCGTGTTGGAGTATAGAGTTTTCCTTTAATTACCCTGACATGTAATGTTTTGTTATATTATAGTGTTTGGTTTTCCTTGTATTTTGTTGGGTTGGAAAGGAGGGAGATGTGTTCTGCCCTGGTCATGCTCATGAGGGTTCCTTTTCAGGAACGTTCATGAGCAGGATTCCAGGGTGATGGTTAGGAGCCAAGAGTTTGTTGGAGGGCTGGGAATAGGAGCTTCCATGGTTGCCTCCTGTTCTTCTCGCATACCTGTATTTAAATAATAGAAACGTTTTGGCAAACTTACCTGCTTTCTTCGTTTTGCATCAGTCTCTCATGCTCATCAGCATCCTACTCTCACCACAGGATTATGATCTAACTTCAGTGAAATTAACCAGTACCATAGCTGTTTCTAAATTGCTCTGCAATCAGTTAAAAAAGTTAAACCACGGTAACAAAATGAATTCAAAGATTGAACACAGAGGGACACTATTCATGAAGCCCTTGAGACTCCACAGCAGCGCAAACCTTTAAATTGTATGTATGAGGCAACCCAAGCCACTCTGTGTGGCTTTGAATGGCCTCATAAATGTGGAGTAGGCAAGGCAGCACAAATCATTATGTTGGCATACTTTGCGTTAGGGAGGCATTTCATTGGTGTTGCGGTGGGTGTTCCCAGGGAACACTGATATATTTTGACGCATTCTCAGATATACAAGATCTTGTAAACTTTACTTACGCCTCTCCAGGGGAAGCGCAATGAGGAGAAATATCACTATTTCTATTAGTTTTTTCCTCTTTCTATGTGAGTTGCAGAATGCAGCCTCCCCTGGGGAGGCATAAGGTTTTGGCGCATCCCCAGGTTTACAAAGAATGGGAAATCTGAGGATATATCAAAATCCATGAGTGTTGCTTGGGAACACCCACCACAATGCCCATGGAACGTCTTCCTAGGGCAGAGTAAGGCAATGCAGCAATTTGCTCTGCCTTGCCTTTTTCCATATTTATGAGGCCATTCAAAGCCATGCAAAGTAGCTTTGTGTGGCTTCATATATATGATTTGGTGGTTTGGGCCACTGTTGTGTCACAAAAAGTGATGCAACAGCTGTGCAAGGGGCTCGTAAATATTCCCCTAAGTCAATAGCAAGTACACAGCAAAATATTTGTATTGAAGCTGCTTCATAGCTTTTGTTATGACATCCGGGCACTCCATTATCACTGCTCTCTTACCAAAAACCCATGTCACTCTATTCCAGGCAAGAATCAAAGGGGCAAATGTAGATTTATTTGTGAAATGGCATCCTTCATGAATGTGTGACTGCAAGGGCCCACTTCTAAAAGACCTATTATATAAAGGCATAGGACATTAGTGGGTAATGATTCTGATCCAGTTTACCTAAGCCTGCATGTTACAATTTTCATCAATCCTGTACATACACTTGACTGGTAGAAATTGGACAACAAAAACACAGCTACAGTGGTTATCTGCAAGCCCTGATAAAAGCTGTGGGTCGTCAGTTGACCAAGAATATGGCTGAAATATGTTGACACAAAAGATGCCAGGAGAATCAGATCTGTGAATATCCACAAATGTTCTTCTTTTAACCTTACAAGGGGTATCCAAAAATAAAGGGATACCTGGAAAGCCCTTGTGATTTTTATCCTTTCCACCACCCTGAAAAGAAATATCAACGTTTTCCTTCCATGAAAGTCGAGCTCATCTCAGTTTTTGGGTAGCACATTGAAACCCAATGACAAAGCATTGGAGTAGGTGAGGATTTGAGAATAAAACTGAAATATATGTTAGACTATCAATACTCCATTTTGGTTGAAGATCATCAGTCTCGGGATACTGTTGGGGTTAATTTTTCTGTTCTCAGACATGATGGTTTATGACCAGGGTGAGTCCACCAGCAAACATACAGAGCATTAATTCACAAAACCCCTCCATAACGAGCCACACCATTGTCTCCTCTTATAGTAAACACCAGGCTTCCTGAATTCTACTTTAACTCTCCCTAACACCACAACTGCCCACTGTTACACTGTTAGAAACTGTTATACATGTGAACATAATCACAACCCAGACTGCAGTGTGATTAGTTGTTAACGGGCCAACCAAGAAACATGCTTTGACTGTTACCTGCTTCTTCATGGACAAGAAATTAACTAGTTTTCCTTTCCCACAACTGAAAGCTGTAACTGTTTAAGGCTGCTGGGAAGTTTATGGTTCAGATGGTAAGAATTATTTATGCTGAGATTTTTCTTCTTTTTGTGCCAGATTGGCACCCATAATTAACTGGAAATATAGATTGCATAGATACTTGATTGACTTTTTAACTGTGGGCTGCCTCTGCCATTGCCATGCTTCATTTGGACTGGCATTAGAGACAACAAGCATTAGCAAAGGCAACAGGAATGGGTTTAATATTCCAAGACATGCAGCATAACCATTTTAAAGCCAGCAGGAGTTGACAGAAAGGACTGTAGTTGTAAAGTAGTCCTGCATGAAGTTCAGTGCAAACTCTCAAGTCCAACAGAAGAAGACACTTCCATAGACTTATCCAAGAAAGAGGTTAGAGGCATTGCCTAAGTTTCAAGTCAATGGCTGATGGAGATTGGTCAAACAAAACCAATTGTAGAAAGGGTCATACCTTAAAACTCACACTATGTTTAATGTAAGCAGTTGGTCTGTTTGAGAACTCTGCTGTCAAAACACAGCCCTAAATAAGCTGTTATCAGGAACTCTGTATGTACTGTGTGGGTCCTACTGAAGGAGCCCTTTCAAAACCTCTATAAAGAATGGTTTTCTAAGTGCAGTTTAAAATGTAAGCCTCAGCTCCAGTCAGTTACTTTAATATGCTTTAAAAAGTCTGGAGGTGGCTAGTTCTGTGCCTGATGTTATACAAAACACGGCACACAGATTCAGGCTGTAATCCCACCACAAAGGCCATCATTATGGCTGGTCCAATGTATGGTGTTATATGTATTGCACCTGATTAATGAAGATTCTCTGGGGATTATCCCCAATTTGCGTTTTTCCCATAATAATGGAAAATTGATCAAAAAGCTCATGTCTCTGTAATTACTGACCATTTTCTACCCATTCAAATTGACTTGTGGACATTTTTTAGAATGATTGTCCCATCTGGTTTCCTGCTAATTACTTCTAATTCTGACACGCTTGGTGACAGGAGGCAATCACCACAAGTATTAGAATGCACTCATAATGATGGGTAAGGTGTTGTTATATCTACATAACAATTGTGGCTAAATTGTCACATAAAGTTGAAGGTGTATTATGGTGTCTGAAAATGTTAGCTTGAGTGAATGTGGACCTGTTTTACATTAACCAGAGGCCATTGCAGCTACTGACTTTGACTTTGTGTGGTGGTTGAGAAGATTCTCAGGTGAAAAGAAGTTAAGGTAGCTAAGTTTTTTGGTGAGGAATTAGGCAGATGTTTTAGTGGTAATAATGCTGTCTTGTGGCACAGGTATTTGGACAACCCTGATGTTGGCAGCGTAGAGCAGAAGTGGCATCATATAACGGATTGTTTTTTCTAGATGGTGTGGAATCCATCATTGAGGCCAGTGCAGTTGCTAGAAATGGTGGAAGGGATGTGCATGGGTTAGAGTGACTACAGTGTAACTCTCTGTTGTTTACTCAGGATGATCAATCAGTGGATTTTTAATATACATGGACAGTATGATCAGATTATATGGACCTCGTGATGTCACACATACTGATGATACGTTACTCAGTTTTTGTATTGTACTTGCCTTGGATCGTGCTGCTATGATGTATGAGATGAAAGTGGACTCAGACTGCCACCAAATTTTGAGCCTGAAGTCTTTTGGTCTGTGACACAAACAGGGAGTGATAGTGCAGATTTGTGGTGATGTGTCACCGTTTTAACTGTAGTTTCTTTTGACACTTGATGATTTTTATGTCTATATTTTTGTCTGAGAAGACGCTCTTTTACTCTAAGGCCTGTTGATAACGAAGAGCCTCTGGTCCAGCCCTTCAGGACTTCCCAGGTACATTGAAAGGCACTGCATTGTTCACTGAACTGTAAGTGCATCTAGTAAACTGACTGATTATCCCAAGTCATCTTTCCTATAGGACAGCTTAAGACAAAAAACCTTCACAGATAGACATAGAATATAGTAAACTGCCTATCACAGGAATATGTTTTTCACTGTACATTCTGCCAGGAGCATTATATATACAAATTATAAGATGCTCTATATCAGCACTGTCTCACACATGGCTACACTTGCCAGATCCATAGCAGAGTTTTAGGTTTACCACTGTCCATGTAAATCAGTTCTATTTAGATTTATTGTATGTGAAACAAACTCATTTACACTTATCTAGTTGACACACTCTTGCGTCACATGCTCGAAGTACTACAACAATGACAGTAGAATACAAGCAGCATACTGTCAGAAAACACTAACCTGAATTGAATCCTGCATCCAATAGAAAGATGAACTGTTCCCACTTCTTTGTATCCACAGCCAACAACACACAATAGGAATATGATGGTTAACAGTAGACCCTGGAAGCGTCAGATAGGATAAGAGGGTTACTGAATCTCTGCTTTGTGCTACATCTGCAAAGCTCTAGTAGATTTCTAAAAAGAAGATTTATATCTGTGGCTTTTTATCTCTCAGTAGAATCATCTACACTTTTTTAACACAAACTTTATTGCATTTTCACCTTTTACGGCATAGGTAAATCATAAAGAAACATAGCTCTGATGCATTAAGGGTTGACAATTAGTCACAACATTAGGACTAATTTTGTAATAAAACCAATTGTCTGACGTTTGTATAAAGTGCAATATCTACAATGTACAATTTCCCCACCCCACCCACACTTAAACTAAAACATCTTACCTCTTATGGGGAACCATAATGGGGAAGCCTGGTATTCTAGGAGTCGATGAGTGTTATGTAATGGGCATACGGGGTTGCTTCTGTGTTGCATCTGAAGCTGCGGAATATCTTAGACGGGGAGGGAGTAGGCTTTGTCTGCCAAAGGCACTGGAAGAGATGCATTGCATAGGAAATAGTAGGGGAATGCCACTACTCACAGTCGGGATACTCCAACACGACCCTGGTATTTCCAATTGATTGTTTATCCTCAGAGGACTCATCTTGAGCCCTAAATCCTTCCAGCAGGGTGTCCCACGCCACTGATATGGGGTTTCTACAGAGTCCCAGTATTATTCACACCTTAAAGAGTCACTCTCAGCCTGTCCCCAGTGTAGTACCTCCTCCCACCATCTGATTACCCTGGGGGCCAACGGGTATTTTCAGTGTCAGGTTATCAGTCTTTTCGCTAATAACAATGCTAGTCCCATAAAGTGTGTCACTACCTTGGGAGATTTGGGCCACAGGTACAGTCCTAATATACAGTGGTCCGGTGTGGTCCAGCAATCCAAGGCAGTCATGTCCATCAACACCACTGATAAACTCCCTCCAGTATTCGGCCATATCACATGCAATAGATCTGCGCATAGAGCATGACATCTTGAACAAGATGAGGAGGCAGCTGGGAACATTTTATTGATTTTATACAGAGTTTAGTAGGTTCCATGTACAACAGTGAATTGAAAGAAGCATCTAAACTTAATGTACAAAATGATACACCATCTGAATATGTCTATATCTCTAACTCTCAGGTACATTGGTTGCACTGTGATATTATTTAATTGAATTATAATTGAGTTCTAGATAATAAATGTTAAGTGGTTTCTGACATAACATAATTTTCTTCTTATTTAAGACAAGATACCTTCTCAATTTCTGAGTACTAGCTCACTGATTCTGATACACATTCAAGGTTGTTTCTAAAACTGTAATGTAAACAAAATATTCATCAGAATTATGTGGTTCACACTGATGCCAATAAATTATTTCTGAGCTCCTACTTCTAACACAGATGTGGCATGCAAAAGGGGCGAGCGGCTGGGGGGAGGGGGGAATTCAATTAAAAAGAAAAAAATAATAAAAAACAAAACCACTTACCTTGCTGCCGCCGCTCCATCAGCTCCTCCTGCTGCTCTGCGGGCACAGGCTCCTAGCCTGCCCTGTGCCGATTGGCTGGGAGCGCCCAGCCAGGGTGCTCTCAGGAAGACTGGGAGTTTTTGCAGGCTCTCTCCAGCCTGGCAACTGTCTCTGGGCTGGAGAGAGGCCACTGCCCATGTGTGTTTGGCTGGCCCGAGACGGCCGGCCAAACACATGCGCTTTGAGGGGGATCTCCCTCACTGCTCATCACCCCCGAGGCCCCTCCCCTTTTCCCAAAAAACAATAATAAACACAGTTTGTTATTGTTTTTTGGGAAAAGGTTTGCAGCTGCCGCTGCTGGCATGGGGGCAACGCTGGTATAACAAATAAAATAAAATATAAGGTGATATGGATCCTTTCTCTTCCTCACAAAACGTAGGGACTGATTTAAAAGCCCCTTGCGCCACTTTAGCATCACCTTAGCATCATTTTTTTTACACCAAGGTGGCCGTTTCCCTGCACCATATTTACAAAGTGGCGTAATGCATGCATTGCGCCACTTATTAACCCTTTGTGCCCATTATGCATGTGCCATGCATAATGTATGCAAAGGGGAGTTCTGGCGCAAGGAGCAGAGACGGCTCCTCCTTTATGGCGAGCAGCAGCCGCTGCAATTCTTTAACAAGGAAACAATAATAAACTGTGTTTATTATCGTTTTACTGTTAAAGGGGCAGGGCTATGGGGGATGACGGGGACGAGGGGAAATGCACTGTGCACTCCTCTCCGTGTGCATGTGTGTTTGGCCGGCTGTCTCAGGCTGGCAAAACACACATGTGCACTGTGCTCTCTTCAACTCAGCACTGTGTTGCCGGGTTAGAGAGAGCAGGCACAGGCTCTCAGTTGCCCTGGCTGGGCACTCCTGCCAATCCTAACGCTGCTTTCATGCAGCGTTAGGATTGGCCGTAGGGCTGGCTGGAAGCCTGTGCCTGCCTGCAGTGACCAGGAAAGAGAAGTGATGGAGGAACTTTTTTTTGCCACCCAACCCCTTTACCGGGCAGCGAGCCGCACCTGCTGAAGTTCCCTTTATCCACACCACTGTCGTAATGACTCTGGTGTGCATAATAAGTCATGTTCAGTGGTTCCAAATGTTACACAACTAGTTTAACTTCGATTACCTTTTTGATGTTGTTTACCTCTGAAAATAAGCAAAATGCCTCCTACTGTGTAAGTAAGACCAGTGGACCAAGGGAGAATCCGGTGGTAGCTGTAGGTGGTGATTGGAAGTCTGCTGTAACAGCCAGAATTGAGACATGCATCACACAGCATGACATCTAAGGCAAGGTGTTTCTGGGAAGGAAACGTTTGTATGGCCCTTTGCAGGGGCTAGTTTACCCCTGGAGAGCTGAAATGAACTCTTTGGTGAGGAACATCATGGCAGGCCTGAGACATGTTTAAAGGGCTACTTCAGTGAATGGCACAATCAGTGCTGCAGGTCCACTAGTAGCATTTAATTTACCAGCCCTGGGCACTGCAAGTGCCACTTTACTAGGGACTTACAAGTAAATTAAATTTGCCATTTGGGTATAAGCCAATTCGACCATGTTTTAACAAGAGAGCTAACAAACTTTAGCACTGGTTAGCAGTGGTAAAGTGTGCAGAGTCTTAAGTCCAGCAAAAAGCAAAGAGACATATTTACAAGCCCCTTGCTCCGCCGTAACATCACTTTTCTTTTCTGCTGCGGCATGCAAGTAGTCCCCTACACTGTGCCACATTTACAAACCGGTGCAATGGGACAATTGCGCCAGTTTGTAAAGCCTTGTGCCACATTATACCTGCACCAGGTATAATGTATGCAAGGTAGGCATTCCCGGGCAAAAAGCCACGCAGAACTGGCTGAGTAAAATTTGCAACATTTCACTGTCATTCTGCGACTTCACTGTGTCAAAAATGTAACGTCTGCTCAGAGCAGGTGTTAAACTGATGCAGGGCTTTTTAACATGGGAGCCTTCCTGGCAGTGCTGGAGTAGCGTCATTTTTTATGCTAGCTCAACAATGCCTGAGTTTAGCGCCTCAGGTGCATCAGAATATCTGACTTATCTGTGGAAATGTGTGCCATGGACTCTGTATTGTAAATATAGCGCATCCATGATGTTGTTAGGGGGTCGCAGGTCAGCGCAAGAAATATGACACATCGGAGCTGATGCATCAGATTCTTGTAAATGAGCTCTGAAGTCGGCAAAATAGGAGAGTTGTAGGGGCAAAAAATTGGGGGGAAAACCAGGCCAAGGATGCCAGGTCTAACAACATCTAGTAGCAGGGGAAACTTTTTCCCACCTAATACTGGATGTGGTTGAGGCATTCGGTCATTTTTAGCTTATTGAATGTTACTGCTAATGGTATACTAACTTATTTACCAAACATTTTTAACAGAAAGCTGTGATGTTGGACTACCTGTGCTGGATAGTGCATGACACATTTTGAAAAACATATTAAAAGTTATACTGGGGTATCAACATTGCACAAAAATGTTGGAATGTTGAAGGATCCTACCTCACCACAGTTACTTTACAACAATTTGTGCATCCTATTTGTTGTATGTTCAATTTTAATTTGTATTATCGATGCAAGACCAATAACAATATTGCTTGGAAAATTACTAAATCGAAGGCAGTGATCAGTCGTTAGTCTTACCCTATAGAGGGACGAGTGACATCAAAAATGTAATTACACTAGAGCATTGGATAAAGTGAAAAGGAGAATAAGCAGGCCCCTTGAAATTCAAATACTGCACAGAATAACCTCCTCCAAAGATTTGAGCAAAAGTTGCCTCTCGATCACTAAGCAAAAGTGACCTTATCCTTAACAAGAAGCGTTGCCTCATTACAGTGCGAATATGTATTACTTCTGCTTGGACAGATGGAGATGTAAAAATTGAAGAATAGTGTAAAACTTCAATTGAAAACAAATCCATAATCAATGGTCTCAGAAAAATCGAGAGGGTGTTGCAGGAGTATGACATATTTACCTTTAATACAAATCCCCCTCTGCTACCAAGCAAATTCTGAAAAAAATGCTAATAATCCCTCCTTGCTCTAGCAGAGCGTTCGTCAGGCTTTAGTCAAAAAAGTACAACACTCAGAGGACAAGAAAGCAAGGCATGAGACTTCAATAGTGAATTTTGGTTTGGTGCACCTTTCTTGGAGTAAATATCTTAAATGACCAGAATGTCAAAGTGCAATATGAAGTTCAAAAACAATGTATATTACATCATACACTTACCCTTTCTTAGAAATCTGATCTATACCTTAACACCCACTCAAAATTAATTTCGAGCTTACGTTTCACAAACACCTCATATTGATATCTCTGGAGTGTTTGGAGGTACTGGACAAGATGTGGGGGCACTAAGATTGAGGCACTTTGAATTTCATCTTTATACAAGTTTTATAATGTACTATGTGTAAACTTTTGTCTGCTCTAGTGTGCACAGGAGATGACAACAGTGTCTAATTTTGAAGATATGATGGGGTAAAATGCGCCCAGTCATGTAGGGTAGAAGGTGATACCTGATGTTCTGCGATCTCTGCGCCTGAAAATTCAGAATGCATATTTAGAAAGCACGCCTGACTCATTAAGTTTCCTGATCTCAGAGCTGCTGGATCTCAGCATTTCTGAGATCAGGGCCTCTGTAGTTTTCCTACTCCGGTTGTTACTCATGCAGGAGTCTGGTTTCTATCCCCTGTGTATGTCAGACAGACCGTCAACACCGCACAGGCTTCATCTCTCCAGGTGCGAGAGATCCTGATGGCCTTTACCAATGCCAGGAAGGAGCAAAAATCTCATGAAGATAACCCACACACACAGGGCACCCTGATCTACCCACAGGGGCAATTGGGATGGCGAATGCTGTAATCACTGGGGCCTGCTGGTGCCCTTGAGAACAGTGGGAGAGGTGCAGGCTGATGGAGTTGGCATGGGGGGCTGTTGACCACTTAAGTCCCCTATTCCTTCCAAGGCCAGACTGGCTGTATCGGGCACTGGGCTTTCCCCGCAAGGCTGGGAGGGTGAGGGGCTGCTTTTGATACTGGGGGTCCAGTTTTGTAGCATTGCAGCAGTTTTAAGAGCACTGCAGAGTTCCTTGTATATCCAACAGCTTTCAGTCAACAATAAAAGTGCCAAGATAATTGTGGTGATTAATGTACCTGCTGGAAAGAAATCGAGTTTTGCCTAGTGGCAGTTTTGACTCTTCTTAGGCAGTATATAGAGTTAATATGCCTGCTGCAAACAATGTGCACTATGCAAATTCCAGAACAGTTATTTATGTGCATAGCTCAGTGGATTACTGCTTTTGTCACAGAGATCCATTTGTTACTTTGCAGTTTATAAATTACAATCATAATCTAGCAAAGTAAGCTATGAGCTGCCACCAAAGAGCTGCATGAAAACTGCATGGTATAGGTTAGAAAGTTGTGTTTTTCCCAGTCTCTCATTACCCTAATTTTGCTTTAAAAAAAGGGTTTGTTTGGGTAGGAACAAATTCTTATTAAAGTCAGCCCTAATCACTGTGTTGCGTTCTGAATCCTGAGTGTATGCTTCCCTAGACCAAGCTCTCTTAAAAATGCCTACTAGCATGAATGGCATGGGAGTCCTACACCTTGTAGTTCCCTTTGTCATATGGAACATTTTTATACACTGGTATACGTGTATGAGTCATTGTCTTTGTATTATTATCGTGTAAAGTTCTCCAACACCCTACACTGGTAAGAGAGGTGCTATGAAACAAATGGAATAAACGTGAGAGAGGGGCTATGGAGAGATGAGAGGTACTGTTGGAGGGTGATAGTGAGGGAATGATTGAGGAGCCCCAATAAAGACTCCTGTATCCTGGTGCACTGTACGGTCATCATTGATTATGCTTTAAAAATTAATTCAATTGAATATGTAATGGAAAATATATTGTAGAATGTACCATTTTGCCATTTTCCCACATTTTCTTGGGGGAGAATCCCCCCCCCCCCAGTTCCCTTCTAGTGGTCTAGCTCGCTTGCTACGCTCGCTTGCTGTGCACCCTATGGTGGCTGGTCTGACAAAATTTGCCAGGGCTGCTTAGGATTCCCATTCCAGCCTTGATTTCTCCTTCTTCAGTGGTTGTGTCAGTCAGGCACAGACTAGAGGCCATTCATCCCACAATCCTAGGATAGAACCTGGAAGCATTATTGCACCTCAGGTTCAACCTGCAGTTTACAACCCACTGAAATGGAGCAACCCAAAAAGTATGCTACTTTCTGTACCCCTTAAGCTTAGAAGAACTGACCTACGGTTAATCTTGGTATACTACATTGTAATGTCAATTCAAATATAACTATTTTTGTCCACACTTATACTAACCAGTCCTGTACCAGCCAATAAACCAGCCATCACCAGTTTACCAGGTATGGAATAACTGAAGAGATTTGTCATACACTGCTGGTCAATCGGAGGACTCATTGCAGGTTCCAGCTAGTTACACACCTTGACCGCTTCTCTACATCTCGCAATGACATTCAGATATGGGATGATAGTAACAACTGCCCATTCTTTAAGATCTCCCCACAATTTCTCTCTCCAAACATGCCTGCTCAGGACCAAGAACTATAAATTAAATGTCAGGTTGGACAACTCAGTGCAGTAACGAGCTAAGTAACTATGATAACAAAATACCATAAATGGACCTTACGAGCTCCTCAAAGCTGCCAGCATAATGAAAACTGTAAACTGTGCACCTATCTCATTGCTCACACCTCTTCATCCACCACAATACTGAGTTGCGCATCCCATAATACAATAACCACACCTTAGTGGTCATCACTCGTGACATGAAAACACTTCCAACACAGGATCAGCAACAAAGACAACACCCTTCCGACCATACAACCTTCATGGTGTATCTAGAGCTTGAGCACCCCACATAAAGGTTGTAAGCGCACAATAAATGCTGAAATACAATACAATATAGTTGTGACAGTTTGGCCATGCCTCACATTGTCAGTGGAAATGTGTCCATAGCTTGCAGTCATTGTCGATGTGTTGATTGCACAGTCTGTCAATGTACTCATGCCGTGTGCCATGTGTGTCAGTGTGCCCTGCACTGTGAGGTATATGGCAGCATGCCTCATAGATCCAGTTCATTTTTTCATACCTTGCACAATCAGGCAGCATGTCCATACTTTACCATCATGTTCATACCTAATACAGTTAGTATTCGTGTGCTTTTACTTTACAATCAGTATCAGGGTATCCAAACTGAGCACTCACTGTCAGTGTGTGTGAGTCCTACAGTCAATGGCCAAACACCTTGGAAATTACCTTGTAATAGTTACAAAGTACTCATAATTTATCAGTACCATTACTGCCGTCCAGTCAATGGTAGAGTGCCAGTAACTGTAAAGGGCAATGCTTGGGTATGCATGCCTTGCATAGCAGTGTCAGTCTCTTGACACCTTGCACACTTGTACAATGTGTGTGGCATTATCTGCCCTGACTGTTCCAGTATGCTGGGACGTCTATACCTTCCAGGCTTATTTTAATGACCTGGACGGGGCATGTGCGTCCATTTCCTCGAATGAATGAATGATTGATTAATAGGGTGCAGCCGCTACTTCAGGAACTGACCCGGAGCCAGTGAGGTAAAAACATAATACAAAACTAGAGAGGAAAGCTGCTTTTTCACAGCACGGGAACAGTGCAATTAAAATGAGTTGACAAACAAATAAGTCTTATGTTGTTTTCTGAAAATCTTGTAATTGAGTTGCCTCTGAATAGATAAAAGCAAGACGTGGCAAGCCTTAGCAGTGGTGACCGCCAATAATCAGCCTCCCAGCCAGGATTTCTTGTATTTTGGTGTCGCTACCAGGTATGCATGTTTGGATCTTTTAGTAGGTGTTTGTAGGTACCAGGCAAACAAGGAAGACATGTACACTCCTGGATATATTGTGTAGTTTGCCTTGTGGCACAAGCACAAGACTTTAAAGTAGCATCTTTAAGCAATCAGGGGCCAGTGGACAGGGGCGGCTCTAGGGCGGTGCAACTGGTGCTACCGCACCAGACACTGACTTTGGGTGGGGGTGCCTGTTTGCAAGTTTGTGGTTTAAAAGCACTTGCTATGTTCCTTGCCTCCAGCAATTTTCAGGCAACAATAAAAATGGCAATATAACGTTAGTGATTCATGTTCTTCTTGGAGAGAGGTCCGAAGTTTTGCATAGTGGAAGTTTTGACTCATTATAAGCTAGCACAAAGGGTTAATATGCCTGTTGTAAAGAACATGTACCATGCAGATCACTTAAAAAGCATTTAAGCTAGAATGTTTTTGCTGCTTTTTTGCTGGTTTCTGCTTTTGTCAGCGAGATCCTTTTGTTGCTTGCAGTTTATAAGTTAAAATCAGAATATAGAACAATGAACTATTAACTATCAAGAGCTGCATGCAAACTGCAAAGTATAGAACAGAGCATTATGATTTTTCCTCAGTCTATCATTACACTAATGATGCAAAAAGGTATCATTTAGGTAGAAGTCAATTCTTAGTAAAGAGAACTCCCACCCATGGTGTTACATTTTAAATTATAAGTGTGTACCTCTCCAGACCGAGCACTCCCAAACTATACTTCCTACCAGTATGGATGACATATGACTTTTACAACTTGTAGTCCTCTAATATTTCCTATACCCTGACTGGCAGACACGACTGAGCATCTCTGTGTAATGTGTGCGTGATGTAAAGTGCTCTGACACCCTACACTGCTCTGAGTGGTGCTATAAAACTAATTAAATGCATCTGAGAGTGGTTATGGAGACTTGAACTATCTGCAATCTCTGCAGAAGATATTCTGGCAAACCATCCAACAAAGGGTTGCAGTAGTCTATTTTGGGCATAATAAGAGTTTGCACCAAATCCTTCCTAGATGGAGGCGGCAAAAAAGGAAGGATTTTATAGTGAGACTTAATAAGCAGAAACAGGCGGTTGAAATAGACCCATGTGTCAGGGAGTTCGATATCATCCACTTGGAGACTTCTTGGGGCAGGAGCAAACATTCCGGGCAGCTCGTTTCGAGTTTCCATCTAACCGAACAATCAGATCGGTGTTGTCCACGCAAGCGTGGAAGGAGATGATATAAGGATCAATAAGATGGCCAGGAGGAGCCACAAAACAATTATACAGTGTGGGGCCTAAAAAGGAGCCCTTTGGCACACCACTGGGAATTGCCTTGGCTGGAAATCCAGACCTGGCCAAGGATACTATTTGAGTATGAGCCTGAAAAAAGGAAGTGAATCATTCGTGGATTGTACCGGGGATGTGGTTACGGTTTGCAACAAATGGAGTGTGAGAAAAAGAAACCCGCCCCTCCACTATGGTCCAGAATGAACCGGATGTCGCCCGTAGCTTTGGTCAGGGCCGCTTTGGTGCACAGGCCCTTATGGAAAAATCAATGGCTATATGAAAAGTTCATGAGTTTCCAAAAAGTGTGTCAGTTGTTTATTTGCCAGTCTTTTCGTTATTTTGACAGAGAAAAGTTAAAGTGGTATAGGGCGGTTACTGGATACCACAGTGGAGCCAGGTGAAGTGTTTTTTTAGCAGAGCACAAGCACTGACAGACTTTCGTCTCTTGGGTACATTTCCCGATAGCAATGAAGAGTCGCATAAAGTGGTCACAGAAGGTGTAATTGACTCTGCAGCTTTCTTGAGTTGTTGTACTTAACAGACGTCCAAGTGTCATGACGTGAATAGGGAGAGTTCCTCCGTTGCCTCTTCAAATGTGGACCATAATGATTTGCAAGGAGACTTTAGTGGTTAGCATTACTGTGTTTCTGCGCGAAGATTTTGATCAAATTTACAATTTTTTCGTGGAAACATTCCGACAAATTGTTGCACAATTCTTGAGGTAGTTTGGTGACATTCCCATCTTCCCGGGGACAGGTCATGCTTTTGTTCAATACAAACGCCTCGAAGGTAGGATTTTTTCGAGTTGAGGATGCATAGAGTGAGTATAAAATGTTCTGGTGTTCTCGACCAGTTTCTAGTAAATGTTTAGTTGTCAGTGTGCGCATACCGGACAATCAGTGTATGTGTTCACCTGCCTGTCAGCGTGTCTAAACCTCGCACATTCACCATTAGTTTCCCTGCTTTGCGCAGCCGCTGTGACTACAGGCCCGCGTGACCTCCATACATTGAAGGGTCGGCGTCCTCAATCTGCACAATAGTTTTCAGAGTACTCCACGTTCAACAGCCTGCCTATACGTTCATTGCACGGTCGTTGCTGGCGGGTCTACTGTTTTGTTCTAAACTTTCAGTCAGAAATTCTTGTGTTTTTCAAGGCGTTAAGATAACAGCGTTTGGCTGCCAAGTGACTGCATGTCCTGGCTTGGCACCGTTGCGGAGGATGGCAGTCTCAAGGGTGCTGGAGGAAGGTCACCAGGTGCCAGCCAGTACCAGCTATTTTGCTCACAGTCCAGCCACTGAGCCTTGAAATGGTGGCAGACGTTTTTCTCGCAGTCTTGTGCTCCCTGTCTGGTGGGGCCCTGTGTGGAGACCGTGTGAGAGCGCGCGCGCGCTCCCTGCAGGGGTGAAATTCCAGTTCAGTTTTTAGACTTCTGCATATTTTGCCAATGACATAGGGCTCAGGATTCGCCAGTGATCCCGCGGTGGATTTCACGGTGCTCGGAGCCGGAGCGACAGATACTTTCCCATTCATCGACAACAAGTCAGCGAAACCATCCTGCCACAATTGCTAAAGGCTGTCCTGCTCCAGATTAAATAGGCACCCTGTACTCCACGCCCTACTACTGTCGAAAGTAATAGCAGTCAGACCTGTCACCCATTTTCGATACATGTACTGAGGCTCCAGGCTTTTTCTTCGTGCGTACACCTGTGCAATTTGTTACAGCCACTCGTAATCATTTGTCGACGCGACCATATACATCAGGGTGTTTAATTCTACCAGTAATAAAATGAAAACCAACTGCATTTCTAACAAATACGAAACTAGTTCATCTGACTGTGCCCTAAAAAGTATGTACTATAACTATAAAGTACCGGTCATTGTACAGTTGCATAAGCCATTCTTAAATGAGGCATGTTTTTTTCCCTTTTAAAACCCGCTTTTGGCTTTCTGGAATTTTTAAAATATATATATTCATCAGGTAATATGTTTGTGTATTATTTTAAGCAGGCAAAAGTTTGTTAGAGCATTGTACAGCATTTAAAATGTTGACCATGCATGTAGCACACCCTATTCACTGAATTTACTCCTGGCGCATGAGTAAGAAATATTGTGATATCCATCTCCGTGGTACTTATTTGATCCACCTTGGAGTGATAAGTGACAGACTAGTGCGCCTAGAACTCATCACATTTTGGCCCATGTCCAAGAGCTATTTGTTCTGACTCATCTGCGTGTCATGAAAAAAGATTTAAGCACCCGTCTGCCCTCCAGAGGTTATGTTGTTTTATGTGTAAGTTATGATGGTGGTGATGATTGTATGCTGCGGGTTACACTCAACCAACTGAACTATCTTAATGGCACATATTTTTGAGGTCTGACTCAAGACAGCTTTAGCTGTCTGTTGCAGACAGTATTTTATTCAATATCATAACATACACTTAGAGCTTTGGCTCATCTCATTGCTCATGACTGAATGGCTTTCTTATCTTATCCAGTTCTCTACTCCTACTTCCATGACCTTTATTCCAGGCTCGGCTCGCTGAGCAATAAAGGGGGAGGGCGGCAGGGTTGGGGGGGGACAAAAACATTTAATAAAAATAAAAAAAACGTACCTGCTCTGCCGCTGTGCCGTTCGTCTCTCCTGGTCACTGCAGGAGGGCAGGGGGCTCCCAGCCTGCCTTACGGCCAGTCCTGAGGCTGCTCAGAGCAGCATTAGGATTGGCTGGAGCACCCAGAAAGGGTGCTCCCAGGCAGACTGGGAGCCTGTGACTGCTCTCTTCAGTCCGGTAGCACAGTGCTGGGTTGGAGAGAGCACAGTGCGCATGTGTGTTTGGCAGGCCTGAGATAGCCGGCCAAACATGCATGCGCACTGAGTGGAGTGCACAGTGCACTCCCCCTCATCAGCGTCATCCCACATGGCCCTAGCCCTTCAACAACAAAACAATAATAAACACAGATTGTTATTGTTTCGTCATTAAAATTTTGCAGCTACTTCTGCTCGCAGGGGGCGACACTCCGCCGCCATAGCAGAGATGCTGCCGCTGCTTCATCCCTATTTTGTGCTTGTCCTCACCTTTGGAGCATTGCTACTTTTATATGTTTTTAGATTGGATGAACTGTATTTTTCTACTGCTGAACTCATGGGAATTGTTTTTAGGTCTGGGTTAACAGCATAGGTGGCAGCAGACCTAGTGTTACAAATTCTTAAAATATACACATAATGTACTGTGGTCGTGCCCAGAGGCATATATTCTCTCTGACCTCATCCTATCAGCTGTTTGGTGTATCATTCCACCTCCTGAAGAAGGGGAGTACACCGCAGTGAATGAGGGACTAATTGACATCTCAGAAATACACTGAATCTTGCCACATCAGCCAATCATTTTTTATTCTGATCTTTTTTAATTGTAGTAGGCTTTCTTTTAAATGTTTTAGTCAAAACTCAAAACTCAAACCAGACCTATTAACGTTTCAATACTTATGTCCTACATTTGCTACAGCATTTACATTTTAGCATTCAATGTTTGTGCATTGCCTTTTGTGTTGCCCCTCATCCCTCATCCCTCATTTCCATGTGTGCCAGCTTTATCTCTTTTTCCCGAGCCAATAAGCTCTCCCCTCTGCCCTCTCACTCGTTCCTCCTCCTTATCCACACACCTTTTCTCTTGTGAATGCTTGACCCCCCTTCTCGTCCCCCTTGCTGCTGTTTCTCTCTCTACCTCGCTCTTTGTCTCATGTTGCCTCCACCATATTTCTACACCTGTGCAGGCTCCAACAGCCGCTGCTATTGGAATTGTCAAGGCTTGTACAATTGCTGGTCAATTGCTGCTCAAGCACTGGTCAATTGAAAATCTTATTTTTGGATTTTTGTTACACCCACCCTGTTCCAAAATGGCCCTCAAATTCAGTCATATTGAACTTATATGCAATATCACGGCTTTCTTAGAATGGTAAAAATACGATAAACAACAGACAAACTAAAATTCCAAGGTGGCTAAGCACATCATGGCAGCCATCATGGAATTCTATAATAAACATTAGATAAAAATAGAATTGGAAATTGCCACCACTTTATGTTTATGTTGAGTCAACACTTCACATGACACAACATATAGAAAATTTTGGAATTCAGTTTTTTTATTGTTAATTATGGCTATACCTTTTGAGGATTTCCTCTAATTTGCAGCCACATGCCACGTGACCCAACATGGAGGCCCTATTAGCACAGTATAACTATAATAAACAATAAAAAACAGAATTACAAAATGACTGTCCAATGTCATTGTGTTTGTCAATGGAAGCCAATACGGCATCAGCAAAGTAAGACTGACTGGCTTTGCCGATGCTTGTTTCAGTTTAGTGCAAATATACAACCATTCACAAAGAAAAAAAGTAGAGTCCAGGTGGAGATTTAGATCACCATCTGAAGGTTCTCAAATTTTTGGAGGGATTCACAGACATTCTCAGAAGTACGCCTGGAAAGCTGTACCATGCACAGGTTTCCAGGTTTACTTCTGGAACTGTGAGGCAACCTTTCCCAAATGCTCCTATTGACTTTGTGCAGAGTTTTCCTAAGCAAAGAAATCCACAGAGAAGTAGTAGGTTCCTTCTCTACAAATTAACGTTTTTTCTCTGAAATGAAACATTTTTCCGGCTGGAGAAAATTCTTGCCTACACCCCTCTCATTCCATCCTGCAAAGGGAGTTTCTACTATTCTCGGCTGGAATAAATCTCCAACCATTTTCATTGTCGAAATATTTTGGATCAGATTTGGTAATGTTTTGGAGTAATCTCAATCTTTCAAGGCAAGCCAATTCTTGGATCGACCACTTCCTATCTCTTGAGTGGGATTTACTTTGTGAATTTAATCCTTTTATGAATACCTGACAGGTATAAAACGATACATTCAGTCCTACACCTAGGTTTACAGCTGATTTAACCTTTCTGAATAGAAATCCAAATCCATTTTCAAAGTGTGAATACTTGAGTGCTGAGGTATAATTAGGAGGATGAAGAGGACTCAATGCCTTTTGTGGTGGAGAGGGAAGGAGCTGCAATACAGGATGGACTGTGCCAGACTGCATATGTATCTGGTATGCAGACCTTTATTTTGGCCCTGCCAATATGCTAATCTACCCTGTACACAGATGTCTAAGCCTTTCCTGACTAATCAAGGTCCAGGATCTGCCCTGTGACTTGGAGAGGGCACAACAAGCATGCTTTCATAGTGGACAGGGGACTACAGTTCCTGCCCTGGGTGCAGTACAGAAACCAATGGTGGCAGCAGACTGTGTTTTCAGACTGATAGTGTGACCAAACCTTTTTATCCAAGCCAGTGAGAAAGGGGACTACTGGCCCTGTCGGGTAATGCTTTGCTGTTATGTGAGTTCTGAGAACCTTGCGCTGACAACCTGTATGAGTGTCCAATTAATGTGCATGTAGTGTGTGTGTGGCACATGTGCAGTAGTAGCATGATGTGTACATGTGTCTGAATACTGAAGCTAGTGGGATCTGTTTTTTGTGCCCATGGCTTAGTATGGCACAAGATACAGGATAAGGACATCTTCAAAAGACAGTGGAATGGGCTGCATTGCCTGCAGATATCGACACTGAAGTGAGGAGGATTGAGAAAGGCTATCTTTAGAAATTCTACTAAGTCTTTGTTAGCAAGGGACTGTTGATAACATCTTCTTGAGCACTGTAATTTAGTGGATGATTGGAGGGTGAAGTGTGGGACTGCAGTTTCTGTTGTTCAAGGTGAGGGCGATCCTGAGCCAGGTCTGTCCTTTTGTCTATCTTTGATTACTGCAACCAGGTGAAGACACTTCAAGCAACATTGCGCCCATGTTGTGTCTGCTTCAGATGGGAGACAGCGCCATTGTAGTTGCTCTGAGAGGCATCACTTTGCACAAATAGTTCACCCAGAGAAAGACACTTCAAAGAGAACCACCCAAACCTGTTCTGACGTATGAGGCAGAGTATCCACATCCGCTGTCAAGAAAATGCGTATAAATGTTGACCCTAAACCACCCCAACTTTGTTGTTAGTCTCAAGTTCTACATAAGCAAGGATGAATGTGCTCTGCAGAGTACTTAAAGAACTGCTGTATGACCAGGGCTGGTGGCAGTCTGACAGCCAGTCTCGCAGGGATGAGGGGACATGACTTGGAGTCTTTACTTGCTGTTGGAGTAGCTGTAGGTCTGCCTAGTGCCTATGAGATGGCTTTCCCACTGAGAGAGGGAAGAAGTCTGTGGTGCCCTTCAAGAACAGAGACTGTCCAAGTGAGAAGCCCAGTGTGTTCCTGGACGGAGGAATGTCCAGATAAAGCAGACGCTCTGAGAGCAAAACAATGAGCGGCGTGGTATAAAGGGTCTCCTAGTGTCTTTGGTTCCTGATGATGACCACGAAAAGTCTACTTACTTCTGCATATCAGCCCAGTTAGGGTTTTAACAGCATTGGTGTTCGCATCTGCCCAGTTGAGTAAAACTGCCTTGGTGTTCACTTCAGCCCAGTTGGGACTTCACCTGCCATTGTGTTCACATCACTCCATTTGGGACTGCAACTGCTGTACTGTTTCTGTTTGACTGGGTGGGACTGCTTCAAACTCAAGGAGCTCACCAGCCTGGTCAGGGCAGCAGTTGCTGAAGCAGCACCTGCATGGTGGTGCCAGGACAGCGATCGACATCAGGCCAATCAAGACGGTGACGTATGGAGAGATGCAGACCACACCAGACCACATTGGTGGCCTGCGAGTGGCTGCACCGTAGCCCCATGGGCATCCACCCATGTCATGAGGCTGAGTTTGAGCTAATCACTGATAAAAGAATAGGAACATTACCTGCAGTAAGAACATGAGCAAGACCTGTGTTTGAATATGTGTTTTAATGGTGTGCAAGTTAGATCATCTCTATGATGCATACCTTAAAATTTCTCCCCCTTGATAAAAGCAATTGCTGTTTTTATACAAAGATTTTGCCATTTTTAATTAGTTTTTTCTTTGTTTATTAAACACATCATTAGATGATTTTGCCCACAATTTCTACGTTTTCACATTTTGAAATATAAAAGCTTTGTTGACTTTATTGCCAAATCTGCCCGATCAGAGAATCTGGTCTCATGTCACGAGGCACCCTTTCACTCAATGAATTTTGCAACTTGTAGTTTTATGTTTTCGGTATAGGTATATAAATTAAAATAAGAAAATGGTCATTGATTAAACAACAGAGCCTGGCTGTAGGCCACCCTCGCCGCACATGTTGTCTACCAGGTTCATAAGAATAACTTTGCATTTATTTACTGGGGTTTTTCCTTGGCAGCAACAACAGCACAAGCTGGAGTGTTCTGTCCACAGACACTGTGCTTCTTGGTGCTCAAGATGAACTGAGGACTCTGACTCGTGCGAACGCTATTGTGGAAGCATATATGTGTGCTAGATTATGCTTGCAAGCAGCAGGAGAATTGTAAGTGACCCTCTACCTACCTTGGGACACCCAGATCCAAATGCAGGAGAAGTCTTTCTGTGTAGGTTGAGTCTTCATAGTCCATCTGGAGAGAACCACTTTCAAACCTTTACTGCCAGGCTCAGCAGCCCATCCAGGTGAACAGAGATTTACCATGACATGCCCTTCACAGGATAGCGAATAAATAAACAGACAAAATACTTCAAAAGAAAAGTGAAGGAAATGTGTGTGATGATTTCCAATGAAAATGAAGGCTGGCTCCCCTCTTTAAGCTGGTCAAGAAAATGATGTCCGTTCAATTCAAATTATCTGTGGTGTATTTTATTCAAGTTGATCCAAGTGAATAATTATACTGAGAATGACCTTTAATTCCCCACACAATACAAACAGTTTCTGTACACT
The DNA here is from genome assembly GCF_031143425.1 of Pleurodeles waltl. Classification (NCBI taxonomy): domain Eukaryota; kingdom Metazoa; phylum Chordata; class Amphibia; order Caudata; family Salamandridae; genus Pleurodeles; species Pleurodeles waltl. The sequence continues at coordinate 514,079,733 of NC_090440.1, forward strand.
TGATAATGGTGTTAATTGACAACATACTTAATGATACCCATTTTAGAAGTTTGACCCATTTATGTTTCAACTAGCAAGAATTGAAACTTCTGCCGAGCAGGTGACTTGGAGGCACTTGCTTTGGAGTATTAATTTGCAGAGCTCTGTTACTAGGTTGGCACATGTGACCAGCTGGATCACAAGGATCTCTGCAACTAAACATTGCACGTAGCCACTTCCATTCTTCATTAAAACACTACACGCTGAATAAGTTTGGAAGTTTTCGATGGAGCTTTATTTAAAGCAATGTTGCCCAAAAATTACTTCCCCACCCCCGCTTCAACTTTATAGGGGGGTGTCATTAATCAACCTGCACCTTAGTTGTCCATAAATGCTCATTATTACTACACAAGTCATGGTAAATCACAGATTGCCCCTTGAGGCTGTATTACCATCATAAAATCGTGCCATAAATCAAAACAGCCCGGCTTGTCACTAGGTCATAAATCTGTTAATATTAGATTAATCAATGTTGATGTACACAGTGATGCTTTTCATAGACAAACGAAGTTGCATCGCCATTGTTAGATTACCCCTTTGTGAAATCTCCGTCAACCCTGGCATGTAGGTACGTGGTCAGGCAGGCTCTGAGACCCAGCCCGGAAGGTTAATGACTGACAGGTCACTGGTGGGGTAACACTTAGCCGACAGCCAAACACACAAACAGGGAAACTTAGATCAGATCCCACAGGCAGCAACACCACAATGTTCCCCGGGGATTGGCCCCAATAAAACACACATGGCCAGAGGGATTCATGCATTACCACAACACCATAAATTTAGATGCCACATGTAGTTAGGTACACTTAACCAATCAGGACACAGCACATGCAGTCACCATGCGCCCCTCTTGATGGACATCTGGACACATACATGCTGGGCTAAATTGTGTCCACGCCAGGTCGAGCCCCACCTGCGTTCACTATCTAGAAGTGTATTTATGACTCCTTGACAATTGTTCGCATTTTTTACCAAGGAAAGGATGTAATTTATGGCTTCATTGCACTCAGAGAAATGTATTAAACCTTGCTTCAATCCAATGTACAATGAGAGACAGTCCTCAGACCCCATTTCTGTAACTGCTGTCCCAGCCATAATGTTTAATTAAACAAACTGTTTCCTGTTTTGCCAGATGCATCTTGTATTTTGTTTTTTAAGGTAAATTCTCATTCGAGCAACATTTTGGTAAGCCAGATAGCTGAACCAATTCCCGCTCAGATGGATTCACATTTGCACAACAAGAAAGGTGAGCAGAAGCCACAATTGATTGGAAGTTCTGATGGATCTGTGGGGAGGAGGTCCAGCCTAAAGCCACCATTACAAGGGTAGGAGACTACATCAGAGCCTTAGTCCTAGCATTTGGCATGTGGCAAACCAGGAAAAAGCATAATCCATGAAAGTCACTTTCTTGATTTTCGGCATCAGGAAGAGTGATAACTGGGACTGCTGGGCGTGCCACAGAGGCTACGCATAAGGCTCTGGTTGTGACGCAGGGCCAGCAGTGGTGCTGTCGCTTGAACCACTGGGAGTGATGCAGACAGTATGCATAGGCTCTGGGTGTCATAAAGGGCCCACATCTCAATCTTACTAGGCTATCCTGGTTTTCTCAGTGCCACCAGTTTCTTAACTTCTTTGAAAGAAGTGAGAGGTGTGCTCACTTGGCCCCCTGGGTGTGACACGGATGGTGCACAGGACCCCTGGTGTGACATAGGGGAATTCAGACGTTAGGGAATTAGAATGATTGGGATCCAGGAGATCAGGCATAGTTTGTGTTTTTGCCAAAGAAGGGTTTATAGTTATTGAAGGTATTCCTTTCTTTCTCTGCATGAATTGTTGTAATCTTCACCCCTGGGCAGATATCAACAAAATAATCAGGTTCCCCTAGTCCCACACAGCACAGAGCTTCCCTTGGTCACAAGATAATGTGCACTAGGAGAGTGCTGGGAAAGGTATTGCGGGCAAGCCGCTCCCTTTATTTTCTGAGTATTGTGCTAGTTGAAATGGTGTTGTTTTGATATTGTGATACTGGTAGATCAGTGTGACTGTTTTTCTTAAATGTTGAATGTTTTGTTTTGTCAATGATTTAATACATTTTCTAGGGTATGGAATTTAATAACATATTTACTTGTCCACAGGACAGGTTGTTTCATAATTCTACTTGTCCTGTAAAAAAATATACTTGTCCCTTTGGTGCCATGTAGTGCGGAAACAAATTATGGCAGCAATATGATTATATAAGCGCTCTGGCAATAGCCTCTCCAGTTATGTCAGGGCTAATACTACAGAAAGACTTAAATACTAGCAATTTCCTTATTTTGCCACCTTTCTGCAGATCTGCATACTGGGGCTGGAGGAAGCAGTAAGCAATATTTCCAGGGTTGAAATGCTCTTTTTAGTTTGTGCATACCTACTAACTTGCATGTTTTAAGGGTTTCCACCAGCTCTTCTCTAATATTTTCCCATACTGAGAAAGGTTGGAAATTTACTTCTTCCAGGGATGGGGAAAAATGGTTGAAGGGAAAAGTGAACTTATAAACGCTCAACAGATTTTCGCATGAGCACATCTACTCATGCATACTTGCCCATGATAACATACAGTTCACAAATATTTTCTAGGAGTATGAGTTCCTGGTCTACTTCTGTAAATTCTTGGTAATTTATGAAATACATAAATCTGCACTAATGAAAACAAATATACCATGTTCCCTATTTTGTGACTTTTAGAATTGGGCCTCTAATTAGGTCTGGTGTTAACCAAAACCTTTTGTTTTTATTAAAGTTCTATGGCCCATAGTTATACTTTTTTTGCACCGCGTTTGCATCATTTTTTGTATGCAAATACGGCGCAAACTTAACTCCAAATTTATATTTTGACTCAAGACACATCTAGTGTCAAAATATTGTAGTTTTCACCATTTTTTGGATGTGTGAACCTACCTTGTGTCAATGAGATGCAAGATAGACGTTCCCATCCAAAAAATGGCGCTATCCCCATAGTGCCATACTTATCCCCATGCAAAAATGACGCACGGGCAGGCCTAAATAATGTCGCTAAGCTTGCTTAGTGCCATTATTTAACACCTGGGTCTGATCAGGTGTTAAGGTACCCGTGGACCCATTTCCATGGTTAAACATCATGGAATGGGTCCACAGGTGCCCTCCCCAAGCCCCCGGAACACCCGTAGCCCCCCAGGGGACACCGGAGGATGGGGACCCCATCCTAGGTAAGTCCAGATAAGTATTTAAAATATGTTTTTTTTTTGCCATTGGGGGCCCGAACTTGGGGACTCCTGCATGGTGCAATGGCCATGCCCAGGGGACACTTGTCCCCTCTGCTGGCCATTGGGGTGATGGGCATGACTAATGTCTTTCCTAAGACTGGAGTCATGCTTTTGATGGTTGAGCTCCAGGACATAGCGCTAGTCTGGTTAGCGGCATTTGTTTTGCCTCTAAACAGGGTAGCGTAATTTTTTGATGCACAACCCCCTCCTTCCTTACCACCATCCCCACCCAGCTAACGTTGTGTTCCTGGAAGCTAGCAGGGACTTAATGCCGGCTTGCACCATACTATAAATATGATGCCCAGGCATGTGTCTGAGAATGACACAAGCCAGCAGTAAAGTTTTTGACGCAAAACTGCGTTAGGCAGTTTTCCACTAAAAACTATAAATATTGGCATATGTCTCTCTCTATCCATCAGTTGGCTGATAACAATCTGCTCTTTCACAAGGAGCATACTGTGGCAACGTGTGCTTTTTGAGACCAACAATATTTTTGTCTTTCACCAATGTTTGTTGCAGTGCCCACAACAATGAAGTGTTAGAAAAAACATGTCAAAACAAGACAAGGATTGACAAAACCAAAAGACTGACGACCAATGTCATACATATTGGCTTTGCCAATGCATGTTTATTTTCATGTTTGCCTTAATCTTGGTGAAACTGGTTACACTGATTTTCCATCATTAATATTTTTTTGAACTGCTAACATGCATTAACACATTTTACTAAATGATTCTTCAAAGAAATGGTACTTAACATTTTACAGGAATTTAGCAAAACATTTTTTTCCCTAGTTGCATTTTTTTGTGATTATTTTATTTTGAAAGCAAAGAATCAATAAATCTTGCTTTCAAGCTTCTGCAAATATTTGCATATAATCAGAAAGCAATGTGAGAGCATCATACGTAGCCTAATATTGTTAAACTTTGCAAACGTGTACACATTTTTTTACTGGATCCACTGTCAGTAGTGCAGTCTAAGCTGACAACTTTTATTTAGAGAGGTCACCCTAATAATAAAGGCTGTGCATTAATGAATCATAAATACAAGTTTGACAGGATTTACATGTGTACAAATATTAACTTAACTGCAGACAATTCCTTTCCATGAGCCATCATTTGTGATCTGGCAGCCAAAGGGTGTATGCTGCAGTGGGTTGGGCCCTGTCTCAGAGACAAAATAAACATGAAAACTTCTTGTCCTTGACCCCAAACAATATGTCCTGGGTGTCTGGTTATAGGAATTCCACACTCCTGATTTTGAAGTTATTGCTGATTCATATAAATTGTTATTTGATGCCCAATAAAGGCTCACCATTTTGTCGCCAAGTTTCAAGTTACTGTGAGTGAGCAATTGCACTTTCTCATAGCATTGTGATTCTTCATATGCATTTGTTTGTTAAATGTTTATTTTGATGCATCTGTGAATAACGTTGAGCTCATTAGATCTAGAAACCCGCATGTGTATATCCTCCCTAAACAGATTAGATCCAGTAACTTCCTTGTGTATACATTTCCCTATTACTGGAGTAGGTCTAGTAATACCCTTGTACATATTTCCCCGCCATCTAAGAAAAACTTTAAAAAATCCTGTAAAAACAGAAAAGTTAGAACCGATTCAACTTGCAAATCCTCTAAAAACATAAAAAGCTAAAAGAGTAACTATTCCCTAAAAGACGACCCAAACCCATCATGGAAACCCCTTTAAAGCATATGCAGAGTAAATTCCCCACCAAGGCTAAAAAGCTTAGAAGGTTTCCTGCGAGTTACACACACACACCAAGGCACACACATTCCCTTAGCCCAAAGAGGGAGCTTTCAACACCAATATAATTAAACACACAAGAACATACATACAAACAAAATACAGAGGGCGAAAGAAGGACAAATGGGAAGCATTATTAGAACTATGTGCCATCTTTGAGGAAGCCAAGGCTAATAACATTGACCCACCATCAGCAAGCTAGGAGTCTACACCTCCCCCGGCATATGTAGTTATGAAGGTACACTTCCCGATGCACGCTATCCCCTCATTAGGATACACTAATCCTTCAGTCGAGGGAGCCCAAGGTGCCTCCACCGAGCTGCAGGCTTTTAGGTTTAGGCATGGCGGACCAACAGGCCAGCAGGCCTCAACACTCCCTGCGCCATCCCAGTCCAGCACTTGAGCACCCTGAAGGTCAACCCTGTGTCCATCGCGCTCAGTGGACCGGGCCTAGGCAGGATGGAGGATACACACCCTGTGGGTTCCAGGGAGCAAACCTGAGTGAAAGGAAAATACACAGCACTCTTGCACAGTGAGACCACTAGCAAGAGTGAAGGTAGAGGTCCCAGTCCTCCGGGATCTGGCGGCGAGGAGGGAGCTACAGGGTATGCTCAGGGAGCGGAGGAAGTCACAGAGAGTGAGCAGAAGAGTAGGTCCCGACTTCGAAGGACAGCATATAGCTCCGCGCGAAGAAGGCAATCTAGATGGGAGTCAGAGGAAAGGCATGCGCTAAGGAGGGAGAGAGAGCTCGTGCCCTGGAGGCCTAACAAGAGAGTAGAGCAGCGCACCCTCCACCTGAGGAGAGCAGGGGTAGGTTCAGACCCCAGTCACAGAAAATTCCAAGGGACAATCAGAAGGGAAGTTTTCAACTGTGGTCAATACCCCACCAGAGCGCCAGTGAAGGAGAGGGTTTGACCAGCAAATTATGGATCAAGGCAGCCTAGTGCAAACCCAGCTTAAACATAGGAGGACTAAGATGGCAGCTCTGCATACACACGAGGAGAGCAGTGACAAAAATGTCCGTTACTCCTCCTGAACACACAGGTCAGGTCAGGTAAACCAACCCAATGGATATAGTAGCTCAAGAGGAAGGCAAAATCTTCCCACAACCCTCTTTTCATCTGCTAGCCCGCTGGACCGAGAGAGGTGATCAATATGATAGGCCCTGGCCGAAGGGGGGATCCTTCGAACCAGAGAACATAGCTATTGCGGAAGACTGGATCTGGCACAGAGGGGGAGGTCCCAAGTGCAACTTCCCTTACATGCAGGAGTGTCTGAGGAAATAAGAACGCCATGTAGAGGGAATACTAGTACAGCTGCCCAAATGAGAATATGCCCGAAGGGCACGTCAGGGACCATCTATGTGCAATGGGCCCAGATGGACAAGGAGGGGCTAAGAGCCAAGCTGATGCCATTGTTGGATGGGGCTGGGAAATGGATCCCATGCTTTGAGAAGAACACAGCGGGGATGACCCTAGCAATAGGCAATGTTAAGAGTCTGCTAAGCAGCATTATCGTTGAGCAGACCAACATGGTGATTGTCCGAGCTCGCATCCCAGCAATCACACTGCCAAACATGGAGCACAACAAGGCCAAATTCAATTCATACAGGCACCAGATATGAGAGAAATGTCCCCTGACTGCCCAGATGTAGGTGGGTTGATGGCGGAAACCATGAAATCTGGGGAGACCATTACAGATTTTCTAGACAGGATGAGAGAGCAATGGGAACAAGAGACAGGCCCTCAGGTCGTCTTCTTTTACAACATTCTCAAAAAGGGGCTACCCACCAAAATACAAAGTGGCTTGGACAGTGTAGTAGAGTTAGACACTAAACCCTGGCGGGGGATATAAGCGCACATATTGCGTTTCCACAAAAGGAAACAGGAAAAGGATAAGGAGAAACGGGAACAGATCTAGAGGGACAAATCTAAGTTGATCCAACATAAGCTGGGGAAGACCACCATTGAGGGGGCCACGTTGGCCGCAAGCGTGCAAATGGCACCAGTTATGAAGGGTGCACTACCACAAAACCCCAGAGAGTTCCAAGATATATTATATTGATGGAAACCAGGGTGGTTGACAGCAACCAAACCCCATACAATTCTACTATTGACACAGATTGGGCCACATGGCCAAGAGATTCTGACTAAATGCACACCAAGTGCAGAAGTTAAGAAGCAGAAGCCATGTTATATTCAGCCACAGAGAAGCCAGTCCGCTCCGCCCCACCGCAGCAGGGGTCAGGTAGTTGGACCAATGCATGGTATCAGCACCCCGAGATAGGGGATCCAGCCCAACAAGGACCGGATGGATCCACAGCTGCGGCAGGGAGGGGTTGCTGTTTGGGGAAGCAGTGCCTTCACACAGAGGCAAAACCCAAATGTGCCGTAAGCCTTAATAACCCAAAGGCAAAGCATCTATTTTGCATACATATTAAAATTGACTGTAGCAAAAACAAATCAGGAGAAAGATAAAGACAATATTAGGGATTTTAACTTTTACTTGTATACGGGGAAACTCTGGTTTGCTGTGCAGCTGTTGATCGGGTGTCCTCACTAGGATCCACCATTCTGGGTGCTTTGTGGCTGTCGATTGGGTATCCTCAGTAGAATTTGCCATTTAGGGTACCCGCCGGAGCCTAGGCTCCACTCTGCTGCTAGTTCCCCAGGATGGGACTAGTCGGCCACACCCCAGGGGGAGGACAGTCTGATGAAGAGGGACAGGCTGGGTCCCCCAACCACTGCTTAAAAAGCAAGCACTTAAGGCAGGGAGCTCCAACTACCAAGTCAAAAGGTCTCCACTCTCAGGGCTCCAGCCAAGACTGAAGTGTCTTTTAGTCCCAACAGCAATAATGTCTCCAGAGGCCCCTCAGCCAAATGGGAGGCCCCATATTGGTTCCAAAATGAAGTTGTCCTCCACTGTCGGGAGCCAGGCTTCCTGCGAGCTTGGGGTAGCAAAGACCACATAATGCTCATAGCTCAAGCATGAGTCCCAAAAAATTGCGGAACACGGCACGGCATTGAGTCAGCAGAGAGGGGGTTCATCAGGACAACCAGCCGTCCCAGTCCATTTCCATAATCCGTGTAAATCCTGAAGAGTTCCCAACCTTGCTTCAGACTTTCTATGCGACAATGTCTGCCTCCTCATTTCCCTCTGAGCTTCCCAATAGCAGCCTGGAACCATAAGCCCAAAAGATATGGTCCAAAGGAGAGGAGGGTGCCAGGGAAGTCCAAACCACCCATCACAGCTCCGAGCAGAGTAGAATGTAGAAACAAGTTCACCTCCACAGTAGGTCTGGTAATTGGGCAACACGCAAGGCCTCACAGATCGTTTGAAGGAAGCAACAATCCCAATATCGAACTACACATTCAGAGGTGGGGGCCACGAAATGACTCTCCAACCCCCACCGGTACACGACAGTAAACATCAGAGGTCTAGGGAAATGCCTAAAAAAAAATAACAAACAAGGAAGCCCAAAGCTAGCCCAAAGGAAGCCTCAAGAAAAGGGCGCAGTTATGACACCTGGCGCCACTTGTGAGGGTCACATCACATGCCATGTGCCAGGGCTAAAGGGGTTCACACATGGCCTCAGGGCACATTGTGATCGCTGACCAACGTTCAGTGTGACACTTCTCCTTATGCCCCTCACAGATGACACCCCCATGCGCACACTAGAACACTGAAGGGCTGGTGACACCAATAGATCACCAGCTAAAAGTTAAAACCACCCGCATGCATGAACACCGCCCTGTAAAACATACCATTCGAACATATATTTGGTCAAACACGGAGAAGGGGGAGACCCGACAACACATAAATATAAAACGTTCATAAAATTTAACCTATTTTTCCCAAAACCAGGTTTCCTGAGTAGGGCCACCCTCAGGTGCTTCACCAAATTCATGGAAAACACAGAAATTCCTAAGGAATAATTGGTGACCCACAAAGATGCAATATTTGTTTATAATGACCACACATAGCTCTTGCCCAGCAGGTCTGCCATTGAGACCTTAAGTGCACCACCTCTACAGTGGACCATCACCTTCTCAGCGGCCGCACCAGAACCCCCAGAAGGATCAAGAGCCACAGACTGCTCTAAAGAACTCTCATATCCAAAAGGACCAAGAGCCACAACACTCCCCAACGTCTTTTCACATCCATACCCCCAACTGGGTCCCGTACCACACCTTGTTCCAAAAAGTTTTCTCTGACTGTTTTTCTCAACTCAGAAACTCCCATTACCAAGAAGACCACAGGCAACTCTGCCGGAATGATCTCAATGCCTACAATGTTTCCTAATTTATGTGTTTTTATGCATTTATACATTCTCTGTTTGCTAGGGATGCTACTGCATCCATGCATTTCCAAAGAACAGTCTAGTCTGATGGAGTAAGTTAAAAAAATGTCACTGTGTATGCGTAGGGACCTCACTCACATCACCTTTAATTACACTGCAACCAACACTAGCATCTCACACACACTGCAAAGCAATCTTTTACATAACATGTGGTATCAACACATAACCATTGTGGGCTCCAAGCAATCAGCTGGGTCATGTTCTGTCTGTTCGCTGATACTACGTCCAGTAGGCGTAGATAGACTTTGCTTATCCCAAGAGATAGCCCATGAAAAAGCAAAATGCCTTCTCCATCTGAACCTGTGTGGTATTAGGGCTAAATTACAAACCAACTGAGTAGAGACCCATAGGGTAGTAGTAGATCTGACCTGCTATGGGACCAGTCTTACAGCACTGTACTTTCTCACCAAACCTAGCGATATCCAAACTTAGCTAGAAAGATTCTCACGAGTGGAGCTATAGTAGAGGACACTGTTTGGCCCCAAGATCTTCATGTGAAGAGTTTCTTGAAGGTAGCTAAACCACCTAACCAGTGCATAAGCACGTCGTCTCCCACTTTAATCTGTGGTGCCAGGGGGGCCCTTTGCAGTTCTGGGGCTGTCTTTATTAACAACAAATGGACCCCAGACCTGGAGTTGTAGTGTAGGGCCATCCACCCCGGTGACATGAAGGAAAATGGGTCTCTTAGAGAAGGGTTAAATAACAGTGTAGATACCCCATTTCAGGAGATCTGGAACACTGAGATAGACAAACAAGTACACTTGGATAGGAGGAAAGTGGCAACCCCTAACTGTACAGAAACTCACACTGTATACCTTATGTGTCAGAGGCAAAGGAACCATTCCACTGGGCACGAACGAGAATTGTGGTGCAATACTGCACATTCCAGACATGCGATGGGACACCTGCATGTTGATGGACACCTACTGGCATTGCAGCAAGTTTGCTGACACCGAGCTCGTGTCTGGATGGCATGGCCTCTGCTCCATCGTCACCATACATACCCCAACCCTGGTCATCCCTAAAGAAGATCTGTCTGAACTGTGCTAGCAGCCGCTGAGGAAGAAAACAACACTGTTGAATCAGGCTCGAAGGAAAAGAACTGCTGATTATTTGTCTGGGCTCTGTACAAAGACATTCCAGAGGAGTTTACTGATGCCCTAGTATCGGCGGGAAGGTCTAGACCCTTCTTCACTGTGCAGACAAAAGAAAATGGCTGCAAATAACCCAGTGGGAAATGCTTAAAATGATGAACACTACTGTGCTTGCCCTTAATGCAATCAAGGAAGAACTGAGAGCCATCTGGCTCATGGTGATGCAACATCAGTAAGTTTTGGACTTGTTGACCACAATGGAGGGTGGAGTGTGTGCCAAGATCAGTGCATCCTGCTGCAAACCTGGTAATGACATGCTGCATAACTGGCAGATGCTGCATACCTGGCAGATGCTGCACACCTGGCAATGACATGGACAATGGACTCTGACTATTTCCATTGAAGCATTGCACCAACTACAGAAGGACCTGCATGAAGAGGTAGGTGCCCCTGAGCAGGAGTCTCCTGGCTCCACCAGTGGTGGACCGGTCTGTGCACGTCATTGTTCCCCGTTTTCATTGTGTTACTGTTTTTGTGTGGTTTCCTGCAGTTGGGGGTTTCGTGCTGTAAAAAACACAGTCCTCAAAATGGGTATGGTGCAAGTAGTGAGGGAGGTGAAACAACATGGTACCAATAATGTGACTGTCATAACATGTGGGTTTGATGGTGTAGTTGAAAATTCAACTGGAGGGGGGGTATGTTAATATTGGATTAATTGATGTTGACGTACACAGTGATGCGTTTGCATAGATGAATGATGAACAAAGTTGCATCACCATTGGTAGATTCCTCTGTCATTAACTCTTCGTCAACCCCAGCACGTATGTACCTGGTTCACCAGGCTCTGTCATATGAAGGCCTGAAGGTTAATGACTGACAGGTCAGAGGTGGGGTAACACTTAGCTGACAGCCAAACACACAAACAGGGAAACAGATCAGATCCCACAGATAGGCAGCAATACCACAATGGTCCCTGGGGATTGGCCTCAATAAAACACACGTGGCCAGAGGGATGCGTGCATTCCCAAAAACACCAAAAAGTTCAATGCCACATGTAGTTAGGTACACTAAGCCAATCAGGACACAGCACATGCAGTGACCACGGGCCCCTCAGCAGGCATCTGGACTCGTGCTTGCTGGACCACATTGTGTCCACGCTGGGTCAAAGCCCACCTGTATTTACTATCTGGAAGTGTATTTATGACTCCTTGACAACTGTTCACAATTTGAACCAAGGAAAGAATTTCATTAATGACTTTATTGCACTCAGAGAAATGTATAAAAATTTGTTTCAATGCAATGTACAATGAGAGACGTTCCTCAGACCCGCTCTGTAACTGCTTTCCCAGCTGTAATGTTTAATTAAACAAACTGTTCGCGGTTTTGCCAGAAATCATTTGTCTTTTGTTTTTGTTTTTGTTTTACTTTTGTTTGTTAAATTGCCATCAATCCATAAATCAAACATGCAAGTCATAAAACAAGTCATAAATCAAACACACAGGAATGCTGATGCCTTGTCATAGAGTCATTAATCACCATAAATAATTCTGGCATTTATTGCTATCAATTGGAGTCCTTGAACTGGAGATTTACCATCTACATGGTGGGAGGTAATTTCACAGTCTCTTTTTAGGCCCAAATCGCTACCTAAGCTTAGTCGATGCGGTCTGCTGACCTACCGGCCTGTGCTGTGAGTGCCGTGCTCTGTGTCCCCTCTCGCTGTCCACCTTCGCCTGCAGTGAGGCATCCCAGGGTAAGTGCCAGGTCTGCCACACCACTGTGGGTGGGTGTTGCCTTTTAACCTCCTTAAGCTCCATTTATTTGACACCTTCACTGTCATGCTGCCCGTGGGCTTACACCCTCGACAGCTCTCCCATTCCCTGGGTTTTTGTTCTTTACTGGCAACCGGCAAGCGCCATGGCCCAGAATACTTCCATTTCATCATTTGAGAGGTGCACCTCATCCTCACTGAAGTATTTGTGGTACCTTAAATTGATCAGGCTGTGCCGAATAGTTTCCTAACCGTTTGCCCTGCCATATTTAGCTGATGCCACATTGAGCTTCTTCCTGGACCTTTCCAGGGTGCTGGTCCACTCCATTTTTGCCGTGGCACAATCTCAGAGCAAATCATGCCTGCAGTGCCCAGGTGCCTGAAAGTCTTGGTTAAGTCATGTCTAATGCTCTCTAAAAGCTCTTTCCTTCCCAAGTGCACCAGATTGTTCCCTTCTAGGTGCACAATCAGCAAATCTTGCTCTACCAGCTGGGACAGGTCACATCCATCAGGGACCAAAGCTCTTCTGAATAAGGGGGTAATATCTTTCTTCTCTGTGGGGTCTAGCTCCCTGAATTTCGTCCATCTGGAAACAAGGGAGGACATCCGCTTAAGCATTAAAGATTCCCTGGACATGTCTTGCCCTCACCTCCAAATTACCTGCCAATTGTAGTTTAACCTATCTTCTGAACAACCTCAAGACCTGTGGACACTTGGCTGTCCCATTGTTAATGACGTGCACCACGACCTGGTTACCTGACCACAAGGTCAGTTTCATGCTTCACAGCCTTGCCTGCCATATTGTCAGTGCTACTATTATGGGAAACAGATCCAAGAAAGATATGCCTTCGGTTATCCCTGCTGCTGCCGGCCACGTCTTTGCACACCATTTTCCACTAGGATTGCTCCAAAACCCAGGCTGCCTACAGCGAATGTGTTCTGTAACAGTTCCCTGTCTGAGACCCAGTCTTTCCTCCATACAAGCACCCCATTCAAATCTTTTAGGAAGGATAGCCAAGTCCTCAGGTCTTGCTTAGCCCCCCCACTTAACCTGGTGTGGTGGGGTTTCTTCTGCAGCCCTCTCATCAGCTGCGTTAGCCACCTTGCAAAGACCCCCCCTGCTGGGATGACTGTTGTAGCAAAGTTCAATTTACCTATCAACTCTTGTGGTTCACCTAGAGTGGGCTTCTCTGGCATTATCAGCACCCTGATTTTGCTCACAATATCCTGCACTTTGTCCTCCGGGATGCGTGATGTGCCTGCCACAGAGTCCAGCTCTATTCCTAGGAAGATTGGGCCTGATTAGGACCTTGACAGAGGGGATAACTCCGTCCCAAATGTGACGGATATTCCGCCCGCTGTGTAACAAGATCTATCATAGCCTATGGAACTTGTAATACAGCAGGTGGGATATCCGTCACATTTGGGATGGAGTAATCCCTTTCGCCAAGGTTCTAATCAGGCCCATAATCTTGGTAGCTGGCCCCACTGTCTTGCCTGCGGCCAGTGGCATGCCCAATTCTGCCGATAGATGCTGGAAGGGGCTAAGCAAGTTCTCGCACTCGTCTCCCTCTGGTTCACTTATGAATATGAAATTGTGTAAGTAGTGGAGCTTGCCCCCGATGCTTTCTGTGTAGTGTCCATTCCAGAAAGGTACTGAATCGCTTGAAGTATGAGCAGGATATGGAACACCACATGGGTAGGGCTTTATCAAAGTAAATCTCCCCTTTGAATTGGAAACCTGGCAGGTGGTAGCTCTCAGGGTGCACTGGCAGGAGTATGAAGGTGGATTCTATGTCCGCCTTTGCCATCAATGCCCCCTGCTGTACGCATCAACTCAATACCATCATTTACTGATACATATCCAACTGCGCAGTCCTCTGGGTTTATCCCATCACTGACTGATTCCCCTTCAGGAAAGGACAAATGGTGTATTAGCCTATACTGGTTGTACTTCTTCTTGGGTATCACCCCTAGCGGAGTAATCACCAAATTGCTGGCCTCTCTATGCCCAGAGGACCTTCTATACTACCCAAATCTTTCTTTTTCAGGATCTTTTTGTGCACTATCTTAGGTTGCAGGAGCACTAACTAAAGTTTTTTGATTGCACCTGTCCTGACATGCCCTGTTAGTAAAATTTTGAAACCTTTCACAAAGCCTTCACATAGCAAGCATGTGTCGGCCTTATCATCATATTGATCAGCTAGCAGCCTTACCCATTCAATTCACACTCCCCTTTCCCCAAGCTACTTTTTTCTCACTTTCTGTTTTTTCTCTCTCTCTCTCTCTCTCTCTCTGTCTCCTCTACCTTACTTGCAGTCGACTGCTGGTTGCTTTCCTCTGCGGGTTGAGCAGACATGCCTGAACTTACAAGCAGGACCCCAAGTGCATTCATCCCTGTCATATTTGAAACATAGTGCTGCAGAGCTCTTTCCTGTCTCCCCCCCTTTCCAACTAGATATGCAACTGATTTATCCTTGTAAATATTGTTGCAGATAGCCTTAACTTGCTGCAGATTGTCCTTTTTAGTTATGTAAAATTGCCCAGGGGCCGCTCCCTTTGCTTCACTTGTCCTTGTTGATGCCTAAAGTTGTTTCATTTTTTGCACGCACTCGCCTAAAGCGCTGCAGTTTGATTGCTGATCGAAAAATCGCGGTCAATCTGGACTAGTCACACCTAGGCAGCACCTGTTTTAAGTCCTGTGTTTGTAATACTTGTGGGCAGCTTTCTATGCGCCATGGTCAAGTACCCTGAGCACTTCACTGGTGGTGTCCCCCACTGCCTTGTTAGCGGGCCAATGTGCTGGGGTGGGACTACCTTTATGGGATTTTAATCTGCTATTGGTCTTGCCGGCAGGCTCCTTAGTGCAGGGGCTCTGATGCAGTGCCTGCACCTTTAAGGAGGCCCCGGTCAGGCCTCTTCCTGTTTGTAGGGAGGCTCCCAGTGAAGTTTGCTTTCTCTGCCTCTACTCACCGCTCCTCTCCTTCTTAGCCCCAGGCTGCTGTGTTGATACCGCTGCCGTCAGGCCAGTCTTATGGCCTGGATGCGATGCGCCTATCCGCTGGACGCTCCCAAGTACCTCAGTGTTTCCCTGGAGTCTATGAGACTCTCCAGCTTCACCACTGCATGACTGTGGCACGCTCGGTCACCAGTACCAGGTCTTCGGCTCACTTGCTGCTCCTCGGCTGCCGCAGTGATCCACTTGTTGCAAATACTCCTGTGGCCGCTGCAGTGATCTCCATGCCAGCACTAATTCCCAGGCCACAGCGGTGATTCCAACCAGTGCTTTAAATGGGCTGGTACTCACCGGTACTGCGGACCTGTATTTCTAAATTTTCTGCCTTTAAGTACCGGAACTTGTCCTTTGTTGAGGAGCGTACTGGTACTCATGAGGCACCAAGGCAAACCAGTGAAATGGCTATGTACCGTAGCAGAGGTACCGCTAAACAGCTGCTGACAAGTCTGTGAGAGGAGCGTCTTGTGCTGCTGCTGCAGCGGCACCTTATTTATATTAATTCAGAGCTGCATTGGAGTTTGGAAGGGGACTGCGCCACACCGTGAATGATGGCACTGGGTCCAATCAGGCCCTGTTAAGTCAATCACACTGTAGAAGTTGTGTGACGCAGGACGTGCTGACTGTCACATAGGTGGACGTGTGGGAGGTATAAGTAAAGACAAGGTACAGTATTCTCACATTATAGAAGGTAGTATTCTCACACTTAAATCAATTAATTTGCATACTCAGATATGCAAAATGTCTTTCATGTGATGTATGCAGCGGTAATCTACACACTTAAAGGTGAATATAATAAACATACTTTAATGTAAGAACAAAAAATAATACTCTAGAGATACAAAAAATGTTTCTGTGTCATCATGCACATTTTCACACAAAGAAAATCTCAATCTCATTAAATGTTCACAATATAGCCCCGCACCTTTGCCCCACCCCTCAGGCCTACCCTTAGCCCCACCCTAGTCACAGGTCAGTTGAATACCTGCAGGTATTTTTTCCCATTTAAAGCACTAATTCTGATGAGGGAAGAGGCTCCGGTCCAGGCCCGGTTTCAGGAATATTCATCTGTATGGGCCAATGGTACATTCGGGTGGGCCAATGTGGGCCCAATTTTTGTCAATTCTGGGGGTAGCCTACAAGCCCTGGATTTACGTCACATCATCTTCCAAACAGGCATACAGTGAATGTAGAAAGTTATTTGACAGTAAGAGCTGATGTCTATGCTCATCAGCCCCATCCGTTATAATTTCCAGCAGGCCAAGCTTCAACACAAGTGGTTGGATTCCAAGTAGATTGTATTAGGCCCCTGTTACCAGGGACCTAATAGAAGCAGATGACATTGTGCACCCATCTGTAATAATGATAGTGCTGCTGCATATGTATAGCCAGCGCTATATTCAGAGGGTGTACCCTCATTTGCATGGGGATATGCCTCTTAGTCCGCCCCGTATTATGGATGTGGGTGGAAAAGCAAACAGACAAACAACATGGGAAACAAAGGCAATTATCCAGACTACCAGAATACCCCAACCACTGTTTGGTTTTGTACCAATCTGAACTGAATCCTACATAAGGTCCATTTGCTTCTCTAGGGTTATGTCATGTCATGTTGATGTGTAAAGCACACTCTCACAAAGGAGGGTATCCTGGCACTGAGCAGGTTTGAGATCAGCCAAACCTAGGGCCTAACATGGTTACTCGAAAAGCCAAGTCTTCAGCTTTCGTGGAATTCAAGAAGTGAGAAGACGGCTAGGATGTGTAACAGCACATCATTTCACTTTTTAGGCGCGAATAGGAGAAGGCTCAACCTTCTGGTATTCTGTATGTGTGGGATGTCTGCAAATAGGAGTCCTGCTGAGATGACTGGAAAGTTTGTAGTAGCAGATAGTATTGTTGAAGTATGCTGGACCCGAGTGCCTTGAAAGTATGAGTAAGGAGTTTGAAATGTGCTAATTTATGTATAGGCAGCCAGTGTAGCTCCTCGCAGTGCGGTGAGAAGTGTCAAAGGAGATTGAGAGTGATTTGGCTGCCAAATTCTGGATGTTCTACAGAATCCTGATAAGATGCTTGTTGATCCATGCATAGAGGATGTTCTTGTAGTCTAGTTTGCTGGTGGCATGAATGTGTGTGATAATTTTCTGGGTGTTGACTGGGAGCCATTTGAAAATCTTCCTCAGCATCGTCAGGCAACAATAGTGTTGAGTTGAGCTGTGATGTTGAATTTGCAGTCGATGACGATCTGATAGTTCTTGTCATGGGTTATTTAGTTCTGTGGTAAGTCTAGATAATTATCATTCTGTCCACCATTTCTATATCATGCCACATTGCCTAACCCATGGTAGCCCTTAATTGAACTGAATTATCATCAGTCCCATTTCAAGTAGATGTTGTTAGGCAAAGTGTTACTGAATTGATGTGGTAGGGGAGGACCAAATTCTGTGGTAGGATTGGCTAAATTATGCAGCAAGAAAAGGCAAATTATATGGTGTAACGTGGCAACATTTTGTGATAGTATTACTACAGTATTTTGTATTTTTCAAGGGTCGAGCATGCGCAAGTGCTCTAGACCATGTTGTAATCTCTATGTGGGCTTCTAACCACACCCATGTCACGCCAGTCACTTTCATTGCCTTCTAAAATTCGATTTATTCATTTGTGAAAGGCATGCATACGTCATGCCTTTTCCGGTGTTTAGCCCTCCTCGAGTGCACTAGTAGACTACTGAAAACATACGAGGCTCCATGTTTTCAGCTAGTTTCTGACTGCTTTATCTCTTCATTTCCTGCGCAGCGCGATCTCGCTGTGCAGAAGTCGAGCGCTTTGCATGTCATGGCGACCATCGGCTCGCATGTGAAACTGTTTTACTTTTCATTATTAGTTTATGTAACAAGAAAAGTCCGGTTAGGAGTTTACAACGCTAATAGTTCTAACGCGAGCAAATGCAAGACCCGTTGCATTGCAAATGATTGTTTACACTTGTTTTCACAGTCTGGGCCTATGTTGTACTTCATTAGCACAAGTTTAGAACACAAGTATAGCAATAAGCAACTGAAAGGTGACCAGTGAACCATTGCAGAGGGTCTTCAACTGTGCTGCAACATGTGTTGCAGTATTTTTCAGCACCTTTTGATCCTTTTGAGCTAGAAACATTTTTTAAATATGCAGATTAAGCAGCAGATGACAGACTATGTGGCAAATACAGCAAATCCGTAATTTTGCAGAAAACACCACAGCCATAAAATTACATAATTCCAGTGGCCCTGATTATAACCTGGTAACGTGCAATGTCCTGTACCAACTTATCGGAATATGAAACGCTTCCATTTGTAACTCTGTCATAATGGTGAGAATAAGTTCTGCTCAACTCAATATCTTTCTTAAGATAACACAGTTATTTATTTTACCATAGAATCTGGCAGAAAACAGAAAGATTCACAAAGGCAAACTTACTCTTTTGTGTAAATGTACTTTTTTTGGTATTCATATACTATAAGTTTAATTTTAATAACAGAAATGTTATGACTGTAGAGACTCCACATATAAAAAGATAGAGCTGTCCTACCTTTTCTGTTCGGAGCTGTCCTCCCTGAATGCGGCATCTTTGGAGGCATAACATTACTGTTAGTAAAAATAAACTTGTAGTTTGTGAATACAAAAAATATAAAGTATCTTGCTGTGTACATCATATACAAACTGAAAAACATAAATACTCTCAGAAGCCTAACAGAAACCGTAATTGAGGTAGAGAAGGCCATTTGAAGGCCTGGGCCCTGGTGTCTCTGTACCCGCTGCACCATTGACAGGTAAATCTCTGTCCCCACTCTCCCAACTACAGATAAGGGACTCACAGAAAGCTCGAGCCAGGATCGACCCTGAAGCCTGGCTCAGCTTGCGGTCCTGTTGGAACTTCGAGCTCATACCAAGCCGAGCTTTAATGTACTTTCTGTCTGCCACCCTTGATCTAACCAGGATGTGGTTGTAAGGCCAACTTCCAACTCTGGACCTCAAACAGCCAGTTTCAAGTCTCGGCGTTGGCTCAACATCCTGTGATTCTGGGCAACTTTCCGGTGCCTAAAAGAAATGAATGTGACCTTGTATAAAGGAACTAGCATTCATGAAAAGCGCTCCAGTACTTCCAGGTCGAGTTTGCACTATATAGAAACTGCAGAAAAACGCAAAAGAGGTAAAAACAAAGCATTAACATAATAGGGAGACTAATAGACAACCATTCAGTGGCAGACTTGCACAAAGTGAAAACATAAAACCTGGATAAATTGCAGATTCCACACTTAAAATGTGTGATCTAAGGTAAATATTTTATTTCACCAAAACTTGCTTTTTTCATATGTGCACATGAAAGTAATATAATAATCTAGGCTACTTACAGGCTCCATGTGACAACTGTTTTGCCTCTTCGTTCACTAATAGCACTGTCACCAAGTGTGAGGACAGGGGTAGCAATTGACTCTAAGTTCATGTGTAAAAACTATCTCTTTTAATAAGTACTTCTCAGTGCATCACTATAATGTGACATATCAATATTAAACCTTCCGCATATTAAAGAAATACACTTGTTTGGATCTTGAATAGACTTTATCATATTTTATGTGATGTTTGTTGTATGATTTAAATAGCAAACATTTTCAGGGCTCGGCTTATGCATGTGCTCTAAGAACCAAGCCAGGTACTTGGTCTAAGAACCAAGCCAGACCCTTAGCTCAGCTCTGACTCAGCTCTCCCTGTTCATTTACTGGCTCATCCACCTCTACCCCCAACACACACTGCACAGTTGTAGTTTGCTTCAGAGACCAGCTAGGGTTTCCATCTGGTGTTTTGTTTTTTACCAACATGACCAGATAGTACAAAAAAGGGAAAAATAAACTGAAGATGGTATTCTATACCCATATCAGTATATACCTAAAATACTAATTATACAAACAATGCGCTTTAAAATGTGTCATAGAGGTGCCTCAATGAGCTCTGTCTGATAATTAAAGTAAGTCAGAAAACATCACAACTTTCTGAAGGAGCACTTAGCAGGTGGCCTATGATGGTGTGACTGGGTGGGCCAAAGGTCATGACTGGGTGGGTCTGGCTCACCTGGTCCCCATTCTAGAACTGGGCCTGCTCCGGTCACAGATAACTTGAAGGTTTTGCTGAAGAATGCCGCCCGTCCTGCAGTGAAAAGTGAGCAGGTATGGGCGCTTTGCCCCTCTTAATAGGACTACAATGCGCTGAGTGTCAGTTTTGGCGCTGTTTAAGACGCTGGCCCCTCTAGCCCCCTTGCAGTATGTGTCTTTATTTTATCCTGGAATGAGATTACATCGGAGAGTTCTTTCTCTCTGATGCAATCTCATTCCACGTTCTTATGGAATGTTTGCTTTTGGTTTCTGGTGAGAGGCAGTGGATCTGAACCTCTCACCGGGCTAACTCCTGTAGCCGTGGCTCTCACTACTTTTCCATCGTAAAATAATTCTACTAAATAAAACCCGTCTCTCACATCGCTGCTCGAAGGACCTTCTTTTTTTACCTGTGCGCCGGCACTACACTTTGGTATGAGGAGTGGGGTTCGTCCACATTTATCGTTTCGAGAGCCACTGGCGTTTGGCTGCGGCATCGGATCCATCCAACCCTCGTCTTTTACCTAAGGTGCGTGGTGTGGACCTGCTGCCAAGATTTCATTTTGTACTTTCTCTTGCCGCTGGCCTTTCCGTTTCGTCTCTGCTCGTGCAGGCCTTCCTGTCGCGCGCTTGGATACACGTGCGTACGTCTAATTGGCAACATGTTACTATTTGCTCCTGCGCCTTTGATTCTACCCTGTTGCGTGATCACCTCACACGCGCAGCACGATTTTCCTGACATTTGGTTTACAAGGCCTACTTTCTCTAAAGACTGACGTTTTGCACCGGACGTCTAGCGGCCATTTTGAAGCTTAGAACTCTTAGTGTTTGATCAAAGGGATGCTTGGCTGTTTTGCTTCGTCTTCACAAGGAAGTTTCTTCTAATTTGTGTTTATCCTCCACCAGTCATATTTTAAAATGAAAAAAATAAAATAATATATATATATATATATATATATATATATATATATATATATATATATATATATATATATATAAAGAAAAAGGAATTTTTAAAAACATTTTTTTTAACTATGGCATCACCACAAAATGTTATTAATCCTCCTCCTTTTCTGTCAAGACCTGGCAAGCCTGAGATACAGTGGAAACGCTGGATATGTATATTTGAAAAGCTATTTAGCAGCTATTGATGGTCTTTCATATAATCCTCCCTGGAAGTTTGCTTTACTATTTACTCATCTAGGAGTGGCAGGTCAAAATGTTTTTTACAACCTTCCCCAAATACCTAACCCCAGCGGGGATAGTGTCTGGAATGTCTACACTGAAGCAATTGAGAGGTTAAAGAAACATTTTGCTGAAGAGTCTAGTGTGTTGTTAGAAAGACACTGTTTTTTCAAACACAAACAGTCCAGTGACGAGTCTGTAGAGGAATATGTTGCGGCTCTTCGCATTTCAGCAGCTCCTTGCGAGTGTGAGAATTCCGTTGATACATATATCAGAGACCAGCTTGTTTTCAACTGCTTCTCCAAAAAAATGCAAGAAAGGTTACTCACCTGCAGAAATCCTTCTCTTTCTGAAGCCATGGACATTGCTAAAAGTATTGAGAGATCCATTGTTTCCTTGCAAGCTCTAAATAACCAGGAAGGTCATTCAAAGATTTCTTGCATTACAGATGGCGACTGTACCATTGCTACTGTAAGGAATGTAAAGGAAAGGAGGAAAACTACTTGCTACAGATGTGGTTACGCAACCACCTTGGTAACCATTGATCTTGTCCAGCTATAGGCAAGAAATGTATGAGGTGTAAAAAAATAGGACATTTCCAAGCAGTTTGTAAGTCGCTACCTCCAAACGCGAGTGTTAGAGTACATAATGTTGAGGTTTGCTCTGCTGAAGACTTTACTGATACCTACAAGTCGCAAATCCAAGATTGTTTGGACAGATTTTCTAATGTGATTCTCACCATTGATAGTGATCGTCCACATCTTGACATTAAGGGACCTATGTGTCTAGCCCTGATTGATAGTAGATCTCTCCCAATCATGGCTGACTCTGGTGCTCCCATTACAATACTGTCTGACAGTACTTTTTACTCTCTTTGTCCTACCACCTTTACGTTGGAAAATCCTGATATCAACCCCAGGGAATTCGGAGACAAAGAGATTGAATTGCTTGGTTTCTTTTATGCTTCTTTACAGATTCTAATCAGGAGCACTTCAACCAAAATCTATGTAGCTGTTAATGGTAGGAACATTGTTGGTTGGATGGACTTGGCTAGGCTAGGTATTCATCTCAGCCCTGGACAAGTTGATCCGATTGTTTTGGGTGAACTACCAGTGTTATCTGTTGAAACGCAGTCTGATGTTTTGTCTACTTTAGTCTCCAAATTTCCAGACCTTTTCAGGTCTGAGATTGGCATTGTTTTGGGTTTCCAGCCCAAAATTAAATTGCAACCCAGTGCCAAACCCGTTTCGCACAAGGTCAGACCAGTACCCATCAGCGTTAGGAATGATTTGAAAACGTTACTTGCAAATTTGGAGCAAGATGGTATCATAACCCTCACTGAGTCATCGGAACGGGTTTCTCCCATTGTTTTTGCTTGGAAAAAATCAGGAGAGCTTCATTTATGTGTTGACCTCAGGTCCCTTAACAATAACATCCTTGTTGATTGTCACCCTTTGCCCCGGATACATGAGATGTTCGCCAGTATAGGAGAGTCAAAATATTTTTCCGTCATTGACTTACACGCTGCTTACCATCAGATTACTTCGAATGTTGAGTCACAGGACCTTACGACTTTTGTCACTCATTTGTTGGGCCTTACAAATACCTGAGGTTGCCTTTTGGTCTGGCATCGGCAGCTAGTGTATTTCAGGGACTAGTGGATTTCCTTTTCAAGGACCTACAAAATGTACAAGCATTTCAGGATGACATCCTGGTATTCACAAAAAATAGGGATGAGCATTTGGTTGTTTTGGAGAGAGTACTTAGTATTCTTAATGATAGAGGAATCACTGTCAGGCCAGAAAAATGTAATTGTTTAGCACAATAAATTGATTATCGTGGCCACTCCATATCCCTGGAAGGTATCAAACCTAAATTGTGCAATATTGAGCCCATACTCAAAGCTCCTGTACCCACTGATAAAGATTCCCTCAAATCATTTCTGGGTTTATGTGAATATTATGCAAGATTCGTTCCCAATTATGCTTCCATTGTACAACCCATTAGGAATTTACTTAAAAAGGGTGCCAAGTTTACATGGTCCACTGACATTGATGAGGCTTTCACTTCTGCTAAAAATCTAGTGCTTAAGGCTCCTGTTATGCGTCCTTTTGTTCATGGTCAAAAGTGCTTCATCAATGTGGATGCTAGTGTTAAAGGTCTAGGAGCTGTATTTGGTCAGTTTAGTAACAGCAAGCACACCACAACTGCCTTTGCATCTAGAAGCCTCACTGTTTCTGAGAGAAACTACAGCACAATAGAAAGAGAGGAGTTAGCCTGTGTCTGGGCAGTTCAGAAATTTAAGACCTATTTATGGGTAATTTGTTTGAGTTATATACAGATCACAGACCACTAGTCTATTTACTTCAAGGGGATGGCTTAGGCAAAGCGTCTGCTCGCTTAGTACGTTTACTGTCTAAGCTGCAGGAGTATCATTTTTCCATTCATTACATACAAGGTGGGAGGAATTTCAGCGCAGATTGCCTTTCACGATTATCACTACCTGATGTTACTGATGTTGATGAAGATATTGAATGTGTGGTCGCTGCCGTGGACGCAGTGTCAGAACTACATGGTGCCATTTCTGAAAAAGAATGGTTAGAAGCCATGTCTCACGATGACGTGTTATTGAAAGTCATAACATTTATACAAAAAGGTTGGCCACCTATTCGTAGCCTTGATGCTGCCTTGAAGCCTTTTGCTCAAATTTCAGCAGAGCTATCGTGCAAAAATGGGATCTGTATTAGGGAAGGGTGTTTTATTCCACCTTCTGGTCTAAGAAACAGATTGATTACTTTAGCACACGAGGGCCACTTAGACATCACTGCTGCATGCAGAAAAATCAAAGAACACTATTGGGTGCCAGGTTTTAATAGCCAGGTTTCCTCTTTCATCAATTTGTGCCTGTCTTCCACTGTTTCTGATAAGTACTGGAAAACAGCTGAGAAGCCACTCTTTCCTGTACCATTTCCTGATCTACCGTGGAAGAAAGTAGCCATGGATTTCATGGGTCCATTCAGCCTACTCTCTTCCAGTAACAAGTTCTTGATTGCTCTTGTTGATTATTTTTCAAAGTGGATTTACTTTGCTTTCATGGAATCTCCCAATACCAAATCCGTTATTCAATTCCTTGAGAACATATTTTCTGCTGAAGGGGTCCCTGATGAAATAGTTACGGATAATGGCACTCACTTTGTGTCCAGTGAAATGAGGTCTTTCCTTGCTAAACATGACATTAAGGGGCATATTTATACTCCGTTTGCGCTGAATTTGCGTCTTTTTTTTCGACGCAAATTCGACGCAAAACTAACTCCATATTTATACTTTGGCGTTAGACGCGTCTAGCGCCAAAGTTCATGAAGTTAGCGTCATTTTTTGGCGTGAACACCTTCCTTGCGTTAATGAGATGCAAGGTAGGCGTTCCCGTCTTAAAAAATGACTCCCAGGCATGTGCGTGGTATTTATACTCCCGGGCAAAAATGACGCCCGGGAGTGGGCGGGGCAAAAAACCCCGCATTTGCGCCTCTTTTTAACGCCTGGGTCAGGGCAGGCGTTAAGGGACCTGTGGGCTCAGAATGAGCCCATAGGTGCCCTTCCCTGCCCCCAGGGACACCCCCTGCCACCCTAGCCCACCCCAGGAGGACACCCAAGGATGGAGGGACCCATCCCAGGGAAGAAAAGGTAAGTTGTGGTAAGTATTTTTTTTAAAACATTTTGTGGCATAGGGGGGCCTGATTTGTGCCCCCCTACATGCCACTATGCCCAATGACCATGCCCAGGGGACATAAGTCACCTGGGCATGGCCATTGGGCAAGGGGGAATGACTCCTGTCTTTGCTAAGACAGGAGTCATGTTAATGGCGTCTGGGCGCCCCAAAAAAATGGCGCAAATCGGGTTAAGACGATTTTTTTGCCTCAGCCTGACTTGCCCCATTTTGGGACGCCCAAACACCATTTTGCCCTACGCCGGCGCTGCCTGGTGTACGTCGTTTTTTTTCACGCACACCTGGCAGCGCCGGTCGGCTAACGCCGGCTAACGCCATTCAATAAATACGGCGCCCGCATGGTGCTTCAGAATGGCGTTAGCCGGCGCTAATTTTTTTAGCGCAGTTTTGCGTCAAAAAGTATAAATATGGCCCTAAACATTTGCAAGTAGCCTTGTACAGTCCCTCATCGAATGGTTTGGTTGAGAGAGTAAACCGCTTTCTCAAAGAAGGTATTCAATCCGCCCTTTATTCTGGCACAGAGGTTTAGATTTTTTGAGAAACAAAGTTAATACCTATCACTCTACCCTTCATTCTACCACAGGTGTGTCTCCTTTTGAATTACTGAGGGGGAGGAAATGTGTGTCTAGAGTCTTTCCTAATTGGTTAGAGCGGGCTCACAATTGCCCTAATCATTTCAATTGTCCAGGAAAGAGTGCGGATAAAACAGGCTCAACAGAAACAATATTTTGATTCTTGTAAGCATGTACGGGAGAAATGTTTTGTTGTAGGACAATGGGTTCTAATCAAAAAACCTTACAAGGTTGCTAAAGGTTTGTCTCAGTTTTCCTCTCCCTTTAGAGTTGAGCGGGTCACTAATAGTTCTGTGTTGCTGACAGGTAAGGGTTGGTGGAACAAGAGCAGATTGGTACACATTTCTGATACACAAAAGAGATTTACGACAAAACATGTGTTTCACCTAAGGATGATTCTATAATTTTCGAAACCGAGGAAAAAAGAAGTTGCGAACAAAGTGCAGTTTCCTCATCAAAAGAGTGTCCTGTTGTACCAGATCCTGATTTGTCCTCAGCACCTGAGAATAATTCTTACAACAGTGATGCAAATGTTGATAATACTTCTTGTTTTCTTCCACAAGGTTCTGTCGCTATGAAAAGGGTTTCCAAATTGCCTGTAAAATTGTCAGACTATGATCTTAGTTAATTTTGTTAAAAGAAGGGCGGTGATGTAGTATGTGTCTTTATTTTATCCTGGAATGAGATTACATCGGAGAGTTCTTTCTCTCTGATGCAATCTCATTCCACGTTCTTTTGGAATGTTTGCTTTTGGTTTCTGGTGAGAGGCAGTTGATCTGAACCTCTCACCGGGCGAACTCCTGTAGCCGTGGCTCTTACTACTTTTCCATCATAAAATAATTCTACTAAATAAAACCCGGCTCTCACATTGCTGCTCAAAGGACCTTATTATTTTACCTGTGCACCGGCACTACACCCCTTCAGGTACAGGCCTCTGTTCAAATGCTTTAACCCCACTGAGAAATGTTGCTACGATATAAGCATGTGGCCTGCAAGCTACATGTATGGCTCTGTAGTTTACAAATGAACTGCAAGGCCAGGATTGACCATTTTTTGGGAAAGTACAGAAAGCACACAAGCGGCTCTCGAAGCACGTTTGTTTTCGTTTAGAGTGTTTGTTGTCTTTACAAGCACGTCCTCGTCACGGGGTGGTTTGGTCTTGCAGCATGAATGTTAATTCACCGAAAAGCCAGGGGTAGCAGAAGTGCCATCACACGCCATTATTCACTATTAGTGTGATAACAAAATTGACAGAAAACCAGGAAAGTGGAGCCTCCATAAGGACGAGCTGCCCTTGTGTTTCTGGCACTGATTCTGCCACCTCTGAGATCAATGGTCGTAAAGGCAGTGTCAGGGGTTGCAGGGGGTAATTTGACCCCTACATGACGCCCATGTCTTGCAGGTGGTGCTAGATTCACCACCCAAGAATCTGAAAGGTCTTTTTGTCTGGGTAAAGAGTGCTTCTCAAACAGTTGAGGAATTGTTAATGCGCCCCTAGTAGCAGTGAGATGCAGCATCTGCATTTCAAATGCTGTCACCGCCCTCTCACTAATTTCCTGGCATACATTTGTTTGCCATGCTCCTAAAAAATATAACTTTTCAGGGAAGGGGTCATATTGTATTCTTAGGGCAACACGTACAGATGTGGCAGTGGCTTGGTGGTATTATCATGAACAATGTTCATGTTTCGTAGGAAAAAGGATAAAAAAGGTTTTACACACTCAAAATTTACTAATTACAGTGGCAGGCTGGGGTACAAAAAATGTGATTTTGCTCTTTGTATTGCAAGTTACACGTGATACCTCAGCCTCACTTACCTTGCTTAACTTTTCACTCACCAACCTATTGCACTCTGGATCTCTATGAAGGCGCTGGAGGGAGAGGCGAGTGCCCAGCAGGACCATTTAAAGACAAAATATCAATTTCTCTTTCCCTCTCTTTCATACTGCCGTCTCCCTGCCTGGCCCTACCTCTCTCTCACAGCTGATCACTTCTTCGGGTGTCATTTCTCTATTTCTTTCATCTCAGTTATTCCTCGAATCCTCTTGTTTCAACTGTATTTCTCTTTTCACCCTACTCTTCACACATTCTCCCTTCTTGTACCTCTCTCTCACCATCCACCCCTACTGGTCTCCTAAAGACCTACTCTCTCACTCCTCCCTCATTTTTCCTCTCCGTTTATCCTCTCTGATTTATCTCAAGCATATATTTTCTTATGTACTCCCATCTCTTTCTTTTATCCCCCTCTTCAGCTCCAAGGGCAAGTGTAAGATTTTTGCCATACTTAAAAGAGGTACCATCTCCTCTAGTAATTGTGCCACAGTTGCTAATCACATTGCTTATATGACTTCTCCTTAAGGAGAACCCTAGACATTCCCCGATTAACCTATTATCCCCTCCCCCAAAATAATTCTCTCCACTTTCCTCTGTCTCACACCTCAGCCGCTCTTTCCCACACCTCCTATTTCTTGAACCAACATTCAACTATCCTCCTTTTTCCACAAATGCTCATTAGATCCTCACCTTTCCCAACCTCTCAGCCCCTTTCTCTGTCTCGTTTACTCTCCGTTCATTCTAACATGTAATGTCTTTCCATCTTCTGACACTTTGATCTTGCTTCCCACATCACACTTTCCACTATCTCTGCATACACATACACCACTGTCTTTTTCACTCTCCTCACACTCACACCTTTCTTAAAACTTCCTTAAAATACATTGTCTACATTTTCTGTTTCTGTTACTGCCTTTTCACACCCTTTTATGATCCTACTGTCTCCCACACCTTCACTTACTTACTTACTTCTCTCTCACACATTCTAGCAACTACTTTCTCACACTTTGACCTGTCAACAAAACGTGTGCTTTCACCCATACACACATGCACCTACACACACCCTACCTTTGCTTAAATCCAACTTTTCCCATTAACATTTGCCATTCACCTTCTTCTCTCCTCCCTCATGCCATACTCTCCCTCAAACTCTGCATTCTGTCTTTTGTGCCTCTTTTTGCTCTTTCACTTTATCTCACCCCCTGTTTCTCAAATCACTTTCACTCTCTCACTCTATCAGCCAAACACTTTCCACAAATAGTTCTATTTCTTATGCTGTCTACCACAAGGGCAAATTTTGAATGATGATTTCACACACTTGTATGAGTGAAAAATCCATGCGGCACAATTGGGTAATTTCAGCCTTATAACCTTCCTTTTGATGTCAGTTGAGCAAATCAAGGACAACTGTAGAGTTAAATGAATAATGTGATGATTTCAATATGAAACTGGTTTGTTATTTGTAAAAATGATTCAGATATTTTGAAACTGCTGGGTGTGAGTGGATTCTTTTTTTTGGGTTTCAATTCTTTATTCATTTTTTAAACGGATATAAACATAAATTGTTCATTAACTATATAAAATGTACATCAAATAGCTAAAAAACTAAGTGCACCAGTAAAGACTTTCCATAATCATCCCGTATTAAATAAGAAGAGAAAGAAAATACACAACATATTATTAAGAAACATTTAAATGATTTTCTGTTCAAATATACTTTCCAAAAAAAGAAAAAAAAAGAAAAGAAAAAGAAATTGACAATCGATTAGATTACAAGAAACATATATATCAGTTTGATGATTAAAATCGAAAAATGAATTATTTCTCAATGAATCATCATAGGAAGGAAAAAGAAAGCACAACTATTCTAGGAAAGAGCCCCAGATATTATAAAATAGTTTTAAGTTATCATTTAGTTTATATATCACTCTTTTAAACTGCGCAATTTCAAACATCTCCTTCAACCAAGATTGGATCGTTGATAAAACATTAAATTTCCAAAAGCGTAGTATATTAACTTTTGCCAGATTAATTGCCGTAGATAACCACCTGAACATTTGTGGAGTAACTCTATCCATTCCAAAAGTATCATGTAATAAAAACAATCGGGGTGATTGAGACAAGATATTACGTAATATTGTTCCTAAATAAATTGCTATTTGTGACCAAAATTGTTGAATCTCTCGACATTCCCATAGAACATGTACGATATCGCATTTAGGTTGATGACATCTCCAACAGTGAGAGTTTGGACTAAGTTTAGCTGAATAAAGTTTAGAAGGTGACCAATGCCATAGATGTAGTATTTAAAAATAATTACATTTTAATCTTACATCATGAAGTCCCTGATTATAATTTTCCAAAACTTTAGCCCAATCTTTATCTGAAAAGGTGATATTAAGTTGTGTGGACCACCATGTTTTTAAATTTTCAGATGTATCATGTGAAAAGGATCTATCAATTAGTATAGAGCAGTGGTCTTCAAACTTTTTAATGCTGCGCCCACCCAGTTGGAAAATAAAAATCTTTGTGCCCCCCCCCCCCACAGAATTTTTCACAATTATTTTAGAAAGATGGCAATGTTTAAATATGTCTAAACCTATTTAAACATTGCAGTGAAGTACTGTTACCTTTTTAAACCTGCAATTACATGCTTCAGCTTAAAACAAAGGCATGTTATCTGTATAATACTTTTTTTGGTCAGCCTTTGGCGCCCCCCCTGGGATCACTTGAGGCCCCCCTAGGGGGGCCTGCCCCCCAGTTTGAAGACCTCTGGTATAGAGTATAAATCAGACACTGTACCTTTGAAATTCTTCCATATATATATATATATATATATATATATATATATATATATATATATATACATATATATATATATATATATATATATATATATATATATATATATAATGAGCAATAGATGATTGTATTGTAGGATCTATACTTGGGTCCATTTTGGGGTTTAAAAAGGACGATATCAGATTAAAGTTCTTAAACTGCGATTTCGGAAGTTTATACGTCTCTTGCCATTGTGAGAATGATTTCAAGGAGTTATTACATGTATATAAGTCCGATATAGTATTAATTTTATGATTTCTCCAGACGAACCAGTTAAGCTCTTTACCCTTATAAGTAATAGCAGAACTATTCCAAATTGGAGCATTTAAGTGAATATAAGTGTTACATTTTATAATTTTTTTGGGCCTTTTGCCATGCTAATTGAGAGGAATAAATAATTGGATTTGAGAATTGTGAATATTTTGGAAATTTGGTATAATAAATAGCCATGGGAGTAGTAGTTTTCAATAAGAATTGTTCTAATTTCACCCAGAGGGGTGTATTATGATTTATGGATATCATATATGTTGAATGCGACAAGTGTTGGGCTAGCCAATAATTTTCCAAGTGTGGAAGTCTTATGCCTCCTTTTAAAGAGGATGAAAGTAATTTTGAACGACTTATACAAGGTTTTTTTTTCTCCCCAAACAAAGCGGGTTGTCAAACATGAAGTACTTTTGAAGAAATTGGAAATAATTGGGAGTGATAACATGCTGAACACATAATTGAATTTTGGGATTGTATTAATTTTAATAATCTGTACTCTGTCCCATAATGAGAGATTTAATTGAGACCATCCTGTGAAATCTCTTTTAAGTTTATCTATAATAGGATTCAAATTGTCCATCATAACATTCTTCAGCCCAGTATTAAGTGGAATCCCAAAATATTTAAGATGTGAAGATTTCTAATTAAATGGGAATTTACCTAGTGAGGCTGGTGTGGTACTATTGTTCATTGGTAGGGCTTCACATTTGGACCAATGAATCTTATACCTAGAAAATGTTGAAAATTGATTTAAAAGGGTGATCAAGGTTTTAACCGAAGAATCTGGGTTAGATATTGTTACTAAGATATCATCTGCATAATAAAAAGCTTTTACCTCTCCTGGTGGTTTAGCAATACCTTGTATATTAATATTTTGTCTAATCGCAATAGCTAAAGGTTCTGAAACAATAAGAAACAACAATGGAGAAAGTGGACATCCTTGTCTGGTAGCCCGAAGAATTTTAAAATAAGATGTGAAACCATTACATGTGATTGGGGCAGTTGGGGATTGATACATTCCTTTGGTTAAAGTAATAAAGTCTGTACCAATACCCATTCTATTCACAGTTCAAAAAATATATCCCCATTCTACTCTATTCAAGGCTTTTTCTGCATCCAGGGACAATATAACATGTTCTTCTGTTTTGTTGCCATAGTAAGTGTAGAATTGTTTGAAGATGGTTTCGAAGAGGATCGAGATGGAACAAAACCAACTTGAGATGGATGGATAAGTGATGTAATAACTGAATGTATGCAAGTCGCAAGTATTTTAGCCAAAACTTTAATATCAGAATTTATTAATGAGATAGGTCTGTAGCTAGAGCATCCTAACGGATCTTTGCCGGCTTTAAGAATGACATTAATACATGCTGGTAAAAATTCTGGAGAAAAATATCTCTTTTTTAAAGCTTCATTAAAAAACAGTTTGTAACAGTGGGATTATTTGAGCTTTTGTAATCTTATAAAATTCGATAGGAAAGCCATCCACCCTGGGAGCTTTATTTGTAGCTAGACAGTTGATAGCTTTTGTGATTTCTTCTGTTGTTAAATGCCCTTCCAGTCTTAATTTCTGTTCTTGGGTTAATTATGGGATTTTTAAATTAGTGAAAAAGTCATCTTCCTCTTTAGTATCTTCACAGTTAAATGATGTATAAAGTGTTTCATATTAGTTCTGAAATTGTGCCAGTACATCTGTTGGAAGTGTAAATAAATAATTTGAAGAATTTTTAATAGCAGATATCGTTCTAGAGGATTACTGTTGGCATGATTGATATGCTGGAAGTCATCCAGCTTTCCACCCCCTTTCATAATTACGTTGGGGAATTAAAAATATACATTTTTCATCAGGAGAAGTATAGAAATAATTAAGTCTGAATTTTGCTGAAAGTAGTTTTTTTTAAATCTCAGGAGATTCGATTTTGCTATAATTATTCGAGAGTAATATAACCTCTTTTTCCAGTAATATCCTTTCACTATTCAGTTGTTTTTTAAGAATATATGAGTCTCTCATAATCATTCCTCTAATGACTGCTTTGCCAGTTCCCCAAAGTATACCAGTATCTGTAACTGAATCCTTTTTTTCATCAAGAAATTGTTCAACGTGTTGACATAAATTTGATTTGGCTTGAGGTGTTTTATATGAAGAGATATTGAATCTCCAATTAGGTTTAGGAGTCTGTGTTAATCCAATATTAATATGTGTATCTATTAATTAATGATCTGAAAGGCTACATGGAGTAATTCCTGCATGTGATGTTGATTGTAACATTGTAGGTGAAGTTAGAAAATAATCTATTCTAGAGCTAACTAAATGTGAACAAGATGTGAACGTATAATCTTTGTCGTCTGGATCTAGCAGACGTCATGGTTCCTGCAATGCAACATCTTCTATAAGATCTTTTAAGATATGGCTGTCACTTGTATGATACATGTCTGGTTTGCCCGATCTATCAATGAATGGATCTATGGTAACATTGCAATCTCCCCAATTTTTACTCATGTAGATCCAAAAGAAGAGAGTAATCTACTAATCTTGGAGATAAAGATCATTTTGGAATCATTGGGTGCGTATATCATGCCTACAATCATAAAAGAATTTGTAACATGAATTTTAACAAATGCATATCTGCCATCATCATCTAACCATGTTTGAATAATTTGATATGGTAAGTTTTTATGAAAGAGAATAGCTACCCCACATGAATAGGTGTATCATCAATATTAGAGTTATTCTGGGTTATACTAGCATGTATAACTTGACCAATCCAATATCTTTTCAATTTTTCGCTTTCCGATTCATTAGGATGGGTTTCTTGCAAAAAGGCAATGTCTGGTTTTTGTGGTCCAAGCACGTTAACTATCTTCTTTCTCGTAATAAAATGTGTCAAACCATTAACATTCAAGGAAATAACATTCAAGGGTTTCAATTTATAGACTGACATATTTAGACTAAAAAAACAATATCAATCCGAATTACAATGATATGAAACAGTATGAAATAAAGATGAGAGAAAAGAGTAAGAGAGTATATATTTCCAAATGCGTCAGTGTATATGAATGTTATGAATGGAATACCGAATCAGTTAATTTTTTATAATATATTAAAATAAGAAATTATTATTTATATAAATTGTCAATGCAAAATAAAATGTCCAACACTAGTGATAAGTCAATTTTGTACATCTAACAACAAAAACTTTAAACTGGGGAGATAAACCAATGTGTCTCAGAGAGTTGAGCAGAGAAGAGGGAGTTAGTGCCATTTCAAGTATAAAATAAAATATCTGATAGCATAATCAAATATAGTTACATAGAGAAGGATATGGAAAATAAAGAAGAAATATAAGTTAAGGAGGAAATAGGCAGAGTCTCATCGCATATGATTAATATTTCAACCTTGATCAGAGTTTCAAAGGTGATCTTTTGGATGCTATTTTTTCCAGGCTTTAAGTTTACCACCATGTGACCAGTGACGTTGAACAGTCTCCCATTCTCCCATTCTCCCTGATTCGCATCATCTGAAGTGTTAGATGGGGAAGATTCCTTTGTTGGTGAAGGAGAAGAAGTCTTATGTTCCATCTCTGAGTCCTTGTCATCATAATCATTCAAAAATGATTCCAAGTCATAAGGATCTAAATATTCCTTGGTTTTCCCTTGAAAAGTTAAAATCATAGTGGCTGGCTCCAGAAGACCATATTTTATGTCTCTTTTCTTTAATCTAGCACTTAGGTTTAAAAATTGGTTCCTTTTGAGATTAGTAGGTGCTGAAAAATGTTCTGTGATGATTACTTGAGATTTTTCATACTCATATGGACCATGCTTCTTTGCTGCCATGATAATTTGACGGGTTTGTTGATGCCATGAGCACCAGGCTAGAATATGTTGACGTGTTGTAGAGTGGTCCATTCCCCGTGTTCCAACCCGGTGAGCTCTATGAAATTCTTAAGGCACTGTGAGTGTGATGTTCGTCAGAGTTGGAATTAAAGTGGTCAAAAAGTCTAGTATATTATCTTTCTGTAGTTGTTCTGGAAGACCTATAATTCTAAGATTATTCCTTCTACTTCCGTCCTCTAAATCAATCATTTTTTGGTGCAGATACCAAATATCCTGACCTGTATCAGGTGTCTTATTTAGGCGGGATTCAATATTCGTAATCCGACTGCCCATTGTCTGTATGCAGGATTGAAATTTGATATCATTCCTTAGTCCTTGAACTTCCATAGTATTTGTAGAGACTGCATTGTCCAGAGACGCAATAGAGGATTTTATGTCTACTAGTTCTTTCAAAATTGTATCCATAGCTGTTGAGCGTAGTTCATTTGAATCTGCCATTTTACATTTGTAGTCAGTGGCGTCAGGATTTGATAATAAAGCTGCACTATATGACAATTGCCTTACTACTTTGGGTTCTGACATAAGGAGTAAATTAGTTGTCTTCCAAAGTTCTGTTTATAATTGGTGCCTAGTCACTTAATACTTCAATTCTAACAAGAAGCTTGATTTTGATCTCCCATGTAGTACCTACATTGCAGCATATATTCCATTTCCATTTCAAAATAAGTTCTATCACGTTGGCTTGTTATATGCATGCAGAATGACATTAAAAGAGGAAGAAAGCAATAAATTACTTCAATTTCCATCTCCTTAAGCAAGTGTGATATCCACCGTGTAGATTACAGTCAGCTTTTGCCAAAGTTCTATTTATTCTACTAAGCCTTGCAAATGCTATCCTTGCGTCTTCCAAATAGTGCTATATTATAATAGAGTCATTCATACCGGGCAGTGTTCAAGATAGCACACAACAGTTTTGATGCTGCTCAGTACAGTAAGGTAGGGAGTGATCGCAGTTTCCTGTATTCTCTGGGCCACATGTATGTTATCCTGTCATCATCCGTGGCGCGCTACATTGCGATGCGATCGGTCAAGTGAAAAAAGCATCCAGAGGTGTTGCATGACCATTTCAAAACATGATACAATGAGGTAAGGAGCACACACGTTTATTAATTACCGCTAGGCCGCAGGCATGATCTCTTGCCATATTCCACATCGCGCTGCGTAACAATAAGATCAGACAAGTTGGAGATTATCCAGGAGCATCATGTGGCATTTCCGATGTTGTGCGGTGTAACAAGGTGAGAAGCGTTAGCATTTTAAAGTTCCAAAATGCATAAGAAAGCGTTCCGTATCAGTCGGAGTTTGAGACAAAGTTCACGCCGCCATTTTGGCCTTACCGATCGACGTATCTTTCAGAATTTAATTCAATTGCAGAGTGGGTTGTTCATACATCTTGAATTCTACGCCATGCTGCTGATATCCGACATGTACTCTCCCTCTTTCCAGATATATAGAGGCCGGAGAAATATCCTTTGGCCTGTTTCCCCGTCTCCGTTCGTTCCGGCTCTAGAAAAGAGCCGCCATCTTCCTCGGCGCTTGGCTCCCCCCTTCTATCGTGAGTGGATTCTTTAGTTCTTCAGATGTTCAAGAGTTTTACTTCTACAGGTGTAGTCATGTAGGTGAGTGTTATTTGGAGCAGCCCAGACACCTCCCAAGTCATGACCTTCAAGTCAGACAAACAATAAGCTCTTTGAAAAGGTTTTGAGTTCACATGTACCACATGATTCCAGTCTTGTTGCAGCTTCTCAAACTGATACGATCTCCAACTGAGATTGCAGGCTTTGCCTAAATGAATATTGGGTAAATATCAAGGGGGACCATAAAAAGTCAGAAAGTGAAAAATAGTACACTCCCTTTAAAAAGAAGGTTGTCATAGGATAGTGACCTCACTTCTTGTGATGTATGACACTACCATGCATTGTTTTTTTTAACACTTTATTTAAACATTTCCTTATAATAACTTGTAGCCGTTACATTACCATGTGTGTACTTCACCGTATTGCTTAATTCAACAAACATTCATTCTGAATGATACATTTCATAATGGGTAAGCTAATATCTTCGCTAAAATAATTGTAAAGTTTATACATTGCCACATACATGCCATAATATTTACTTTTTAGTTTTATGGACCATTTGTATTTTACTTATCCCCTGCATGAATTTGCCCACCTGCTTCTTTCGCCATCCAGTACCTTCTCAAGGGCCTCCAGCTGTCTATGGGCGCGATATTGCAGGGAGTACTGTAAGTTTCCGAGTTCATGTTACAGGGGGCTATGTCTTTTATCCAAGCTTCTATTGTGGAGCCGCCACACCATTCCAGGTCTTTGCCACCCCTCTCTTCCCCATCAGCAATGCAATGTTCAAAACTTTTGTTCTACTTTTTGAGACTTTTTTCACATACCACAGCAGTGCCATTATTGGTTCACACATCAAGAACAGTTACGTGATCTTGTTCATTTTCAAAAACAGTTTGTGCCGAAATGCAGCTATTTTCGTCCAGCACTGTGCCAAATTCATCCCCCATGAGCATTACATCTAGTACAGTTATCATTTTCCCTCCCACCATACTTTATCATGCTGAATGACATTTAGTAGATACTGTACAAATATTCAGAAATAATTAGCCCCTGATTTAAGAAAAGTGGCGCGCACCAAGTGCAGTGCCGCTTTTCTTGCATCCCTTAGTGCCCCCCTCACGCCACCATGTTTGCGCCATATCTAAAATATGGCGCACCATGGCGGTAGTTAGGAGAACTAGCGTCAACATTTTTTACACTAGTCTAGATCTTTGTAGAATTAGCGTAAAAAATGTTGACGATAACCCTGCAAAGCCCATTGAGGCCCATTGTAATCAATGGTGTGCCTCCTTTTAAAGCCTGCTCTGAGCAAGTGTTAAAAGTGGCAAAACAAATGATGCAAAGAAATCTCTTAGATTTCATTGCACCATTTTTTCGGTCCCCTCTA
The DNA here is from genome assembly GCF_031143425.1 of Pleurodeles waltl. Taxonomy (NCBI): domain Eukaryota; kingdom Metazoa; phylum Chordata; class Amphibia; order Caudata; family Salamandridae; genus Pleurodeles; species Pleurodeles waltl. Next base: position 514,117,461 of record NC_090440.1, read on the forward strand.
ATGGGGGAATGCCTCCTTTGCATACATTTTGCCTGGCACAGGCACCGCAGAAAAGGCAGTACTCTGCATGCTGTTTACAACCGATTAACGTGCCTCATGATTTTCTCAAATGTTGAATCGTACAGTTGTTCGCACAACCTGGTATATTTTCAACTATTTCTCTGGTTTGATATATAGTACCCTGATCATCAGATTTTGTATACCTAATAGACTCTGCTGCCTACTCAGGTTTGATTAAACCTGCTAAGGTTTGGCTGGGTCTCTCCCCCCATACTGTCTTGCAGCCTTATATTTCCCATGATAGCTCATTTCTCATTCTGCTTTACCACAGAAATCATGTAATTTAGAATGTATCTTAATGGTTGTCGAAGTTTTATCATTGACAGATTCACTGCTCATTTCTGGAAGTCTCTCCCTAGAATGTTTAGTCTGCCTCCGAAGGCCTTTAGTATTCCATGTCATTTAGAAATACATTCACTCCTTATTAAAACTTTGAATGGTTCCCAAAGTGTCCTGGTCCTTCGACTGAATCTAATATTCACTTCAAAATACATTTCCATAGCTCGTCATATTTCTTCTTTGAACACAATATCCAATATTATAGTGGGAGGGAGCCTCCATGGTCTTTGTGTTTGTATTGTGTTTGTCTTGTGCGTGGATATATAGTATTAGCACTATTGGCGAATGATCTGAATATGTGCGGGGTAAACAGTCCATCCTTGTTGTCTACCCTATTACATCTTTACTCCCTAGCCAAAAATCTGTTCTGGAGGCAGAACTATGTACTGTCGAATTATAGCTGTATACTTGATTCTGACCATTTCTGACTCTTCAGTGGTCTACCCGTTTGTTTTCTTATATCACATCCAGCAATTTGCAGCAGTGTGGTATTTGTCCCTACTGTTGGTACTATCTATCCAAAGACCCATGTTATATTACAGTATTGTCTATACCCATATGATAGAATGCACATGCATATTTCTGCATTTTCACTTTGATACTTATGGGAAAAGTATAGGGTTTTAATAATTTGGGCCATAGGCATTAAGGGCCAGATGTAGCAAAGTGTTTGCGCCTCGCAAACGGCGAAAATCGCCGTTTGCGAGGCGCAAAAGCCACTTTGCCATTCAGAAATGCATTTTGCGAGTCGGCTCCTGGTATTCCCTTCCTATTTGCGACTCGCAGTGGGATGCAATTCCATTTGCGACCGCGTACGCAGTTTATGCTGTTTGTTAATATTAAGAACTACTTGGCTACTCAAACTAGGAATGTCATAAATTCAGTTTGTGTCCAGTCTCCTCTACCCCTCCAACTTCCAGCAGAAAAAACCTAATTCGAATCTCCTCTTGTAAACCTGTTTACCCTACCGACCGGATCTAACCCACAGACAACTGCTGGTATTTCTGGGGGTGACATTTTGAGTTATCTTAATAACACAGAATATATTCTATTGTCATTGTTTTGCTGTAACCCAGTCTGGTTTGTGTAGTACAATTACTCGTTCCCATGTACACATTAATGGGCTCACACCTAACAACAAACTGGGTGTCCACCTATACTGCAAACATCTTTGCATGTGTCCTACTGCTCTGAGGCAAAACCATCAGTGAGTACTCTAATCACATCCCTAAACCCCAGTGATGTAAGCAGTTTATTAATCTACTTTCCAGTTGTATCGAGATGTGTCCCTATTTATCTCTTCATCACTCTCGACATAGTAATTTCCTGCTGCCATTTTTGCTTCCTTATCTGCTTACACTGATTCAGTCATTGTCGCTTTGGCCTTGGTTTGTGTCCTAGGTTATCTCGGATGATCTGAAACACGTGGACTGTCCCATCCAGGTTAAAGCGCAATCTGGCTGGACACAGCATGGCATACTTGACATTAAGGGGGTCATTCTGACCCCGGCCGGCGGCGGAAGCCGGCGGCCTGGCTGGAACCGCCAGAATACCGCTGCGCGGTCAAAAGACCGCCGCGGGTATTCTGGGTTTCCCGCTGGGCTGGCGGGCGACCGCCAGAAGGCCACCCGCCAGCCCAGCGGGAAACACCCTTCCATGAGGATGCCGGCTCCGAATGGAGCCGGCGGAGTGGAAGGGGTGCGACGGGTGCAGTTGCACCCGTCGCGATTTTCAGTGTCTGCATGGCAGACACTGAAAATCTTGGTGGGGACCTGTTACGGGGGCCCCGCAACACCCCATACCGCCATCCTGTGCCTGGCGGCCAAAACCGCCAGGAACAGGATGGCGGTATGGGGGTCGGAATCCCCATGGAGGATTCCCCAGGGCAGCGGAAAACCGGCGGTACACCGCCGGTTTTCCGTTTCTGACCGCGGCTGTACCGCCGTGGTCAGAATGCCCAAGGGAGCACCGCCAGCCTGTTGGCGGTGCTCCCGCGGTCGTTGGCCCTGGCGGATTTTACCGCCAGGGTCAGAATGACCCCCTAAGCTCTTGCAGCCTTTTGTTTTACCCATGTGAACACACATCTTCATTCCTGTACAGCTTTGGTGTGTAAGATTCCTTCATAGTAAATGTCTATCATGTCTCGTACTAGGACTATGATTTTTTCCCTATCCCTGTAGTTCTGTAAATTGGCCAGGGTGTGGTGTGGTGAGGCTAGGTCTGAGGACCAAGGTGTCATCTATGAATACAGGCTCTCGGCCAAACATTGCTAGCAGCATTTTCTCTACAAATACCTCCATTTATATTATGGCAGGCAATTCAAGAGCTCTTGATATGCGTCTATTGCTCATACAGGATCATACCTCCAAGTCTTCACTCTTCCTCTTGAGCCTCACCAATGCTTCTTCCATGCTTTTTTGTTTCTTGGTTACGCTATCAATCTGATCTTCAGCATCTGAGATGCGACATTCAGTGGTTGCAACTTGTGAGTCATGTCTCTCCAGCTTTTCATTCATAGCATCTAGGCCCATATTTATACTTTTTTTAGCGCCGCATTTGCGTCATTTTTTGACTCAAAAGCAGCGCAAACTTTCAAAATACAATTGCATTTTGAAAGCTTGTGCTGTTTTTGCGTCAGAAATCGTCATAAATGCAGCACTAAAAAAGTATAAAAAGTATAAATATGGGCCCTAGTATTTAAACTAGCAAGCCTATCTTGTTGTTTTCACCAGATTCCCATTCACCTGCAGTTGCAGAGCTTGCATTCCCTTAACTGAGGCCCCCTCAGCCTGCCTATCCACCATATGTTAGAATCAACCTCTGCACTTCCATCTTGGGCTTCTGGCATTTTTTCATATCAAAGACCAATTTGCCTTTTTTTTAATCACCTCTCCCCATATTCGGTAATGGGTGGGACTGTTGACGCCTTCGTGGATTGATTGAGGTTGTAAGTACAACATAGGGCTTGACAAGGATGCTATGTGATTACATGTGTTTCTATTTTTAGTAAATCAGAGCCTTTTATTCATGTGGGACCCAGGACATTCTCACCAAAGAGTTTATGAGCGTCTGTGCAGTAAAAAAGCTATCTTCAGCTGACATGCCAGCTGTTGGCTGTCATTTTATGTACTGTTGTCTATTGTGTGTGAATATTCCCCTCCTGTTCCCTGGTCCTTACTGAGGACGTGTTTTTGAGCTCATTGGTGACAGACATAAATTAAAAGTGGTGGGACAGGTGGAGGGGATGTGGGGGGGAACACAGGGCAGGAGCGCGGGGGAGACCTATCGGGGGGAGGTTAAAAACAAATTTACTTACCTGGTGCTGTCGGCCGCCTCGCACTTCTTTGCTTTCTGGTACAAGCATCAAAGATTCCCTGGGCAATCCCCACGCTGCTCTCATGCTAATCTAGCATGAGAGCAGTGCGGGATTGGCCTGAGCGGCTGGTTTGCCGCTCGCTCAAGCTCAGGGAGTCTGTGCTGTTTCTCCAACGTGGCTGTCAAATACAGCTGGGTTGGAGAAACCTAACTGCACATGTCTGTTTGGCCAGTCTAGAACAGCCGGCCAAACAGACATGCGCAGTTTCGGGCATACTCCACTTCCCCCTCCCATCAGCCGACTCCACCTCTCCCTGCACAGGTTGGCTCAGCCAGCAGAAGAAAAATAAAACAATAGTGAAATATATATTTTTTCTGCTGCTGGCTCTGAACCAGCGGGGTGACGCTCCTCTGCCACCGCTGTTTGAGTTGCAATTTAAGGCAGCAGCAATTTCTGATGCTGCCACCGAGTGAGGTTATCTGGTGGTTTTATTGTTTACCTACACTTCTGCTCAGTTTTCTCCTCACGGCTTGCAGTGCAGTCCCAACTGTGACCGCCATCTATGCACCACTCCCTTTGGCTGCACCGCTGGGCCAGACTTCCTCAGGTCTCTCCTCAGCCAGTACAGGGAATTACATAGGTCAGCAACATCAACAGTATCACTTGTAGATTACTGGAACCAGACTGGTTTTGATGCCCCAATTAATCAGCACTGGATCGGAGTGTACACTAAGGGCCTCATTACACGTTTGGTGGTCTTAGGACCACCATGTTGGCGGTGGCGGTGACATTGGCGGTATTCAGTACAGAACACAGCCAAAGCACCACCGGCACTGCCTCTGTGGTCCGGCCACCACAGACGATGGTAGCCACCTGCCAATCAGCAGTGACCATGTTTCCGCCGGCAGATTACGAGGTTACACACTGCCAAGGTTTCCGTCGTGATCCACCACCACGGAACCCTAGGTGGAAACTAACTGTTTAAAAAGAGACATCCACCTTCAGGAAGCCATAGTCATCAGGAGCCGCCATTGAACCTGAACTAGAAGTCTTCCCACTGCTCCTGCTCCCCCAAAGACTTCGGAATCTGTGGTGACGATGACAACAGCAACCGTCAGTACACACACACTTACCTGTTACTCTAGTAGCTTGTCAATTTTTGTACACCCACACAACATATATTCGGGAAGGGGGTGTGAGGACAACACTCACATGTAACAGCACACTAACACGCACACTCACATACAGCCACACACACACTCTCAAAACAACCACACCACAGCCACCACACACACATACACACACACACAGGTACGCATGGAAACACTGCACAGGCCCACACTGACAAAGTACCCCACAACACCACAACACATCACAACACAACTGCATTATCTCCAATCTCTTGGCAGGGACCCACAGGGGACACTACTCAGGGACACATCACACATACATGACAACGTAACACCAACAGGCAAAAAATACACACAATTACACAACCATACTACTTAACGATCAACTTACGCCGAACATCGTTTATAACATACCATCCACAAAACACGCACAGTCAAAGCGCACAAAGCCACACAACACCCCAACAAACACATCTCAAAACAAACAACAATCAATACCAACACAACAAAAAATCCTGAACACACAATTGTCCATCACACAACACACACTCTATTAGGTTCAGACAAAAGCACTGCACACAACCTCACATACTGGCTAAACAACACAGGTTACCAAAGCAGCACACACACACAAACACACACACATATAGACACACAACTAATGTCAGCCAGGAACAACTCCATACTAGGGAAAGAAATGCATGACAAAGATTTAAGCAGTATGGAGTTAAGCAGGTTGGTTCTAATTATTATAATAATCCAAAATATTGGAAAAACAAAGGCCTAAGCCAGTCCTCAAGTAACAGTCCTAATGCACACAGTGCACATATGTGTGCCCGAACTTGACTCCTGACTGCCATGTAACCTCCACATGTAGGGGCATCTATGGGTCAGGCAGGCTCTTCAGGGGTTATCTTTGGGGGGGAATGGTGGGGTGGTTGTGTTTAGGGTTTGGCAGGGGGCCTTTGGGATCTGGTTTGGGAAAAGGGTATTGGCCATATATTAGGTTTAGGGGACAGTTGTTTTATTTAGGACGGCTCGACTTCTTGGCAGGGGCAGGGGCATGGGTTCTTGCAGGTGGGGCAAAGGAGGTCTTGGAGGTGGTAGGGCCGGAATTGGGGAGGGACACAGAATGTTTAGGGGTATCACGAGGTGGGAGAGGAGTAGGGAAAAGGGCAAACTCCAAAAAGAAAGTTTTTTATACACACAGGGCCGGTCAAAGCAAAAGGGTTTGGATGTGGAGGGAGAAGAAGTGGTTGTCTGAGGTGTTGGTGTAGATGTCTTGAGTGCATGTTTGTGTGAGGTATGTTTGTGGGTGGTGGGTATCTGTTGGGTGGGTGAGTGCGAGTGTTTATGTGTCTTGAGATGAGGGTGGGGCGAGATGCTGGGAATGCCGTGGTGGGTGGGTGACTATCCGTTGGGTTGGTGACTGCAGGAATGGTGGATGTGCTGCTTGTAGGAGTGTCAATGGTTATGGTGTCTGTGAGTGTGGTGACTGGGGTGGATGTCTGAGGGTCTGCTGTGGGGCTGTCTGTGGGTAGGATTGGTGTGGTGGCTGGATCTGTGAATGTTGGTGTAGTGACTGCAGGTGTGTTAGGTGTGCTGTCAGTGATATTGAGGGTGGTGAGGTGTCAGGGCAGGTTCTGACTGTAGCTGTGTGTGCATCTGAATGTTGCTTGTGTGCATGCCAGTGGTGTGCCTTGTGGTGCTTGTGTTTCTCTGAGCTACCCTTGGATGTTGAGGTGGATGCATGCCTGTCTGTCTGTGTACTTTGGCTGGGTCAGGGAAGAGGGGATTGGGAAGTGGAAGGTGGAGGGGGGATGGGAGACAAAGGGTGACTGGCTGCCGTCAGTGTGGAGGTTAGAGCCAGAAAGGATCTCTGTAGGCCAACCAGTGCACCGTGAATGCCCTCCAGGAACTGGGTTGTAAGATCCTGGATGACATTCATGATGTTTAACTGACCCACAGACAGGGTCCTCAGGAGGTTAATAGCCTCCTCACTGAGGGCAGCAGGACTGACAGGGGCAGGAGCAGAGGTGCCTGTGACAAAGGAGACACCCACCCTCTTTTTTTGAGGGGACACGGCCAACTGGTTGGGGAGCTACATGGAGGGTGGTGGTAGTAAGGGGGGTGGCAGACTGAGATGGTGTTGGGGTGGTCACAGATGGATCCACCACTACCAGGGAGTGCCCACTGGAGGAGGATTCCGAAGATGAAGAACTGGCACCTGTCTCCCTTGTGCCACTCCCTTTGCCCTCCGAGCAACTGGGTCCCTCAGTGTCGGTGGTATCATGAGCTTGGGCAACGTGGCGAGCAGCTTCCCCACTTGGCTGTGTCCCGTCTCCTTAGCCCACCGATGCTAATGCAGAGAACCAGAGAGAGAGGTAGGGTCATCAAATTTTTTACATACCATGTACATTACACCATACACTACAGTAATATCACATCTATGTGTAAAACACCTCCAGGTAGAAACCATTTTGGGCCATCATCATGTCCCAACAACATCATACATTCCACAACCTCATATTACAACACTGTCACACCAAACATAAGCCTACTATCTGACCACACATCACCATCTTATCAGTACAGCTAAAACACAAACTATTCCTGCACAAGATGATTTGTCAACATAAAAAGTGTGTCCCTATACAGAGAATCACTATGAAACAACAATCCAGCAATGGAAATCAGTGTTAACTGTGATTTATAATTCATACCTACTCCAAATCTGCACCTGCTCAGTCCATTGTCAGATGTCTTGTTCTATGAAAGTTACCTCATCACATTCCAATTACAACAGAGCATGTTGCTTAGCTCACATCTCTAAAATTGAACTGTGTCTCTAACATTCACAATGGCAAAAAACTAACTCAGATGCATCTACTCCATTTGGCATATCCAAGTTTAAAGTATAATAGACTCCTATTCCATTTCAGCACCTCGTGTGTCAACTATGTTTTGGCAAAGGATTACACAGACATTCTGGACCTAATGACCTTAGTCATTCTCACATACAAAACAAAGTAATGTACAACAATAGGGGTCTACTTAGCACACAGGATACACCCACAGACAACTGCAGGGAGCATACCAACACCTTCAATACAAGGAACACCTCTTGTGTGCATGAATGTCACATACAATTCCACTAATCATGCTGAGTAGCAACCTCCATATAACATGATCAAATTACCAACATCACTATCAACACTTCGGACCTGAGTCACCTTACATCTTTGGAGTATAGTTACATATATATAAACTACTTCTAAAGTAACCATGAGTGACATACACCTAGAGCCCAGCAATTTCACTGACTACAGATACCATTTCACCAACATGTAACTGTCAACTACAACACCTGCAACACTGGGGAGGCAAGGTCTGCTGCTATACCCAGCTCCTTTGGCTGCTGCTGCCTCTTCCATGCCTCGGAGCTAACTCTTTCTGCCTGTGCCTCATCCCGGGTGGTCTAGTGGCCATTAACAAGTAAGTATCTCTCCCTATCTTTCCTTTACTCCTGCTTCTATACTTCTGGCTTTTTTCTTTCACTTGTTTTCTACTTTTGTTTTTTTCTTTTTCTATCCTTTTTCCGTCCTTTTCTGTCCCTCGCCCTCCTGTGCCGCTCCTGCCCCTGCGGCCCCTCCCTCCTCCCCATGCTAGGCGCCTTTCCTGCCCTCCCACCTCCCAGCTGACTGGACCCCCACTCCCTCCCCTTGTTAATAGGGCCCCTGGCATGCCAAAGGCAAGTCTGTCTGTGCCAGGACCGCGCCCAGCGCCAGGAACCCTGGATCTCAGACAAGCCATCCCCTGGTCAGCATCCATTATGATGCTGTGACCCTCCACTTCCTTAACAATGGAAGTCTCAGCGACTGCTGCACCACATCCCCCAAGGACACCCATGGAGCTTTTTTGTGCAAGAACTGCAACTTCAGTGCCGTCCAAAACAAGCAGAAGGTACTCCTCACAACCGGAAACAAAAAACACCCACCACAACCCCATCAACTGCCTCCTCCATCGTACACAAGTCTTCACTACATATCAAGGCCAACTCAGAAGAACAGTGCACCACCATGGAACACCTTCACTTCCTGGTCCACACCAATCACAACTCCTCCATCCGTGGCACCCTGGTCCACAGACCACCCGGCACCTGCCCAACATTCATCAACGACATTGTAGAAATTCGTCACCCCCAGGCCCTGGCATCCAATGACTACCTCCTCCTCGGTGACCTGAATTTCCAACTCGTGGACCGCAACGATCGAAACACCACCGCTCTACTTGACAACCTCTCCACCTCAGACACCTGATCACTGGGCCCACGCACATCGCAGGACACACACTGGACCCCATCTTCATCTCAAGCAAACAGATTACCATTGAGACGATCTCCAACCCCAGACTGGACCGACCACTGCTGCCTACACTTCACCATCACCGCACCCAGTAGCCGCATCCGCACCCCCAGGACCTCCACAGGAAATGGAACAAAATAACGAACAAGCAACTCACCACAACTCTCACCAAATCCCTCCCGCCTCCCTACGATGATGCCAACACCTCAGCGCGCAATCTCAACACATGGATCACCGAATGGACAAACATTCTAGCCCCCCTCCGTCTGACATTGGCTGAGTGCCCACTAAAGAAAGCCAGCTGGTTCACCACCAAACTCCAAGAATCCAAATGCACCCACAGGCGCCTAGAGAAAAAATTGAGGAATAGCCAAACCACAGAAGACCTCGCCTCCTTCAGAGCCGCAACCGCCATCCACTACCGACATATCAAGAACGCATCAACTCCTCCATACACAACAGGAAGTTACCTTTCTCAGTCATAAATGAGCTTACAAATCCCCCTCTAAAGCCACCAGCATCCTCCATCGCAAGACCTCTGCGACAAACTTGCCACCTTCTTCCACTGCAAGATCCAAGACATCTACGACAGCTTCCTCCCGGAAAACCAAGCCAGCACCAGCACCTACGACTAACCCACCCCCCCAGAACCCACCCAGACCATCCACAGCTGGTCCACGCTCACCACGGAAGAAAGAGAAAGTATCATTCCACTCCGGAGGCCTTTCCAGCATCACATTTACGTCAGAGCCAGCAAATCCATCGCCCCCAAGCACTGGAACACAATAAACTGCTCCTTCAATGCTGGCACCTTCCTCGTGGACTGAAAACATGCCAAAGTATGCCCCCTCCTGAAGAAACCCTCGGCCGACCCATCAGAACTAAAGAACTTCCAGCCCATCCCCTGCTACCCTACCCGGCCAAAGTACTGGAGAAAACTATCAACACACAACTGCGAAATTTCATCAAAGTCAACAACTCTCTGGACAGCTTCCAGTCCGGGTTCTGCAGCAACCACAACATGGAGACAGCTCTTCTTGCAGCCACGGACAACATCCGATCACTTTTAGACCGCAGCCACACCGCAGCACTCATACTCCTCGACCTCTCAGCGGCCTTTGACACAGTATCCTAAAGCACACTATGCACCAGACTACACGACGGAGGAACCCGCGGAACAGCACTGAAATGGATCCACTCCTTCCTCTCTGGAAGGACTCAGAGGGTCAGGCTCCCTCCCTACACATCTAAACCCACATGAGTCAGCTGCGGAGTTCCCCAAGGATCCTCTCTGAGTCCAACTCTTTTCAACATATACATGACCCCACTCGCAGCCATCGTCAGAAGCCACGGAATGGACATCATGTCATACGCTGATGACACACAACTCATCATTTCCCTCACCGAAGACCTGGACATGGCCAAAAGGAATTTCCACTCGGGAATGGGAGTCATAGCCTCCTGGATGAGAGAAAGCTGCCTCAAGCTCAACTCTGACAAGACAGAGCTCATCATTTTCGGAAGCGCCACCTCAGCATGGGACTACTACTGGCGGCCCACATCTCTCAGCACCCCGCCTTCACCAACTGAGAACGCACGCAACCTCGACATCATCCTTGACTCCTTCCTAACTATGACCCGACAGGTAAACTCAGTCATCTCCTCCTGCTGGCACACCCTATAAAAACTCTGGAAAATTTTCAAATGGATCCCAGCAGACTGCTGCAGGACAGTCACCCACGCCTTATTCACAAGCAAGCTTGACTACGGCAATGCTCTCCAAGCTGGCACCATGACGGGAAACATAAAAAAGCTGCAACTCATCCAGAACACCGCCGCCAGATTTGTCCTTGACATCCTACACCAAGAAGATATCTCCCAGCACCTGAGGACCATCCACTGGCTCCCGATAGAAAAATGAATCACCTTCAAGCTACTCACCCACACGTGCAAAGCCATACATAACGCCAGACTGTCCTACCTGAACCACCGTGTCTCCTTCCACATCCCCACCAGATCCCTCTGCTCCACTCAACTGGCTCTGGCCACTATCCCTCGCATTAGGAAAAAAACTGCCAGATGACAATTCTTCACATACATTGCAGCAAAGAGCTGGGACAACCTACCCTTATACCTGAGACAAAGCTCATCGCTCACCATCTTCAGGAACAACCTCAAGACATGACTTTTTGGATGAGGCTCCAAGCTCCCCCCAGACCTCTACCTTCCTCGCCTCCCCAGCGCCTTGAAACCCTCATGGGTAAGTAGCCGTGCTCTACAAAAACTAATTGATTGATTGACTATGAAGTCATGGTTAAATGAGCTCATCCATACTAAAATACTTCAAAACAGAATCAGTATAACAAATATAAGTATGCCAAACCTTAATCTCAAATCTTAAAAATGGCATGAAGTACCAATGTATACATGATGTTGGCATAAAACAGTGTATGTTGTACCTATATAGAAGATGTCCTGCCCTAAGTAGCATGCAACATAAATTGGCTAAGTGAATAGCAGGCTAGCCACTTACCGTCTTAATAACATACATGGTTCAGATAGTCTGAACTCGCATGTCTATGATATGTCTTGCACTAGGAATGTATTATTACCACCATGCTTTTCATCATGTCTGACGTCCACCCTGATCAAACTTCACATTTGCCAATGTACAGTCCACACTTAACAATGTGGACACCTCCTCACACCTCTGAGTAAGTGTGGCAAGTATGCCATATGAAATTTCTGAATGAGATGACACCCTCACATGAAGTTTACATCTATTTTACAACTCAGGAATATTTGGACTCTTTCTCACCTGTGAGACCCTATGTTGCACACAGAGATATATCCAGTGGAATAGGAATGGGCTGAGACCAAAGAGGTGAACAACTTACCCACAGGATATCATATATTATAGCACTGTAGTGGTACACGCATGACACAGTCACATGTGCATCACCACATGCTGTTATACAATAGGCTCAACATAGGTGAGTTATATTTCCCTATACACAATACCATGTCCACACCTGTGTATCAGTGGTAGCAACTGTATTTCTATGTGTTCCTAGGAGAGCCTATACCTTTAGTACTTACCACATTCTTATAGTTTAGATACTTACATATCAGACACTGAACTGGCCGAGGGATTTAGATGTGTGTAGTCAGTACTCCCTTGTGGCAGCTGGAAAAAGTTATGTCCACATGCACCATACCAGCACAAGTGGTCAGAACACTTCAGTCACAGCAAGTAGGCAAACATTCCCATCCTCTAAGTTCAAACTCCTTTACAATTTAGTCTCTGCAGGCAGCCCATGTGTGGAGTGGAGTGTCCCATACAACATGCATGATCAGTACCTCAGATTGACTACAATGGCAATGTCCAACATGGTTGTAACTGCCTACTGCCATGATGGCATCTACTGGCAGAGTTAAGTCACTTTCTCCTGTCCAGTACAGTAGGTCAGACAGCTGCCATTTTGATGCAATTATATGTATGGAAATGTATTGGAATCTGCATCATTAATGAATCCCTATATTGTGCAAAACATCAAGTTGGTGGTAATGTAAATGTACACCTATTCTCAACATCCTATGTGTGTCGGTAATGTAGCATAGGTACAACAAATATGTTTCACATGTAAACTAAGTTGGACTATCAAACACTGACACTCACAGAAAAATATGCATGTATAGTACTTTAGAGGATTCAGGGAATGTGAACCAAGGGAGGTGTCATAGGATGCATAGCAAAATGCTGTACTTTAGATGTCATATGTTGTATCTGACATCAACAGCAGATATGTCTGACTTGTATATGAACATATTCATTATGAGTACATTGTAAAAGCCACCTACAATCTATTTGGTTTTCCACATAGTTACCCTGACATCTTGGCATGAGGAGAGGAAGACAGTCTCCAGTGTACTGCCCACTAGTAGGCCTGCACACCATGGAGGACAGACATATAATACAGATCTACTTGCTGATTAGTTGGAGCCAGATCTGATGCCTGCCATTCACAATCCCAATACCATACCTCCCATCGTTCAAGTCATGTCAGTGCTACACTTCCTGGCCACTGGGTCCTTTCAGAATACCGTGGCCCTAACTGCAGGGATGTATCAACCCATGTTCAGTCTAGTTTTGACAAATGTACTGTGTGCATTGTTGAAACACCTGGACAGCTAAATCAGGTTTCCCAAATGTGCAGATTTGGCCTTTGTGAAGGCAGAGATGTATGCTATGGGACACATTCCACATGTGGTTGGAGCCATAGATGGCACTCATGTTGCCTTGGTTCCCCCCCACTGCCAATGAACAGGTGTGCAGGAACAGGAAAAACTACCACTCCTTCAACATCCAAGTGGTGTGTTTGGCAGACCAGTACATTTCAGAAGTCTGTGTGAAGTATCCAGAATCAGGCCATGATTCCTTCATCATGCGCAACAGCAAAACCCCACTGCTGATAACACAACTCTACCCAAAGAGGGTCTGGCTGGTTGGTAAGTCACATTAGGCATGTGTGTTTGCAAAGTTTATCTCTTGATTCACAAATGTGCATGAACAAGATAAATGTTTGTGCTGTAATACATATTCCATACAAGGGACTCAGGGTATCGAAACCGTCCTTGGTTGTTGACACCAGTGAGGTACCCAAACACACCAGGGTATGTCCGCTACAATGAGGTCCAGGGAAGGACAAGGCATGTAATTGGGTGGACTTTTGGGCTCCTAAAGGCAAGATTTCGCAGCCTAGACATACGTGGAGGAGCCCTCCTCTACTCGCCCAACAAGGTATGTGAAATAATTGATGCCTTCTGCATGCTCCACAACCTTTCCCTGAGATGTCAGATACCACTCATACTAGATGAGAGGGAGGCAGCAGAACCTGTGGTTGGAAATGCAGATTTGCCAAGTGATGATGAGCCAGATGAAGATGAAGCTGGACACTTCAGGGCAGATCTCATCAATCAGTACTTCAACTGACTCAAGGTATGTGATGTCTTCTTAATGTTGAGACTGCATTTTGTGACCTAGAGTTGGAGGCAGGCATGTCACCTCCTACTTACCATCATCTATGAGGTCGTTGTTAGCTCCAATGCCAGTGAGTCAGTTGTGCATGCAGTTTGTAAATTGGTATTGTGTACAGAACAGAGTGGTATGCAGTGTCCTGATTTGTTACTGCACATGCAAAGTCACACTTGTGAAAATGACTTGTCAGAATTGATATATGCTTACAGCTACGTCCTATCCCTTATCTCTGTCAGTCACATATTTGCTGGGTCTCTGTTTGGCTCTTCATCTTTGGCAATTCACAGATAGTGTCAGAGGCAGTGGGAATTGCAGGCAGACATGAGAAGAGGACATGGAGGAAACCAAGTACTGATTGGCATGAGTAAGTGGAGTATGACTAATATGGCCAGACTGTCAGAACACTGTGTGGAAGTGTGTTTTCACACCAAGAAGACCTGTTTGGTACTGGGGGTGGTTAAATGGTGTCTTGTGTGTGTCCATATGTGTCTGACATATGAAACTGTTGAAGCAGAGCCTCTATCATCATAATTGTTCTATTGTATGTGACCTACCTGTAACATAGCTGTCAGTGTGTTCCTACTTTGCAGACCAAGGTGCATGTCTCTGTGGACTGACATAGGTGAGTGGCAAGCCTACAGGTACATGAGCAATGTAAGTGAAAGGTCCCTGGCCTGGGGGCATCAGTACTGATCTCTGTCTGTATCATGGGGTATGATTATTAGGAAGCTAAGATATGGGTATGTGATAAGGCTTTACATGGTGTTACAAAGGACCAATCTGCCTCCTGGCTTGTAGGAAGACTGACATGTCCCTACGTTCTCTATCCTATGGGTTAGTAGAGTATGACACCTAAGCTGACAATCATAAGTCACTAACAGTACAGTATTTGCTGTTTGCAAATCTAGAAATAAATGTGTGGAGTTGTAGAATACAACTTTTTTGGCTTCTGTCTACGTTGCAATCCCAATGTAATGAGTCTCTTGGTGATAGAGTACACGTGTGATGTCCATAGCAAAGGTTGTACAATACAGAGGGACATATTGATACTAGAGCTAGCATACATGACAGTTTTACATGGTTGATAAATGACACTTACACAGGACCTGTGTTAAAGTGTTATTTATTGGGAGTGAAAAACAATATGTGTGAATAGTAACCAAAAAATACTAAGTAAACAGTGAAGGGTTCAATCATGGTGGCTGAGATCATCAGTGTAGCTGCTATATCATTAGGAAACACAGGTCCAGTATCCTTGCACCACAGAAAAATGGAGTTAAGTTTCAGAACAGTCAACAGGGGGTATATGTGGCACACAAGGGGAGCCAAGCAGGAGAGATTTACTTCCTGGCATCTAGTCCTCCTGGATGTCAGGGGTTCCTCTGCTACAGAGGGTGGTGTGTCTGAGGCATGTCCTTTCCCTGGCAGGTCTTACATTCCACCAACAGCTACAGATGTTGAAGGGTCTGAAGAGTCATTAGTAGTGGAAGAGGCCTGATGTTGTGTGGCAGACCTACTCAGGGTAGTATTAATGTCCTTCAGCACCCCAGCAGTGGAAGCCAGGATGGCATTTTGTGCCTGCCACTCCTGCATAACTTCCTGGTGGTTGTCCCTCTGTAGCTGGTGGATTTCATGGTGACTACCTGGCCCATCATGCCTTGGTAATTTTGGTAGGCTCCCAAGACCTGGGAGATGGTTTCCTGGTCAGTATTGTCCCATGGAGCCCCCATCCTCTGGCCCACACCATCCCTCCCACTAACCCTACCCCCACATACCTGTGCCCCTGGCACAGTGTGCCCACTCCCAGTGGTGGCAGGACCATCAGTGTCGGGGGTGACAAGGTGAGACTCAGGTACCTGTCCTGTGAGGCACACAATGGATGAAACAGTCCTTGGGACACAGGTTGCGGGTAAATGATTGCCTGTGATGTTGATGCAAAAGGACTGGGAGGAGTCGAAGTGGGCAGGGTGAGGCTGACAGTTGTTGACTGACTAGGTGTCCCTGATGGGCCAGCTTTGTCCTTAGTGTCCATACATTGAGGGGTGTTGTCCTCACTGGGGCCTTCATCCAGAGGGGTAGGGGCAGTCTCTGGTATCATCCCCATGGTGGCAATGGCAAGGTTACCTGCGGGAGAAGTGGAACACAGAGTTGCTGTAAGTGATACAACAAGTGATGTTTCATTTAGCGTATTAATGATGTTGTGTGAGTTGCACACAGAGCCTTAACATGATCCCCAAAAATAACAATAACTACTGCTGCAAAATCGTACTTAGTACAACACGTGACTCTGTAATTTCAATACCATACACCATGCCTAAAGATATTAAACTGTGTTGGTAGTCATGAGACTGCTGATACCATCTTATGTTGCCTGACTATTGACATGGGTGTTCACCTCTGTTGCCTAGTGAGGTGTCTGGCATGATACATGGCACAAAAAAGGTTGGACAATGCACAATAGTGTTAGAGTAGGGACACAGTATGGGAGTAAGCAATACAAATTGGCCTCTATCTGGATGTACTGCATGTGCATCCACTTTGGCATCCAGATTTCCACCCCAGGTGAGTGAATTTTCAACCTAGAGATATTTTCCTAAGGCAGTTTGATGGGGCACTCAGTTGTTGATGAGTTTTGCTTGTAATGATAGTGTGAGTGGGCCTGTGCATTGCTGTCATTGCCATAAACTGTTTTACAGTTGGAAATTCATGATGGGTTAAATTGGTAGTTAGTTTTGCATGCATGACATCTCACTTTTGGTTTGGTCCACTGTTCAGATTTTCATAATGGCGGGATATTGCCTTCTGGGAGTACTAGTGCTATCAGTTCCCAATACTTCACGTGCCATTCTCAAAGGCTGTGGTGCCAGATGAGTTTAGTGGACATATTCAGAGACGGGTATAAGAACATCTGGACAGAGGGGTGGTGGGTGGTTTGTTAATTGAGGTGGAGTGAGGTGGTGAGGTAGCATGCAGGACAAAACAATTGGGTGTCATGAATGTTTTGGGGACTTACCAGACGCCACTCCCCCAGGTATTCCTGTCAGGCCCTCAGGATGCAGTATGTCCAAGACCTTCTCCTCCCAAGATGTGAAAATAGGGTGAGGGGCTGGGGGCCCACTGCTAATCTTCAATACCGCCAGCTGGTGGCTGGATGCCATGGAATGCACCTTCCCTCGGAGGTCAACCTCTTCCTGATGTCGTCCCTTGTGTGTGAATAGGTGCCGAAAGCTTTGACCCTGTTGACTATTCTTTTCCACAACTCCATTTTCCTGTCTACAGATGTTTGCTGGATCTGTGCTCCAAACAGGTGTGGTTCTACCCAGACAATTTTGGCCACCACGACCCTTCACTCATCATCAGTGAACGTGGATATTTTTGTGGGGACATGGTAATGGTGGTAAAGACGGTCAGGTAGTGTTAGAAGAAAGAGGCTGGAAAAAACGTAAGTGATGAGGTGTAGGTGTGACTGGATGACGGTTGTTGTGTGTTGTGTGTAAAAGTTAATTGTGTGTTGTGGAGATGTGCAGGTGTGTGATGTATGCATGGTGAAATGTGTATCGGTGCATAAAGTTGTTTTGGGAAATCTGCGTTGGTTATTGCTCCTCTGTGGCTGTGTGGTGTTTTGTTTGCAAAGGATTGAAGGTTGTGTGGGGGTGTGTTATATAGTGGAGTGTGTAGGGGTGTCGAGTGTGTGGATGTGTGGGACTTTCAAACTATCCAATGTGGTATTGTGTTCAATGTGATGTGAGATGATACCGCTGCTGTTCGCACCGCCAATTGTTTTCTGCCACAGAAGAACTGTTGCTATGATTTGTGGATTGTAATCTGAAGGGAGGATTTTTGTCAGCCTGGTGGTGCTGGCGGTAGAACCACCTTTTTTCAGTCCTCCAGTGTCCTGGGAGTTTTGAAAATGTGGCTGTTTTTTGGCGGACTTCACTGTGTAACTCTTAATACGGCTGTCAGATTACCACCAACATTGTGGTCTTTTGGTGGCCGCCACCGCATCGATCTTCCCAAAAGACGGCCAAAGTTGTAATGGCCCCCTAAGTGCTGTTCACAGCTGCTCAAACTCACCTAGAGTGCGGCCATCATGGTCGGACTCGCTAGCGCCCCCCTACTGCACATTGTTTATGCTAATTGCCCCCCCCACTACAGAGGTGCCATTGGGGATTCCTTGTCCCCCAGATGGAGAACAAGGCTCCAGACACTAGTGCGAGTTAGCAGCTGAGCCCTGGGTTGCAATTGGATACACTCCCCCTGCTTCCTGCCGCCTTACCCATTACTGTTGCATGCACTGATGCACGCCTGTAACAATCAGTCTTTTACCGTTTGACACTATCTGCATTATTGTTCTCATCTACAAGAGTCTGTTGGCGATTCCTGGTCCCTAGGAGAAAAGGAGGACAGGGCACTGGGTGGTAGAGCGATTCAGACGCAGAGCCTTAGTCATTGGTGGAATCGGAGTGATGCATGCCCGCTTCCAGCCCCCTCCCTGTTATTGCTGTGCAGAGTGAGACGGAGCATCAAGGATACATACAGTGCAAAGCACCTTGCCAATGGGCTGAGTTGTGTGGAGCCACTGAACTCTGCTGGTTTTGAAAATGGACTCTATCCAGCTCAAGCAGTGTTAAAGTGCCCTCTCTCTGGTCAACACTGGAAGAAGGTGGGGATACTTCTGAAGAATCTACCTCTCCACTCTCTTCTTTGTTATGACTCCACGTGCTGACAATATTTCTCCTGGATGCTAAACTCCTTTAGCTTATTCTGTTAAACACTGTGTGAAAGCAATTAAACAACATGCAATCTGTTATAAGTTCTGTCTTGTGGCAAGATTTGTGCATATTGACTAAAGGGATATGCGTGGCTTGCAGAGACTACAAATTTACCAGTACATCAACAGCCTACTGCCACAATTGCCTTGCTTTCCTTAATACTGAGAGGCCTCTGTGTGTGATATTAAAAGGTTCTGTGCATAAACACTCTTCTCCCCTTTATCATATCATAGGACTTCTAATTTAAAATGTTTCATTGATTATTCATGGGCAGGAGTACACTCCGCACACAGCTGGTATTCTGGAATATTCATGGTTTTAGTTTAATCTTATCGAAACTGAATTTTCATCAACTGTGTAACAGAGTAGACATTATGATGTTCCAGGAGAGCCGAGGCCCATATTTATACTTTTATAGCGCCATATTTGCGCTGCTTTTTGATGCAAAAGCGGCGCAAACTTACAAAATACATTGGACCATATTTATACCTTTTGCCGCAAAAGTGCGCCGACGCTGTTTTGCATCAAACATTTTGATGCCTGGCTTGCGCCACTTGGGCGTCGAATTTATACTTTGACGCACGGCAGCGCAAACCACTGGTGTGTCATTTTTTTTTACTTAAACCAATGCGGCACGTCATAAAGAAAAACAAGGTTAACACAGCGAAAATGACTGTGAGCCGGTTTACGACGTCGCAAACCAGATACGCGCCTTTTTTGACCCAACTGCATCAAAAAGCGGTGCAAACACAGCAAAATGTGCTAAGGCGAGGCAAAATGGATCCCAGATACTTGCACAGACCCAAGGAAGATGACAACAGTCCAGGAACCAGCCAGGAGGACCCACAGAAGACCCAGGACAGGGAGAAGAAGAAAAGAAAGTGTTGCTTCAGTGCAGAGGAGCAGGAAATTCTGGTGAAAGAGGTGACGGAACACCAGCACTAACTGTTTGTCACCTCAAAGATGCCAATCAGTAGGAGACAGGCAATATGGCAACAAATTGTTGACAAGATAAACAGTGTGGCAGAAGTACGGAGAACAGTCATCGAGTGCAAGAAACACTGGCATGACTGCATGCGCAGGACCAAGGAAAAGATGGCCAGGAACAGAAAGGCAGCACTGCAGACTGGAGGTGGGAGTCCAGCACCGCAGGAGGCCCTGGACCACATGGAGGAGAAGGTGGCAGCAGTCATCCCTGAGGAGATCGTCACAGGGATTCAAGGACAGGACAGTGCAGACTACCAGGAGACAACACAGATGCAGGGTAAGTCGCATGGGGAATTAAGTATGCAGGGGGGACCTACCTACTACACAATGCATGTAAGTCATGATATTCAGGGAGTGGCCTGGGTAAAGAGGCACGGCACGGTGCATGGCCCGTTCAGAGGAAACGTGGGGCACAGTACTACACTACACCAACAACCTTTGCATGGGGGTATGCTGCCATGCCAAGGATGTTGGAAAGGTAAAGCCAGTCCAGGAGGGTAAGGTACAACGTAAAACTGGCATGCTGTCACACGTCAGCTGGTATTCTCCCTACATGAACTAGGGCTCAATTAACAGTCTCAGGCCAAATCTGCAAGTGGAATTTAACATTGACAATAGTTGCCACTACCATCTCTGCTGTGTGTGCAGGTCAAGTAGCTAATGGCAGTTACGTAACCATGGATCAAACACACCCAAAAAAGAGGGTCCAGGATGACAATGTTATCAATCTCCTGTAATCAAGATAAATGTGCAAATCCTGTCAAATGCCCATGTCCATAGGTGCAACAAACATCAGGTATTGTATTTAACATTATGAGGTTCACAGCATAATGCTGCACATTTCAGGGTCTACCCTGTGCCTGGGTCACAATAGCTGCAATGCCACCATGCAACATCTCAAGTGTCATAGTGCAAAGACAACTGCTTTGAGGGTGAGGACATTATGGGGGTGATTCTAAGTCTGGCGGGCGGCCTCCGCCGCCCGCTAGACTTCCCCCCTCCAGAATACCGCACCGCGGTCGGAAGACCGCTGCGGCTATTCTGTGTTTTACACTGGGCTGGCGGGCGACCGCCAAAAGGCCGCCCGCCAGCCCAGTGTAAAACTACCTTCCCACGAGGACGCCGGCTCAGAATTGAGCAGGCGGAGTGGGAAGGTGCGACGGGTGCAGTTGCACCCATCGCGAATTTCATTGTCTGCAAAGGGAGACCGCCGGTTTTCCACTTCTGACCGCGGCCGAACCGCCACGTTCAGAATGCCCAGCGGGGCACCGCCAGCCTGTTGGCGGTGCCCCCGTCATTTTAGCCCTGGCGGTCTTGGACCGCCAGGGTTAGAATGACCCCCTATGTGTGTAGGAAGGCGAACACCCCCGCACAGTCATAAGAGGAAATGGAACACTGCTAGGACCATCAGTGCAATCCAATGTAGCACACCTTTTCCAACATCAGCAGTACACACTACCAATGCTGACACCCGTATCGTGCCATGCCAATGCAATACATAGTATATGCTAGGTCTCTGCAACATATAGGTGGATGTGAAATATCAGAGACTGGGTCAGTTTCAGATTGTTAAGTGTGGTGCAAGTGCCATCAGAACACTCACAGTCAGCGAAAGGCCTCACCATGAGAATGGAAGTAGACGGAGGGTTGAGTAGGACAAGAAGGTGGCACTTCACAATTTGGCCAGAACCAACACCTAGAGGATGTGATGCTGACAAGTCTCCAAACTGACCACAATACATGTGACATGCAGGTGGGCATGGGCCATGGGAGAATGGTAATATGAGAGACAGGAGTAATGAACCGGAACCAAGATCACAATGTGCAACAAATAGGAAGGCAGGCACGTCACATTACAAATCCCACAACACAGACACACTAATTGTACCATATCTCATTGCAGAGGACTATGGCTCTCCTGCTGATATGCCTGTCCTGGACTTCCCTGATGACATGGATGACGAGCTGACAAACATCAGCCAGCAGACCCTCCAAGATGTCCTTGGCACCCTCCAGACCCCAGCTTCAGTCACAAGGAGGAGCACAGAAGTAGCAGCCATCTAAGCGGACCCACCCACAACCCCAATTGTACGACCTTCCAGCTCCAACCCAGCTGAGGACTCTGACGACACTGGCACCAGCTTTGAGAGGACTGTAGTTGGAGTACAGCAGGAGCTGGCCAAGGAGGTGGGGGTGTGGATGGCAAATATGGCAGCCAGCCTAGATGGGGTGGTTTCGTGCATGATGTCAACTGCAGAACAGGCAGCAGCCATGCAAGGGCGAACATCTATCCTGCAAGAACTTGAAAAAAGTGTGAAGGAAATCAGCACAGCTGTAAGAGAGTTGACATAACACCTACAACAACAATCCTGTCAACGTGTGCACAAATGCAATATTGACCCCCTCAGGGCCGACCTAACTGCCTACCACAGTGATGTGGCTGCTATACTTAAGAACCAGCAGCTCCTCCTTGCTGCAGTACTGCCCTTAATAGCCCCACAGTTGGCAGCTACCGGGATGTCTGACTCCATGTCTTCAAACACTGAGGTGTGTGTTGACCCTTCACAACCACTACCACCAAGGGCAGAGGAGACAACACACACATCCGAAGATGAAGACGTGGAACAGATCACCTTCACCCGTAAGAGAACCCGGTAGCACTAGCACTAGTCCCTGCCACCTGACCACTTATAACCAAGGTCCTGTGCTTTGTAACATACCAGTCTTGCAACAGCTGCTCTCAAGCACTGTTCTCCAGCCCACCGTTTATCTTGTCACCCTGCCCTGTGATTGTCTCTCACTAACTCATTGGCAAATCCTGTCCCTCTGCACTGTCTGACACTTCACCCCAGCATGGCCAATGACATGTCTTTTTGCACTTGTGTAGGATCACAATGGAAGGTGTCACACTAATAGACTCGCAATCATGGACAATGTACATACAGCACTACAGCACTTTAAAATAAATAGCACTTACACAACAACTTTGTCTCTGTGTAACATGACATATCAACCTTCATGGCCATCAGTGATGTTCACCTCAGGTCAATAATTATAGATTGTCAATACAACTGACCTGAAAGAATGTTGGCTGATAACTGTGCACTGTGGTCTGGATTGCACCATCATCTGCCCTTCCTGAGGGTTAATTCTGAGGGAAATAGAAACTATACACTATAATGCTGTTTTGGACAGAATAACGCTTCCTCAAGGGATGTCTAAGCAAAAAAATTATTGCCTTCAACTTTTTCTTCAAGCCAAAATGTACGTATGTGACATTTGACCCAAAGTCTACCTAACACACACCATACTGCATGAATGGATGTGTATGAGTGTACGTACAAATATGTAACTTGGCTGAACATTGTCAAAAATGATAGGTGTGAGTTATACTACCACTCACCTTCTAGGGCTTCGCTTGGACATCAGGCTGCAGGCAGATTTAACACAGTGTCCTGAATACCAATTCTGGTCGCAAAGCATGTGAGATTGAAAACATACATCAAAAATTAACAACACTTTGGGATACATAGTAACTTTGAGTGGTGGGTGAAATGGATGGCAGAATCTTAGCAAAGTAGGTCTGGTGTAGCTGCCAATGTAACAGCTCAATTGGCATTTGGTTGCAGGATGGGACACAAATGCTAATACTAAAGAGACACTGTTCACCCATGCCAAGGACCTGATCCCCAAGCATGTGACACATACTGTAAAGGGTTACCTAAATATTTATTTAACAGTAAAATCAGAAGATAAAACCAGGGGAAACACCTTACCTAACCTAACCTATCCTAACTACACATTACCCACAACTGGCCCTAACTAACCTAAGCTAACCTTACTTATCACATTTAACTAAAAACTCTAAACATCAACCCCCTACCCCCAATATAAGACGGGACACATGGAGGACAACATAAACACTTACTATCTTATCCAAAACAAATATATATATATTTTTTATTTGTATATTTTATATTTGTATTTGTTTATTTTTTTTATAAAACACCAAAACCCCAACATCATCCAGCACACATAATAAAACACAGATATTAAAAGTATCATACCCCCACCCACCACTACTAAATAAACTAACAGCCTATTCTAACCTAACACTAAGCCCCCTAAACCCACTAATGAAAAGAACCAGGAAAGAGGAGGGAGGGGAGGGAATCATGGCTGAGGATAAAATGTTTACAAATTTGCCCTCCGCAGGGTCTTCTGTATGGCACACACCCTCCTATTCACTTGTTTCACGTCCTGCTGCAGCCTGTTCATTTTCCTCAACATAGGTCAATGTCACGTTGCATCTGCTGAAAATCTTCTGGTTCAATGACTGCAGCAGGGGTTGTCTGGGTGCCAGTTGAAGATGTATGTCCCTTTGTCGGTGCCATGCTTGTAGGAGGAAGTGCAGGTGGTGCTGTGATAGGTCCTGGAGCAGTGGAGGTTGACGGTCCAGCAAAGGTGCCTGCTATGGTTGGTGCCACCTGGTTGGTAGTGGTGGTGCTGGTGGTGGTGGCTGTGGTGGACACCGAAGGGTCCCCTTGGGCAAATGTACTCCACACTCCGGAGGCTCTTTCATGGCGATAACGCCTTGCCATGTTGCGGAACCCAAACTCCACATCCAGAATGTGGCGGTAATGCATCGCCTGGCGCTGAAACTCATGAATCTGGATGGGATTCATATTGGCAGCTGTTAAAAAAAATTGTAAACTAAACATTAGGAACTTAATTGTGTGATATGGCTCCAGAAGTAAATCAGACAATACATCTAATGTACCAGAAACAGGCCATATCATCATGCAGATCAGTGATTGTCCCTGAGGAAGTACATGCCAACGCAGCCTACACATGTCCTATCAAACAGCACAGCAATGCCCCAAAAGATGTGTAACAACTTAAATGACCAATGCATCATTGTTCAGCCATTTGTCACGTAAAAAATGCTGCAAGTCCTCCACATGTGACAGGCCAATTCATGACTAACTTCTGGATGACAATCAAGGGCCACAAGATCTGTGAGTTGTAAATGGAATTGCCAGGATAGAATGCAGTTGCTAATCATGAGTGGATATCGTAGTTTTGGAAAAGTGATTTACAGATTTACATGTCTGTGTACTAAACTTGGATCATCAGTCCTAGGTACACATTTTATAACACTACGCCTGTGTCTGAGGGGGGTTGGTGGACAAGCAACAAATACTTTCAAACATCAAGGACACACAGGAAGCTTTGGACAGCTGTACATGGGTTTGGGCAGTCCACCACAGGTAAGGAGGATGTCCAACTAGGATACACCCAAACCTTGGACAATCCCATCCACATTTATGTTTGGAAATGCAGACAATTTCCAACATAAGTTCATACCAGTAACACATGACTTACACCAAGCAGATAGATGCAAGCACACATCTGGCCATGAGCTGCATGCACACCTAGGCCATTGTACCCAAGTGCCTCATACACGTAGGATAACATGTGGAGTTACATGCTGCTAGGAAGTCAAACAAACCGTCAAACATGTTTATTAGTGAATAGGGACGCTCAAGTCTGTGGGTAAGACTTTGGCATCCCTATCCTGTGAGATTCAGGGTCTGACTTGCTGACTAAATCATAAATATGGTCCTCTGCTAAATTTTCTTAATAAAAGTTTTATCCACAAAAGACACCCTATTCAAATGGCCGTGCCTACAGGGCTGCCCTACAATCCCAAAATATGACTTTACGCTAATGATTGCCAACTCAAAGATGGAAAAAAATGATACTCCACTCAAGGAACATATCCGATCATTTACCAGCGCATCATACCTTGCTATGTGTCCAACACACAGGAGTCAATCACACAACAGCAGCAAACACAACACAGAACAGAAATATCAACACTTCCTGGAGATGTCTGGGTCCGCAAATCGAGCCACCTCTCCGATAGTGTAGGGGGCAGGTCCACCTGTAAAGCATGGAAGGGAGAAATGTGCTCAATGTCTGTGCACTGTACAACACTTCCAAATACAATGACTGTGTGTAAGATTAAATCAGAAAGTCAAGCCTCTCAGGCATAATGATACTGCAACCAACATACCACTGCAAACATGTACAGACCCGGGCCCTCCAGTGAGTGATACACACATATCTGCACACATGCAGTGGCCCTAACTATCATGTGGTGTCAAACATGTTCCATCATTTGTTTGCAGGCTCATTTATGGAGTGTATTCCTCTCATCATGTGCATCACTGAGAGACATGCAAAGCCACTTACCTGGAGGACTGCAATACCAGTCACTCAGGTATTGTGGCTTGGGCATCAAAGGACAATCCTTTACTGTGTGACGCACCCGTGGGTTGAATTAAGGGTATGATTTATCATGCTTTCTATGGTCCCTTACATGTAGGGCCTGTGTTGTGTCTAGGTCACAGATGCTACATTAAAAGGGTACTCTGAGCCACAAATGCCCCATATGACACCATAATGGCAGGGATCCTGTGCATTATTTGGTGACAGTTTGAGGCTAGCCATAGATTGAGCAGTTTTCATATTTGGATACAACAAGGAGATATATGTTGACAGTGTATATTGGATTCATCCATGACAAACTGCATGGGCCCAGGTGTAGTCAGTGCACCTGAAATGTGTCTCTCATTGCCCTGTTTACCCAATATGGGTTTCGGAAATCACAGATGAGCCACATTCATCATCTTACATTTGCCAATTTGGTTGATCAGCGGATCTAAAGCAAACTGACACCGTGATATTGTTAATACATGGCTTAGCAAATGTACCAGTGTGTCAATCATGATGATGTAGTTTTCAATTTGTATGTACCTTCAGAATGAGAGCAGTCACAAGAATGCTGGTCTACTGATCTTAGCATACACCCATGTCAGTGATAGCCTCCATACTGGGAGATTAGTTATTAAACAAATGCTGCACTTGATCAGCATGGGTGTGCCAAACTAAACTAGCTAAGTATTAGTCAACTTTATATGTATGATGGAATTGGTCAGTGAGCCCTTGCATGACATCAGGCACTTAATCCATTGTGATCATGCATTCCCCAACGTCACGTATCCCATGATGATCCCATAACTTATGAGAAGTACATGGCAATAGAGTAACACAGATGGCAAATGCATTAGCTCGGGAAAGCTATTGTGACTAAGACCAATGTAAAACACACAGGTACAATGTACAGAGGGCCATGGATATTTGTTACCCCTCAATTTGTATCATTTGCTTCATTTTATGTGCCACAGCTATGATAAGTTGCACCAAACATTTTGATATGAATGTGTGTGCCTTACTTTTGGCATACATCCCTAATTTAATTGCGGCACAACCAAGTCCAAATATCAGTCTAAGATGTTACCTGAGGTCAGATATAACTTGTTACTTATGTGTCAGAATCCAGTTCAGACATGTATCAGAAATAATTGAGGGACACATTATTTCTTGAAAATATCTGGATCAAAAACATGTCTTTCCTGGTACATTCACAGACCATTCATAAAACATATGTTAGAGCCACATTTGCATCATCTATTGACGTGAAGGAAGCACTAATTTACAGGCTCCTGTTGTGTTTTGTAAGTTAGTGCAGCTGTTGCATCAACAAATGACAGTAATGTGTAGGAATTATTCTATAACTCACGGTAACTGTATGTTAAACTTGCATTCCACGTGTCCAAAAACATTGCCTGCAGCATATGAACAAATCTGCTACTACCACTACAGAGTATTTAAATGTGCACATTACTCTGAATTGTACTCGCCAACAGGGCCACCAATCACAATCCCCAGGTGGTCCAGTAGGTCTTGCCCAACGGTGTTTCAGCTGGTGGTCGTTGTGCAGTGTGTTGCAGATTCTTTGAAGATGGTACAGGACCTTTGCCCACCGGAGCCTCCTTGCCTCTGTGTGATACCCATGTATCACACGGCCACCTGCTTCAATCATTAATGGTAGGAAATGGGACACCAGCCAAATAAATCCACCCAGCTCCTCCTCTCCTATCCTACCAAGACGTGGCCTACCCAACGTGCTTGAAAAAAAATGTAATAAAGGGGTACAGCTGATAATGAAGGGAAAGTAGGAGAGGGAAATGCAAACAAATTAACACTAAAACCAAACTATCCCCAAACTAACACTACCCACAACAGACTCCCAACATTACAAAGACAAAATTAGACACCAGAAATGACAAAAATACACTTTCACAGGATAACATAAACACTTAGGAAACACCAAAAGACAATTTAATGACCACACAGGAGACAAATTCACAAAATGCACAGAGAGACAAGTCAAAACACAGTCACACAGTCAGGAAATATCACAGACTGCAAAGTGAAAGTGAAAGTACACCCACTGTACCAATTCTGAAGACAGGATATCCTATTACATCACTTCCTGCCTCAAATGCGGTGCGTTTTTATTCTTATGCGTCAAAATATTATGACGCTTACAGCATCATTTTCTTTTTTTACGCACATGCTTAGAAAATACCCTGCATCCATATTTTCAATTATTTTTCATACTTAACCAGTTTCATGGGGTACAGTGTGGGAATTACCGCTCAGGGCCAATGGACGTATCATGGCTGTGAGCGTCATTTTTCCACGCATATACAGCATTTTTTGATGCATGTGTGTCTTTTTTGACACGTATGCGTCAACATTTCTGTCTTTGACTGGGTTTGGGTCATTTCTCAATTTTAATAGTACATGACAGGTGTGACAATACAGAGATAGGCTGTTTGCACCTACATTGTGCATTCTGGTGTATGGGCACATACGACAGATCATACTTCTGCGGACCATGATCCTCTAGTTGTTGTACCGGATTTGCACTCTTCACTGACGCAATAGATGGTCAAACGTGTGGAATACAAATTGGTATTACCCAGTTTGGGCATGTTGTGCGTCATTAGAGGATAGCAAGGCTATGCAACTCAATACAGTAACTCATTGCCTGTGTGTCAATGTGTGTGAATTGGCTCTTACTAATGTAGTTGTCCCACTGTGTGAACATCACAAGACGCGTTTTCTCAAATCTGCTTGTACGCATGCGTTGTCAATGTGGCCAACCATCAGATGCTATTCAGTGTGGAAATGAGAAGGGAAATGTGTTTGTCATACATGTAGCAACAAATGCTGTGTGAACTTCCCAGGTTTTTTGGGACATAAGCATCGCCAATGACAAACCATGCACAGGATAGATAGAAGACAGTTGATCACGGCAAAGTTCCAAGACTAGGCCATCACATGTCCTGGAATGTTGGATACTACTTCCTGGGCACTTGTTTGTATACTACCCATGAGTCAGGCATTGGAAAATGCTATGTGGGTACGGTGTTTGTGACACGAGTCCAAAAACCAATCCACAAATGTCATGTCACGCTACAGTTTGAGTCATATAAATGACCTATGTTTCTCCTGTGGCAGTGAAGGACCAGCAGACCAAGCAGCACATGTGCACATATTTTCAGTGGTTAATTGCACAAAGGTGTCCAGTTCAAGTGTGTGGGGCCATGTGTAGCCTGAGTCATTATTGGGGTCCATGTTGTCACAGTTACGTGCAGGTCTACTCATGAGTCTGTGGAGCCATTTCTTGCATTTACAAAGTATCCTTCGCAGCTGAATTGAAGAAAGCTGAAGAGGACTTGAGAACACACATGGGGATAGTCCAGCTATGGCACTGCAGACGTTTTATGAGACTGACAACAGCTGACAAAGTTAATGGATCAGGAATTTTAAACCGTCAGGCTTCCTCACAACATTTGTACACAGGGTGGCCTCTAAAATTCCCAGTGCAGCCTGGAACATCAGCACCTCTGTGCTGATTAATCGCACAGCTATTCACCAAGCCAGCCCCATCAATATGTTGTGGGCAATGTGAATCAGTGTGTGGACTGTCAGGGTACAAACATGTGTTGACATTTCATGCACATTATCTGACGTTGTTTGTTGTGCTGGAGGCACCATACCCAATCCATGCATACAGCCATGGTACACTGTCACTATTTGTCACTCATGCATACATGAAACCCAGACAAGGGATGGGCCATGATTAGCCTATTTGAAGACACCCCATGATATAATAAGTAAACTGATAACACTATACAATGTATTTGAGTATTCATTGTAGACCTACATGACACAACACCCCAGGAGGAGAGTGAGGGCATGGAAAGCAACTATGAGACAAATGTAGCCACAGGGAACCTTTATGGTGACGCAAAGACAGGAACCAGTCAGGCTAACAGGATGCAGGGTCAATCAGGAACAAAAATGAACAAAGCAAATACACAGTGATCAGACTGAGACTGGTCAAAGCTGGAACAACACTGTGGAAAATGAAAACTATATTTGTCCAGTGTGTTGTGTGACGTAACACAATAACCCAAGGCCTGTGTAACACAAGTGATTTATACAGCAATGCATAACAGTGTTATACATATAATGGCAGTTTCTATGCCGTTCCAGGCAGCTGTAAGGGCAGTGCATGTTCAAATGGCTGGTATGCATAGAGGTGCACACAGGTGTGTGCAGCTTCAGTCTCTCACAAGTCCTGTATGTGAGAATCAAGTTCAAAGGGCCAACAGTACCTTTCACATGGGAAGCAATGTACAGGTGATTACAGGTCCTACAGACTACAAAGCAGTGCATTATTCGACCAGAAGTCCATGCAGACAGAAGAACAATGACTATGGCATACCATACTAAAGAGGGAAGCACACTAGAGTCAGAATTTGAGTCTCAGTGTGTGTAGATGAGGGATTATCTGGGTACACATATTCCATTTCCAGGTCCCTCTGAAGAAGGGTGGGGTGAGACAGGGAACATGGCAGTGACAGGACTTATGACCTTGGATGGCGTGTGCAAGGGATGTCTTGTGCGCAATGCTGGTCATACCTGGGGCACTTGTGCTATCCATTTGCTGCTTCTATGGATTTCTTGTCACACATACTCCTTGCAAAGATAGCTGATGTCACACTTACTGCTGATAAGGGTCTGGTCATATCTTCTTGTTACCAATGTAATTGCACACCCACTGCCTCATGCATGAGGCATTTCTTTTCCTTAGTGAATGATGGTGTCTTCGTTGTGTGCCATATGCTGCAATGAACCATGTTGCAAACATGTATGTGTGAAAAGCTGTAGTCCTCTGATATCGCCCTTCAAATATGAAATGGACAGGATATATGTCATTTACAGTGTGTGTGAAGTTGGGTGTACATTCATACCCATCAAATATGAAGTGAATTTTTCTGTATCCTAATATGTATTTCTGCAGTGCTCCATGAGGCTACATTCTGATTATGATTCTTAGGGATAATGTTAATGAAACAATGATTACCCAGACCACAATATAGTGATTAGAATAGGTGTTTATTGACATATGGTAAGACAGTGGTGATGGTGAGTAGAGTTAAAAGAAATTTTGGACAATATGTTGTCTCCGACGCAATCCTGTAGCTGTGTTTGGATGGTCCCCCTCATGTTGATGGACGGCATCCTCCTCTTCCTCCTCTTCAGGCTTTTGTCAGTCGGGTTCATATAGGGGAATGTTCCTCCTTACACATATGTTGTGCAGTATGGCACAGGTCAAAATGATGTTGCACACCATTTCAGGTGAGTATAGGAGGCTACCTCCAGTGATGTTGAGGCACCTGAATCTTGACTTCAGGATGCCAAAGGTTCTCTCAACTATGGTGCGTGTCCTCCGATGTGCCTCATTATAGGCACGCTCTGCTGCAGTGCTTGGGTTTGCAAATGGGGTCATGATCCATGGCTGGATCCCATACCCCTGATCAGCTGAAAGAGAAAATGAGTGAGAAAATGTTGATGTTGCTTGCATCATGATTATCACTTTGCATGGCAGTTGTTCTCTTGTGTTGTCTGTGACCTATCAGTGTTGGTGTTATTGTGTGGAATCCTAGGCTTCTAGGATGTAACATCAGCACTGAGTTGTTTCCTTATCTGAACTGGTGTTTGGCTGATTGACCGGATGCCAGCTGTATTTTTGTAGAGTTGCAGTATATTGTGTACTCCCTTGCATTCTGTCATGTGAAAGAGGTGTCCATGTGTCTTAACTGGGGGTGACATGATACTTCCATACACAGACTCAATTCCACAGTGATGGTAACACGGTTGCATCTAGATGTCCTGAACATCCCATTCAATTTAACATATGTAATGGAATTTGTTAAACATCAGTGAGGCCCTTAGATTTGGCAATGTGACAATGTACAACACATCTCCATAAGTTGTCAGCACTGACGTGTTGACAATTAACTATGCACAAATATCCCATGTGTGACAAATTCTCTGCAGATCTATTTCTCTGCCCTTGCCAAGTCGACTCAGTTTCAAACGTGTATCTATGTTACTGCACATGTTCTAGTTCAGCTGGCTAACTTGGTTGTGAGGTTGTCATTTACTGTGTCAGAAGGTCCATATGCTTGTACATCTGTTGTGTATATGTGTAATTGTCTCAATCCGTATGTGTAGTAATGTGCACTTTCAATATTGTCACATCAATATGTGTTCTTAGCACAGTCCACTTGCTTATTGGTAGTGGGCAATGTCAGAGCAGGAGTGATGTGAGATATTGGTTAAGCCTCAATGATTCCATGTCACCTTCATCGTAGTCATCATCATGCTATGTGTGCCATGGTGTTTGAACTGCAGCAAAACACATTACACACCCCTTACACAGTACTTATTGCTTGGAAGGGTGTTTGATTGAGTGTTCTTAATGTGATATTGAAAGATTAATCTTCCAAGTTGTACTGCCAGTTGAGGCCATGTCATTGTGTTGTTTTAAATTATTCCCTTGTGTCTGTGGAGTGGCATCTGTTTTATTGGCATCTGTCATGTGTCCATAGGTGTGTATCCCATTGGGTCAGGATATCAAACATGACTAGCAGTGTCACAACCTCAGTGTCTTCCCGGCTATGTGTCAATGTAGTGGTGTTTGTGTTGTGTGTCCTACAGGGTTGCTGTGCAGTGTGTGTATATAGCTAGGTTTCTGTACTTACCAACAAGTAGGCCATTTCCATATCGTCCATCCTGGAAGTGTTGATTCATGGTGCAGTGGCGGAAGATGAATGAATCATGTACACTCCCAGGATACTCTGCCACGATGTTGGTGATCAATCCCCGGTGATCGACAATGGCCTGCACATTGATGGAGTGTGTATGCTTCCTGTTGTGGTATAGATGTTCGGTTGCAGCAGGTGGCACAAGACGTACATGTGTGCAGTCAATGGTCCAAGCATGTGTGGGAAGCCGTTGTTTTGGTCGAAGCCCTGTTTGGTCTCCTGCTGCTTCAGCTGTGTGTTGGGGAAGCTGATGTGGTGGGGAGTGAGGGAGATGATGGCATCCAATACCTTGGGTAGGAAGGTGGAGAATAAGGGCTGTGAGATCCCGGCAACCAGGGCACCAGTGGTTTGAAACGAGCCACTTGCCAACATGTGGAGGACAGCTAGCAGCTTGGTCTCTGGTGGAATGATGTGGGGTGTCTGCAAGCTGGGTGCCAACTGTGGCTCAATGTGGCGCAGCAGCTGTGGCTTGCCAGTTGAGTCTGTACCTCTGGATGATGTCTTGTTGCTGGAGTCCCAGAAGGGTTGCCTGGTGCAGAATATCCTCTCCTGCCTTCTGCGTTGCCTTTGGGGTCCCTGATGGTGTTGTAGAGGCTGCTGTTGTTGGTCCTGTGCTCTGCGTCTTCCTTTTGGAGCTCTGTTGTTGCTTCTGTGTGTTTTCCTTAAGTACTGGTGTGTTTGCCCCATTTTAACGCCTGACCTGACCCAGGCGTTATTTTTTTACGCAAATCGGGCTGAATGTCATTTTCCAACTCCGCCTCCAGGCTTTTTGCACAATAGCATAAATATGCCGCACAGGTGTTTAAGTCATTTTTTGGGCGGGAACGCCGACCTTGCATGTCATTAACGCAAGGCGGTTTCCCGCATCCAGAAAATGATGCACACAGCGGAATTTTGGCATTCCCGGGCTCGACGTCAAAGTATAAATATGGTGCACGGTTTGTGCCGAATGTGCGTCAAAATGTTTGACGCACATTCGGCGCGAACAGAGTATAAATATGGGCCATTGTATTTTGTAAGTTTGCGCCGCTTTTGCGTCAAAATACGGCGCTAAAAAAGTATAAATATGGGCCCGAATCAGTGAGAGCCAGGAGGTTGAATAGTTCGCTGTAGGTGCTAAACATGCTTCATGGTGACCAGTTAATAATGATTTCAACAAAGGTTGCAAAACCTTACTCCAGAGTAAACACTGATAATGGCTACTCGCTGAAAACATTGCAGTTCTTTTGGGTGATAATCATTGTAAATCTTTTGTGTTTGTAGATGTGCATATGTTAGCGCGTCAGGACCTTGATAAGTAAACTTACAAGGGGACACGCCTAGGACGATGAACCTTTTGACTACGTTCGGAGACTTCCCAGAACGAGATAACTTTTTAACATCACAATTAATATAACAATAAGTCAATCAATATTCGCAATACCTAATCAACAAGTTGATCAATGACATTCAATAAGATCGAGAAAGTACACACTTCATGACCTTTCAGCCATGAATAACCACGCAAATCTACAGGAATGTTAGGATATTTATTCCCTATTAGTTATAATCTAAAATCATCTCTGTTAATCTCATTAGCAATCAATCTCATTAGTAATTCTTCAGATACATAAGTTTGAACACAGTTAATTCAACGCATAGAGAATATTCATTAAGCATTTAACACATCATTAATAAGAAGCAGTTTAGCAAAGTCTCAGTGTACAAGATTCAACAAAGCAAGAACCCAGTCATTTGTCTATTTGCATCAGATTTTAGTGAACACCTTAACTAACCTCGGATTAGCATCAGCATGTTGGGCTTCATGCAAAACAATTTAGCAAACACAAATTTGGAAAACATCTAGCTATGGCCTCTATCAAAAGAGCAGTTGGTACCTAGAAAGAAAAGGCAAACAGACAATTACAATTTATCATTAAATAGTTACCCCTCCAACTAATCAGCAACCAGCGTCAGTCTTCATCCTCAAGACATCAGTCAATTCAGCATCAGCAAGGACAGGACAGGGCAAAGTCTCAATATAGCATAGCTAAGAATAAGCACTCCCCTCATATGGAGGAGAAGTAACTATCAGGTAAGGACTTAGATAGAGGATGGTTAAAGTATCAAGAAGAATAACAGCAAAGTCTCAAAAGGTCAATGGCAAAGTATGGCTTAAGGCAGAATGTCAGAATAATGGCAAAGGTGTCCCAATAATGGCTAGGATTTGTGGTGAAGAAGAATGTTCATTTCTCCTCGTGTCTTGCGGTTATATCAAAACAGTCGAACTAGCCCTTAATTCCCTATTGGATCAATTTTGGTGCATCATTATCTCTGTCCAATAATTCTCCACTCGCCTTACTAGAATTTTCCACAAGACACAGTTCTCATGCATTTGATTGGCCCACGTTGTTGAAGTCTTCATCGGCAGGAATGTCAGGTAAGAAAGGTTACACTTTACGCTCCAGTCAGTAGTCCCATTGTCTTCTCCTAGTCTAGACAGCCTTGTACCTGTTACGAATTACACTGCTGCATTTGGCAAGAATGACTCCTTGAGCAAGTCGGGTCCCATGAGAAATAATTTACTACGGCTGCACACATATCTCTAGCTTCTGGAAAAGTACAGCTTTGTGTCCTTCAGGAAAGCAGCACATTGCACGTTAGAAAAACACAGTTTAATATGAAACCAGGCAGCTAGGCCCAGACCCTCGCTAATTAAGGCCTAGTAATTTAAGTTGACAAACCCCTAATACATGACTCTAATTAAGATACGCTAATACAAAACCATACATTAGTACATTATTAATTCATCATGAATTAGTCTTATTAGTCTTCGTATACATTGGTGGCCACTCCCCGTGGGCACATTTCAAACGCGTACATTAATTTCTACGTTAACAAATTTTCTACGCAGCTTTATTACAGAATATATTGTAAGCTTTTCATGTTAATATTAATTTCAAAGATCACACTCCAACAATCCCTACTCTGATGACTCTTGTCATCACACAAACCTTTCCCCTTACATTTTACATTTTAGAATTCCTTCATCTCAATTTCCTCTCTCAATCTTCCCCCTGTGATTTTGCCCTGAACAATTTTTCTCTTTGTTTTTCTTCCCTCCTCTCATTATTTTTCGACATTTTCAATGTAATTCTTTTACTAATTTTACATGACAGCCATAATCCAAATAAACAAGCTATAACAATTAATATTCCCTGTATTATTTTCGCCAATATCCCATGCCAAATACTACTAAACCAATTTCCCACTGAAGCAAGTCCTTTTCCAACCTTTTCCCAAACACCTGGCTCTTTCAGTTCCTTCAAACCTGTACTATCCCTAGTCAAGTTAGGAAGCATACTTCTAATCTCATTATTATTGTCAGGTATATATGCACAACAATGACGCTCATTAAGCATTTTACAAACTCCGCCATTTTTCGCTAAAAGAATGTCTAAAGCAAGCCTGTTTTGAAGAGTCATAGCCCTCTCCGCAGCAAGTTCAGTATCCATCAGGAGTATAGCCCCTGTGAAATTTGTCAGCACGTTATACACAATAGTGGACAACTTTCGAATCTTTATGGAGTTTAAGATAACCCCCACTGAAAGAATTATCGCCCCAAATATGTCTCCTACTACACCAGCAGCAGTCTCTCTCCTTTGTCTAGTACGATGTAATTCAGACAATTTCGGAAAGCTTTTCAAGTCCTCTAGTTGATCTATCTTT